>NC_066628.1:34148686-34748686 GCF_025201925.1 Gopherus flavomarginatus | reverse complement strand
CTGGACTAGATGACCTCGCAAGGTCCTTTCCAGTCCTATGATTCTGCCTCCATTGCAGTCTATGAATTCACATTCACTTGAGAGAGATTTCTTGCTCCTATTTGCACTGTTAGCCTAACAACAGTGCAATGTGTCAGGCATCTGGGAGCTAAAGGCTCTCCTCTCTGTGGTATGATATTAAAAGCATATGCAACGAGGCTGCACCTTCTGTTCGCACTCTGTCAGTAATCCCACATAGGCAGGTTTGCTGTTAACCTTCCTAATGGAAAGTCTGTTAGATGGCTCACTGGCTGTGTCTCACAGTTAAGTATTATCTGCAAAGATGCAGACTGTTGATTTGTGGGCTTCTTTTAGAGAGAGAGCTGCAGAGGCTTAAACGAAATGGCTGGATGCAGCACAGACCAGAGGATGAAAGGTGTTTTTGTCCAAATTTGGGACAATCAGATTATGTGGACCTAATTCCTACAGAAGAAATAACTCACTTTGGCTGCTCTCGGGGAGGGCAAACAAACTCATTCTAACTTAATTGCAAATTTACTTCTCTCTTTTTTCCCCCTCTGATAAAATGTGGGTAAAAAACCTTGTAAATGGGAATATCTAATATTCATTAGTGGTTTGTGAGAGAGACAGAGAGATACAACTCATTACTGGGTTCTTCACCTTTACCCTTGACAATGGTTATTTACATAATAGCCTGACCCTTAGGTCTCTGTTCATTAACAAACACATGTGAAAACACAGAAGCAGCTGGCCAGAACTCATAAATATATATTGTTAACCTTGGCTTAGAAGACTTACTTTCACTTACTAAAAAAAAGGAGAGACGCTATTTTGCATGGCTATTACGTTATAACCTCAGTAAATGGTACAATAGGCCGGAGGAATGAAGCCAGAGAATCAGCTGAGTAGCATTAGATGTGCACTCACACTTGACTATACCGTCAGTTGGTTTTAAACATAGGGTTCAATGCTTGATTAATTCCTTCATTATTGTGTTTATTGCTTTATGTTTTTATGTGCTACCTCAGAGGTTGTTCCCCTCGCTGAAGCCCAGGAGCAGAGACAGATTAAGGCATTAAACCCACATGGTGTCCTATCTCTGCACCACAGCTTCACCCTTGCACCGTAGCCCTGTCCTGCATGTGCTGGTTGTGGCAGGGGCTAGCCACCTAGGAGCCACCTGCTGGGCTGGTAAAGAGCTGAAGCTGCCCTCACCACTCCCTGGACCACCAATCTCTGCCTCCTAGTGAGGTTTGTCCCAGAGGTGGCTAGGATACTGACCGCACGTGCCCATCTCTGTGTGTGTAGGGCCCTGCTCATAGGTTCACAGACTTTACAGTCAGAAGGGAACATCGTGATCATTTAGTCTGACCTCCTGTGCATTGCAGGCCACAGAACCTTACCTACCTGCTCCTGTGATAGATCCTTAATCTCTGGCTGAGTTACACTAGTTTAAACCTGCAAGTGACCCGTTCCCCAAGCTGCAGAGGAAGGTGAAAAACCCCTAGGGCAGGGGTCTCAAACTCCTGGCCCACGGGCCATCTGTGGCCCGTGAGCCTCCCCAATGTGGCCCGCAGGGCTCCAGCAATTTTGGGACTGGGTCTCTCCCTTGGCCCCACTTGCCGTCCCTGGGTGTTACCCTGTCAGGGGCCCTGACAGTGCAGCAGAGCTGAGTGGTGTCTGCCTGCTCGCTCAAGTGGCTGCTGGCCTCTCTCTGTGGCCCAGGGATGGGGTGGGGTGGGGTGGGGCTGTGCCTCCACGCACTGCCCCTGCAGCCAGTGGGACACTGAGGGAGCAGTGCCTAGGGGCAGAAGTGTGTAGAGGCCCCCAGGCCCGCCACGCCTTGGAGCCCCAGGTAAGTGTTGCACCCTAACTCCCTCCCAGAGCCTGAACCCCCACTCTCTCCCCACATACCCCCTCCTGCCCCCAAACTCCCTCCCAGAGCCTCCACCCCCTCCCCACACACCCCCAGCTCCCAAACTCCATCCCAGACTGTGGACCCCAGACTCCGGACCCTAGACTCCCTTCCCCACACAAACTCCCTCCCAGAGCCCAACCTTTCACCCCTTCTGCATCCAAACTCCCTCCCAGAGTCTGCATCCCAATCCTCTACCCCAGACCTCCTCCCCGACCCAAACTCCATCCCAGAGCCTTAGGCAGGTGGAGGGGGGGGAAATCTTTTTTGGGGGGGATTCTGGGTGACGAGTGACATTGGCCCACTGGGAGGATTTAAGGACTGGCACTGGCCCTAAGGTAAACTGAGTTTGAGACCCATCCCGGAGGGTCTCTGCCAATCTGATCCAGGGGAAAATTCCTTCCTGACCCCAAATATGAAGATCAGTTAGACCCTGAGCATGTGGGCAAGGTCCAGCAGCCAGACACCTGGGAAAGAATTCTCTGTAGTAACTCAGAGCCCTCCCCATCTAGTGTCCCATCACCAGCCACTGGAGATATTTGCTGCCAACAGTCACAGATTGGCAACATGCCATTGTAGGCAGTCTCATTATACCATCCCCTCCATGAACTTATCAAGCGCAGTCTTGAAGCCAATTAGGTTTTTTGCCCCCATGGCTCCCCTTGGAAGGCTTTTCCATAACTTTACTCCTCTGATAGTTAGAAACTTTTGCCTAATTTCAAGCCTAATTCTTGTGGTCAAGCCTAAACTTGTCAATGGCCAGTTTCTGTCCATTTGTTCTTGTGTCCAAGACACAACTAAATCTGCCCTGTGATAAGGGAGCAACACTGAGCCCCCCTTCAGTCCTCCATTGGGCTGGTGTAAGCAAGGACCTCCTCAGAGCTGCAGAATTCCCAGTTGAGATAAATAAGGCAGATGGTGCTCCTCACAACTATTGTTTCAGCCTGCCTGCAGAGCCAGGGAGACATCACTGCGTCCATTACTTTTTGGTCAGGTTTTAAAGCTGTTTATAACCATGAGGGATTTTTTTTAATGAAGTTGAATCATGTGATGATGTCAAAATCTCTAGGTGCCAGGACCCTAAACATGCGCCAGATGCACCTGTGCCTTAATCCAGCTGTGCTCAGGAGCGGTGCTCCCTCTGTACACTGACAGCTACGAGGTTAAGGTGGATCCATGACACTCTGAACCATAGGCTGCCCTGACTTTCATTGACCAACAGGGGCTCCTTATATGGCTTAAATTAGGCCTTCCAACATTCCCTATTCTTTAAAGAGGTATGTTTTAATAATCATTTCTGCCAGGCACCCAGTGAGATTGCTCCACATTGTACTGGTTATAGGAAGTTTTCCATCTAATCTATTGATACATTGTTTGGGTGCTGCAGCAGGGACATCTTCCCAAGTCTACTTCCTTAGTGAAGCCCCTAATAGCAATTGTACAGTGGATTCTGAAAGGTACTAGTGGTTTCTATGACCTGCTGTGGCCCTTGCGGCTAGCAATAGCCTTTGGCCCTTCAGGTACTCGCCTTCTACAAGCTGCTCCAGTTTTACAGTAAATGGATCTATTCACTCCATGTTCATAAAGGCAGCATTTTGAAAAGCTCTTTTTTTGTGGTAAAAAACACCTTGTTTTACCATCTTCCAAAGCACTTTCACAATCATCATCTGGTGTAGTAAGAGGCACTGTGGTGCAATATATAGGGCACCAATTTTAGTCAGGAGACCTGTGTTCTATGCAACTTGTTAAATAGCCTTTGCCAAATTACTTAAACTCTCAGTGCCTTGGTTTCCCCAAACCTACAATGGGAATAGTGTTACTCACCAAGCTCTGACGAGTGCTTTGAGATCTCCAGATGGAAAGTGCTATATATGAGCTAACTGTTATCATAATCCCAGCTGCCCATTTTATTTAAGATAAGGGATGACATGGATTTGACATACCAGAGTTCAATCTAGATCAATAAGGGGCTGTGTCACCCCTTCCCTGCAACCCTGGTTGCCATACAAACCTTGCTGTAGTAACTGCCACCTGGGCTGCTTGCAAATAGCCTTCCAGCATGCAAGCCACACTCTGAGTGTCTGTGTGTAACTGCAGCCTGTCAGCCACACTTGGGTTACACTCTGGCTTTTACCAGCCTGGGTTACTTCTGTAAGGTGACCCCATCACACTCCCAGTCCCAGATTTTCACCCAGAAATGAATGTTCTATACTGCCCAGCCCTCTCCTGGACAGTCCAAATATATTAAGTCCATTATTCCTTTAAGGGAATAATATACACACAACTTGCCACCCTAAATGGCATTACCCAGACACTTGAATTTAAACACACTGCATTAGATTTAAAAAAGTGTATTAACTACAAAAGAGCGAGATTTTAAGTGAGTACAAGCAATGAGGCTTAAAAGTCAGAAATAGTTACAAGAAAATAGAGATAAAAATACTTTCTAGTGCCTAACTTAACACACTATATTAGATGCAAAGCAAAGTTTCTCACCGCATGCTTCCAACAGCATTACTAACCAGACTTTCAGGACCCCTCCCCCCAGAGTTCAATGGCTGTTTCCTTTGTCTTTTCAGGTGCAGAGACTGAGATGGGCATGAAAAGAGAGAGACGTCTCTTGGGGGTGCTTGCCCCTCCTTTTTATAGTTTCAGACCCTCTTTAAAAAGTATTTCTACCTGAGACCCAAGAGATGGGGGCAGGGAAGGGTGTCTGGTGGAGGGAGGACACCTCATGCTGTTTCTTTGCTAAGATTCAGATCTCTCTTTCTGTGCCCTCCTTTTTTGCCAAAGAAGGGCCATTTGACAGATGATGACCCATCAGCTTTGTAGACACCTGGCTGGGACATCCACTTGACTCTCTCTTTGAGAAACTGTTTTATTCATCCCCAGGCTTATCTGGAAACACACTTCCCAGTCATGATTTCAGCTTATGTCCATAACTTTACACATAATGTTGCCACATGCATTTTACCATGATATTATTGATCAGCAAGCTATGGGTTTTCAAATGATAGATACCCCACAAGGCACACCTTGCACAAAGATTACTACAATAGCGTGTAGGATGTGTATACAGGGATGCATTGTGACACAATGGGATATGATACTTATCTTCTAACCCTTTATTTCTACTCTGTAGAGCCCACCCACCACAACCTTTACAAGGAAGTTAGTCTTGGGTGGAACTTCCCCTTTGATTTTGAGTATGAGAACTACTAGCATAAACTGGGGATATGTGTACACTGGAGCAGGAAGTTGTAATTTCCAAGTTGGATAGACATACCAGTGCTAGCTGTGATCGAGCTACAGGGTTAAAAACAGACTTATAGACAGAGCAGTGCGAGCAGCAGGAGGGTTTAGCTGCCTGAGTATGTGCTTAGGGTCTCAGATGGGATTGTACTCAGGGCAGCTAATTCCTCCCACCGCTCTTATAACTTCCAACTCCAGCGTACACATACCCTTAAAAGAAGGATTGAGAGCTCCCACTTGAGAAACATTTTTGTTAGTATTAGAATAGGATAGTGACAGAGAAGGGCCTTGTGATCAAATTTTAGTTTCTCTTTCAAGGGCAAAGATGATTTTGAGACATTTCCACAGTCATCTATCCATTGAAGAGACACTGAATAAAGAATGTAAAGGACACTTGATATTCTTGCTACATTTAGTTCCCACTATTGAGGTCCTTCAACAGCGCAAACCCTGCAATGCTTCTGAAGACAGTGGGTAGAAGTTTGCTGGCAGCTACTAAAATCTAGCCATGACCATGCAGCTGTTGAGTATGTAAATGTTCAATGTGTGCCACTGTGTGGTCTAATTACTCAGACTGCAACATTGGTATTGAGATTTCAAGGTCAAGGGTACTCCAGAGTGGAGAGTGCATGGAATTTTTTATGTTCTGCGTGAGTTCCCTTTGGTACACTGTGATTATCTACAAAAGGGGGCCCTTTCCAAATCCCATAGTAATTATTTCAGAAACCAGCAATTCTATCATTTCTGCCCTGCTCCCACCCTGTCATGCCTCAGGCACTAGGCTAAAGGAGCTTGGGAAGGTGAGAAAGAAATAGCACATACACATACTTTCTTGAAAATTAGGCAGATGGCTTCCCCACAAAAATATGCATTGGACAACAAATCCATAAGATTGGATTGGTGTTCACATACATAGGAAGCTCTGGTACGGATGATATGAAAAAGGACGGTCTAGAGAGATTATTGATATTTTCACACTGTCATTGTGTCAACTAGAAAAGCTGTTTCTCTCTCTGGAGCAACTCTAAAAATCTTCATTGGTGTTATCCTAAATAATATCTTATATTTACTATAGACCTTTATATCCTAAAGAACAAGCTCCATGGACTTGATTCATTCCCACAGGTGGTGACTTTCAAAGTACATCCCCTGTGTCCCTGGGGCTAGCTGTGCTGCATGTAGGCAATATACACGCCAAGGGAGAGCAGGTGGCATGGCCTCCACTGCCCTTCTCAGTGGGATCTGTCAGGACACAGAAGCTTGCGTTTTCAGCTGGGACTCCATAGGAGTCCAACTGGCAGAGGCTGCCCAGGAGATGGGCTAAATTAGGCAGAGTGCACATCACAGGAAGCTGGCGTTTGATCTTTCCTATCCATCTCATGAAGCCAGGAGCTGTTAAACATTTTTATAAAGTTGACCTCATCTTAATAGAAAGATTGTCTCAAAGACAAATGTTTGAAAACGGTATAATCTCCCTGTGCCCAACCAGAATTGCTTACGAGACAAAGCAATATTCGGAAAGCATGCACTATACTCTTAATGGCTTGAATGAACTACAACAGCCGGAAATGAGGAGATGAGCCAGGATCATGTGTCCTGCCAGCTCTCTGCACACCTCCACCAAGGACTCCATGGACCACAATGTGAGGAGAACTGATACAAAGCTCACTACTGGGTTATTTTAGTGCATTGCAAGTTCCCTCTGCAGCTATTTTCTGCTTTCTCCATGAATGTCAGTCTGTCACACTCTAGATGCCAGAATCAGATATTTTGGCCTTGGTGAGCTGAGAGCTTTGCAGAATGCTAGCCCTTGGGCCTGGCTGGAGTTTGACATTTGAGAGACAGAGGAACTGGTTAGAAAAACCTTAGATAAGGATGAGTGTGATTCTAGCAGAATTGTATCTAGTGGTTGCAGAATACACATTTTAATTGTGTTTATGTATCAAAGGCTGAAATTAACAGTTCATGCTGCAAACTCTGGCAACAAAATCAATCCCACACACTATATACAGTCTATATTATCCAGCATGAATTCCTCAGAAGCCTTTTTACTTATTCACTCAATATTTCCAAACCAATTACTAGCTTACAGTTTGCAAAGCGGGCTGACACTTGGGGTTTCAGGCAGGGACTTCCTTCAGTCCCACTACCATTCCAAGTATGTTTTAATTTAGTGAAGAGGGAAAGCATATAATTTTTTAGCTCCAGGGAAGCCAGAGGCAATCACAAATATCCCTTGAGCTGAGTCAAATTCTTCAGTTTAAAGAAGCAGCTCCTTCTATTGCAATAATTGGACTTTAGCGTCCCTTTCGTTTAAAAAAACAATTGCTGATTTAGAGAGCTGATCACTTGGACACATGGCTTTTCACCTCTGGGACCCTAGTACAGCCCTAAATTTAATTGGAATGAACCCAGAATAGCATGTGGTTCTCATATATGGAAATAAAACCACTCAACAATCCACAAACCCACCTACAGTCAGTGTGCCTTCATTAGCATTCACTCTCTAGGCAAGACTGAGCCAGGATAGACCTGGGAGGAATATGAATCCATTTTGTTACCCAAGAGGAAGCCTAGACTGGGAGGGTAATGTGATGACTGCAGCATCTTGGACAATCTTCATCTGCCATGACAGTGAGCAAAGTTGGATAAATACACCCAGAGGGTGCTGTAGTAAGAGGCCTGACACATTCTGCTGCAGATCAAACAGCAAAAATTCTGGGAGGAAGGTATCAGCCAAAAGAGAAGCCCTTGGAGATTAAATGAGCAAGTGATGTCTATTCACCTCGGAAATGCTAATGATACTTTTCAGATAGGGAGACACAATAAGCCTGTTGGAGTAACAGGGTAAGGTTTGTGCACAGACTGCAGCTGATGCCTATTGATTTGAACAGGACTAAGTGTGCAGAGACTGGTATCGTTAGTAGGTGCAGAATCAAGGAACACTGGGAAAGGCCAAAGTAATAATACAATGCACTTTCCATTGGAGGATCTCAAAGTGCTTTGAAAACAACAACTGAATTACTTTGCTCTTAACAACTCTCTTGAGTAAAGAGGCATCATTATCCCCATTTTACAGCTAGGAAAGCCAAGGCACAGAGGCATGAAGTGACTTGCTCCAGGTTACACTGGGAAACTGTGGAAGAACTAGAAACAGAAGCCTGTTTTCCTGACCCCCCAGTCAAGCCCTAGGATTTTACCCACAAACCATGGATAACAAATGGCAGGCCAGAATTAGATCCAACTTGGAAAATGCCATCATGTATTTTTAATCCAACCGCCCCGTCACTGAATAATAAAATGAAAGGATTGCTGAGTTTGACTGGCATTTGTAAGTAGCATGTGAAAGGGGCTAATAGAGGGAGAAAATTAGCTGCATTTATCATCTTAACTACATTCATATTTCACTCACGATCCAATTGTTTAAAAATTGGGCTTTTAGAGCAGCTTCTTTTTAAAGTGTAAGCATTACAAACAATTGTGATTTATTCTCGGAACAAGCATTCTGTTAAAAAGATGTATTTTTTAGCCTACATATGCCGCTTTAGAAGTGACCTATGGTGCACAGGTTTGTACTGAATAACTTTCAATATAGTCTTATGAAACAAGAAAATGAAAGCTCCAGAGGATTTTATGTTAGGGGCTTATTCAGAGCTTATCTGAATCATCACAAAGTACACAAGTACACAAAGAAATTGTGCATAAAAGATACACTATGCAACTATTAATTTTTTCCAATATACTATATCTTTAAATGTCTAGATATTCTGCTGTTTGGAGATACTGACAGCCATTTTGTATTCCATTCAATACAGATTGTTCCAGAGGAGACATGCACATTGTGCTCTCTTATGAGTCGTCATCTCAATTAGAGAAATTTTGCAAAACATCACTTCTCTCTTATCTGCACTGAGCATCAGCTAGCAACCCTCATCCATACCCCAGTTTCTACCAAACACAGCTTCAGATATTCAAGAGCACTGCCTGGGATCAGATGAAATTGATGGATAGAGCTGGTTGTCATCAGTATACTGTAAACACAGTTGTCCATGCCTCTTGACTAATCCTTCCAATGGCCCAATATGCACATTGAACAAGAGTGGGGACAAGATGGAACCCTGCAGAAATCCACGTGAAAGAAACTTTGGGAAAGAAGAGCAATTGGCCAGAACTATCCTTTGGGACCACACAGAGAGATAGGAATGAAGCCACTGAAGGGGGCTATCTGAATCCTAGAGTCCACAGATAAATCAATAGCACTCCATTATTAACAGTACCTAAAGCAGCTGACAGATCTAACTACATGAACACCTGATCTTCATCCACTGCCAGGAGGAGATTAGGTACCAAAGCAACCGGTGGTGCACCACGCTCAGGTTTGTGCAGATCTAGGTTCTTTTTGTTTGTGTGATTCTGATCACATTTGATCTTTTGATGACCTGAGAGTTTATTCTGTTAATAAGACTCTTCCTTTATACTTATGCCAGGGGGCAGGTGTCAAGACTCCCGAGCTCTATTCCCACCTCTACCAGTGACTCACTATATGACTTCGGTAGACAAGTCAGGAGGACACATCAGAAGATCCAACAGGTCTTTGCCTCACTAAAGCTATTTCTATATTGGGAATATGCCTCAGTTCCAACAATCGATGGCAAAGGCTATGTTTTAGTCACAGGTATTTTTAGTAAAAGTCATGGACAGGTCACAGTCAGTAAACAAAAGTTCACAGCCCAGGACCTTTCTATGACTTGTGCTATATAGCCCTGACTAAATCTTGGAGGGAGGAGCTGCAGGTGCTGGGGAGGTTCGTTGGCGGGGCTGGCAGGCTCCCCACCTGGCTCCTCGCAGCTCCCTGGAAGCAACAGCATGTTCATCCCTCAGCTCCTAGCTCCATGCGCTGCCACCACCCCAAGCACCAGCTCTGCAGCTCCCATTGGCTGGAAACTGTGGCCAATGGGAGCTGTGGGGGAGATGCCTGCAGGCAGAGGCAGCACACGGAGCTAGGAGCTGAGGGAGGGACATGTCACTGCTTTCGGGGAGCCCCCAAGGTAAGCACTTCCCAGAGCCCTCATCCCTCCCACACCCCAACCCCTAGCCCTGGGCCCTCTCCTACATGCACCCAAAACTCCTGCTGCAGCTGGGGTGATGGCCCAAGACTGTCCCAGCACTGGCCGGGCCAGCTGCACTGGCCACTGCAGAAGTCATGGAGGTCCCAGAAAGTCACAGAATCCATGACTTCCATGACCTCCATGACAAACTCGCAGTCTTATCAATGGCCAGCCACGGATGTACCTTGAAACTAGTGTAAAGTCATCTAGTGCAAATCACTCCAGCTCATCTCGTCTACACTTGGGGTTTACCCCAGAGCAGTTACATCAGTGGCTAGCCATTGCTTTCAAGGGAAGAATGGTCCAGTGGCTATGGAGCTAGGCTGGAAGAAAAGAGACTGGGGTTTAAATCCCTGCTCCAACACAGACTTCCTGTGTGACTCTGAATGAGTTACCGAGTCTCTCTGTGACTCAGCACCCCATCTGTAAAATGGGGATAACAGAACTGCCCTGCCGCACAGGGGTGTTGTGAAGATAAATACTTTAAAGGTGTGAAGTATTCAGATACTACACTAATGGGGGGCATATAAATCCCTTAGATAGGCTGATGGAATTGGGGCAAATTCTCAATGTAGGCAAGGCCCAAATTCTATGATTGTAATGAAATATCCTACAGCCTTCCTGCAGGGTGGAAATACCCTCTTCTGCTACTGCCCTGTATCTGCTAATAGATGCTGGGTGGGAAGCCACTGGCTTTTTGGAGATGAACAAGAAAGTCTCCTTGTCCTTATCAATGGTGAAAAAAATTATAGACGTGTTTTGTCAACTATTTCCTCAAATTGCCACTCTGGTTCTGCTGAGGAAGCCCCCAATGATGACCACACTGGGTCACAGACCTGGAAAGCTCTGGGATTCCTCTCTGTCCCTTTTCCCCAACCTCTCACCTGAATGTATTGATTGCGCGGCTTTTCATTCACGCTTTGAGGGACCAGTCTGTTTTTCTAATTAAGCCGGCAACTTACGCCCGAGCGATAGTGAAAGAGTGCAATTAGCCCTGAGTCATAGTTTGCATTCATTTCCCCAACTGCAAGCTGCCAGTCCGCCAGCGATAGAGACATTGCTCGCTAGGTAAAGCATTTCATGCCGTCTTGCTGGGTGGAGTCACTGACCCACTCAGTAATTACTCATGCTAACAGCTTAACTCACATGCAAATTCCTCAGCTGACTGACAGGTGAACAGTGAGGTGGGCCTGCCTTGAGTTAGGGGTTGGGGGGGGAGAGAGGGAGGGAAAAAATGAGGGGGTGGAGTGACATAGATGTAAAAGCTTGTGTCAATTTCAGATCTAACGTGGCTTCAAAGTAGGACATGATTCATTAGCCTTATTTCATGCCCAGGATAACAAAGTTGTGGTTGCTATGTTAATTAAGGAGGGAGGGAGTGGGATGGAACTTGGCAGGGACTCTTCAGCTGGCATGGCAGACAGCGCCCAGATGACAGGGCCACTCCAAAACACTTGCTGTCTCCTCAAGGGGACCTCAACTAGGGTGACCAGATAGGGACAGTCCTGATTTTTGGGTCTTTTTCTTAAATAGGCTCCTATTACCCCCCAACCCTTGTCCCGATTTTTCACATTTGCTGTCTGGTCACCCTAACCTCAACACATCTGCCTCCCCCAGGCCTCAACTGCCCTTCATTGTGCACTACTTCAAACTGAGGGATATTCACGCTCACCACTTCCGACAGAGCCAAATCCAGGCAATAAGCCCCTGAGTCCTGTTCGACTGTCGTAGAAGGAAGAGCAGTCCCGTATGTTTTCCCTTCAGTACCTGGAGCCTGCTCAGGACCCAATGGGTTCTAAAACATTCTCATTCCATCTGGCCATAGCAATTATTTTATTGTCATAGGAAATTGGTTGAAAGCGACAAGAAAGGGCTGCTGGGGTCAGGGGGACAGTTTGAAAGCAAAAAGCATCGTCATGTATTTCCTTCCAGCCTGCCCTGCCCTCCTCCTCTGCCATCACCTCTCTCATCCCATTTTCCCCTCCTGCCAAGGTGGCCTGGTTGCTCAGTAACTGAAGTGGGTGTCTTGGCACCACTGGGCTTATCTCTAGTTTAAAAGAAGGGAAGGGAGTGGACAGCGGAGTTTATGGGAGAGGAAGAAGCCCAGAGGTGGAAAGGAGAAACTTATAGGAGCTGTCACAATGCAGGCGGAACTGGAAGGAGAGACATGCCTCAGAATAACCTACCGTAGGCACATGTCTACACAGTCCGTGGCCAGGTCAACAGACTGGAGCTCATGCTACCATGCTAAAAATAGTTGAGTGGACATGGCAGCTTGGGCTGGAGCTTAGGGTCTGAAGTCTAGCGAGGGAAGGAAAGATTTCAAAGCCTGTGCCTCAACTTCAAAGCACTGTCAACACAGCTACACCTCTACCTCGATATAACGCTGTCCTTGGGAGCCAACAAATCTTACCGCATTGTAGGTGAAACCCTGTTATATTGAACTTGCTTTGATACACTGGAGCGTGCAGCCCTGCCCCCCTAGAGCACTGCTTTACCGCATTATATCCAAATTTGTGTTATATTGGGTGGCGTTATATCGACGTAGAGGTGTATTTTTTAGTGTGGTAGTGCAATCCCCATAAGCCCAGAGCCGAGGCTGGCTGCCATGGGCAGCCACTGGCTACTTAGATGTAACCTAGGCCTCATGACTTTATTCCCTCTTCTTACTAGGTATCTTCACTGATGTTTGATGACTCTCTGGTTTGTGTTCAAGGCCCTAACGAAATCTCTTTAACCACACCCTGAATGCTTACACCCAGGGCCAGCACTACCATTTAGGCAGCCTAGGCAATCGCCTAGGGCGCCAGAATAATTGGTGGGCGCCGTTTTGCCGGAGGGGGCGGCAGGCGGCTCAGGTGGAGCTGCCGCAGTGGTGCCTGCGGAGGGTCCGCTAGTCCGGTGGAGCTCCCGCAGTCGTGCCTGTGGACGGTTGGCTGCTCGCGCGGCTCCGGTGGACCTCCTGCAGGCACCACTGCGGCAGCTCCACCGGAGCCACGGAGCGCCGGACCCTCCGCAGGCACCACTGCGGCAGCTCCATCAGAGCCGCGGGACCAGCACGCGGGGCGGCGAAATTGCCGTCCGCCTAGGGCGCTCAAACCTCTAGCGCCGGTCCTGCTTACACACCCCAATGCAACCCGATTAAGTTGAAAGAGCTGCATGGGATGCAAGACAGGCCACTATCCCACTAAACTGTTTGTGACATGAGATTTGGAGAGGAAAACATATGACATGCACTGATGGCATTGACATCCCCAGCTGTACATAGAGGTTTATTTTTCGATTGCAGCACTATGGGAGCATTACTTTAGTATTATCCATATTAGTGTAGTGCCTAGAAGCTTCAATTCAGATCAGGGCCATATTGTGCAAGGTGACGGTCATACACATAGTAAGAGACAGTCCCTTACACTCAGAGGTTATCATCTAAATGGAAGACACAGACAAAAGGTGGAAGAAAGGAAACTGTATTATTCTCATTGTCCAGATTGGGAGAAATTAAGTGATTTGCTCAAGGTCACAGAGGAAGTCTATGGCGGAGCCAGGAATTCGGCTCAGAATTCCCAAGTTCCAGTTGAGTGCCTCAGCCATAAGACCATCCTTCCTCTCATTTACAAACACTGTGGTAGGAAAAATGAGTCTTGATCAAAAGAAGCTACTTTGCTGAAGACAGGAGAGCACTGACATTAAAAATCACCTTGATGAGTGTTTCATTGCAAGGACCTAAAAACCTGCATACAGTCTTGCCCTTTAAATAAGATGAAGAATATCAGCCCAGCACAGCCGCCTTTATAAGGAAAGCTAAGTGTAGCAAAAGTCACTTAATCTCTCTCAAACCTGTGAGCAGCTTCCCAATCCCTCCTCCTTTAAAGAGGCCATCAAGAATTTTTAAGTCTATGGACTCTTCTTGATGGAATAAATAAAAATCAGGACTCGGAACAATAGTGCAGACTCCTATGAAGCCCAGATACCATAAGCTGGTACCACGCCTATCCATCATTTATTACAGCCTTTTCCAAGAGTATTTTTTTTTAAAGTGGCTGTCACGAACGTCTCTCAAATGTAACAACACAATAGGATTCAGGAACAAGATGGGGGGGGAAGGAGAGGGAATGCGTGGCTTTGATAGCTGGGGTTTTTTTGCTACAATAACCATCTTAATTTTAATTTTATTTTATTTATTAAAAAAAAAAAACCTCCAGCGTCAGCGCTCTGCATAGAGCCTACTTGCAGCTCCGAAAAGCTCTTCTATTATTCTCAGGCCATTTGGTAGCGGTTGCTATGGCGATCAAAGCAAAATGGCATGCAAATCAACACAAGCCCTGGCGTTCAATAACAACATTAAAAGGGCAGCCGGATAAGACGACAGAAAACACTTGAAATGCTTCAACCTGCACTGCTAACTGTGATTAGATCTAAAAGGGAAGAAAAATACCCTAATGGATTATATTGAGCAGGGTAAAGGACTGTAAAATAGGACTTCACTGCAGTCTGTGTGATTATCTTATATGTATCCACCCATACATATATTATATGTACACACAAATACACATATGTACTAGATTGGAACAAATAATTCTTAATGAACCATTTATACAGTGAATTTACCCCTTTTTTTCTGCTGGCGGAATATCCATAAGCAGCTGTCGATTGCCTTGCATTTGCTATTAGAAATCTGGTATTGTATTGTTTCTATCTTTTCTAGTTGTTGTTTTTTTTAACTCCTCTAGGGACTGATGACGCATATTGCTGTTTCAAGCTGTGCTGCTTAGCTGTGAGTGGTCAGAACAACCACACAGCCTTGTTTCCATTCCCTGCCTGAATGAACGCATACAAGCCCTTCTGGTGCAAGTATCTGTGCACACAGTTTAGTTTCTGCAAGTACTCACATGTGACTTTGAAATCCACATCCTGCAAACGTTTTCCACCAGCAAAGCTCTGTTGTTCTCAGAAGTTTCAAAAAATTAACTTAAAGGGGGTGAGAACACGGCTAAAGCAAATTAATTGAAATATTCAACTAACAGCAAATGATGGAAAAAATTGTATGCACACATGTATGTATATATTACACAAAAAAACTATATTAAAATAATGTTCTTAAGGCTGCAAAATCAAGCACTCAAACGTTAGGAAATGCTAAAATTAAGGTTACCTGTGCCATCTTAATTTGATTCCCTTTTCCACATGCTTTGTGCTACAGTCTTTAGTTAAATGATCACATACTATTTTTTCCACAGGACCCCTGCCTTATTCAGTGTACAGTTTGGCTAGTGCTCACTTCATGAGCAGCTGTTTATTATTTAGTTTGTGTCCTCGTTGTTATTAGCTATTATTAAGGCTACGATTTAGTCACGGGTATTTTTGGTAAAAGTCGTGGACAGGTCATGAGCAAGAAACAAAAAGTTACAACCCGTGATCAATCATTCTATTCTCTAGAGGTTTCAGACCAGGGGTGGGCAAACTACAGCCCTTCAGACATTTTAATCTGTCACTCGCGTTCCTGCCAGGGAGTGGGGTCAGGGACTTACCCCACTTTCTGCAGCTCCTGGAAACAGCGGCATGTCCCCCCTCCGGCTCCTATGCATAGGGGCAGCCACGGGGTTCCACACGCTGCCCCCACCCCAAGAGCAGCCCCTGCAGCTCCCATTGGCCAGAAACAGCAGCCAATGGGAGCTGCAGGGGTGGCACCTGCGTATGGGGCAGTGCGTGGAGCAGCCTGGCTGCATCTCTGCGTAGGAGCCGGAGGTGGGACATGCCACTGCTTCTGGGAGATGCTTCAGGTAAGTGCCGCCTGGAACCTGCACCCCTGACCCCATCCAACGCCCCAACCCCCTGCCCCAGGCCTGATGCCACTTCTGCCCTCCCAGCCTGGAGCACCCTCCTGCACCCACAACCCCTCATCCCCAGCCCCACCCCATAGCCAGAGCCCTCACCTCCTTCTGCACCCCAACCCCCAATTTTGTGAGCATTCATGGCCTGCCATACAATTTTCATACCTAGATGTGGCCCTCGGGCCAAAAGATTTGCCCACCCCTGATTTAGACCATTCCCGTCACCGTAGTATCAGAACGCCTTCTAGTAGTGCATTAAGCAACATGACTAACAGCTGCTATGTGTTGTTTGTTCTTTCATCCTCTCTCCAGAGGGAAAAGCGTGTACAGTGGAGTGTTTTGTTTTGGAAGGTTTTTTGGTTTTGTTAACATAAATATATCTGTTGCTAAATATTAATATTAGAGAAGGCAGGTCTGTGAAATGCACCTTGCACATGGAACAGAAAGTGATGAGATTTGTGATGATCTTTGATTCATGATGGAGTTCATTCCACAGGCTCGGACCACCCCCAGAAAAAGTTTGGTCTCTTGCGCTGACAAGCTTTACTCTTATTGTAGAGAGTTCCATTGTGCAAGAGGAGCATAATTGTCAGTCTTTGTCCTGAAGTTTTAGATGCTCCTTTAGGTATCCTGGGCCCAAGCCATGCAATGCTTTGAAGATAAGGACTGAGACCTTGAACTTGATTGGAAATCCTGTGGGAAGTCGGTGTAGAAAGTGGAGGACAGGTCTGAGAGGCTTGTGGTAACTTGTGTTGCTGAGGAAATATTGCTGCAGTGTTATGGTATTGTTGGAGTTTCTTAAGTGCTGAAGGTTTCATGCCCAGGTATAAGGCACTGCTGTATTCCAGATGAGTAGGAATGAAGACAAGAATAACTGAAACCAGGTTTTATTCCCCGGGATGGGATGGAGTCTCTTAGCTGACCAAGATGGCAGAAAGCATTACTCTCAGCTGTTGCTTTGTGAAAGCTCAGCATCAGCAAGGAATCCAAGAGTACTCCTAGACTACAGACTGAATTAGACTTCAACCAAAGGAGCCTGGACTGTGGCTGAAAACTCTTCAAAATAGTTTCCTCTGCCCACCAGCATCACCTCTGTCACAGGTCCAGCCTACAGGGGCATGAAAACTCTTCTTCACTGAAAGTAAATGATATCGGTGGAGCCATGCAAAAGATCCTAGTTAATTTCAGCCCTCTTGAGGTGAAGAAAACAGGCATTCTACACCTTCTAATGTCTTTAAAATGACATTGCAGCCTCAGTAGGGGCTCCCAGCTGGAAGGTGAGAGGAGCCCTTTTCTCAGAGTAATACTAGGAATTAATTGGCCTTGGATTCAGTGTAATGAACGAAACCGTATGATCTATAATTGGACTGTTAATTCTTTGAGGTATTTTGGGGAGGGAGCGGATTCTTGGTAGATGCTCTGGTTTGGATTTGAGGAGGAGATTGTGATCATTTCTCCTCTTTCTCAATTATATATTATTTGTATATACATTAACTATTGGACTTAAGTACCTTTCTATCATCCTCCTGCTTTGAAACTAATTAGCTCTATTTGTTCTATTCACTCTACCAGCTGGATTTATGAACCTTTCACCACAAACTAGCAAAAACCAGGAGTGGGATGCTATGATGGATCTACTGAATACTCTGCCACCCACGCTGGGCACAGAGCCATTTTACGCAGCAGTTTTCCGGAGCCAACAGGTCCAAGACCTCAGCACCAGACAGGTTCAGAGACGGCCTACTAGGATGATCCGAGGAATGGAAAACTTGTCATATGAAAGGAGACTCAAAGAGCTTGGCTTGTTTAGTCTAGCCAAAAGAAGGCTGAGGGGGGATATGCTTGTTCTTTAGAAATATATCAGAGGGATATTAGGGAGGGAGAGGAATTATTTAAGCTTAGTACAAATGTAGACACAAGAACGAATGGGTATAAACTGGACACTAGGAAGTTTAGACTTGAAATTAGACTAAGGTTTCTAACCATTAGAGGAGTGAAGTTCTGGAACAGCCTTCCAAGGGGAGTAGTGGGGGCAAAAGACATATCTGGCTTTAAGACTAAGCTTGATAAGTTTATGGAAGGGATGGCATGATGGGATAGCTTAATTTTGGCAATTGATCTTTGATTACCAGCAGATAAGTATGCCCAGTGGTTGGTGATGGGATGTTGGATGGGATGGGATCTGAGTTACTGCAGAGAATTCTTTCCTGAGTGCTGGCTGGTGAGTCTTGCCCACATGCTCAGGGTTTAGCTGATCGCCATATTTGGGGTCAGGAAGGAATTTTCCTCCGGGGCAGATTGGCAGAGGCCCTGGAGGTTTTTCGCCTTCCTCTGCAGTGTGGGGCATGGGTCACTTGCTGGTGGATTCTCTGCAGCTTGAGGTCTTCAAACCACAATTTGAAGACTTCAATAACTCGGACATAGGTTAAGGGTTTGTTATAGAAGTGGATGGGTAGGGTTCTGCGGCCTGCTTTGTGCAGGAGGTCAGACTAGATGATCACATTGGTCCCTTCTGACCTAAAGTCTATGAATCTATGATCAATTGGTAGAGATTCAGGGACCTCATTGTTGCTCGTGCTAGGCACAGAACCCTCTTGGAAAGAGGTTCTCCATCATTAACTGTGCTGGGTCTTTGGCACCAACTCAACGGACCCAGACAGATCCAGGGACTTCGCTGACATTTATGTGTGGCAGAGAGCCACATTGGTGAGCTGATCTCCCAGCTTGATATTGCTAGACTTAGTCATTTAAAACTGAATAGCCTCCCCAGTCAGATAAGGTTTGAGGCCTCCCTCCTACTCATCACAGATTGTTTTCCTAAGTCACTGCTGGACTGAAATGCGACCTCCATTTTCCACAGTCATGGTGACATTGTGAACTTCTTTGGTAGCCTTTTCCCATAGATCTGAAAGCCCCTTGCGAACATTAATTCTGTCTATCTCGGCAGTTACACTGTGCTCCTCCCTGTGGTATAGAAGTGCTTTCGAAAATCAATAAGCAAAGCACAATGCTTGCTCAGCACACAATTTTGAAACATTCCCTGCTTTATTTGAAAATCATCAAATAAGGCAGAGAGCTAAGTAGCTGAGCCTCAGTTACTTCAGCTCTTGGGGCCAGCTCCTGAGCTGACATAAATCTGCACTGATTCTCAGCTGCATTGACTTCAATGAAGCTGGCCTTCACTGGCTTCAATGGGAGCTGAAGATGATTCCAGACAGCATACAGCAATAGTTTGCTCAGGCACAGAAGTGCATATGACTGAACCATTTCCTAGGTGGTTGGAATACACAGATTTTTTCATCCTCAGGTAATATCAGAAATAGCCAAGTGTATTTTCTTTAAATGTTCCCCCAAAGACATTCACTTCTGGGGAAGACCAAGCTTATAAAGCTTCAACCCTTGAAGGTTACTTTTTGAGTCAGAATATGTAGCCAAAGAAAAGGGTTTCATATGAAACACCATCCAGCAAGTGAGAAGGAGAGAAAGCAGATGTCTCTGTTACAAGCATAGCTCTCCAAGTGGCTGATTGAGGTGCAGCAGAGACAAGAGATGGGCTTTAGTACAGTCAGTGGTCAAACAAGAACACATTTGGTCTTAGGCCCATGCTGGCTGTCTCTCAGTTCAGCTAAAGTTCCATGCATAATACAAGAATGGTGAATGGAATATGCAAGAGTGACCTTCACTAGGCATGATCCTTGCATTAAACCTTGGATTATTAATCCTGGCATTAGTCGTGCATGATGCTTGACCTTTTCCTTGTACAAATAGTCATCTCTAGTCTTATAACTTAGCTTAGGCTTTCTCGACTTTTTCTGTTATTTAAGGGGTTGTTGACAAACAAATTTGTACCAGCTTAGATAAACTGGTTTAGCTGAAGTCTTGCAACCCCCTGTGTGGACACACTTATTTTGATTTAACAGTAGCTTTTTCAGTTTAGCTTAAAACTTTTCCTAATCAACTGAAGCTATACTGCTGGTTTAAACCAAATTGGGAGTATCCACACAGGGGGTTGCATTATTTTAACTAACCTAGTTTAAAAATCACATCTTTAGTTAGTTGATGCAACTCTTAGTGTAGACCAGATCTTAAGACCATCCATTCTTCTTTCATTCACACATTTTCACTAGTGCTGGTTTAAGAATCTTCCACTTGTGCATCCCTTTTATCTGACTCAAACATCCCTTTTACATACTCAGATCATTCCAATCTCAGATCTAAACATTTTCTTGCCATCTCAATTTTTCCTTCCTTGAGCTCTGATGTTATTTCATTCTATAAAGCTTTTGGGGATACAGTTTGCAAGAAGGACACCACTATCTATATTGTTTATTGGCTCCTTTACAGACACACTTAGTTTTAAGTCTCAATGACATCTAAGTCTCCATGATTTGAAGAAAATCAGCTCAGTTGTTTTAAAGTTATGAGAATTTAAAAGTGACCTACAAAGAAAGTTTTAAAAATTGGGCTTGTTCGATTCTTGTATTTCATTTATGATGTAAAGAAAGCCTGAAGGATGTTTTTTCACCTTTTTTTAAGCGTTAAGAAATGCCTGGAATGTCCAGACTGCTCTTCCCTGGTTTTGCTGGAGGAGTCTATTGGGCAGTCAGAGAAGTTTATTGCAAGCTCTCATACCTCAACTAATGGGATGAAGATACTGAATCTTTAACAAAGGTCTATTTTCTCCCACATATTCATTACATGTTGGCATTAAACAGGTGTTAACAAAAACAATTGCTCCAGCAGTTTAAGCCAGGGCCGGCTCCAGGCCCCAGCGCGCCAAGCACGTGCTTGGGGTGGCATGCCGCGGGGGGCGCTCTGCCGGTTGCTGGGAGGGCTGCAGGCGGCTCCGGTGGACCTCCCGCAGTCCACCAGAGCCACGGGACCGATGAGCGGCAGAGCGCTCCCCTCAGCGTGCCACCGTGCTTGGGGCAGCAAAATAGCTAGAGCCGGCCCTGGTTTAAGCTGTCTGATTACAAATCCCTCCCCTCTCTTTCTTGTGATGTTAGCATTTCAGTAGTTCTCTAAATATGGCCCTACCAAAATCACGGTCCATTTTGGTCAATTTTGTGGTAATAGGATTTTTTAAATTGCATATTTTATTATTTCAGCTATTTAAATCTGAAATTTCATGGTGGTGTAATTCTAGGGGTCCTGATCCAAAAAAAGGAGTTGTGGGGGGTTCACAAGGTTATTGGGGGGGAGGGAAGGTTTGCGGTACTGCTACCCTTACTTCTGCACTGCTGCTGCTGGTGGCAGCTGCCTTCAGCACTGAGCAGCTGAAGAGCAGCAGCGGCTGGCAGGCTGCCCAGCGCTGAAGGCAGAGCCGCCACCAGCAGCAGCGCAGAAGTAAAGGTGGCATGGTATGGCATTGCCACCCTTACTTCTGCACTGCAGCTTGTAGAGCTGGCCCCTCGGTAATCAGCCACCACTCTCTAGCTGCCCAGCTCTGAAGGCAGCAGCGAAGAAGTAAGGATGACATGGTATGGTATTGCCACCCTTACTTCTGTGCTGCTGCTGGCTGGGCGCTGCCTTCAGAGTTGGATGCTTGCCACTCTCCAGCCCCACAGCTCTGAAGGCAGCACAGAAGTAAGGGTAGCCATACCATGACCTCTCTAAAATAACCTGGTGACTCCCCTGCAACTCCCTTTTGGGTCATGAACTCCAATTTGACAAACGCTGATCTCCCCCATGAAATCACTATAATATGGTGCAAAAGCACACAAGACCAGAGTTCATTGTGGGAGACCAGATTTCATGGTCTGTGACGTTTTTCATGGCCATGAATTTGGTAGGGCCCTAATCATAGGATCTTCCAGAGTAGACAGAACCTAAATTCCTAATGTAAGTAACAAGGAGGGAGACCCAACCCATTAAACTAAAAAAACAACTGACAGGAACCTTTCAGACCTCCCTTCTCCATCATAAAGAAGCAAAACTGGGCACAATCCCAGTGTTATGTCCTTTGCATGTCACCTTTAAAGAGAATTTGTCAACGTTAAAAAGAATGATACTGTGTGTGTCTGAAAAGTTTTTACCTCTCGTTACAAGTGTCACCTAAGAATACTACGGTGTAGATTTCCAAAACACAACGGAGAGTTCAACACCCAACTCCCATTGGATTAAAGTTAGGCACCTAGCTCCTCTTTGAGCCTTTGAAAATCTCCCCCTATATTTGAAAGAAATTAGAGGAATATTGGAGGAAAGGAAAGGAAGGGGAGAACTATGAGAGATAGTGGAGGAGGCTGAGTGGTTGAAGCAAAAGGGAAGGGGAGACAAAGGCCTACACAGCTAGTCTCCAGGCTAGAGCTCTCTAATAAAGCTGGATCTTTGGAATGAATAACAATTATCCAGAGTGGCATTTCCCAATATGCCTAAGGGAGTTCGGTGCCCCTCAACAAGGTGTTGTGAATCTAACTCCTTTGGGCACATTTGAAAATCCCACTCAAGTGTTGCCTGAACTTTTGTACAAATTACAAATCTATTTTTCCAAGGTTTCCAAGTAAAAATGTATGTTTCAGGTATATGACTCCTAACTTATTTCTGTCCTTCATCACTGAAAGAAAGGAGCATGTGACCCACAATTCCCACACTACAGCTGTAGCGTGACATCAGCTTAATTAGTTAATGCATCCAACGAAGTGGGTATTCACCCACAAAATCTCATGCTCCAATACGTCTGTTAGTCTATAAGGTGCCACAGAACTCTTTGCTGCTTTTACAGATCCACACTAACACGGCTACTCCTCTGATAGTTAATGTTTGTACACCGCTTTGAGATACCCAGATTTTCCATCTGGGTATCTCCCACCGTACATGGAAGGCAGAACTACAAAGAATTATTACCCAATACAGGCATCTCAGAGCTAAGGATTCCTATTTAAGGACAAGCCAAGTTTTAAGAAAACTGGTTCAACAGTTTTAAAGTTACAGGGTGGGACTTTCTGCCCCCTAACACCACTTTGTAGGTGTCTCAAAGTGGCTTTAACACAATCAGAAAAAACAAGTGAAGAATTCCCCCTGTGTTTGGGAATTAGCCACTAACTCCTTTGCCAGATACTCCTTACTCCCAGTATAAGGGGAGGGATGGGTATTTGGGGGAGTTCCAGGGGAGTAGGCCATGTGCAGGATAGGTAGGTGAGGAGGGGAGGCAGACCAGAGAGCAGCTCTGTCCAATTCTCCACTAGTGTAAGATCCCTAAGGGAGCTTAGCTTTGAGCTGCACTTGTGCAGCTCTAACTTTCACTAGAGAAGGGTGACTGCAGATCAGGGAACCACAACTGGCTCCCTGCAGACCCCATCTCCACTGGACAGGAGAAACTATCCCAGCATGTCTAACATCAGCACCATTGTGTTGATTCACCACATTGCTAGAATCTGGGAAAGAGGGGAGACCATGAAGTGGAGAGAGCTGTTCTCTCCTCTCCTTTTTTTCATTCGGTTTTATAAATATGGATTCAATGATAGTGGGATTAAAAACTTCAGAATGTCTCAAACTCTGTCATTTCTAATTTTAAGCCATTAATCTTTAAACAGTCAAAACTGTAAAATACACAACTGGTTTTTTTCAAACTTAGCTTGTTTCATAGATCTCATTAGAACTGAGCAATCAAAGCCAAGTCTGAAGAGAAGTAGCAGTCTGTAACTTACTTATGCAAGGTTTCATATTGAATTTAATTTAGTGTTATATACTATTAGTTGAGAAATAGTTTACAAAGCCATAGAGATAAAACATTTCAAAGGGAAGAGTTTATAATCTTAATTCTTCATTTTCTGGACTTTGAAATAACACATCTTTAAGTCTGAGAAATTGAATAACACTTTTTTTTTAAAGGCACACACACAAGATTATGATTTCTTTCATCACAAGTGCCACCCACTGCAGGAGAATTTTCTCCTCATCAATCCAATTGTTTAAAAGGATCTATTTTCCCCACAGTGTCAGTCGTGATGAAACCCTCCACTTGTCCCTGTGTCCGCATTGCTGAAGGAGTTAATTGGGCAACATTTCGCTCACCTACCTTTATCAGGGCCTTCCCTTACTACAGCATCAGAGCCCCTTGCTGAAGCTCAGCTGCATCTCATACACCCTCCTAATTACATTTATTCACTGAAATCAAAAGGAGAGGGAAGCAGTTGAGTAAAGGTCACATTAATAATAGAGGCTGAAAGAAAGCCTGTGGATATGTATTTTTCATTAAAGCCACATTTGACTGAAGCGGACGATTCTTTCTGGATTGGCAGCATTTCTCCAGGAGGATGTTGATACAAATTTTAAAAGAGATTTTGCTATTCTTCTTGTCCCTGCTTGTTGTCTACTGGAAACTTGCTTCTTTAAAAAGAAAACTAATAACATTGCTCACCTCAAGGTCAGGTCTAACCTGAGGTAACAGACATCAAGACAGAGGTGTTTGCTCCCTTCCCAAGACTATGGGTGCTGCATCCACTTCCAAACCCGAGCTCTATTGAGGGCCCCCTGAGAAGCGGGACACCCTAAAGATGCAGAGACCATAGGCATCTAGAGACGGCTGGGCATGCAGTCTGAAACCTGAATTGCTAGTTGTGGCCAAGCTTGATCATGCACATGACACTGGCCCCTGTAGAAATGGGAGTCAACTTGGTAAAGAAGCAGGATGACAAAATCTTGAGTAAATACTTGGATGATCTCTAGGTCTGCTTGTCTCCCTCTGTTTTTGTGTACAGCATCTGAATCTTTGAAGGAGATACCTGCAATATCTATGTGCTCACACTACATATAAACTGCATGGATGGCTGCATTCCCCTTTCTCAACTGCCTCTAAAATGTGCTTTTATCACAATTGGACTGAACATTACACTCACTGCCTTTCACTCAAATATGCACCACAGAGCAGGTTATGCCTAGCTAGATTAGGTATTTATATGGTCCCCACTACCACAATATCTGAGGTCCAGATTTTTAAAGGTATTTAGACTCAGCATGGCAAAGCCTAAGTGACTTAGATGGCTAAGGCTCATTTTCAAAAGTGATTTAGGAGACTAAGTTCCATTGACTGTCACAATTGCCTAAGTCACTTCTGAAAATGGGACTAAGTCACTTAGACCTTGCAAGGCTGAGTGGTGCAACACCTATATCTTTAAAAATCTGGGCCTGAGTATCTGATACTTTTTAGTGGACTTATCCTCAGAACAGCCCATTGAGGGAGAGATGTGCTGTTACCTCCATGTTCAGAGGCCCAGAGTGACTAAGTGCCCAGCTTCCCAAATCTGGGCCTAAGTGATTTGTCCACGGTCACATTGGAAGTCTGTAGTGGAGCAGGGAATTGAACCAAATCTAAACTAGTGGCCTAATCACTGAATTGTCCTTCCTGTTTTGTCGCCTTTGGAACAAACTGCAACTATAATCACATTTCTCCCATATTTACATCTATAAACTGAAATACAATTGAATTAGCAACTCAGAAGGCATCCAGATTGGATCCATTTTTTCTAAGTACACCTCTACCCCGATATAACACGACTCGATATAACAAGAATTCGGATAGAACACGGTAAAGCAGTGCTCCGGCGGGGTGGCACTGCACACTCCAGCAGATCAAAGCAAGTTCGATATAATGCGGTTTCACCTATAATGTGGTAAGATTTTTTGGCTCCTGAGGACAGCGTTATATTGGGGTAGAGGTGTATACAAATGCAGTAATAAAGAGACTGAGGCTGAGATAGTCAAAGCCACTTAGTGGATTAAAATCAATGGGACCTGGGATCTGAATCCCCTAGGCTGCTTTGCAAAGCTCAGCCTGTGGTGTTCATCCAAAAAATAAATTATTTTCAATTAATTTCTGAACAAGTCTGTACAAAGCTGCATGATGCTTCTTGGTGCCTCTCTTCCCACCCTGTATTTTTGTTGTTCGTTACCAGTTTGTTTCTAGTTCCAAAACATCAATGTCTGCCTCCAACCCACATTGCTCTAGAAATCCCCCAAGCCCAGTTCAAAGCTGGATGGTCCTGAATTGGTACAACGGAGCCTGACAGCAGCAGTAGGTGTCAGTAGCTTCCATGAGCTACTTAACCTGCCGACTAATACACAAAGTCATTTCTGCCACAGCTGTCTGAACAATACATTTGCCAATTAAGTTAATACAATCAAATCCCTTGTATCCAGCAGAAAGGGCAGAGCAAATCCAGGTGAAAGAGAATGGAATCTTACAATTCTCCTATGTGTCACACAGCAGAAGAACAAAGGGAAAGAAATAACATTATAAAAACAGTGAAATCCACTGTTAATTAATGTGAGGTATAAGGGGCCTCGCTTATATCTTGGTCTGCAACACTACAAAGAGGTGAATTATGGGAAAGCTAGCCAGCTGGAACTTGGGACACAAATTGACTCACCGGCTTCGTGCTTTTGGAACCTGTTCTTTAAAGTGGCTCTGTCGGACTGGGTCTGATTTCATTCACCTACAATCCTTCTCTGGATTTGTGGGGATGTCCCCTCTACTGAGCTGGACTCTGTGTGATACACAATATGCAGGTTAAGGTACCAACCTCACACTCTGCTTTGACACCATAGTTATAGGCGCCTATGGGTAGGTCTAGACTGCAATTACAGGGTATGTGCAGTTCAAGGAGACCTACCTGAGCTAACTTCAGCTAGCTTGGGACCTGGAGCAGGGAAGCTGCAGCAGCACAGAGTTACCTCAGGGCCTCCTGAGTAATTAACCCAAGGCTTTGGGCAGGCTTGTGTAGTCCACGCTGAAGCGCATGAGTTTCGGTACGCAGATTAAAGCTAGCTTAGCAATGTCTGCTTGAGTTGCCATCGTACCCTGTGATTGTAGTATAGGCATACCCATAGAAATAAAAACAGATGACCATAAGGTGCGGGGGAAGGACAAGGGGAAAATATCTTCTGTTCCTGCTAACTTTTCAGCATTCTCTTAATGATTCCGTCAATGCAGCTGCAGATCCTGTTCATTTTTACTATAGGCCCCTCCCCATTTTTATGAGGTTGTACCTCTGTAGGTCATATTGGTTAGACAGAAAGGTGGAGCCTAGAGCTGTGGAATACTCTGGTTTCAGTTCTCCCAGTTCTGAAACACATTTTTTTGAATGTAATTTTCTTTTAACTGGTTTCAGAGTAGCAGCCATGTTAGTCTGTATCTGCAGAAAGAACAGGAGTACTTGTGGCACCTTAGAGACTAACAAATTTATTTGAGCTACAGCTGCATAGACTGGAACATATAGTAAGAAGATATATATGCATATAGAGAACATGAAAAGGTGGAAGTAGACATACCAACCGTAAAAGGCTAATTAATTAAGATGAGGTACTATCAGCTGGAGAAAAAAAACTTTTGTAGTGATAATCAAGATGGCCCATTTTAGACAGTTCACAAAAAGTTGTGAGGATACTTAACACGGGGAAATAGATTAAATACGTCTAACTGGTTTTCAGGACCAAACATCACAGTTTATTACAGGCCCAATCATGCTGTCTTTGAACTCATTAGCAAAACTCCCACACGTCAATGGGAGAGGGCTCCACCTTTAAATTCCAAAATAAATAAATGCATAGAAGCTATTATAAACACCAGAAGTTCCAATAAAAACATCATAACAACATGAAGATTAAAATATTCATCTGGAGTTTTTTCCCTGTTAAACAACTTAATGGCCACATGGAAAGAAAAAGAGAAACCCTGATACTGAAAGCATACCTATCATGTGAAGGTATAGGGCCAGGTCCTCTGGACAAGTCAGACTATGCTCAGTGCAGGGCTTGTGTGTTTGCGTGTGAGGGTGTATATATGTGCACGTGCACAAAAATGGCCTTATGACGCCTTTGTGTCCCCACAATCTCAAAACTAGGTATGGACTAATTCAATCCTATGATGCAATTTAGAGTGGCCTTGGGACTGCTCTATATTGCACACCACTCCCTAAAGCCCCAATGGCCTATTCTGGTAGCAAGGTGCTCTGGACAGGGGTGCTCTGGACATGTTCGTTGTCTAAGGGCATGCATACTACTTTAGGGGTGGCATTGAACTCTCCACACTCTCAAGGAGTTCCCCCTCCATACAGTGAATACTCAGGTAGCCAGATAATTCCAGCCCCTTCATGCTGCTGGAACAGAGCAAAAGGGCCACAAGTGAGAACAACAATCTGGCCTTAAGATTTTATGACAAATAAGATTTTGTACAGCCATAATTTCCAAGCCATTCTCACAAACTACTCAGGTTCCTTCCATTTTGCTAATTACCTTATTTCTTGCCATCATCATCACTGTGTATTAGTATCTTTCAAAACCAAGTTTTTCTGCTGCCCTGACAGGAAAATTCCATAGCTTCCTCCAGATCAGAGGTTCTCAAACTGTAGTCCACAGACCACTGGGCTCCATTCAGGTGGTCCACGGATAGTTCCCTCTAAGGTGTGCGCCTGGGTGGCTGCACGCAAGAGAATGAAGGGTCACCCACCAAATTAGTGGAGCCGAGCAGGCGTGACTTCGCTAATTATGTGTGGAGAAGACGCACATGTAAGGTGAGGTGGTGGCCTTGGGGGAAGTAGGGGGTGGGTGGGAGGGGGCAGTGAGGTGAGAAGAAGGGGTGGGAGGAATTTGGGACTTGCAGGGCTGTGGTGGCCAGAGAAAGAGGCGACTATCCCCAACTCCAGAGCTGCAGCTGCCGGGGAGAGACAGCCCTCCTTCCCAGCCTCAGCTCTGTGAGTGCTGTGGTGGGGGAAAGACCCCCCCATCCCCTTCCCAGTCCAGCTTGGTGGCTGCTGCAGCTGGGGAGAAAGGGCACATCCATTGCATTCGAAAGGTAAGATTACTGATATTAAAATATGAGTTGTGTGTTTTTATTTGTAGAACAAAACACCTTAATTATTACTGAGGATTTTTTATATAGCGCTTTTATCCAAAGCGCTTTACAATAGTTAGCTAATGGTACAAAGAACATTTGGAAAGATCATTAAGTGGTCTGTCAAGACCCTTAGCAATTTTCAAGTGGTCTGCAAAAAGAAAAGTGTGAGAATCACTGCTCCAGATCATTCTCTTGTGAGGGGTGAGGGAGGGATGGAAAAAAGGATTTGCCTCCTGCCCGTCTGCTCCCCCCCTCAAAAAGGGAAAACAAGCATGGGTTTCTGTCTAGAGCCATGCATCTTAAAGGATTTGTCAGAAATGCAGAAGAGAAATCCTGTGCCACCGCAGTATACCCAGATCTTTCCCAACTCAATGGCACCATGGTTTTAACAGTGAAAAGGACCTTCCATCACCGCTGCCTACCGGATCCCCACTCCTGCCAGGGGACTTGAATATTCTAGAGGGTTGGAGCAGCTGAGTAACAGAGTCATACAGGTAAACATATACCCAATATACCACAGTGGGGGTTGTGGGGAGAATTCATTACTGTTTTTAAACACTGTATGGTCCTTGGATAGAAAGTATTGTTAGCCCTTCTGACCCACGCGGTTAGCCAATATTGGGGCCTTTAGGGTTGTTTCTGCTTCCTTTTCTGTGTGTTTTTATGGTGTTTCTGCTGCTCCTACACACACACACACACACACACACACACACACACACACACACACACACACACACACACACACACACACACACACACACACCTCTTCCTCTAACAATACCCATCCCTTCAGACCCCAGAGAAAACCTGTCAGACTGAATGGCTCAACTTGTACTCCAGCATTACAAGTGGCCTGTGTTCTGGGTGGTGGCTCCTATTGTTTTAGATATCCAGGGCTTGCATTAGGGTGGCCATCCTGAGTACCAGCTTCTGGTGAGGCCCCAAATCAGAATGAGGGGGGGCGGGGAAGGAAGGGCGCATATTGCTTATGTGGTTTTTGGGGGGAGGAAGGTTTTTCGGTAGGGAGGGGGCTGAAAATGCTTTCAACCATGGGCACCAAACACCGAAGGCTAGCCCTACAGCTGTCTATTCCATAAAAGGAGCTTAGCTGCTTTCTACATTTATCTTGAATGAAGGGTGGCTGTTACACGCACCAACTTCAATGAGGTTTCATCTACCCCCAGTAAACAGTGTCATGCAGGGTGGAAGGAAATGGCACACAATGGACAGGACAGTGTGTAAACAAATGTCAAATTGCTTGCTACATACTTGCCTAATAAGGCCTTGTCTACACTATGGGGGGAGATCAGTCTAGTTACTCAACTTCAGCTATGTAAACAACATATCTGAAGTTGAGGTACTTAGATCTACTTACCGCAGGGTCCACACTATGTGATGTCAACAGGAGACGCTCTCCCGTCTACTCCCCTTGCGCTTCTCATTCAGGTGGAGTACAGGAGTATATGGGAGAGCGATCGGTGGTCGATTTAGTGGGTCTTCACTAGACTCACTAAATTGACTGCCGATACATTAATCACCACATGTCGATCCCCAATAAGTGCAGACAAGCCCTTAGTGTCTAAGGTAAAGACAAAGAGCAAGCAACCAAGGAAGAGCTAAAATAAGTGATGATAATGCAGAATACTTAAGCACTTACACAGAGTTTTTCATTCTAGCAACCCAGAGCACGGTACAAATGTGGTAAGTATCATTACTTCCATTTTACAAATGGAGAAACTGAGGCACAGATGTACATAACTTGACTATGGTCACACAGTGAGTAGGCAAAAGACCCAGGGCTAGAATGCAGGTATCCTGACTCTCAATCCTGTCTCCGATGAGATTTTGCAGCATGAGACATGCAGGCTGAGAGGAAGGAAGAGGCACTCCAAAGACAACAAAGAAATTCATCACAGTTTTCCTGTAATCCTGAACAAAACTCTGCAGTCTACCAAGCTACTGCTCATAGAAAAAGCAGCAGCTGCAGCAGCGGAGCCACCAGCAAACTTTGCTTTTTACCGTTGAGCCAGACACCTAGCCCAGAATGAAAGGCTGCTTCCTCGGGGGGAGTGGGACACGGTTAGGGACTAGGGGAGTAAGATGCTAGATACATGGTTGCAGGTGACACATGCAGCACCAGGGGGGACAAAAACAAATTACAGTCTGTGGCTCTCAATTTTAGGGAGCCACCTCAGGGAAAAAGCTGTTCTGCTCTACTTCTTTCTTAGCTGAAGGCAAGGTACCTAATAAAGAAGGTCAGGTGGCAGGAGGAGGAAAAGGTGAACAAAACTGGAACAACAATGGAGGCAAAATACTTCCATGCATAGGGAAAAAATATGATTTCAGCAAAATATCTCTAGCCCACTGGAAAACAGAAACAAAATTAATTAGGAGGTGCGTGGTTAAAGTGCGAGGCTCATCTATGACAGCAGAATATCTGATATTTATCAAGAGATGTAACTGATTTGTTGTGTGAACCAGGGATATCTATCAGCTCTATCCACTGCAATTAGCTGCTACTATGCTATCCAAAAGAGGTCACTGAAAACTACAAGTTCTGCCTTACTAAAGCAAAAGCTCTCAGGCTCTCCATTTCCATTAAGCGCAATCTCCAGAGTTTGGTCTGCAATATGATTGAATGATCTTATGGAGTGGGAGACTTTGTGGGTCCTGTAGTTTGTCTTGTGGAATGTCATTTACAGTCATTTCAGAAACACTCTGAAGCCCCACTAGTGCAGGGATATATCAGATACCTTGTTTACTACCAGCTTTCTTGTTTTCTAAAGGGTTGCATCGTGTACCAGGGAGCTTAGAGGGGGGCTCCCTGAAGATTTTTACTTTAAAAAATATATTTTCTGTTAATGCTCCTAAAATCACCTAATAGTGGAGATGGGCAGGCAATGTGGAAGTTTCTCTGTGTAGCTTTGCCAAGGCATCCCAATATTGAAAGGCTAGTGCAGCATTCATAGGTACTGAAAGAGAGAAAAGACCTAGGGAACTGCTATTAACTTATCTCCTCAGTTGATTTGTAACATTTAACATGCCTTGTGTTTTTGGTGGGCTCCTCTGGGGCTGTGATCACTAGAGATGAGGAGAGATGAGTTTTGATCTGACCATCTCTGAAGTTTGGATCAAGGGTTTGGGCCTCTCTGTAACTATCATATTATTAGCCCTATTACCTCAGCATGTTCATGCATATCATTCTGAGCTGAATGAATAATCTGTGACAAATAATTACACAATTAATTCCGCTGCTTCTTCTGCTCATGAGCTGCCTGAAAACAAACTGCAATTTTCTCAGACTTAGCTAAACTTACTCATCTAATAATTTCTGCAAAATCCTTGGTCTGTAATTTGTTTACAAGCAATTTGTGTTGTATATATCCAAAACTCAAGCTTTTTTGATTGCCTGCAAAAGTCACATGGTGTGTGTCTGAGCATGACACTTGCAATATGGTTTTCATTATGAAGAATCATGATTAAGAATTTATTATTCACTTACAACAAATATTCTGAAAGATCCTCATGAAATTCACTGTTCCCATAAACATCCTTGCACTAAACTCATTTGTGAAAATATTCATGGAAAATGAACCCAAAAGAGGCAAAAACGAAGACTAAGCAAAGCTGTTTCATATTTTGAATGAATACTCAACCATTTTGAACCAGTAGTCACCCAGCTCTATTCTTAATGAGCTTTCACTGTGTACACTTGCAATGATTCCTTGAATTAATTAATAATAGTAATAATATGCATGAATTAACCATAATACCATGTATCATGAGGACCAAGGATAGCAAATGCAATACTGATTTTCTTAATAGACCACTAGCTTTTAAAACCTTAGTACATCTTCTCTAGGTTAGGCTTTGGATTTTTTTCTTTTCCAAACGTGGACAAGTAAAATTCAAAAAACTGATCATACTAGTGGCAACAACACCAAAAAGCATCCAATTCCCACTCCTTTCCCACTCACCCCAGGCTGCAAGGCAAGGGTCAGGCCCAGGGGATATTTAAAGGCCAGTTTCAAGCCTTCCCAGATAAGGTTCTCTAATGCGAACATTAACCCAGCTGTGGTGAGAGCAGCACCAATGGGCACCAACCACTGTAATAATCATAGACTGAGTGTTATTTTCTTCCTTCACACATGATTATTAAGAGACGATGCAGGTCTTAAAGCTGGAACCTTTTGCTCTGGGAAAATTGTGTGTGACACTTTACATATGGATTAGATAATTAATGTATGCCCTGATTTCCTTCACTGTAATATAAAAAGGATGAGAACGGCGCTATAATTCCAGATAATTAAAGAGTGATCGACTTACAGTAGCTTCCACTGCTCTGGGAGTGCAGCCTACTGTCATTAACACTGCAGAAGCTTCTCTATTCTTCACACCTCACTGCAAAGTGCACTCTCCTCTCTAGCTCCCCAGAGACTGAAGAGCTATGATTGAGGTGCCTGCTGCTCCGTACTGGTGTGGCTCAGGGCTTGGGCAATAGCCTCATTTCATATTACCAATAAAAGACAGCTGTCTGCCTGCCCCTTTACAGACTCGATGGCTGAGTTTGAACCCCAAAGGATGCTGCAAACAACACTCCTGGTGCCTTGATCAAAAGGTTCCTTTCCAGTGGGATTTTGGTAGTGATTTAGCAAGAAGAAAATGGAACCGAATAAACTACTTTCATCTGCCTGCGGGCTTGCCTGTCAAGCAAAGCGACACCTCCATCCCACAGATGACTTGGACATGCAGAAGAGTAACTTTCCAGAGCTGTTGTAGTAACCACATTTGAGGAGGCTGAGGTATAGTAAGTTGTGTAACACAGCCATAGTTGCTGCTAGAAATCACTGTAAAACAGTTCCGGATCATAATGAGACCTCAAGATGCATTAACCAATTGCAAAGCATTTCCCAACATTGGGCTAGATGCCACCAGTAGAATCCAGGCCAACAGTCTGTGGGGAGGAGGCACAAAATCTATTGAGAATGGGGAAACAGTGGCACAGACTCCAAGGTACAGCCCCCAAAGTAATGGAGGAGCTAGGACACCCAAGAGTTTCCCTGGGGCAGCACATCTCCACAGGGACTGCCCAAGAACCACAAATGGAACGTTAAGCACCTCCCTCTGGTGGAAGCAAAGGGAGTGGACAGTGGCAGCATTTTGTTGAGTGCAAATGAAAGTTTGATGTGTGTTTCAGAAATGTCAAATGATTTCATCAGAACTGCTCACTTACCAAGGGAGAAGGGCATGGTGAGGTGGTCAGGGGGCAGCATAGGAGAACCAGGAATTGATGTATTGAAATCTTGACTCTCATACTGGCTTTCATATTATGGCCTTGTGCAAGGCTCAGAAGAAGAAAGGTCCCAAGCATGGCTCTTTTTTGTGGAGAGGCGACCCTTTGAGCATGAACACCATCTGTGCCCTGGGAAATGCAAACCAATCCCACCGGCAACGAGCTGCAAAAATTGAGACAGCACTGAGGCTTAAAAGCAAACAGCTTCACAATACAACACAGCTGGTCAATTCTGCTTAGGAAAGGCTCAAAAGTGGAGTATCATGGGCCGTCCTGGCAAAGCCATGTGGAGAACCCAAGACAGGAATGGTAGGGGAATGCAGCAGATCAAGGACGAGGTTTACCAGTAGAGTGGTGTGAGAGGTCCCAAAATTAGAATGGCTGATGGGGCGGAGGTTCAGTCATGATTGAAATGCATTGGCAGAGCTGTTTGCAGGGATCCCATGACTGGAACAGCAAGGGTTCTCTAGACCAGAAATGAGGTTCATCTGCCAAAGCATGAGGTCCCATGCCTGGGTTTTCAGGGTTTTGCCCATTAGAACTGACTTGAAAGAGGTGGGTGGGTGGGTACATATGTTGGAGGTGACTGCCCTAGAGTATTCAGGGAGACTATAGAACAGACTTTCTTTGTATTGGTAGCAATGTGTGCATGATGCTTGCATAGCACCATGTCTGGACTAAGCCAGAGCTACTAGCCGGTCATTTTCACGAGCAAAACAAATGTAGTCGTTTCTTTTTATTTGAAGAAAATGCTTTTCAGGGTATAGCCCTGAAAAGTCTTTTGAAATCCATCAGGACCTTCCTACCCACTGTGATTAAATATTAGCAGCTAGGGCTGTCATTGAGCAAAACAAGATTCGTTTGCTCCTTCATCTTCATCCTGCTTTATTTCTTTGTACCAGTTTTTTCTCCCAAACCCAGGAGAAATGTCCAGGTAGAAGTGTGCTCCCTACCATTTTGGGAGTTCTTACCTTCTGTCATAAGTTGCAAACTGATGCTGTGTATATCTGGGTTTCACATGAGAACTGCATGAAATCTTGCAGAGAGTGGAGGACTAAGGCCCTGTGGTATGCCTTAGCTCAGTACTTCTCCTCAGCAGAATCATTCGAATCTAAGTAGCGGGTTGAAGGCAATCTAGGTCGATCTTGGGGGAGGGGCGGGGGATATAATCGAGGGCTTGGTTGTAGGTTTGCACCTACAATTAGTATTGGGTGAATTTTTTATTCTGCTATTTAATTCTAGAAATCTTACTTTGTACAAGAACTTGGAGAAAATTAAAAAAAACACTTTTTATTAGGGCTGTCAAGCTATTAAAAAAATAATCACACAATTAATCACACTGTCAAATAATAGAATACCATTTATTTAAATATGTTTGGATATTTTCTACATTTTCAAATATATTGATTTCAGTTACAACACAGAGTACAAGGTGTATAGTGCTCACTTTATATTTATTTTTATTACAAATATTTGCACTGTAAAAAACAAAAGAAACAGTATTTTTCAATTCACCTAATACAAGTACTAAGTGCAATATATTTGTCATGAAAGTTGAACCTACAAATGTAGAATTATGAAAAAAAACTGCTTTCAAAAATAAAACAATGTAAAACTTTAGCGTCAAGTACACTCAGTCCTAATTCTTGTTCAGTCAATCACTCAGACAAACATTTGCAGGAGATAATGCTGCCCACTTCTTGTTTACAGTGTCACTTGAAAGTGAGAACAGATGTTCTCCTGGCACTGTTGTAGCTGGTGTCGCAACAGATTTACATGACAGATGCGCTGAAGAGTTATATGTCCCTTGATGCTTCAACCACCATTCCAGAGGACCTGCACCTATGCTGATGACAGGTTCCGCTCGATAACAATCCAAAGCAGTACAGACTGATGCATGTTCATTTTCATTATCTGAGTCAGATGCAACCAGCAGAAGGTTGATATTCTCTTTTGGTGGTTCTAGTTCTGTAGTTTCCGTATCAGAGTGTTGCTTTTTTAAGACTTCTGAAAGCATGCTCCATACATCATCTCTCTCAGATTTTGCAAGGCCCTTCAGATTCTTAAACCTTGGGTCGAGTGATGTAGCTATCTTTAGAATTTTCACACTGGTACCTTTATTTGTGTTTTGTCAAATCTGCAGCGAAAGTATTCTTAAAATGAACATGTGCTGAGTCATCATCCGAGACTGCTATAACATATGGCAGAATGCGGGTAAAATAGAGCTGGAGAATACAATTCTCCCCCAAGTTGTTCAGTCACAAATTTAACTAAAGTATTATTTTTTTAACGAGCGTCATCAGCATGGAAGCATGTCCTCTGGAATGGTGGCCGAAGTATGAAGGGGCAAAAAAATGTTTACTATATCTCGCACATAAATACCTTGCAATGCTGTCTATAAAAATCTCATGTGAATGCCTATTCTCACTTTCTGGTGACATTGTAAATAAGGAGTCAGCAGCATTATCTCCCGTAAATGTAAACAAACTTGTTTGTCTTAGCGTTTGGCTGGACGAGAAGTAGGACTGAGTGGACTTGTAGGCTCTTGTTTTATTTCTGAGTGCAGTTATGTAACAAAAAAAAATCTACATTTGTAAGTGGCACTTTCATGATAAAGAAATTGCACTATAGTACTTGTATGAGATGAACTGAAAAATACTGTATCATTTTTACAGTGCAAATATTTGTAATAAAAATAATAATATAAAGTTAGCACTGTACACTTTGTATTCTGTGTTGTAAATGAAATCAATTTATTTGAAAATGTAGAAAAATATCCCAAAATATTTAATCAATTTCAATTGGTATTCTATTGTTTAACAATGCGATTAAAACTGCGATTAACTGCAATTAATTTTTGTAATCGCAATTTACTTTTTTGAGTTAATCACGTGAGTTAACTGCGATTAATCAACAGACCTACTTTTTATACATCTAAAGAGGGTTACAGCCTCAATCTCTCACTGGCCTCTCCCAAATATACCTGTTATGAATGGGCTATCTAGCTCAGGGGACTGGGACTGGGATATAGAGCCTTTCATCTGTAGGCCACTAGTTCTTTTTGTATTAACCAAAGCTCATTAACCTCTGAAGTCTTCTCAGTGTCCACAATAGGGACATGAAATCATATTTGATCAAAGCGAATATAAGAAATAATCCCAGCCTGCAAAGTTCACATCTAGATGTGGAGCCAAAGTTTACCAGATTCTGGGGGTGCTGGGATTTGGGTTCAGCCCCTAGCACAGACAAGGTTTGTTTGTGGACTTCAAGGCAGAACTTTCCTAGAGCTTGGTGGTGTTCAGAGCCAGTGGGTTGATTCAGACCCATCTCCAGTAAGAACTGATCTGAACCTTTGCCCATATTCCAAAACCAAAACTGTTCTCAGGCTTGGATCATCTCAGGAAGTATCTCTCTCACATCCTGAAACCAACCAACCACTCCTGCTCCCTTTTAAATCCAAGAGGCAGGTCTCATTAGATCCAGTAGCCTGTCTTCTGGCTCCCAATTCTGCAGCTGCTACAGTAGTTCTCCTTAGGCTTCCTGGCAATCTAGCGATTTCCTATTCCTGTGGGCGACTCATGCAAATCTCATCTTCTCGGGGACTTGAGGTGGCTGCTCCCCTCTTTGGCACAAAAACATGGGGCAGCCCCAGGGCAGCAGGAGACTGAGCCATAGTGTGGTTCAACAGAGAAGTTATTGTGCCCTGTCATCTCGCTGAAGGTCTTGCCATCCCTGGAGGAAGGATAAATCTGCGAAATGGGGGAAGAATGATGGCTCGAAGGGAGTAAAGAACCAGAGTCTGTTAGTAAGAGCATTATTTTTTGTCACAGAGAGGAAGATGGCAGATTGGAGGTGGGGTAGGGTGGGCTCAAAGAACTTTTAGATAAGCTTTGGTTAAGCCTTTTGGAGGTTCACTCAGCCCTGATACCTGTCACTAAAAACCACTGTCACAACTGCTGCTAACCAGGACACTAAACAGCCTCAGCAGAACAGGGGCATGGAGGCTGCACTAAGAAGTCACCTCTAGAAGTGATACCTGCAGGTCAAAGATAAGGCCAGTTGTTGGGTTACTTACATTGCCTCTACCTGTCTGCCTATTTTATCTAGGGATATGTATTGTGAAGCTGAACAAAGGATTCTGGTTTCCAGTGTCAGAAGCCGGACACACCTTTCACAAGTAGGTAATTTACCTACCAGGATCCCCTTCCTGGACCAGTAATACTTCACGTTAAACACGGGTGCTTCATATGGATACTGAGAACACCCTAGGGTGACCAGATGTCCCGATTTTATAGGGACAGTCCTGATATTTGGAGCTTTTTCTCACATAGGTGCCTATTACCTCCCACCCCCAGCCCAATTTCTCAAAAACTTACTACCTGGTCACCCTAACACCCACAGGTAGACTAGTGTGGAGGCTCCAACTCCATACATCTGCAGCAGTGCTGCCCCTGCCCCTGCCCATGGCTCTGCCCTTGGAGCCAAGTGGTTAACGAACAGGCCCAGGAAGTCCAGTGACACTCAGACCTCAGTGGTTCAGGACCCAAATTAACAATCAGTGTTACCCAAAAGAGCCACAGTTGGGGGAATTAATGATTTCATTTACTATAGTACTATATAGTCATATTTAAACAGTATGACAGGGGCAATACTTAGTTTATATAATTTTACAGCAAAAAAAAAAATGACTGACCAAGTATTATTTTATTAACTACAATCAGTTAATAACATAGTAAAAGCATCCTGACTGGTTAATAACTTAGACTGGTTAACAATTAAACCACACAGTGTTTTAATAGCATGTGCTGCAAAGAGACGCAGGAGACACATTAAAGAGCCACTTGCAGCTCGCAAGCCTCAGTCTGACTATCGCTGCTATAGTCTCTTGACTTCCCCATAGCCTGGCTTGGCTAGAGAGGTGGCAGGAAATCCCAGTCCCACAGGCACAAACTTTTTTTGGTTCTGGTGGGTGCTCGCAACCCTCCCTGCCCCCGCCTTGCCTCCACCCCTGCCCCAAAGTCCCTGCCCCAACTCCGCCCCTCCCTGCCCCTATTGGACCCCTCCCCCAATCCCTGCCTTAGCACTGCCTCCTCCTCCAAGCGTGCCACATTCCCCCTCCTCCTCCCTCCCTCCCAGGCTTGCCGTGCGAAACAGCTGTTTCATGGCACAGGTGCTGGAAGGGAGGGGGAAGAAGCAGGACCCGGTGGCGCTCAAGGGCGGAGGAGGAGGTGAGTTCGGGTGGGTGGGGCGAGGAGCTGCCGATGGGTGCAGAGCACCCACCAATTTTTCCCTGGAGCACCCACAGAGTTGGCACCTATGCCCAGTCTCCTTCCTGCTGTCAGCTCCCTTCTCATTCGAGGATGGGAATTCCACTTGAGAAGAGACCACATGGCATAGGCTGGAAGCAGGGGGCACATGCTGCTGTTGCAGGGATGCAGCAGGCCCATAGCCTGAGATTTTGGGCTGGGAGGGCCGGCCTGCTCAGGGAGCAGCATGGGTCTTTGACCAGTCAGGGCTTGCACTGCACTGCACTACATATAGCAATTGACCACCACCCTGAGGGAAAGAGGTGACCTAATCTGGGACCAAGGTTGGAGGGACCTCATGGAGAGTTTGTTATTGATAGAGTTAGAGCTCCTTTGTTAAGCATAATTTCCTCTTTCAGTGGCACTGTGATTCTTCTGCCCATGCTGACAAAGATGTTGGAATAGACCAGCATGCTGGAGCGATTCCTGGATAAATTCCTGCCTCCCTGAAGGCTGCAGGAGAGTTCGCCACCCTTAGGCAAAGAGTGGGAGTTTGGAAAAGCCTACCTTTGGGAGAAGAGCCCAAACTGCATTAGATAGGCAAAGGAGAGGAGAGAATAGAAGGGCTACAAAGCCCCATGCTTCAGCCTCTAACTGAGATGGGTCAGGAAGAAACTGCTGGTAAGAATACAAAGCAGGTAAACCAAAATGATTAGGGGCATGGAACAGCTTCCATATGAGCAGAGATTAAAAAAGATTGGGTCTGTTCAGTTTAGGAAAGAGATGACTAAGGGGAGATATGACAGAGGTCTATAAAATCATGAATGGTGTCGAGAAAAAGTGTTATTTACCTCTTCCCATAACACAAGAACCAGGGGTCACCCAATGAATTAATAGGCAGAAGGTTTAAAACAAACATAGGGAAGTATTTCACACAATGCACAGTCAACCTATGGAACTTGTTGCCAGAGGATGTTGTGAAGGCCAAAATATAACTGGGTTCAAAAAAGAATTAGGTAAGTTAATGGAGGAATAGGTCCATCAATGGTTGGTAGCCAAAACGGTCAGGGATGCAACCCCATGCTCTGAGCGGGTCCCCAAACCTCTGACTGCCAGAAGCTGGGACTGGGCGATCACTCAAATTGTCCTGTTCTGTTCATTCCCTCTGAAGCAGCTGAAACTAGTCACAGTCAGAAGACATGATACTGGGCTAGATGGTTCTTTGGTCTGACCCAGCATGGCCATTCTTATATTCTTAAGGACAGGTTACTTCACAACTGCCTGATATTCCCTTCCTCTGAAGCGAGAGGTACTAGCCATTTCCAGAGACAGGATCTGGGCTCCATGGACCATTGATTTTACCTGGCATGGAAATCCTTGTGTCCGGGTTCTCAGGCTGGTAATTTCCAAGGGAGCCTAAGGGAATCAGGCATCCTATTCATTGAAATTCTGAGCTGCTTTGAAAGTACCAGCTTCCCTTTCTAAACTAAGTCTTCTTCAGCCCTCCCTTCCCTTAATCTTGTCATCAACCTCGCGGTAAAGTGGACAGCCCAACATACAGCTCACTTCAGCTTCGCAGGAGGAATTCATCCCCTCTCCGGGCTGCTTCACACATCAGAGGTACAATGAAACACCAGAATCAGACAGGCTGCTTCATTCATTGCTGCTTCCCTTCCCCACCCCTCCAGAAATAAAATGAAATAAAATAAAAAAGGCTCCTGCAAGCTATGCTACTTGCAGGTTACGCTCCCTTTTTCACTTGTCACTTCTGTGTGTGTCAAACCCCCTTTTCCTACACAGCTCAGCTCCATTCCCAGAATAAAACAAAAAAAACCAGTGCAGTTCTCAGATGTGCTCATTTCACTTACTGTGGCTTTAGAGCAAATTCGCTAAGGAGAGAAATGCACAGGCCGCAAGGGAATGATTTCCCATTTCAGGTTCTCCTCTTTATTTCACTCTGCATCACTATCTTTAGCCCTTTGTTTATTGAATCTGTTGACTCTCCTCCTTTTTCTCCATTGCATCACCCAGTATTTTTTAATCTATGCCTGTTTTCCTTCTTCCCCAACATCAAATACAGCTATCATAAATAATAATAATAACCAGGACTATTATTGCTGCTTCTCTTTCTTCAGGGTCACTTCAAGGCTTTAAAGGTCTCAAATATCTGACCACAAGCCCCCCTCCCATTTCATCACTTTTCCTGGTGCTGAAACCTGACAAATGCCTTCCTGCCTTCAGCTGTGATACTTTCTTGTATCACCTTTGAAATATGTATGCACATGTTACGCAGTGTGGATGCATATCAATGCCATGCTGTCTACCTTTGCATATTAAATCATTGCCATATCTTCGCCGGCAGTAAAATATGCAGAGCGTATGCTACAGATAGCATCCCTGCCGAACCATAGCAGACTAACGTTCTCCCCACAACACCTGCACACATGCTCCCCAGCATGGGCTGAAGATCCCAGGTATTTCAGTCCAATGTCCTTTGTTCTTATATTAGCAAAGGTATTTTGCTTGTGTTGCCTTTACAGTTTTAAATGTTTCAATTTTACAACTTGTGCAAATGCAAATTCCAGCTAGGTCTAGACTCTTCACCCTCTCTCCATCTCCAACCGTCCAAAAAGGGGGCTTCTAACGAAAACCCAGACCCATCTTTAATTATAATAAAGATACCAGATTTCTTTGTGTCACTGCATTTTCTGTATCACTCACTCTTTCCCCTGCCCCACAGCATCAGACTACCCCAGAATGCTGAGAGGTCTTTACTTCAGTGTACATTCTTAACCCCCTTCTCTTGCTGAATCAACATTGCTGTAACATTCTTTCAGCTGGGAGGGCCACTCATATGTTCACTTATGGAGTGGTGAGACCCTTCTACGAAGAGGTGAAGGACACATTGTGCCTAGAAAGCAGCCTAGCCAAGTCCCTTTGCTGAAAGAGCATCGTTCACCTTCATGATGTTGCTCTGCTCCACAAGCTAGAGATGGGCTGGAATCTCAGTCAGTCCCACAAACCAAGCTGTTTTAAAGGAAGCATGGGATTAGATTGACCAAGGGCCAGATTAATCTTTTGTGGGCCCCGACACCTGGACCATAGCCCTGCCCCCCAGTGATGAGCTGCCAAAATCTTAACAACCGGTTCCCTATAAAAAGGGGGAGACATACCCGTGGGGCCGGGGCCCCTGCAGGGCCTGCGGCAAATTGCCCCACTTGCTCCCCCAGCAACCCTAGAGCTTGCAGCCCCCTCCCCTCTTACCTTGCTGGCAGCTCAAAGCAGCAGGACGACTCAGGAGTTCAGCTGAGCTGACCAGCTGCTGGCTATGCTGCAGCTCTGCAGGGGGAGCTGGAGGGAGACATCCTCATGGAGCCAGGGGCCTGGGGCAAATTGCCCCACTTGCCCCCCCCGTCCCCCCACGGCCCTGGAGCTTGCAGCTCCCTTACCTTGCCAGCAGCCCAGAGCTCAGCTGAGCTGCCCAGCTGCTGGCCATGCTGCGGTTCTGCGGGGTGAGGAAAGCGGGGGAGAGCCTGGGGGAGACATCCTCGTGGGGCCAGAGGCCCCTGCAGGGCCCAGGCCAATTGCCCCACTTGCCCCCTCCCCTCTGGCCAGCCCTGGAGCTTGCAGCAGGACCCCTCCCCATCTTGCAGGATGACTTCTGAGCTCAGCTGATCTGCCCAGCTGGTGCTGGCAGCTGGCTATGCTGCAGCTGGGGGGAAGCAGGGGAAGCACCGGGGGAGCCTCAGCCTCCCCAGCTGGGACTTCTGGGAGCAACAGGATGGTCCGGCCCGTGGACCGGAGTTCTTTGCCCACCCCTGCCCGTTAAGAACCGGTTCTCCACGGAGGTCTAATTTTAGCAACCGGTTCTTGGGAACCTGTGGGAACTGGCTCCAGCTCACCACTGCTGCCCCCTACTCCGCCCATGCTCTGCCTCAAGGCCCCACATCTGCTGGCACGGAGGGGAGGAGGTGGAGAGGAGTAAGCAGGGGAAAGGGGGCAGAGAGCAGCGAGTGGTGAGTGGAGCCTCAGGGGGAAGAGTCCGAGCGGGGACAAGGCCTTGGGGCAGAACAGGGGGTGGGGGCCACAGTCTGGGTGCTTCTGATTGTGGGCCTGGCACCACAGTGCCAGTGTAAACCCAGTACTAGACTGACCACAGTAGACTCTTCAATCTGCAATCTTGCTTCCAAGAGTAGCCAATACTTGATGCTTTCTAGGCACGCCTCACAAGTGTGTTAGTTGTGTGATACTATACACATGGGGGAAAAAATGCCTTTCTGACCCCTACAGTGATCATTGTACACTCTGAAGCATGAGATTTGACTAAACTTTTGTTAGCATCATTGAGGGTCATTGTGCACATTGAGCTCAGTGAAACCATCTACTCAGTGTGCAACAGCAGTCAAAGAAGTGAACAAAGTGTTAGGATGTATCCAGAAGAAAATAGTTCTGAACATATTATAATGCCTTTATATAAATCAATGGTAACTAAATCAATGGAAAATACTGCAGAAATTGAGATGATTAGAGGCATGGAAAGAATTTAATAGAAGAACTGGAAAAGTATATGACTGGTTGGTTTAGAGAGGAGACAAATAAGAAGGGTTATGAGATATGTATAAAAGAATGGGATAGAGAAGGTAAATCTAGTACTCCCGTTTACCCTCTCTCATAATACAAGTACCAGGGGAAATTGAAAGGCAGCACATTTAAAATTGATAAAAAGCTTTGTTTTACTATTTTTATCTATGTATTTATACACAATTCATAATTCAACTGTGGAACTCACTGCCACAAGATTTAATTGAGGCCAAAAGCATTAGACATGTACATAGATGACGGGAATGTCCAGTTGCATTAGATAGGATGCAAGCTCTTTGGGGGCAGAGACAATCTTTTCGTTCTGTGCGTGTACCGCATCTAGCATAGTGGGGTCCTAGCCCATGACTAATTCTTCTAAGTGCTACAGTTATACTAATAATAGGTCATAATAAACATGTAAGAATATATGACATCATGTTTCAGGGTATAAACTGACCATTAACTGCCTGGGGTTATGAGGACACACCCTGTTGGCAAGCTATGCTCTCATTGTTCTTTGCCAAGATTATTGTTCCTTCCTCTGTTCTGTCACTGTTAGAATCAGGATGCTGAACAAGATGGACCATTGTCTGACCAAGTGCTGAAATTTAAAACTCACCACCTAAATGGCACCCTCTGTTCTTGTGTTGACACCACTGCATTGGTGTGTGCAAAATGAACACACGTCTAATTACCTGTTGTGCATCTAGTAAATGCCCGTGTCAGTCATGAAGATGGGCTGTGAGGGGGCAATGCGCATGCACAACTGAAGCAATCAGCTCTGTTGTTATTGACCATCAAACTATTCTATTTTTAAAAGAAATCCAGGCAAACTGTTTGACTTGATCCACAGAGAGTGTGAATTATGCAGGCTGACAGTAGACTGTGTGATGAAGTATTGTTTTTATTCGTTCTAGTGTTACCTGCCATTCAGTTCATTTAGTGACCCTTCGTCTTGGGTTATGGGATGGTTGTAAAAAGGAGGGAATGGTCAGCTCTCACAACACCCTTCTTAATCTAAAATATCGCTCCCAAATCTTCTTTAGCGCGTCCCCTTTCCAGGCAAAATGATTCTAGGCTTTGGAGCCTCTTGTCATATATGCAATAATAATTTGCCATCAGGCAGCCTGGCCAGCTAATTACCTATCATTCCTTTTGCCTTCACATCTCATCTCAGAATTTCTCTCTCCTACCTGTAGTCTTCTACATTTCTCAGGCATTTCTCTTCTAGCCAGTTTTTCATTCCCCCTCCCCTTTGCTCTCCCCAGTGTTGCAGAATTCAGAAAAGAAGTGAGAAAATGAGAAAAGCTGTCACTATCAAAGTGAGCTCTGGTAGAGCAAGAGAACAGGTATGAGCCCCTTTGTTTCTCTGCAAGATGTCAGAAAGAGCAAGATTAGCAAGAAGTATTTTCTTCTCAGCTCCCAGATGGCTATTTTCTTCAGTGGGTATCGATCCATTCGCCTTTCTCCATCCTCTAAGTTAAACCCCTAAGTACTCTACAGCACTGCTTCTGCAGGACTACACAAAAGTTGCCCTTTCATTTCCAGTAATTAAAGCTTCCTAAGACAAGAGCTACACAGTGTCAATGTTGATCTGTTGATCCCGCTCTCACTTTTCAGCCAAAAAGTGATGGGTTCAAATTCTACCGTAGGACTCACACTTCTATTCAGTGCTGACATTGTAGCACAGCTCTAGGTGGGAGATGAACTGTGAGAGGCATTATCCTTCAGATGAGATGCTTAAATGTCTGTTCTTGGTGTTTGTCCAGCTTCTCCTATCCAAGCTAACTGTGATGTTGCACTCCATAATGCTTTATAAACGTATGTTTATAAGTGTGTATGTTATGTAACTGGAATAGATTCTTAGATTCTAGGACTGGAAGGGACCTTGAGAGGTCATTGAGTCCAGTCCCCTGCCCTTATGGAGGGACCAAATACTGTCTAGACCATCCCTGATAGACATTTATCTAACCTACTCTCAAATATCTCCAGAGATGGAGATTCCACAACCTCCCTAGGCAATTTATTCCAGTGTTTAACCTCCTTGACTGTTAGGAACTTTTTCCTAATGTCCAATCTAAACCTCCATTGATTTATGCTTTATGCAAAAGGTCTCTTGTAAGGCATCATTACAAAGCTTATGATCTACCGAGTGTATTCATCCTATTTGTATGTATGTATCATTCTTGTATCTAAAACTAGAAATATGAAGTATAACTCTGAAGTCCTACTGTAATTATGCAAGGTGTGTGCAGTTAAGGGTGGTTTAGAATCTTGATGGCTCCCATTGTCTAGGACAATTGACTGTAGATGGCTCTGTTTACCCGCAAGCCTCCACTGCATACGTGCGGGCCAGTCCTGGAGGAATGAAGGGGGGCTCACAGGACATGAGATCATGTCACCTGAACTGAAATCCATCTTTAACCTGTAAAAGCAGCAAAGAATCCTGTGGCACCTTATAGACTAACAGACGTTTTGGAGCATGAGCTTTCGTGGGTGAATACCCACTTCTTCAGATGCATGTGGTGGAAATTTCCAGGGGCAGTATATATATGCTAGCAAGCAAGCTAGAGATAACGAGGTCAGTTCAATCAGGGAGGATGAGGCCCTGTTCTAGCAGTTGAGGTGTGAAAACCAAGAGAGGAGAAACTGGTTCTGTAGTTGGCAAGCCATTCTTTAATCTGGTGCTTTTTCATTTAGAAGGAGGGGTGGGAACCCAGAGAAAGACAAAAGATTCCCGCCTTGTGCCAAAGCTATAAAAGGTGGTGGAATAAAACAAAGGGGCCCAGTCATGTGGAATCCCCTGCTTTTCACCTAAGATGCCTGCTGGAACTAACAAGAACTATACCAGGGGAAAGGATTGGGCCCAGACTAGGGGGGAGTCTAGTCTGTGAAAGAAGGTTATTGGAACATCTCTGAGGGTGAGATTTAGCTGTATTCTGTTTCTTAATGTATTAGGCTTAGACTTGCTTGTTTTGTTTCATTTTGCTTGGTAACTTACTTTGTTCTGTTTGTTATTACCTGAAACCATTTAAATCCTACTTTTTATACTTAATAAAATCATTTTTGTTTATTAATTAACCCAGAGTAAGTGATTAATATCTGGGGGAGCAAACAGTTGCGCATATCTCTCTATCAGTGTTATAGTGGGTGGACAATTTATGAGTTTACCCTGTATAAGCTTTATATAGAGTAAAGCGGATTTATTTGGTGTTTCAATCCCATTGGGAACTGGGTGTCTAGATGCCAGAGACAGAAGCACTTACTAAGCTGTTTAAAGTTAAGTCTGCAGCTTTGGGGGCATGATTCAGACCCTGAGTCTGTGCAGAAGCAAGTTAGCATATCTGGCTCAACAAGACAGGGTTCTGGAGTCTGAAACTGGCAAAAAACAGGCTGAGAGGTAATCTCAGCACATCAGGTGACAGTCCCAAGGGGGTCTCTGTGACCAAACCCGTCACACTAACACTCTCTCTTGCTCAGTAAAACAGGTTCTAATATAAGGGCTGTGAAGTATTCTTCAAGGCGAAAGAGCTTCTCCTTTTTTCCGGGGTCACTGATCTTCCTGAAACAAGTTCACCATTAGGAGAGAGGCTAATTTGTTTACTTTTCTGTGTTCATTTCTGACTGCAACCTCATTCTTCTCAATTACCTCCTGCCTCGGGTCAATAAAGATCTCAACGTGTTTCACGGAATGAGTAGGCAGAGAGCAGGAATATGAGTCAACCAGTGTGTCACTGAATAAGGAAAGCAGGCAATGAAATGGTCACCAATGGCTTGTTCTCTTGCTTTGGGTAGCCCCATCATGCTTTTCAGAGAACACCAAGGATTTCCTAATCTGCAGACTTTACTGAGGCTTTTCCAAGCAGAACATGTTCTAGAGGTTTGAAGACACTTAAACCTCCAGAAAGGATAGACACCAGTTTGAGAAAATTAAAGTATTTGGCCAAACCAAACTTCAGCCAGAATCTCTTACTGGCATATTCCTAGAAGTGCACTTGAATAAGAACTCCCCTGGACAGTATCCCACAAAAGGTGAAGTATTTATATTTTGAAATGGGCTCATACGAAACAGAAAATGCCTCAGTCATTATGTGCTCTGACCACATCTCATGTTGCTCAAGTCACAGTAGAGCAAAAGCCTCTAATTTCTTTCTATCTGTCATGCTTGAACCTCACCCTGCTTGGCCATAGAAGGGTTAGTAAGGTCAAAACACTGTTAATCAAGTCACCGGTGACCACACTGCCAACGTGAAATGTGCCATGGGCTGGCATACCCCACTGTATTTGTCACTACCCTGAGGTTGTGTTATACACTCATAGACTTCAAGGTCAGAAGGGACCATTATGATCATCTAGTCTGACCTCCTGCACAGTGCAGGCCATACAATCTCACCCATCCACTTCTATAACAAACCCCTAACCTATGTCTGAGTTATTGAAGTCCTCAGATTGTGGTTTGAAGACCTCAAGCTACAGAGAATCCTCCAGCAAGTGACCTGTGCCCCATGCTGCAGAGGAAGGTGAAAAACCTCCAGGGCCTCTACCAATCTGCCCTGGAGGAAAATTCCTTCCCTACCCCAAATATGGCGATCAGTTCTAAGGTTTTGAGTCAGCAGTATATTTTCACACTGAATTAGGATGACTATAGTTTAGCTGAAGAAAAGAGCATGGTAATGTACATTTTAAAGTGGAGGGTCTTGACGCTGCCCTTTTATATGCTGAAGTTCTCTCACAAGTGCAGTAGCTTTTTACCAAGGTACCAAGGCATGTTGTGGATTGAAAAGCAAATTTGAGCATGCAGTGATAAATTACGGACAGCTCACTTTTAGCATGCAACTGCTAATCTCAGGCAAGAGCATTGTAACCATCAGCTAAACCCATATTACTGGTGAAGTCCTGAAAAAAAAGCTTTTCCTAGACAAATAGGAGAACTTTACAGCTGAGTTCCTGTAGAATGTAAGGTGGTGATAAATAAAGTGGGCGGATAGCTCCCTTTGATGGACACCCAGCCAGCCAGTTAGTTGTAAAATCCCTCTTGTAGCTATTTTTTTTCTTTACTTGGGGGATTTTTTAACCCTTTAGAGGTAAAGCAAGCTTCATAGGCTTCAGTCTGCAGAAAAGAAGAGGGAGCACTAAAGATTATTGCAACTGAAAGAACTGGAGATGAGAGAGAGAGTGCAAAAACACCAACTGGACCTGCTAGAGAAGCAGAACCAGAACCCCCTGACCCCAACGATTCCCATCACTCCAAAAATCCACAAGTGGGAACACTTATGTCCTGCATACAAGGAGGAGGATGATATTGCTGAATATCTGACTACCTTTGAAAGGCTGTATGTAATACATGAAATCCCTGATGATATGAGAGTTCCTACCCTGACTGCGAAATTAACTGGTAAAGCTCAAAATGTATTAAATGGAATGCCTCTTGAAGATGCTTTAGACTATTGTAAATTTAAAGATACTATTTTGCAAAGTTTTCAGATTACCCCTGAAACGTATAGAGTTAAATGTAGGAATGATAAGAGGGATATTGGTGTGAGTAATGGGGAATATGTAAACAAAATGAAAGATTTGTTGGGAAAATGGGTGAGGGACAAAGAGGTGTCAAGTTTTGATCTTGTTGCTCTAGAGCATTTCCTAAGCATATGTAAGGCTGATGTAAAGCAGTGCCTATGAGACAAGGATGTAAAGTCTGTGGATGAGATGGTTTCTTTAGCTGATGCCTTTGAACAGAATCAGGTGTCTATTGAGGGCAGGCCACAGAAAGAGGGATTTTACAGCTAACTGGCTGGCTGGGTGTCCATCAAAGGGAGCTATCCCCTCACTTTATCACAAAAGTGATATGGACTGTGTGTGTCTATGGAGTGGCATCTTCTTAATGAAACAACAAAAAATAATCAAATGTAGATGAAAATTCTGGGACAGTTTTGGTCAGTTCTTATCACCTGTTTTGAAGCAACAGACACAATTAAGCCACTTCCCAGATAAAGGTTGATTGGTTGTCACAGGTCCCGTGATGGGATAGTTGCATGTTTACCTGCTTTGAACACCCTGGGAAGTTGTGGTTGTTCACAATATCTCATCATCTGTGACTTGTGAGAGCACACTGCAAACACATTCCTCCCTTTGGATGAAGCTCTCTCCAACTGGGTCCACTTGCCCTTTGATACATTTTACAAGGTCTGCAGACCCGAGTGTGCCTGTTTCATGGGGGAAATTTCTCATTAGAGCTTGTGCTACTCTTCGTCTTTCATGATGAATCATTGCTGTTTTAACCATACTGCAAAGATTTATGCAGTAATGGATGTGGGGAATAGCGCTGGCTCAAGAGTCTCTGAACAATAATACATAATTCAGAAATTAATACGGGGTAACAAAGACAATGGGATTTGAAACGGGCATTATTGGCTAAGTCAAAGGAAAATTCCACAGGCTCGTCATGTGTAGATGCTTCTGTTATACACACAACCAATTATAACTTTGGCTTTTACAGAAGAAACTGACTTAAGCCATTAAAGCTTTATTATTTTTTCCCAGGGTTGGAGGGAGAGTGGGAGTATGGATCCCTTAAAGATAAAGAGTTTAAATTAAAGCTTTAAAACTGTGACTGAGCAAGATTTAATACTGACAATTAGCCTGGACAAACAGTTAATCGTCCTGCAGGCATAATTTATATATTCTCTGTGCAACAGGGGGAGAATGTCAGCGCATCGCACTGCAAATTAGTGCAATAAAAGAATCTCATAACCTCTAACAGCTCGGCTGTCTGACAAAGAGAGATCATTCCTCCACTTCCGATCCTGTTGCCTAGCCACAGTGAAATCATCCTGAGCGGCCGTGCCCAGATAAATACTTTATTTCCTGACTGTGCATCTTGCTTGTTTCTTTCGTACAGCACTTTGAAGCCATTCTAGCGTGGGTTGTGAGTTTTGCCAGTGCTCATGAGCAAAGCTAAGAAGGATTGAGCCTGGTCTCTACTCAAATGAGAGACAAGTGAAAAATGATGGGTGCTGGTGCAGGAAGTGGTGTTAATGTTGTAGATCCATTTAGGTGATTTCAGCAAAATACATGAACACAGGCTTAACTTTCAGACTTGAATTCAATAGGGCTTAACATTTGAACATGTACTTAAAAGCTAAACTTGTGTTTAAGTTGCTTTCCTGAATCAGGGCTAAACAGGCATCATTCTGACTCAGCACTGTTTTTAGGAGACACTGCTCTTGGAGGTGGTGTCTGTCAGAGAAAACGTAAGATCAAGGTCTAAACCGCTTGTGAGTACTTAAAGATTTTCTAGCTCTTTTCGTAAGAGGACACTTGTGGACACCTGTATTTTGGCCAGATTATAAAGTGGCTAATAATGTTCAAGTGACATAAACTTCCCATACAATTTCATTTGGATAAAGGCAGCAACTGATAAAACTGTGGTCCATGAACTGGAGCTATTGCTAGTGCTCTGTGAAGAGATAATTACAGATGTTGACTCTTTGTTTATATGTACTTTAGCGACAGCTATAATTACATTAAATAATTTCCCAATATTAATTTTCTATATTTTCCAGTTACTATCATTGCCACATGGGTGTCATGTGATTATCAAGAGGACGTGGACCCAGACCATCACCAAGAGCAGGAGAGGTTTCCATCAATTTCTCGATTCCGATGTGGTCCACACCATGAAAAAATTTGAGAAGTCCTTGGATAAAGGTTACTTTCATCACTTAGCATCCTAAACTGTTATGTAGTGTTAGTATGTGCACCCTTAAACAGCTGCTGTGTTCCAAACAGATCTCGCTGCATTTCAGCAATGAGAATCTTGTACAGCACCTAAAATAGTGTGTAATCTTTTGGGATACCAGGTGCTATTAATATAGTGCCAGAATCTGCATTCCCCCATTTCCTTCCAGTACCTCACAGTGAACACAAACCAGTGGTATTTTCTTTTGTAAAATATGTTTTCCTTCCTAGAATGTTTTGCTTTTCTGAGCTAAGGGAGCCCCAGGGAGGTTGCTGCACATGTAGAATTTGGAAAAGCCGTTAGACCCTCTCAGCATGCACCACTAAATGGTGGAAGAGGCTGAGAAGTCAGGAAAAAATACATCTTATTCAAATTCACAATTTATACCCTCTTGTCTCTCTTGTCAAGTTAAATTTGCTTTCATTTGGGAGAAAGGAAAAGGGGAATTAAAATCTTGTGCAGAGAATAAAACAGCTATACTGGGATTTCCAGCTTTTAGGGCACTGCAGGAAATTCTACCATATTTACTTCAAATAGCTTAACAGGGCAGTTAACCATTCTCTGCTTTTACTACTCATAATAGTATGCTTCTGAAGAAAGTGATTAAAGAAAAGGACTAGGAACCAAATTCCTTTCCAGCATTACCACTGACTCTCCAGGTGACTTTCACCAAACCACTTAACTATGATGGGCTGACTGGGGAAAATTGACATAACTCCATACTACACAGATTTACATCAGCTGAAGATTTGGCCCAATATCTACCTACCAACCATGGGTCTAAGGAGACTCCAGTAGAAACCCTTTGATATCCTTATACAAAAGTTACCATGTAAAATGCAAAGTTTCTATATTACAATTTCATACTCAAATCAATCCTTACCCTATATGCCAGGGGTCGGCAACCTCTAGCACGCGGCTCGCCAGGGTAAGCACCACTGCAGCTCCCACTGGTTGCGGTTCGCCGTGCCAGGCCAATGGGGGCTGCGGGAAGCGGTGCGGGCCAAGGGATGTGCTGGCCGCGGCTTCCCACCTTCCCCATTGGCCTGGGACGGTGAACCATGGCCAGTGGGAGCTGCGGTCAGCCGAACCTGCCAACGCGGCAGGTAAACAAACTGGTCCATATTTGTGAGGGGTCAGTGGCCAATAAAATAAAGTAACCAGTTTACCATCAATGTCAACAGCTGCCCCTAAATATGATTTGGCAAAGAAACATCTTATTTGCAAAAGAAACCAAGTTTTAAGAGAGGCAATTTGTTGGCTCAAAATAATTGCCCTTACATCAAGATGTGTTAAAACTGAGACGTAACAAGAATGTCAGTTACCTAAAGATTGATAGTACATGACATGCTATTCTTCCCACTACAACAAATTTACATAAAATGCTTATATTACTGTAGTTTCATCAGACCTGAAAATGCAATATGATTCCAATAACATTTCTCTAGAGCTACACAATGGGCTGACACACACACACACAAGTAGTGTTGGTTCAGCTGAGTGCCTTTATTAACAAACATGCCAGAGTGCATTTCTAATACTGTACAATTTAAATGGAGCTTGGGTGGAAAAAATCTCTTATGCAGGGTGGCTTTTGCTTTCAGCCAATCCATCTTCCTATTTCCTAATGTCAAGCTGTTGTTTTAAAGGTGTAATAAAGCACCCGGTTGAAATGCTGGCATCACTGTAAATTCAATCCAAGCCATTTATGACTCCTGTTTAGCTTCCTTAGTGAGAACTCACTGGTCTCAAGTTTTAAAAAGGTTTTTTGTTTGTTTGTTTTCATTGCTTCAAACTTTTGACCTCCTGGTAAATGAAAACTACAATACATCCTGAGGGGATATATTACATGGTTTTACAGGACAATCAGTTCTATTCTCAGCTCAGGCATTGGCTTTTGGTAAGACACTTAAGAAAACTTCAGGTGTCATAGTCTTCTTTATATGTCTACCCTACACACTAAGTATGGCATGCTTGTTGCGACACAGCTAAGTCCTAGTCTAGAGGGTCAAAGTGTAAGTCACTGGTGAGTGTGTCTTACATGTCCCCCACTGATCTCAAGCCGCAGCTAGAAAACCTATCTTAGCCAACCAACTCGGAATTTAACCAGGGACCTCTCAGGGTGATCACCTTTTCAAAAGCCAAAGCGGGACATATGCAGGAACCCCCCCACCCCGTGGCCCTGCCCCTGCTCCTCCTCTTCCCCCCAAGACCCTATCCCTAAGTCCAGGCTGGAGCCAGGGCATGGTAAGAGCCACCCAGGGAGCCTAGGCCACCGTGGGGAACCCCAGATACTCCACCTGCCCTGAATGGGAGGTTAGGGGGCCTGAGGGCACCCCGACCCATGTCCCTGACTGCCCAGGACTAGTGGAGGGTCCGGGGAACCCCACAGCAGCCTAGGCTTCCTGGGCAGCTCTTACTACCTCTTTGGGAAGAGGAGGAGCAGGGAGTGGGGCCTCATAGTGGGGGTGGGGCTAAGGTCCACCTCATCCTACCTGCCTCTGGAAAGAGGCTGGGGCCACTCCTGAGCCTCAGGCAGGCGCAAAGCGGCTCCACAGGGAATCTGGTACAAATGCTGTCATGGAGTCATTCAGCCTGGGACTGGGACTTGAATTCTGCATTTTGGGACTGTCCTGCCCAATTCGGTATAGGTGGTCATCCTAGGATCTCCAGAGCTAAAAGCACAAGCTGTTATATCTTGAGCTAAAGAGCCAAGTCTCCTTAGCTGTTACAGACTCAGATCCTCTCCAGACCAGGCACAGAAGGGGACCAGTGGGTTACATTACCAAATACTTCAGCATTTGTTTTGCTTCAGAATAAAACAATCCCAGCAGATAGACACATAAGGCAACCCTACACAACAAACCAGTGTGAGCCACCCCATGCAAACAGGTGACTATGGTACAGCAAACAAGCATATGAAATCCTAGCAGCAAGGAGCAGCCTTGCAATGACCTACCAACATGCTTGCACAGGAAAAACTAATTTAGCAAATGAACAGATTTTGGTTTCAAGCTTCCAAGGGGTTTCATAGGATAAATAATGAGTGAAATTTAAATTATTAAAAACATGAACTTACAATTCTTAAAAACAACATAAAATAGTATCCTAATTTTAGTTTTCACTACGGAAAACAAACTTCGCCCATAGAAGTTTTGAAACAGTTAGCTGCTGCTTCTCCTAGCCAAGGCCAAGGCAGCAACATTATGTTGTTAAAAGTACTTGATTATCACCTGCCAACATGAGAATTGAAGGTCTGGCAAGGAACAACTTGTAACAGGACAGATGCGGCGTTGCTAATTAAAGTCCAGGAGCACAGGCTAGATGTGCAAAGTGGTTTGTGCAGAGAAAGTCTCCTTCACACCTAGTCACTGTGCATTGTAAATTTGTTCTTCTAACAAAATTATACCCTAATCATGCATTTTGTTTAACAAGGTTTCACATTAGTCATCCCAAAAATAGAAGCCGGTGAATGGTCTTTACCCATTTAACTGGTGCGGTAATCATCATTTTATTCCAAAGGGTATGTGCAGTTTGTAGCAAATGTACAGACCGGATTGTAATAAAAGCATCATTTTTGTAACGGGTTTAATTCTTACATCCAGGATTGGTTTAACTGGCTTCACCATACATACAATAATTTCTTAGAAAGCCATTGTTATCTTTAAAAATTTCTTGTTCATTTTTAAACTATGTTTACAATAATTCCTTGCAGGTTCAAAAGTGAAATCTATTTTCTTACAGACATTTTTTCCTCTTGTTGTAAGCTGATTGCTGGTTTATTATTGCTTGTTATTCCACAAGGATGTGTCTAGGGTGTGGTGGATTGAATAGTCCAGAGGGAAGATTTCTAGGAGCAGCTAAATCTGAGGGGAAGATTTGTACTGACCTTTATGTTCTCCCATTGTTAATCGCTTCATAAATAAAGCAAACACCCAGGAAAGGTTTTTTTTTGACAGCATTTGGACTTTGTTTTAGAGCAGGTTTGAAAAAGGAGCCTCTCAAAAAAATATTGAATTTGGGCTGGAGGGATGGGAGTATACACAGTTTAAGGACATGGAATTTGTAAGAAGATACAACAGGGAGAGGGGGAATTAAGTCACATTTTAGGCTTAAAGGTGCCCCTTTAAGGATTTAGTGCTAATGAGCCAGCAAATTATTGTGAGAGTCAAAACCAGCCCCCTAGTTCTTCAGACTCAGAGAACCAATCTGAGGCTGCCCAAGTGGAAAATGATGTGGTTTTTTGAGGTCAGTATCTCAGGTCAGTATTTGTGAAGGCTGCATGGGAGCACAAAAAATTCTCACAAATATATCACAGCTGAAATCATTCATAACAAGAGGATGCGACCTATGGGCAGGCTGTGTATTGGTTGAACTACATGGAAATAGGCTCCAGCACTAGACTCAATGCTTGCACAACATTCTATTAGTGTGAAGCGAATTCTTCCCTCTGAGGAGCTAACACATGAAGCTTCAAAGCAGAGTAGACCTTTTGCTTCTTGTAGGATGATTACCTCCTTGCTGGCTAATAAACCAGCAACATAACAGTGTGTGATTATAATTGGAGACGTTTGTAAGAGCTGATATCAGGGGGTTATTTCTTAGCAGACTCTTCCACAGTGAAAGGCCGAAAGAGGAACCTCCTGTTAACAACCTGCTCCCTAAATGAAGTCACTGAAATCTGAAGCCAGATTTAATTTGCTCTTCACTGTTACTTGCAAGAGTACTTTCCAGGTTTCTCCCTCCCACTGAACATCTGTGTTTTGTACTAGTTTCCCCCAGGACTATTCTCTTGTATTTTCCCCAAGCTGAATTTTCTGTCCAGGTTTCCTATCTATGTAGGTACCTTTGTATTATTTCTCCCTCCTTACTGGTTTACATGGCACCGCTGAATTTAACATGAGCTGCCAATCAGGTGGCTGGGGGAGAGGAGAAGGTGATTAGTGTTGGAGTTACCGATCAACAGAACTCAGGGCAAAAGAGGGGAAAGGGCTAATTTTTCCTCCCTGAATGGTTTGGGCTGCAACATGGGACCTCCAGGAGTGGGAAAATGGGAAAGCGGGAGGAATACTCAGAGTTCTGTTACAACCCCACTCCTGTCCCCCATCTCCCCCACCACCACACACACACTTCAAACACACCCAGAGAAAGAGGAGGGCAAATAAGAGAATTCAAAAGAAGGAGGGGTGAACAGAAAAGATGAATCCCAAACAAAAACACCCCTTTCCAAAGCAGCTCCATGGAATGTTCTCATCATTTCACATAGTGAAAGAGGGATATGTACAGTAGAAATCAAGATACGATCGAACAGAAAAATAAACGACACCCTGCTCTCAATGTCTAACCTAGGTTAAGGGTAGGTAACTGGAAGCAGAGAGCTTGCATGCTCATATGTGCAGTAGGAGGTGGTAATATGTAGTTTGCTCTGACAATAATTGTGGCTGGAATGTCTGACTGCACCTATTTCTGATGTGCACAATGTGGAAGAGAAAGGCTCTGGATTAAAAAGAGAGACCTCCCCTCCTCCCCACACCGTAATTACCAAATTAACACATTCTAATGGGTGAAGTACTCCGGCAGCATACTATGATTAATGCACAAGTCCAATTAGCTGCAGATTCTTTCCCTCTAATTTTAGCCCACTAAAATAGCACAAGACAATCTGTAATGTCTCTGGGGTGAGCCTCCCACTCCACACCAGCTCCCTCCTCCACCATTTAGAGAAATCTTTAACACTTAATGTGAAAGGCAGCTCAGCTCTGCCACTCTGCTGGAAACCTCACTCTAATACACCCATGGCATTGCTGCAGCCCAGAAAGAGAATAATACTGTGTCCTGCTAAGGGACAAAAGGTGTGAGCAGCGCATCATTTGGTGTCAGGTTAGCCACTGTCTTCCCAGGCATAGAAAGGCAAGTGGCATAGAAGGATATTTAAGCTTTTTACCACACCTGATCACTTTCAAACACAGGGCCAGATAGTAATCCCCTTGGCAAACTGCTGAGCAGTTACTGACAGCAGGTGTCTAAGAAACATCAACAGGACTGGAGGTGTGGGTAACTGCTCGGGATGCACAATCTGGCCCATAATATTTAAACATGAGTCTGTTCATCTCCTGCACTATTCTTACAGTTCCTTTGCTATCACAACTATCAACACAAGCATTTTAACACATCTAAAGCCACATTTAATTTATTTCCTACTAATGAGTGAGTGGGACAAATGATTTGTAAACAACATTTATTAAGAGTATAGCCCTTTTTCCTTTTGTGAGTTGTTTGAAAACTGATCTCATGGTGACAGCACTGGCCCAGCATGGTACAGCTCCAGGGGTGTAGTAAGCTGAGAAAATGAATGAGGAAGAGGCTCCAAAAGACCTTGTTTGAACAAACACTACACACTTAGTAAACATAACGGGGTAAAAGCATTCTCCACATGGAGATTAGAGGAAAGTTCAACTCCCAACCTCAAATAAAAACATCTATGAACTTCGGGAAAGTTTGTAACTAGATTGGAAATTCACAGTCCAGGTCCATCTCTCTCACAAACCTTTCAGCCGGCGTGAGAGCCCTGAAAAAGCTGAATGCTGAAATGCAACCCGTGGACCACTCTTCCTTCCTAATGGTGTCATTATTTCACCCTTGCAGCAATTATTCAGAGAGCACTCATGGAATAAGTGCCATACGTAGCCCTGGATCTGTGCACAAATCTTTACTTAGGACATCACTGGGAGTCCTAGATAGCAGAGGGCAAATTTAAAAAAACACCTCAGTATCCAATGTACAGCTCCCCAAGTGCTCACAATTTTGAAAAAACTGGCCTCTTGTTGGGTTGCCTTTCGGAGAGCACCTAAGCTCCCCTGAAATGGCACCGGAATGAAACACTGGATTGGAGAGCTAATGGAGACATATTCTTTTCAATCTAGGTTTCTCTCTGTAAATACTTTCTTAAAAGTGGTGTGCTTTTGAGATAACCTCTCCCAGTGGAAAAGGGCTATGCAGCAAATGGTATATGAACAGAAAACCTGAGTGTCCTCTTTCTGATTGAAGATACACTGAAGTCAACATTTGTAACTACCTAGAATACTGCAATAGGAATTTTCATCACCATGCTCTAAACTATAGCATGAACTTCTCTCTGGACATGCAGAAAGAGAAGGCTGCAAAATGTCTGGTGTTTAAAACATCCTTTAAAAACAAAACACCAAAGGGCTACCAAGAAAACAAAGGACACTAGGAGACTGGAAGGCTCAGGACAATCTCCTCCTGCGCATAGGCAAGCTAACTGTTTATATTAGGATTTTCTAAGGTGTCTATTACACAGTGGGGTTTAAGTGCTATGTAGCAGTTCAGTTTAACACAGCCTTAAATGGCCATATGCTCAAAGCTGCCATCGCTCCCAGTGTGCCTGTGTGTCCATTTCCCCCTGCTTTCTTCTTTCTCCTGTATTCCTTCCCTTTGTGACCAGAACATTACACAACATCTGCTACCTTCAGGAGCAATGAAATGGTCAGCCACAAAGCTGGGACTAACAAGGGGAGAGATGGCTTACTGATTTGAGCATTGGCTTGCTAAATCCAGGATTGTGAGTTCAATCCTTAAGGGGGCCATACAGGGAACTGGGGGAAAAATCTGTCTGGAGATTGGTCCTGCTTTGAGCAGGGGGTTGGACTAAATGACCTCCTGAGGTCCCTTCCAACCCTGATGTTCTAAGGAAAAGTGCTGTCTTGGGCCAAAAAAGGGAGTTTTTAAACCATGTTAATTGGGTGTTCTAGTAACTAGGACAATAGAAAAAAATAACAACCTTTTGAAACACCCCTTAGCACTTCAGGTAGGCACACTTTTAAATCATGCTACCTGGCCATAGTGTAAGATAACTCATGTTAGCTGACAGAGCAGCCGCTTTAATCACCATGTGGGTTGTAGTGACCAGCCCAATGCTATGGAATTTCCTTCCAAAGAGATTAAAATGAGCATGAATAGCACTGCTGTTAGGACAAAACTGCAAAACTCATTGCACCACTCTGTCTTTACAGCAGAAATTAAAAACAAACAAGCCCACGTATCATACCCTCTCACCAACCTCTCCTGATAAGAGGAGAAAGTGCCACAGATTAACAGTGTTTAGATATGCGGTGGATTAGTATGTAGCTCTGTAAGGCAATCAGATACCATGGTGCTTAGCATGGTGGAATAATCTCAACAGATTAGACAGGCAATAAAATACCTATTTTGTTTTTAAAACCTCATGATCACTCCCTAGTCTGAATCTAAGCTAGGTGGCTCTGACAAAGGCATTGGTAACAGATCTTTGATAGCCTCTGAGAAATGGAACAGTCCAGTTTCTGTGCATATCACACTTGACGTACAAGACAGTGGTGAAGGATAGAATGAACACTGCGACTCGTCTAACCACACTATGGACCCTAGAGTTGATCCCTCCCCAAAGAGGTGCGTGGAACAAGGGAAGTGGGAGGAAGAGACACTTCCCACACTGTAACAATTAGAAAAGAGAGGACTTCCATTTGGCTGTTGATCCAATACCTGTCCAGAAGCATCATGTGGCTGGGAGATGAATGGGAGGGTCTAACAGCAGTTTTCCCCCTCTGACTTGCCTGATTCCCTGAATTAAAATTACAGATGCCCAGCAGAAAATGATTGCAAGAGAGGCTAAATATAACCCCACAGTGGTTGTGTCACTTAGTGTTACAGTGGTCAGCCTTGCCAGCTTTAACTTAGATGCAAAAAGTTCCATTGGTATTTGCAGTATCCTCCATGCTTCTCTATACTTACCATAGTAGTACCTACACATCTGCAAATTCTGGGATAACTGTATCAGTCTATCCAAGGCAAAGCTAGTGGGTTAATAAATGGTGATGGTATTTGAATTTTCATACTGTAGCTAGATTTAATGCTGTTCTTTTATCTGGCGGAAAACTTTTTTGCATGGCAGTTCTCTACTAAAAATACTTAGCTCCTACAGGGTCTGACCAAAAGATCATAGAATTAATGGACAGGTTCCCACTGGCTTCAGTTGGCTTTGGATCCATCCAATATAGTAGTTTGCATCTGCAAATCTCAAATAATGTAACCATCTTTTAGTGTCCTTCTCCCCGTGCTATCGAAGTGGGAACTAAGGCACAGAGAAGTGAAGTGACATATCCAAGGCCACAGAACAAGTGTGTGGCAGAGCTGGGAACAGAAGTGGAGTCTTCTGACTCCAATTCTACTGGACTACGTTGCTTCTAAGATGTAAATATTCTGTCACATCATTTAGACAAACCAAAGTCTTGCATCAGCTGCTGTTTCTTTACATCATCCCAGATTTTCCACTAAGAAAATTCACTCAGACAATGGTATCACATACTTCATCCTCCAGACTTATGCAATTGAATACAATGCCCTTCTTTACCAGTCATTTGTTTTCATCAGATGTAAAGGAATATAGCCAAGCTCCCCATGTGGAGGAGGCTGTGCACAAACTATTAATGCTCTTTATCGCTAAATTGATATTTCTTTGAAGACTTCTAATAAAGTCCAATTCCTCCAGAGCCTTAACCATGACAAACGTCAATAAACGTTATGAGTCCCTGAGGCTGAATTTTAAAGGAGCATTAAAGATTAAAGAATGCACAGGTCAATTACTGAAACAAGTAAATGACTTTAGGAGTAATTACATATAATTTTGTCTTGTTTATTTTGCATTAGTTATAAGTGTCCATAACCCTGTGTTCCCCGGGGTTTCTTACAGTTTGGGTTGAAAGGGTTCTCATCTCTTATTTGGTTCCAAGTGTGGTTATAAGGACCAAAATGTGGTTCTAAAAATGGACCTTCAGTACTTAGGGTTTCTGTTCCCCGTGCATGAGTTTAAAAAGTCATAGCAGCTCTGTATCAGCACAGCAAAACCACTTTAGCTGCAGAAGGACAAGCTGTGTTCTGTTCTGGCGCTACATCAAAGGTAGAGTGACCAGATCCCCCATTTTAAAGGGACATCCCGTATTTAAACCCTCCTGCAGGTGTCCAGACTTTTTCTTAAAAACAGACAAATTGCCCTGTATTTTCTGTCCCCCCCATCAGTACTGGCGGGTATTGCTGCTAGCTGGATCCCTGCTTGCCAGCTGCCCACCCACCAGCGATGAGTCGGAAGTCCTGCGGCCGATGATGGGGGTGGGGGGAGCTGACGCCCCATGAAAGCCCAAGATCCTCTGGCCCAGGGTGCTGGCCAGGAGGAGCCAGGCCCTGCATGTGCCAAAGCCCCGCACAGCACTGACACGGGGAAGCCTCTCCGCCCCTCAGCTAAGCTCTAGAGTGGGGAAGAAGCGATTTCCAGTCTGTTCACGCCCTGAACCTGCAGGCTCCACAGCACCCACCCCGGGCTGGAGCTTAGCACCCTCTTCACCCCTTCCTCCCCACCTGGGTCCTGCCCCCAGGGAGCGCAGGGCTGCTCTGTCCCCTAGGCACTTTCCCCTGCTGAGCCACCTCTCTAGTCATGTTCACTGAAGCCCCTGCAGTCAAGTTCCCTGGGGCCTGCTGCATAATGAATCCTTAGGGCTTAACCCCTTACTATCCATGCTGTAGCTGGGGAACAGGAGGCGGCTGGGTTATGTCAGTGGCCAGCAACAGCCTGGAGGTGTTAGCTGCCTTTTGACACTGTACGTGCAGGAAGAGACAAGCTGCTTCCAGCCACAGGTGAGGGTGGGGGGAGAAGAGATGAGCTCTGCAAAGACCTGGGCCAGGTCATCCATTCTCCCTACCCTCCCCTGCAACTGGAAGCAACTCCTGTCTCTTCCCTTCTACACAGTACCAAAAGGCTGCTGCTGGCCACATTCCGGTCTGAAACCTGACAGAAATCTGGAGGGGGGAGGGAGATGTGACCCTTTGTGCCCTCCCGCCCCCATGTGTTGCCCTGGGAAGACGCAGCACCAGGTACCAGGAGAGGCTAGTCCATCCACCCAAGGGGGAGGGATAGTTCAGTGATTTGAGCATTGGCCTACTAAACCCAGGGTTGTGAGTTCAATCGTTGAGGGGGCCATTTGGGGAACTGGAGTAAAAATCTGGGGATTGGTCCTGCTTTGAGCAGGGGGTTGGACTAGATGACCTCCTGAGGTCCCTTCTAATTCTATGAACCTGGGGTTCAGCCAGGCATGGAGGGCAGAGAGCACTGGGCAGGGAGGGTCACTCCCCCTGTAAGAGAGAGGGGTATAGGAGCGTTTGTGTGTAACCACTCCCAATGTGTGGGGTTGTGTGTGTGTCACCCCTCCCCACATGAACCCTAAAGTTTTAAAGATAAGAAGGTAAATAAAACGAATCCAACTAGGCAGTATTTCTTTTTGACAGTGGCTCAGTCAACTTGATGTTCATTTGAACGTTTGTACTGCATAGTTCTGATTGATGCCATTGAACTTGTTGAATATGAGTATTTTACTAGGTATCCCATATTCAGCATAGAGGGAAATGGTCACCCTAATCAAAAAGGGCAGAACTGCAAAGGTAGGGTTTAAGGTTTGCTATTATTGGATTTCATATTCAAAGCACTGGGGTCCCCAGGTTTTTAAAACTGGGATGTGGAGGCAGCTTTACCACCAACCCAGCCAGTCTCAGCTCCTCAAGCATATGAGGTTTGTGTGCCTGGATCAGGAATGCGCCTGAACTGAAAAACAATAGAAGACACATTATGCGGGAGGAAGAGAATCAGCTTGTGGAACCTGAGTGCTTGTAGCAAGGGTCCAGTGGATAAGAATTTTATGAGTCAAGAGAATAGAAGATGCTGAAAACAAATAAAAAGTATGAGCTAAAAGTTCTAGGTAATTTCTTCCCGGGCAGATGACTGAGTGTCTGCCTCCAGTGATCTGAACTGTACGAAGATGTCCCATGCACCAGCAACCCATCTGTCCTCCTCAAGACTCCTTACATTTCACCTACCTGACCACCACTCCCTCAGTCCTGCTGGACTCTGCTCCCCCATTCTAACATACTATTACACATGGGTGGCAAGTTTGTAGAAATTTTGGTGGTGCCCAGAACCCGCCCCCCAACTCCGCCTCCCCAAACTCCACCCCCACCTGCCTAAGGCTTCTGGGAGGGGGCTTGGAGGGGGAGGTCTGGGGTGCAGATCCTGGGCTGGGGATTAGGGTGCAGGAAGGGTGCAGGCTTTGGGATGGAGTTTGGGTGCAGGCTCCGGGCTGGGGCAGGGGGTGGGTGTGCAGGAGGGGGTGAGGGGTGCAGGATTTGGGAGTGAGTTTGGGTGCAGGCTCTGGGCTGGGGGTGGGGGCATAGGAAGGAGTGAGAGGTGGAGGCTCTGGGAGTGAGTTTGGGGGTGGGGAGGGGTGTGTGTGAAGAGGGAGGGGGTGCACCCTCTGGGAGGGAGTGCAGGGGTGAGGGCTGTGGGGCTGAGGATGAGGGATTCATGATGCAGGAGAGGGCTCAGGGCTGGGGCTAAGGATTAGGGTGCGAGGGGATGAGGGCTTTGGCTGGTGCTGAGGGATTCATGATGTGGGGGGCTCAGGGCTGGGGCAGAAAATTAGGGTGCAAGGGGATGAGGGTTCTGGCTGGGGCTGGGAATGAGGGGCTCATGATGCAGGAGGGGGTTCAGGGCTAGGGCAGAGGGTTGGGGTGTGGGGTGAGGGCTATGGGGCTGATGATGAGGGGTTCATGCTGAGGGGGGGCTCAGGGCTGGGGCAGAGGATCAGGGTGCAGAGGGATGAGGGTTGGGGCTGAGGATGAGGGGTTCATGCTGAGGGGGGGCTCAGGGCTAGGACAGAGGATCAGGATGCAGAGGGATGAGGGTTGGGGCTGAGGATGAGGGGTTCATGCTGCGGGGGGGCTCAGGGCTAGGACAGAGGATCAGGATGCAGAGGGATGAGGGTTGGGGCTGAGGATGAGGGGTTCATGCTGCCTGGAGGGGCTCAGGGCTGGAGCTGAGGATTAAGGTGCAGGGGGATGAGGTCTCTGGCTGGGGCTGAAGATTAGGGTGCGGGGGGATGAGGGCTCTGGCTGGGGATGAGGGTTTGGGGCGTTGGAGAGGCTCAGGGCTAGGGCAGGATAAGGGCAGCCTGCCTTGCCATTAGTGGAAGGCAGGCACTAGGACCCTGGGGCAGCAGACAGCAGTTCTGCTGGGAGCAGGAGCAGACAGGGGAGATGCGCGCGCTGATTTTTGTCAGGCAGGGACGCGGCACGGCGGGGGGGGGACACGCAGGGGGAGGGGTGGCAGGCGGGGGCTGGGACCTGCTCCAGGCAGGGACGCAGCGGGGTAGGGGGAAAGACCCACGGGGGCTGGGGCCCGATCCAGGCAGGGCCAGGGGAGAGACCCAGCTCCAAATATTGCTGGAGCAGGGCACCCAGCCCTGAATATTGCTGGAGCCCGAGCACCGCAAATGTATATAACCCCCCGCCTATGCTATTACAGTGTATAAAGCTACAAAACAAAAGGGAACAGAACAGCAGAAGGGTTCTTGTCTTATCACCCTTCTGTGCTCTACTCTCCAGCTTCAGCCTGTGCTTCAGAATTACAGGAGATCCCCCATTTCTCTCTCTCTCTGTGTGTTCTGCACTGCAGCATGTCAGGAGCTTCCCTGCTTCTTCCCTGACTCCTGTGCCCTGCTCAGATCTGTGCTGTAGCAAAAGAGGAGTTGTCCCCATATTGCTTCATTTTCTCTTTTTACTTAGAGTGCGCTTTCTGCCGCACATGCATGGACACTTGCACCCCCATCCCCCATATTTTCATTTTCAGTCATGGTTTACCATGTGTTAACTATCCCAATTATAAATTCCACTACATGAGTAGCAATTAACATTTGCGTCCCATCGATGCTAAAAAATACAACTGTGTTGGCTAATACGCGTTGAGTAACACATGCTAACATAACTAAACACACAACATACCTCCACAAACACTCTAGAGGACCTACCACTAAGACATGATGAGGACAGAAGGCTAGTGCTGTCGGCGCAGAACTAACTGGAGATAAGAACTGCTTGCACAGTGTTTTTTACTCACTTTTCATTTCTTTTGTGTTCTCAGATTCCTCTAGATTAGCAGACTATTTACATACCCCTTATGAAGTACATTTGATTTTCAGGGCAGACTCAGCATCTCTTATATGGCTGTTCTGTCTCTGATATTACTTTAAAGTTTGCCTGCTTATAATAAGACTAATACAAATAAAGACTTTTTTTTTAAATTAACACAATATGTAGCATTTTGGACCTCTCTGCAGACAGCAGGAGTAGCAAGCACGGTAATGGACATGTCATAATCTTTCTGTGCCAGTTAATATATGTCCAGTGTTACACTGATGTTTTACCACACTCCACACATTCAGCAAAAGCCCATTTCTTTTAAGTGATTTTGATAAGCTGATTGATGCAGTCCCTGTTTTTCTCATGTGTGTGTGTTTGTAAGAACCCATCTGCCTGATGCCATGGGCTTCTATCTAATAAAGGACTCATAATGTACTTATTTTCCTCAACCTTGACTTTCCCCCACTTTCCCCCGCAATTTACTACTTTATAGAAATTTAATCTGCTGCTGAAATTCACTGTATTATTAACGAAGAGTCAGTACACAGCCACACTATAATTAAACTACACGCCCTCCCAAAATACAAAAAAATAACCCACCATCCAGCATTCAAATATCATCAAGGGTTTGACTGAAATTCACCAAGAAATTTAGAGCCAGGGTGAACTGCAGATGCCTTCCAATGCCATCTTGTCTGCTCAGTTATTGCATGACACAGATTATATGTAGATTTCCCACTATTACGATTTTCAGGGGAGGAAAAATAAACCGCTTATTATAGATGTGCACATGTACGCAAATGCACATGCACACACTTCCAAGGTCGGATGAAAATGGACAACCTGTTTTGGTAAAAATAAGAACCTCTGTCCCTACCCCACAATTCCCTCCCCTTTACTGGACCAGCACCTTTAAAGTTCTGAAAATTGTCAGTCAGTTTTAATAGTGCTTTCTTGTTTTCAGAAATCTATTCTCATCAAGAAATTGGCCTTTTTGAGAGATTTCAGGTTCTGTATGTGATGCTGGCAGACCAGATGCCAGCTTATGCCAAGGCCCTTAGGCCTCAACAAACATTGACATATGCATAGCTGGAAACCAGTCTGTCTCACCTGTGTACAGTATTGTTAAGATAGGTGTTGGATTTATATCAATGTGCACAGTATTTAGACATTAATGCATGCAGCAATTTACAAGCATTTCATAATCTCACTTATAATCTCTATATCACATACTATAAAGGTAGTACTTAAGGCTTGGTTCTATAACTGTAAAAATATTTTACATAGTTTCAGAACACTCACCAAAAACCCTTCATCTAATGCAAAATGGTGGATTCCTTCAGAAGGTGCTATCTCCTGCCCATCAGGAAGGACTACTGAATCCAAACAGGCCTTTGTGGAACAAAGACTTAATTTATTGTTTTCCCCATAACTCTGAAGAAGGTAGTGCCCAACCCCTTGTCCCATCACAGCTTGAACACTGGGGAAGGGAAATAAAAATGCCCGTGAAGGAAAACCTATTACTCCATAACTTGGACTCTGAGGGGCGAAGATTTCTAAGCACAAGCAAGGAGTTCCCCATCTGTTTAGCTTGGGTTAGCCCTAAAAGATGCATAAAGTTTGCTTAACATAGAAGTGTCTATTATCCTTTGGCATTTAAGATTGTCAGTCATTTGTGCATGTATGCTACCTCTTTTAACCCTGTAAACCACCCTCCTTTCTTTTGCCTAGTTAATCTTTAGTTAATTAATTACAGGATTGGCTACAAGAGTTGTTTTTGGTGGGAGATCTAAGGTGCAATTGTCCTGGGGTAAGTGATCGGTCCTTTGGAACTGGGAGTAATCTGAATAATATTGTGATTTTTGGTGTAAGGGACCATCTATCACAGAGGCATGCTTGCCTGAGGTGGTAAGATAGCCCAGAGTGCCTAAGGCAACTGTCTGTGACTCCATGTTAAGGTTGTTATACTGCTTTAAGAGTTCACATTTGTTTCTTGGTTGGTGAAATCTAATTATAGAACACATAACCAATTGGGTTTGTGCCCTGTTCCTGGACAATCTGCTCTGAGGTTGGCACTCTCACTTGTGAGCCGCTCCAGGCATCATGACACCGTGATCACTAAAAATGGACCCAAACCTAAACCCCAGACCCAGGCATCCCCAAACTTTGGATGAGACCATGAGATAACAATCTACTCTAAGCAAAGGGCAGTATGTTTTTACACTACCTCGGAGTAGCCCGGGAGAGAAACATTGACTCAGCAGGTCATTATCTCCCTGCTCCGAGGAGGCAGTAAGTTGCTCTGGGTCCATGCTTTGCCCAGCATGTACAGTGCAGCGATGTTTGTTGGGGTTTATTTTAGAGAAAAGGGTGCAGAGCCTTACCTAGCCATTCCCAATTCCATTCCACCTCCTCCCATCTGCCTCTGCTGCTCAGGGAAGGGAACAGGGATGAAAGTAGCCACTGTACAGAGTCCTCTTCCACTCCAGTGTTGCTATCTGTGATGCGGAGTGTGGGAACATCCTGCAATTTGGTACTTTTGCATGATCCAGACTCACATTTCACATCTGGCCATTCCCTCTCTGTTGGGCCTAACCAAACCCCCAGAGTCAAATATCCCTAAACTATAAGAAAGTTCATACTTGGACTTTGCAACTTTGGTCCTTCTCTAGGACCTGCTTCTGCTCTGTGGCTTTTACATTCAGTGCTGGGAAAAGAACAGAGAGGGTTAAACTCATGGCTGTGGTGATGCCAGGCTACCTGGGTCCAGTAATAAGCCTATCTGGGCAGACACAGGTTCATAATTACTGCAGGGAACATTTTTAGAAACAAAAGTTAAAATATTCTAGCTGGAATCCATGTGGATGGACCTTTCAACTGGCTGCATCAGTGCAAAACAGCATCACATCGGCAAGGTGCTCCACTCCCCTGCCAAGGGCTGACCGCTGCTCACTGGGTGCCTCACGTTCCAAACCACCATTCACGTGAAAGGTTCTCCAAGCAACACCAGAGCAGCCTTTTCACTGGGGTTGTCACAGGAAGGGAAGAGTGACAGAGACCTGCCCCCCCAACGATCTCTCTGGAAAATCTGCGGACTTTAAAGGAGACCTGCCCAGTCCACCTCATCGGTAAGAATGATTGGACTGAGAGGGTTGGAAGCTGTTACAGCAGAGAGAAGAGAGGAAACCTTATGGTTTCCCAGCACTGCAGAAACCTTCAACCCATCCTTTGGGGGGACAAAATGTCTCTGCACTGCATTCCATAGGAACTGCACACTGTGAGCCAGGGAAACTTTAACAGGACACCCAAATCCCACATATGTGAGCTCAGACCGGCACAAAGACACCTAAAATAGGTATCCGGGAGCCCTACTGCTAATCTGAGCACCCAACTTCAGAACTGGGTGCTCTGACTGAGGCATCTGCATTTGAGCACTGGGTCCAGTGTCTCTGTGTCTGAAAGTGTTTTCAGATTCCTTCACTGAACTTTCTGCTAGCTCCTGCAGACTCTCCCTGGCCTGTGACATTTCAGGGGAGAGCAGATTACTCTTTGCATCCTTCCAAGGGGGACAAATGCCCATGAATTCAACTCACCCTTCCAAGGGATGCAAAATGCCCTTTTACAAGACACAGGCAATGCCTCACCATTTGACCCAATTTAACACATGCTGGTACTGAACGCAGATTAAAGTCACACATTTTTCAGGTTCCAGTCCGCCACAGGACAATATTGGAATATACTGACACCAAGCTGCAGGAGACTGGGGTGTCTGGGAGTTGCTGATTTGAGCTTATCCAAACCTCACTGAATAGAAACTGCAATAAAGCTCCCTGGCAGGGTGGCTCAGCGCCTTAGGGGTCTAACACATGGAGACAGCTAATCTTGGCAACCGTGGTTTTGCTATCTGGTGCAGAGTATCAGGTCAGGAATTGTAACCATGGAGAACAGAATGGGGTTTATTTTGATCTTGACATGTTAGCTGCTACCGTAACATAAAAGCCTGGATATGAGGCTTTCCCACTGGGTCTATGATGGGATTCAGAAACGAAGTACCACATACTCACTAACTAGACTAATATTTGAAGCTATTTTAGTGAAGCTGAGATAAAACGGTACTACTGCTCCCCCCCTTTTCCCCCTCTGCCCCTTTTGGTTAAATCCCTCTGGTGGGTCTGAGCTGATAAAGGAGCTGCTGGGGGCTGGGGACATGAAGACAGAATTTCTCTGGAAGAATGGAAACAGCATGGAATGTAAAAGGAAAACAGTGGGCCGTTATCTCTGCTCTTTTCACATGGGACACTGCTGATATTCTTCCTGCGACTCTACACTCCTCCATATCCCACCTGTGAAAACATCAGCGCAGCAGCCAAGAGCACATATTTGTGATGATAACATCGCTAGGAAGGGTGGATTTAAACAAACAGAAAAAGAAACAGGAGAAAGACTCTCATGCTGCTGTGTCCTACCGATAGGCAGATTTCAATTAACTGTAGCATAAAAATGGTTAAAATAGTATCTGAAATGGCCACTTATTATTATTTATATTGCAACTGCACCAAGAGGCCTAACCAGGATTGGACCCCCACAGTGCTGGGTGCTGTACAAATAAGAGAAAGTCTCTCCTGCAAAGATCGTACAGTCCAAATAGACAAGACAAATTGTAGGATGGCAGGTCACTCCCCTTTTCCGTGCCTGTTTCCATCCTACAACATTCCTATACTGTTAAATGATTGAGACACACTTTGTATCTGAATTGCAACTTGACTATAGTTTTTTGTTTGGACAGTACTTTGGGAAGTGTCACCCTGTGCAACCTTCATTCAGCCTCCTCATGCCCATACATTATGATACAGTCTTTATTTACACGATCACATACTAATTTTTTCCCCATAGGACCGCTGCCTTATTCACTGCACTGGATGGATCTTTAAGAGCTGCACTTAAAGAGCAACTATTGAATATTTTGTTTTCTCCTACTTGTTTGATGTGCAGCCCTAGACTTTATTTACTGCACACTATTCAAACTGTTCTGGATGCAGAATTATTAATTTCCTCACAGGCTTTCCTATGTGTACAAGTACTTCACAAACAATTAATCTCCACAAAACTCCTGCGAGGTGGGGTGAGGTGCTGCTATTATTCTCATTTTACAGATGGAGAGCTGAGGCTCAGGAAGTTTCAGGTCAAAAGTATCCACTAATTTTGCGTGCCCAAACTGAGATGCCTAGGACCTGATTTTTTCCAGAGTATTTAGCATTATATCATACTTTATTAGTTCAAAGCACAGTTCCTATTGATTTCATTTTCAGCCGTGAGTGCTCAATGCTTTTGCAAATCAGATCCCAGAGTCTCAAGTCAGGCGCCCCCAAAATGAGGAACATACAATTAGTGACCACCTGTGAAAAATTTTGTGTAAGTGACTTGACTAGCATCACCCAAAAATTCTGTAGCACAGACAGGGATAGAATCCAATTCTCCTCGGCACCTAAGTGTCTTAACCATGAGGCCATCCTTTCTCCTCAAGCAGTTCCCTGCCTCGTTCACTATATACTTGCCAACTTCTGCAACAAATCAGGCAGGGACCCAGACAACAGTCTTGTTCAGTACACCAGTGCTTCTCAAAGTCGGGCTGCCGCTTGTTCAGGGAAAGCCCCTGGCGGTCCGAGCCACTTTATTTACCTGCCACATCCGCAGGTTCGGCCGATTGTGGCTCCCACTGGCTGTGGTTCGCCGTCCCAGGCCAATGGGGGCTGTGGGAAGCGGTGTGGGCTGACGGATGTGCTGGCCGCTCCTCCCACAGCCCACATTGGCCTGGAGCGGCGAACCGCGGCCAGTGGGAGCCACGATTGGCCAAACCTGCGGATGCAGCAGGTCAACAAAAAGTGGCCCGTACCGCCAGGGGCTTTTCGTGAACAAGCGGTGGCCCGACTTTGAGAAGCACTGCAGTACACAACCCTAATTCATCCACAGAAGAGCTCCATCTTGTGCACCGACAGAGACTTGGGTGCTGTGGAAAAATAGTATTTGATCATATTACTAAAGACTCTTGCAGTGCATATGCAAGCACAAAGGAGTTGAATTAAGATTGCGTAGGCAACCTTTATTCCAATCTTTCCTAGCTTTTAAGGGCTGACTTTGTAAACTTACTAATGTCCTTTTAATGCACATTTTTTAATGTAATGTCCTAGATTTTTAAATAAAAGCAAACAAAGTGCAGAAATTCCATCACATGGCATCATACTGATACCCACATAGGTCATCAGCAGGGTTAGAAACCTTAGCCCCACCTCATGGACTTCTGCCATTTGAGCTAATGGAATAACCAATCGCAAAAGCAGGTTGTCAGCCTCTCCGTAGACCAGCACCAGCGGGGAATGAGATAAATACTTTGCCAGTGAGTTTCACAGATATTTGCTGGCAGCAGAGGAATGGTGAGGCTCAGGAATCTTGGCTCCATTTTAGGCTCTGGGAGGGAGTGTCCTTTAGTGGGCAGAGATTCTTCTGCCTCTTGCTCCCAAGCTTGACCCCTTCTGCCCTGTCCATTCCAACCTGTCCTTGTCCCAGTCCTGCCTTTTCCCTGCCCCCCGGCTCCTTGTCTCATTGCCCACCCAGAGCCAACCTCTACTCCTCAGGCTTCTCATCCTAATTGCAGTGTCCTTGCCTGGCCAGTCCCAATCTCTCCCCCACCCCACCTCCGGCATACCATTCCCAGTCTCACCAGACTCCTTTCCCTCTCCCCAGTCTGGCTTTTGTCCACTCTGTATTAGATTCAGATGGTTTTCTTCACCATAGTGCCTGACTGTCATGAGTGGGGGAGCACTGAGTGCCCAGGAGAGAGGCTCCCTGCTCTCAGCTCTGGTGCCTGGTCCTGCCCTGGCCCAGTTCAGCTGGGAGCAGCCATGACAAGGGAGCTCCTTCTGCGTACCTGTAGCCCTGACTGGAAAACATTCTGTCTCTCAGGGGGATGGCGCATGCCCAATCTGGCCAGCACTATGAGCTGTAAAGGGACGGAGCATGCTCAGTGAGGACACAATCTTCAGAGTTTTTAGCTTTAAGCACCAGCAAGTCTCTATGGAGAATATGTGAACTGCAGTTTTTCCAAAGGCTTATAACTTGGCCAAATTTGGGAATATTTTCACAGGGATAGCAAAATGCACATCCCTGACGTAAAGGTCACCTGGCCAAATTTCAAGACTCCGCTCCAAAGGATGCAAGCGCTAGAGTATTCCGAAGACAAAAGTAGATAATTTTTGAACATGAGCAAAACACTGTATTTTCCCCTATCCTCATTCTCAAAAACAGCCAAACTATTTTGTCTGAAATTTTTTCAGAAGCATGCAGCCCGACACAGAGATGTAAAATTTTAGCCTGAACAGTTAGCTTGGCAAAGTTACAAGCAACTGAAAACAGGGTCTCATAATGGGAAATGTCAGGTAACCTTAATAATAGGCAGTGTTACTACCTCCTATAATATGCACGTACACACTATAAGACAGTAAGAACAGGTTATACTGCAGAAGTAATTTTTCAGTGGAAAGTCCTCAAATATGCGTGTGACACTGATAATTTCCTGCAGTATCCTAAATGAACTTATTTAATTAAGCTAAACCTTATTGAATTAGGTTAATACCTTTGGGGTTCATTGGATTAAAAATGCAATGGTGTATGTGGAATTGTATGTATTTCCACGGGAAGGGGTAATAGGAGAACAGCAGGGGGTGATTAAGCAAATTCACTAAAGTTGTGACATCTCCAGAGAAGCCACCCCCTTGGAGTGGTGCACATGTACTAGTTCAAGCTGAATTCTCCAGGAACCAACAGACAAAGAAAGGATTTTTGGAAAATAGCCTCCTTTTAAACTGGATCAGGGCCTTCTTCCTGATCCAGCAAATGGACAAGACCTCTGCTCCACGGCGGGCCCCAATTCTTAGGGGAGGGTTGGAAGACTGGGCCTACTGAGACCCCATAAGACTGGGTGCTTGTTCTGAGTGGAAGGTCTAATGAACTTGTAACCACAGGGCAGCCCCTTGGTGGGGTGCTGAAGGACTGCTCCTGCCTGAGCCCATGTTAGGATTGAGGTGATGTCTGGTAGCCTTATTAGTATGCGTGTAGGTTCTTCTGTTTTTAACATGTTTTCTCTGTAATGCTTTTTACTTTGAGAATAAAATAGGCTTCCACAAAAAGAGCTGTGTGGTACTTGTCACTACTGGCAATCACTCTGGTACCAGTCTCTGGCTACGTCCAGACTACCCGCCGTATCGGCGGGTTAAAATCGATTGCTCGGGGATCGATATATCGCGTCTCATCTAGACGCGATATATCGATCCCCGAGCGCGCTTATATCGATTCCAGAACTCCATCAACCCCAACGGAGTTCTGGAATCAACAGGGAGAGCCGCGAACATCGATCCCGCGCGGTGAGGATGGGTGAGTAATCCGATCTTAGATATTTGACTTCAGCTACATTATTCACGTAGCTGAAGTTGCATATCTAAGATCGATTTCCCCCCCGTAGTGTGGACCAGCCCTCTGAAGGGAAAGCAAGCAGGTGTGCTTGGGCTGCCTGCCTGTGCTGGGAAGAACACAGTGACAGCAGGGAACCATGCAGCCTGGAAAAACCCTAATCAGAAGGGAGTGAGATGCAGATCACCACCCAGAGAGGCAATGGCTGGGGAGCTGAATGCCTGAGAGTGGGTGCCACTGAGGGGAAGTGCAGGTGTGGTTGCCCTGAACTGTGACAGAGCTCCCTAAGGAAATAAATGAATTCAGCATTGAAGATAGGTGGATGAGGATGAAGGGACAAGAAATAACACAGGATAATACTGATAACCACAAGAAATAATCACACCGTGCCCATTCCATGGTGGTGTCTTTCCAATTCTAAATCTGGGATTAGATGAGCAGTGAGAGGGGAACGATACAAATGTCTTCGTTTCTTTCACTGATGAATTAAAAAGAGAAGAAAATCCTCAGTCTGAATGTGGTCACTTGCGTTTTCTGTAGAATCTTCTATTTGTATTTATTTGCCAGTGCTTCCTTTCAGTCATTGGGAAGATTTACACAGTGTATTTGTGAAGGATGATTGACTACAAGGAGTCTTTGTTGTACTATCTGCTGTAATTATTTTAATTCAAACACATTTCTTTATAGGACTGACATCATAAACGCTGTTTTCTATAACAAACAGCTGTCACGGCTGTCAGGCAGATCTGCTTACTGTTTTATATCATTACAATATTTAATTTCAACTCTGCATTCTTTGTCAAACGTTCTCAAGATTCCCTTTCCCTGCTAGTGGGATCAGACAGACACCTTCAGTTTCAAACCGATGACTCTTTTGTGGCACAGTCAGGACAAGGGGGGATTTGCTGAATGATGCAAATGTATCAGCTGTGAGAGCATGTGCCCAGTCTTGACTGCAGTGTCTGCATTACTGTTATTACCACCAAGCTGGCTGAGTTTCATGACATGCTCAGACTCAAACCTTCCTCAATAATAAGATCACAGAGAAGCTATTTCGTTATCGGGCTTTAAATATGACCAGGAACGGATAGGAACAAGCAGCAGCTAATTCCTGGGTTCCTCCAATATTTCTCACTTATCTGACTCTGACCCTCCTTTGTTAAATGAAAAGAACTGGTTCAAAAATAAAACACTTCATAAATCCTTAAAGACAAATATACTGCAGCACACTCTGTAGTGGTCCAAAATCACCACATTACAATAGAGTTGCTACGCTGTTTTGAATCTTTGCTGCAGAACACTAAGATTCTATTTATACAGGGATGCTATAATATTCGCCTTTGTTTTAACTTATTTTTTTAAACTGTCAGCCACAGTTTTTAACTGACGAGACCTCGTTCTCCTGGCATGCGACCTCTATCCAGCTAACAGCTCCAGTATTTGGGGCTACATTTATGCCTGCTTCTTTGGTTCATAGTATCACACTCTTCTTACCAGACAGACACCTTTTTGATGGTTTATCACTGGTGTCTATAGCCCAGGGTAGGGTGTGGTTTTTTTTTTTCAACTTAGTTCATTGAAATTTAAATTCAATTTGCAAAAAAGTGTGGCAGGAAACATTGGGATAACATTTTGAATTATGTGATTTCTGTCTCATGGGGCTTTGGACAGTGGCTAACAGATCACTGGCTCCTTTTGGAGCCATTTTGGACAAATGTCCACCCATCTGCCCAGCATCTTTGAGCATCAGCTACTCCATTTCAGGGGAGTATGAGATAGAAAAAATAAATTATTCCATCTTTGACTTTGCCACCAATTCATCACATTTTGAGTCAGAAAAATACTTGTCTAGGGGACAGAGATGGGTTATAATTGCCCTTTTGGGTCAATCCATAATCTCTTTTGGGGATCCTATCTGAAGCAGCAGAGATATGATGCACAAGCTGCAGCAATTCCTATCTTGCACATAGAAGCACCTGGCAAAACCAAATTTTTGCACTGCAGCACATAAATCCTCTTTGCTGCCACTGATCTCAGGTCTACCCCACACCACAGATCAATGGGAGAAATTCACTCCCTTTCTTAATCACTCTTGATTTGCTGTTGCACTCAACAAGAATTTGGGAGCCAAAATATTGCCCCTGCATTCCAAAATTTGCTAACTAAATACTCTGACACCTGATTCATCACTCAGTTATGGCCTGTCATACGCTGGTATAACTCCACTCGGCACCTGTCTGTGTCTTTAGGCAGCTCAATATCTTAGAAAATCTGACCCTAATTGACTTGCCAAAGGTCACATAGGGAGATTGGAAAATCAGGGAATTAAACCCAGGTCTCCCGTGCCCCAGGCCAGCACTCACACAACTGAACCATCCTTCCTCTCACAAATCTTACCACCTTCAGAACACAAGGTAGCATTTCTGGGGCACTGCAGCATTTGTGCAAGAAATAATAATTTTATTTTAAATCCTGGCACAAAACAGAGATTTATATTAGGAACCATTACGAAAGGGTTAGATAATAAGACAGAAAATAACAATGCCACTGTATAAATCCAGAGTATGCCCACTCGCTGAATACTGTGTGCAGTTCTGGTCACCCCTCCTCAAAAGATGTATTAGAATTGGAAAAGGTAAGAGAAAGGCAACAAAAATGATTGGAGTATGGAACAACTTCCATGAAAGGAGATATTAATAAGACTGGGACTGTTCATCTTAGAAAAGAGATGACTGAGGGAGGATATGATGAAGGTTTAAAAAATCATGAATGGTGTGGAGAAAGTGAATAAGGAAGAGTTATTTACCCTTCACATAACACAAGAACCAGGGGTCACCCAATGAAATTAACAGGCAGCAGACAAACAAAAGGAAGCATAGGCACTGACTCCGTGGGTGCTCTGGAGCTGGGACACCATGGGAAAAAAAAGAGTGGATGGTCAGCACCCACCAGCCACCTGCCAATCAACTGCTTGGCGGCTTGCACTATTCAACTGCTCAGAGGTGGGCGGGAAATGCTGGGGGCGGGGCATGGGAAGAGATGGAGCAAGGGTGGAATGCACTTTGGGGGGCAGGAAGAGGTAAAGTGGAGGTGGGCCTCAGGGCAAAGCCGAGGTGGAGCACCCGCCCAGAAGGAAGAAAGTCGGCGCTTGTGAAAGGAAGAACTTCACACAACAGTCAGGCAGCCTGTGGAACTTATTGCTATGGGATGTAGTGAAAGCCAAAAGTATAACTGGGTTCAAAAGAGAATTAGATAAATTCACGGAGGACAGGTCCCTCAATGGCTGTTAACTAACATGGTCAGGGATGCAACCCCTTGCTCCAGATGTCCTCAAACCTCTGACTGACAGAAGCTGGGCCTGGACTACAGGGGATCGATCACTTGATCACTCCCTGTTCTGTTCATTCTCTCTGAAGCATCTGGCACTGGCCACTGCTGGAAGACAGGATACTGGGCTAGCTGGACCATTGGTCTGACCCCGTACAGACATTCTTATGTTCTTATCCTTATTTAAGTTTTTTAGAATTCCATCAGACAGATACCAGGGTGACGAGTGAAGCATAGATTAGACAAAGAGACATATGGAAAAAGAGCAGCATGTTAATAACCCTCTTCAAAGCTGGGGAATCTAGAGTTGCCTAACACCCTAGATTGGGAGCTCTCTGGGGCAGGGTCTGCTTTTGTGTTCTTTGTTTGTACAGTGCGCAGCACAATAGGACCCTACTGCCTGGCTGGGTAACTTACAGAAATAATAATAATTAAAAATGAAATGTGAGCCGGAGCTAAACCTCCATTCTTTCCCATGTTCCTCATGTAAAAAAATGACTTTATCTACACAAACATACACATTGTGAAACCCTCTACTCCAGGAATGTGCACTTCCACACAGTAAACATTTCATTTGCTCCAGCAATGAGACCTGAGGCTACAGACTATGAGCCTAACACATGCTCTGCTATTTGGAGCTTATCATTTAATTAAAAATAATGCATGAGTTTTGGGGCCAAACCAATGAGCTAAAGCAAACTGTTCTTCTTTCCTCTCTCCCGTCTGCCTCTATTTCTTTGTGGCTGGCATGCAGAGGCACAGAACACTGTAACCTTGCTTTCTGGCACAAAAGTGCTATAAACCGTCAATAAATTTTACTGACTTTCCAGTGACCTTCGTGAGGACTGGAAGAGTCACATTTCACACCAAAGATGGAGCTGTAAATATTTTATCTGTGCAGTAAACACAGTGCAGACAGCAGCACCTCACTCATTTCCCCAGGACCGCTCTGTGAACATTGCCACCTCGCTGAGGAGGAGATTTATCTGCTGCTTCAAGACGAATCCCAGCACAAAGACGAGAGCAGCTCACAGAGAGCTGAGTATCTTATTCACAGCAGCCTCCTGTCACTGGCAGCTGCTGCCTCATTATAGAGCAGCTCCCCAGGTTTTTGACAAAGACGGCAGCCTGGGTTGAATTAGAGTGGGAGGCAGACTGTCCCCAGGGCATGGATGCTGTTACCTCAATGGGGCCCCGATCCACCAAATCACTGAAGTATGTTCTTAACTTTAAACATACGAGTAGTCTGACTAAACTGGGATTTCTCACATGCTTTAAATTAATCATGTGCTTAAGTGCTTTTCCTGAATCAGGGCCTCAGTTTCCAGTCTTGGTCCTCTCAACAAAATTATTTTTTCTAGAGTACAATTAATACATATTTTTCCATTCTTGCAGATCTTTTTAATGGCATACATTGCCAACTCAACCACCAGCTGATGTGGCAAGCACTCACTCACCAATATGAATAGAGAAAGGCTAAGCAAAACAGGGGATATAGAACACAGATCACAGCTCAGATTAGGCAGCCCTATAATTCCTGAGAGGATGACTGGGCTTTAGTGAATGAGCTGTGGGAAAACATGCAAAAGCCAGAGACAAACCATTAACCTCAGACTGAAATGACATTGTTCCCTATGGAGAAAGGTGTCTCTCATTTATATGCTGTATAAGAAACATCTGCACACTTACCTGAGTACAGCAGTTCTTCACTAAGCAATCCTATGTCTATTTGTGTATGAAAACTCAACACCAGCAATTCATGGACTCATAGTAACCCATGTGTATAATGCTATTACATCAGTGCCTGTGTATATACATATGCAGAACAATATGGTATCAGCTATCAGTGTTCTTGCCTATCTAAAAATACCACCCTTAAAACCTGTATAACGTTTGCCTGTTTTATATTCCTATAAAGCACAAATATATTAATATAAAAACAAATTGAAAAAAAAGGAAGAAATACAATGCACCTCACCACTATCCCTATTTAGGAGGAATACATGCTATTTTGGGGAAATAGTTACTATTATTTCCCCAAATTCATCCCACCAAAAAGCGGTCTGATCAAAATGCTTGAGCAGATGCAAATCCCACTGATGTTAGGCACTTCGGTGCTTTGTTGACTAATGGTGGCCTTAGGCACATGCTCTGCTGCAGTCTGGCCTGGAAGAAGAGTCTCTGTTTGCACACTAGCATTCAGATGCTGGCAAGTGTGACCTCAATGTTTTACACATGTGAATTAGACGTGCAGTCAGAGAGGCTGTTGGTGTGGCTACGACATACACAGACCTGTAAATGACCACGGCAGAGGCATGCCCAGTTCCCTACTCTGCTCTTCAGAATGTTCTGTGTGTGGTACTAGCTGGCCAAAGAGATTGGGAATGGGCATGAGGCAGAAAGCCTTTCCACCTCATGGCACTCCAAGCTAGACCAGCACAGTAATGACTAAAACCCTGCCAAAACCGCTGGGGCCTGATCCAAACCCCTTTCGATCAGGCATCTAGCGGATCTCACAAAAAGCACCAATGTATAGCACTAGTTGGCAGCCTCAGCAGAAGAACTAAGGATGATGTGCATGAGGACTGAGTGCCACCAAGGTGCTTAGAACCGTATAAACAAGAAGGAAGACCGTGTCCCTATATCACAAGGACACCATACAACTAAAATCTTACAACACAGACGAAGACTGGCCTCTTCAGTCAGCTGGGGGTGGGGGGTGGAGGGGGCAGAGAAGCAGGAAATTCACACTGTTGTTACCTATGCTGTATCTGTTCCATGGATAAACAGAGGACTCCATTCTCCAGAGCTCTGTTAGTCCTGGATTTGTTCACTGCACGGAATTCACTTTTTCTGTTTGGACACTGCTGACTTCACTGGAGAGCAGCCATAGCTGTTCATTTGTAGCAAACCACCATTTAACGTAGTTCCTCCCTCCTAAATATGCATCTCAATTAACTAAGCAAATTAGCCTCCTTTCTGCCAAGTCACAGGAACATGGAAACAGAAGGGTAGAAGACTGAAAGGCCATCAATGACTTCTCCCTGCCGCAGTGGCAGGAAGTCATTTGTATGGGATATGTCTACATGATCGTAATAGAAGCTTTCTGCTCGCTGCCCCAGAGGAAGGCAAAAGCCCCTTGGGGTCCCTGCCCAAATGCCTTGAAGAGGCAATGAGACTGGAAGGGGGATTCCCTTCCTGCCCCAGATATGAGAATCAACCCTATTGCGTGTGAGCCAGGCTCACCACGATCAAGTAGCTCATCCCAGGACACAGCAGCTTTTTTAATATCCCCTTAATGCAAGCCACGTCTACTGGACAATCCCATCAGGACAACACATTTTTTTACAGCCATGTTATTTCCTGGGAATAAACTGAAATGCACATGAAGTGGTTGTTACTATGATTGTACTAGCAATGGGGCTGGACTGGGTTTGGTTCAGTTCCTTATCCAGACAATCCAATTCCAACAGACAAACTGCCGGCATGTACACTGTCTTCCCTTCTCCCAAATTCTCAATCTACCTCCCAAGTAAGAAAGCCCAGCCTGCCCCAACAGCCAACCAGCAGCCGTAGTCAGTTGTGTGCTGCAGCACCTCCTGCTGCTCACTCTGATAGCTGTGTCAGGATCCCTTCCGACCGAAGACCCTGGATCCAAATCACCCTGCCTTACCCCACACCTCCTGACAAGTATGTTCACGACTAGCTTTTGGGTGGTTTTACAGGTCCAGAGCACTGAGAATTTTCATTAGTCCCTAAAACTTTCCTCCCATTGGCTCACAGCAGCACCCTAGGATCATGGTGATGCCGAATCACTGAGGTAGTCTATACTGCACCCATTTGTCTCTGAGCCCTTCTCTGCAAGACACTCAACATCAGCCATTCCTAAACAAGGTCTGGTTGACACAATTCAAGGCTACTTCTAGGCAGCAGCATGTGTTTCTTTACAAATAAAAAAGACAGCAAGGAAAACAAACACTAAAAATTCCCCTGCCATTGCACAGATGATCATCCAGCGTCATTCGCCTACTCGGGAATCCAATTGAGAGCCTACTGAAGAAGCACAACCTTCCATTAAAACATTGCATTCTGCCTATAAAGGGTTAGTTTATGAGAATAAAGGGTTAGTTCTGTCTAGCAAAGACTCCCTACCTCCCAATTTATTTCTGCAATTGTAATTAAGGCCCTGACAAAGTGGTTTAGCTGCCTGAGTCTTTTGTTCAATTTATTGATTAGCTATTTCTCAGAAGTTCATTACTATCCAGATGCTGGGAATTGGGAATTGGATCTGTGAGGTTTTTCAAGGCTTCATCTCTGCTTCAGATGATTAAATGCAGCCACAACACATCCATCCTGCAACGAACAGCTCTGCCCAAGGTCAAACATTCATGCAAAACAGGAGTGCATATCTGCATGTCTAAATATCATCTGCATGAATTTCCAAGACGACATTTTTACAGCCTTCCCAGCAAGTTAAAAAAAATGTATTTATAAAGGTAACTCAGGTCATCTCCTGATGTTCCCCGTACAATATCCTTTAAGGAAATATATAATGAAAAACAAACAGCGTAAACCCAGTTCCCTTTAACTGGGGTTTTGGGGAAAATCACAACTGGTATTCATTGGCAAATCTCAACAGAGCAGCCAAGGTCAAAATGGCAAAGTGGACCATTCATAACAAGTATGAGGCACATAGAAGGGGGCTGGGGAGAAATGTGGAACCTCCACTACCGGTGCTGTATTGGTGGAGAAAGGATTTTAGTGCTGTCAGTTCAACATCAATATTCACCACCAAAGAACAAAAACACTATTTTTCTTTTCAAACTTTCAAAGCCATCTGTCCTGAACTTGGTCCTTTGTGCCAAGGTAATGCAAGCCCACGAACAAGAGTACCAGTTGCAGTGGTGATTTCTGGGGACGTAGGCAGGAATGGTCCCTTCAAATCACAGCAGAGATGCACCAGCAAAGCAGTAGAACTCCATGCCCAACACACCACATTATGCTTGAGGACTGCAGTGTTTTGGGGATGTCAACTTTCCCTCTTTAGGGATGAATGCTAGCACTTTATACAATGGTCGGAGCTCTGGAAAGACAGCCTGCTTAATGTACTGACCTCTCCTGAATTCAGAATTTTTTTTAAATGCTTTTCTTTCTTTTATAATGAATGCTGTGTTTGTGAAAGCACTGGAAACTGAAATCCAATATCTCATGGACCATAAAGGAATGACCTTGCTAAATCAGACCACTGTTTCTAGTGTAATATCAGTCTGTTGTCATGAAAATACATATGGATGGAGAGTAACATTCTCAAAAAGGCCTAAGCCCCATTTTCAAATGTGGCACAGGCACTTTGGACCCTAAATCCCATTGACTTTCAAGGTGCCTAAATCACTTTTGAAAATAGGGCTCAGGTTCCTAAGTCAATCAGGTGATTTTGGAAATTTCACCAGGAATAAATTCAGCATTATGATTTCACTGCCAGATCAACAGACAAAAGAAGGGGGGAAGGGAACTCTACCCAAACCATGCCCACAATTCAGAATAATTAGACATTTCTTATGAAATCACCAGCAATGACTAAGGGTATGTCTACACTCTGGGATTATACCGATTTTACAGAAACCAGTTTTTTAAAACAGATTGTATAAAGTTGAGTGCATGCGGCCACACTAAGCACATTAATTCGGCAGTGTGCGTCCATGTACCGAGGCTGGTGTCGATTTCCGGAGCGTTGCACTGTGGGTAGCTATCCCATAGCTATCCCATAGTTCCCGCAGTCTCCCCCGTCCTTGGAATTCTGGGTTGAGATCCCAGTGCCTGATGGGGCAAAAAACAGTGTCGCAGGTGGTTCTGGGTACAGCCTCACCCCTCCCTCCGTGAAAGCAGCAGACAACCGTTTTGCGCCTTTTTTCCTGGGCGAACTGTGCAAACGCCATAGCACAGCAAGCATGGACCCTGCTGAGCTCAAGACAGCAATCATGGACATTGTAAACACCTCGCGCATTATCGTGCAGTCTATGCTGAACCAGGACCTGCAAAACCATGCGAGGAGGAGGTGGCTACGGCAGCATGGCGACAAGAGTGATGAGGACATGGACACAGAATTCTCTCAAACCGCGGGTCCCTGCGCTTTGGAGATCCTGCTGGTAATGGGGCAGGTTCTAGCCATTGAATGCCGATTTTGGGCCCGGGAAACAAGCAGAGACTGGTGGAACTGCATAGTTTGCAGGTTTGGGACGATTCCCAGTGGCTGCGAAACTTTTGCATGCATAAGGGCACTTTCATGGAACTTTGTGACTTGCTTTCCCCTGCCCTGAAACACCAGAATACCAAGATGAGAGCAGCCCTCACAGTTGAGATGTGAGTGGCAATAGCCCTCTGGAAGCTTGCAATGCCAGACAGCTACTGGTCAGTCAGGAATCAATTTGGAGTGGGAAAATCTACTGTGGGGGCTGCTGTGATGCAAGTAGCCAAAGCAATCATTAAGCTGCTGCTACGAAAGGCTGTGACTCTGGGAAATGTGCAGGTCATAGTGGATGGCTTTGCTGCAATGGAATTCCCTAACTGTGATGGGGCGATAGATGGAACCCATATCCCTATCTTGGCACTGGAGCACCAGGGCACCCAGTACGTAAACCGCAAGGGGTACTTTTCAATGATGCTGCAAGCACTGGTGGATCACAAGGGATGTTTCACCAACATCCACGTGGGATGGCCAGGAAGGGTTCATGACGCTCGCATCTTCAGGAACACTACTCTGTTTAAATGGCTGCAGCAAGGGAATTACTTCCCAGACCAGAAAATAACAGTTGGGGATGTTGAAATGCCTGTAGTTATTCTGGGGGACCCAGTCTACCCCTTGATGCCATGGCTCATGAAGCCATACACAGGCAGCCTGGACAGTAGTCAGGAGTTGTTCAACTACAGGCTGAGCAAGTGCAGAATGGTGGTAGAATGTGCATTTGGCCGTTTAAAGGAGCGCTGGTGCACATTACTGACTCGATCAGACCTCAGCCAAACCAATGTCCCCTTTGTTATTGCTGCTTGCTGTGTGCTCCACAATCTCTGTCTAAGTAAGGGGGAGACCTTTATGGCTGGGTGGGTGGCTGAGGCAAATCACCTGGCCGCTGATTACACACAGCCAGACACCAGGGCGATTAGAAGAGCACACCAGGAAGCAGTGCGCATCAGAGAAGCTTTGAAAATGAGTTTCATCACGGGCCAGGGTACAGTGTGACTGCTGTGTTTGTTTCCCCTTGATGAACCCCCCCTTGATTGACTCATTCCCTGTAAGCAACCCACCCTCCCCCTTCGATTACAGCTTGCTTAAGGAAATAAAGTCACTATCGTTTAAAAATCATATATTCTTTATTAATTCATTATAAAAAGAGGGAAAGAACTATGCAAGGTAGCCTGGGTGTGGTTTGGGAGGAGGATAGGAGGGAAGGAAAAGGCCACTAAAAAAATTTCAAAAGTAATGACAGCCTTTTGGTTGGGCTGTCCACGGGGGTGGAGTGGGCGGGGGCACAGAGCCTCCCCCCACGCATTCTTACACGTCTGGGTGAGGAGGATGTGGAACATGGTGATGGGCGAGGGTGGTTATACAGGGGCTGCAGCGGCACTCTGTGATCCTGCTGCTGTTCCTGAAGCTCCACCAGACGCCGGAGCATGTCAGTTTGATCACGCAGCAGCCCCAGAGTTGCATCCTGCCTCCACTGATCTTCCTGCCTACATCTCTGATCTTCCTGCTGCCACCTCTCATCTCGAGCGTCCCTTCAGTCCTCACATTCACTGGCATCTTTCCTGTAATTTGATACCACATCCTTCCACTCATTCAGATGAGCTCTTTCACTGCGGGTCACTTCCATGATTTCCGAGAACATTTCGTCTCGCGTCTTTTTTTTCCACCGCCTTATCTGAGATAGCCTTCGGGATGGAGTAGGGAGTCTTGAAAAATTTGCAGCTGCAGAAGGAAGGGAATAAAAGGGAGAGAAGTATTTAAAAAGATATATTTTACAGAACAATGCTTATACTCTTTCACGGTGAACAACACTATTCACCTTACATAGCACCTGTGATTTGACTACAAGGTCGCATTTTACATCTTAATATTGAGTGCCTGCGGCTCTGGTGTTAGAAATCTCACAGACGCAGGTCCGGGCAGCAGAATTCGGCTTGCATGCGGCCATGGTAAGCCATTGTCTTCTGCAGCCTTCATATATCCAGCGCCCTTCTTTACCAAATAGCAAGCAAAGCCTGTTTAGTGCTGCTTCTTTCCAGTTAACATGCAGCAGCAGAAACCATCCCCCCATCCAATTCTCTGGGATGATCGCTTTACCCCTCCTCCCACTGCGTGGCTGGTATCATGGAAGATCACTGTTAAACACCCCCCTCCCCACCCCCACCGCGTGGCTGGTAGCAGGGAAGATCCCTGCTATCCAAACGCGAAAAAGCTCAGAGCCAATCACCAGCCCCCCTTCCCCCTGCTTGGCTACCTGCAAGGAAGGATTTCTTTTAAGCAACAGGCAAACAGCCCAGTAGGAATGGCCATCTCTGTCCCCTTAATTAAACTCTGGAATTTCAACCAGGTTACCAAGAACGATATCGCTCTCCTGAGGATAACACAGCGAGATAAAGAACGGATGTGGCTTGAATGCCAGCATACACCGGGACCATACGCAGCTAGGCTTTGTCATGCAATGATACCAGATTACTTGCTACATGCATGGCGTGGTCAAGTGTCCTACCATGGAGGACAGAATAAGGCTGCCCTGCCCAGAAACCTTCTGCAAAGGCTTTTGGAGTACCTCCAGCAGAGCTTCATGGAGATGTCCCTGGAGGATTTCCGCTCCATCCCCAGACGTTAACAGACTTTTCCAGTAACTGTACTGGCCACGAATGCATCCCAAATCCTCAGGGCAAATTAATCATTAAAAAATGCTTGCTTTTAAACCATGTTTTATATTTACAAAGGTACACTCACCAGAGGTCCCTTCCATGGCTTCATTGTGTGGGACAGTGGCTTGGGAGGGCTGGGAGGGTAATTCCGTCAGGGTTAGAAAAAGCTCCTGGCTGTTGGGGTGAACGGAGATGCTGTGTGCTCTCTGCAAGCTCGTCCTCCTCTTCCTCCTCCTCATCTTCCCCATCCACAGAATCCTCAGCCATGGCTGAGATTACCACCCCCACCTCGGAATCCATGGACAGGGGTGGGGTAGTGGTGACGGACCCCCCGAGAATTGCATGCAGCTCAGCGTAGAAGCGGCATGTTTTCAGCCCTGCCCCGGACTTTCCGTTTGCTTCTTTGCTTTTCTGGTAGGCTTGTCTGAGCTCCTTAACTTTCACACGGCACTGTACTGAGTCCCTGGTGTGGCCTCTCTGCATCATGGCCTTGGAAATTTTTTCAAATGTTTTTTCATTTCGTCTTTTGGAAAGACGTTCTGTTAGTACGAAATCCCCTCCCCATACAGCAATCAGATCTAGTACCTCCCGTGCGGTCCAAGGTGGAGCTCTTTTTTGATTCTCAAGAGACTGCATTGTTACCTGTGCTGATGAGCTCTGCGTGGTCACCTGTGCTGGTGAGCTCTCCACGCTGGCCAAACAGGAAATGAAATTCAAAAGTTCGCGAGGCTTTTCCTGTCTACCTGGCCAGTGCATCTGAGTTCAGATGGCTTTCCAGAGCAGTCACAATGGTGCACTGTGGGATACCGCCCGGAGGCCAATACTGTCGAATTGCGACCACATTAACCCTAATCTGACATGGCAATACCGACTTCAGCGCTACTCCCCTCATCGGGGAGGAGTACAGAAATCAGTTTTAAGAGCCCTTTATATTGATATAAAGGGCTTCGTTGTGTGGACAGGTGCTGGGTTAAATCGGTTTAACTCTGCTAAATTCGGTATAAACGCGTAGTGTAGACCAGGCCATAGTTAACTTTTATTTTGACGTGTTGTCATGAGAATTCAGAGTCAACACCACATTGAGGTGAATGGAGTTTGTTCACACCTCTCATGTGCCTTGTTTATGTCCACCTCTGCAGACTCAGCAAGACAGCATGACATTCATTAATTTTTGCATGTTCTCTTTCCAGCTCTAACAGTCAGTGAAAATATTTTTAGGAGCAACTAGGCAATGAGAGAAAAACCTTTGTTTAAACAAATATGCTTGATAACAATCTGCATTTTAATATGGCTAAATGTAAATGTATACATCTCGGAACAAAGAATGTAGGCCACACTTACAGGATGGAAGACTCTATTCTGGGAAGGACTCTATCCTGGGGGACTCTACTCTGAAAAAGATTTGGTGGTCATGGCAGATAATCAGCTGCACACAAGTTCCCAGTGCAACACTGTAGCCAAAACCACTAATCTGATTCTTGGATGCATAAACCGGGGAATCTTGAATAGGAATACCGAGGTTATTTTAGCTCTGTATTAGGCTCTGGTGCGACTGCTGCTGGAATACTGTGTCCAGTTCTGGTGTCCACAATTCAAGAAAGATGTTCATAAATTGGAGAGGTTTCAGAAAAAAACCATGAGAATGACTAAAGGATTCGAAAACATGACTTATAATTATAGACTCAAGGAGCTCAATCCCTTTAGTTTAACAAAGAGAAGATTAAGGGATGACTTGATCACAGTATATAAATACCTGCATGGGGAACAAACATTTGATAATGGGCTCTTCAGTCCAGTTGAGAAGGTATAACAAGATCCAATGACTGGAAGTTGAAGCTAGACAAATTTGGATTAGAAATAAGGCAAAAAAATTTAACTGAGAGTAATTAACCATTGCAACAATTTACTAATGATTGTGGTAGATTTCTTTATCACTGGCAATTTTAAAATCAAGATTGGTTATTTTTTGTAAAAGACATGCTCTAATTCAGAAGTAATTACTTTGGAGAAGTTCTGTGGCCTGTATTATATGAGAGGATAGACTAGATCAGAGGTGGGCAAACTACGGCCCGTGGGACCCTCCTGCTTGGCCCTTGAGTTCCTGGCCCCAGAGGCTAGTCCCCACCCCTCCCCCGCTGTTCCCCCTTCCCCACAGCCTCAGCTCACTGCGCCGCCGATGCAATGCTCTGGGTGGTGGGGCTGTGAGCTCCTACGGCAGCGCAGCTGCAGAGCCCAGCCTGAACCGGTGCTCTGTGCTGCGTGGTAGCATGGCTGGCTCCAGCCGGGCAGTGTGGCAGTAGCACCGCCAGCCACCGGTACTCCTGGCAGCGCAGTAAGGGGGCAGGGAGTGAGGAGGTTGGATAGAGGGCAGGGGAGTTGGGGGTGATAGTCAGGGGGCAGGGGTGTGGATAGGGGTTGGGGTGGTCAGAGGGTGGGGAACAGGGTTGAATGGGGGCAGGGATCCCAGGGGGACAGTCAGGAATGAGAGGAAGGGTTGGATGGGATGGTGGGGGGCAATCAGGAGTGGGGGTTCTGGGGGCTGTCAGGGGACAAGGAGGGTTGGATGGGGCAGGAGCCCGAGGGGAGCCGTCAGGGGGTGAGAAGCAGGGGGAGTCAGATGGGGGCAGGGCCAACCCACACCTGGCTGTTTGGGGCAGTACAGCCTCCCCTAACCGGCCGTCCATATTCCAAAACCTGATGTGGCCCTCAGGCCAAAAAGTTTGCCCGCCCCTGGACTAGATGATCACAAAGAGTAGCAAAAGAAATTATAAAACCATGTGAAAGGTGAAGGGATTTATGATTTACTGCATTACTTTTTGAGAACTCTATTGCCCACATGACTTCACGGGTTGGTAGACCCTTCTGCTTCTAGGTTACCGGATGGAATATGGCCCAGCTTGGTAATGACCAAAGATTACTAGCAGGCCAGGTGAAATAAGATGGTGGTCTCAATCTAGTTCCACAGGGAGCAGATGTTCATATCACCACTACTGGCTTCCTTGTTAATAGTATCAGTAGAAAGGGGCTAATGACTGAATGGCAACAGAGACTAAACTACCCCTTCATCTATAATGGATGCTAGGGAACTGGCCTGGAATACAAACAAGAATATGTTCTTGCCTGAGGCTTACAGGGTTTCTCATTTATTTACATATATTTTTACGTATTATTGATTCCAGGATCCATATAGAGTCAAATAATATGACAAAAACTTAAATCCAACAAGTAACTCAACCCTTAGCAATAAAACACATCAAGAAAATATTCTACTTTCCTTTACCCCAAAATAACTTATTTCAAGTATCCACTGAGGTAACCCCAAAAGCATGAACAAAACAGGCTTTGCAGCCTTTCCTGAAGGTCAACAAATCCTTTGTGTGAGTGGGTCACAAAACATCCCAAAAACAGCCTCTATAGGAGTTTTTCCTATATCCTGACAGGACATCCAGAAGACTGTTCTAAAATATTATTGGGATTGTTGTAAGACTTCAGAGAAATTTCAAGGTTAGTCGGCTTTTGGGAGGAAGATTTAGGGCTGAGATTTACACAGGAGCCTAAGGGAGTTAGGGACTCAATTTACAATGTATTTCAATGCAAGCTGGGCATTTAACTCTGCTACCCTCTCTTGCACTGGATCATCTTTTTTATATCCAAATTGGCTTGTTCGTTCCCAAGCATTTTTCTAACCCTCTTCAAGTTCCAGAAGTAGTTATGTCTTAGGGCCCCAATTCTCTAGTGTGCAGAGTACCCTCAACTTCCAAGTCAATGGGAATGGAAGGCATTCAGCACCTTATAGGACGAGACCATGCTGCACACTTCAGTCATTTCCATAGCAACAGACTGATGTCACAAATGCAGGCTTATGACTGTGGTGGGATTGAGGTGAGGAAGCAGAATGGAAAACCCTTAAAAAAGGATGGGAATGAACATAGGAAGAGCTTACCAGCTCAATAAACTGCTCTTTGTAATAATGTTTTCTCCTTTCATGTGTGAAAGATCTTTTTTAAAAATCACTTTCAAGTCAAGGGCAGGAGAGACTAATACTCATACACAGCTCGATTTCTCTTTAATTGGATACGTTACTTCCCTTTCCAATCATTCACTTTTAAAAAATAAACATTGTTTATATTCAAATCAGGCCATTTCCTGTTCTCGCTCGTCTCCCCCTTTTAGCTCAGCACCTGTGTTTGTAGTGGCACAATTATTTCCATAGTGACAGACTTGTGATCTTCGATGTGTTGTGTACAGGGCTGAGTTACAAGCTGGATGATCAAGAAGCTGAGCAGATGGGTTTCTCTAGAGATAAAGTGCTGGGTTACTGACAATGAGCAAGGAAAAGGGGGAAAAGTTCCTTTTCTACCCACTCCCTTCTTGCCCTCCAAAGATTTTGTCTTCAATTTTCCTTCCCTTGCCTCAGGGTACCTTGCAAGGAACATAACTGATATCGTCGCTGAAAATAATAGAATTGATAGCCCAGACTCAACACTATAAATTTAGCTATTATGTTTCTGATGGGAAAATGAAGAATGAAATGACTTGAGACAGAATATTTGTCTTAATAATTGTCTCTTTTCTATGGTGTATGTGTTAATACATCTGTGTATAAATACACGTAACCTATATATAAAAAACTGGATACACACATATAATTAGGCATTCGTAAGTGTGTATACACGCTCATAACTAGTAACAGTTTTTTAAATAAACACTCAGGTGTGCACACACACCAAGAAACCAGGTACAATAACCAAAAACCAAATTACAGTAGAAACACAGTTGCTGTGCTCAAGCTGCTGGGTGGGAGGCAGGGGGGTGGCTGTACTCTATCTGAACTGGCATATGCAGATAACTAATGGTTCCGCATCACAAAAAAACAAAAGGCTTTTTCCTTGGCCCTTCATCATCTTTAGATTTTATTTTATTTTTCATCAGGAAAGTAAAAGATAAGCCAGTAGTTCACTGTTCTAAGCTGTGGCCCTGAGGCTGTGATAAGAACTCTACTCATAATACTAACTGACCACTTCCCCCAAGCCCCTCTTCTCCCCCATACACCATCCCTCCCTTGCTGGGTTGGTGCAGAGTCATTCTCTTCATCCCACCCTGAAAGCATCACCCGAAAAAGAGTGTGTGTCCAGGATATGATCATTCGTCATTTAGATAGAGTATATGATATGAACCATGGCAAACACTGTAATGACTAATTTCAAACATTTATTACAACACTTGAGAGACTTGAAAGCTGTCCCTGTACTTGATTTTAATAAATGCAGTCTTGAAGCAGCCGCTTATCAAAGTGACACAAATTGTGTGGTAAATAGATTATGGCACAGCTGAAATACTGGAAAATGAGATCAGAAATGCTCCTACTTTCCCATTTAGAACACCATAAGATACTCCAGCCTGAGTGGATGCTGGAACACTAGCATGGGCAGATCCTCTGAAAATGAGAGGAGGACAAACCCCTGGCAAATTAACGCTGAACCCATTTGACTGTAAATCATTTACTCACTGGTGTGTGAAAACTTTCTTATGCGTTAGCTGGTTATGGTTTGTACATTCTAGGGCTGAGAGAAGCCACAAAGGCCTGGTCCACACTTAAAACTTTGGTCAACCTAGCTAAGTCACTCAAGGGTGTGAAAAATTCACTCCCCTGAGAGACATAGTTAAGCCGATATAAGCCCTGGTGTAGACAGTGTTAGGTGAATGGAAGAATTTTTCTGTTGACTTAGCTACCACTTCTCAAAGGCCTGAATTTAAGACACTGACAAAAAAGTAGAAAGTACCTACACTACAGTGGGGTAGGCAGCACGGTTGCTGTAGTGCCTGTAATGCAGACTTACCTGAAGAGGGACCTTGGTTCACTTTCAGTGCCAAACCCAGAAATCAGACTACTCACCTGAACAGGTGGGACCTATGACATTAACAACAGATCTTTCAAAGGTGCTAAGAGCTCATAGACTCCATTGGCTTTCGTGGGAGGCACGAGCCCTAGTACAGGTGAAAAATCAAGCCATAAGGGCTTGTCTACACAGAGACAAACAGGGTATGTCTACACTGCAGCTGGGAGCAAGCTTTCCCACCTGTGGTCGTTGCAGCTCCGGCAGTGATTCAGGCTAGCCACCTGAGAGCTCAGATCCGAGGGGTCAGGTGGCCCAAGCTGAACAGCAACATCCACACTGCTATTGTTAGTGCACTAGCTTGAGCCCCGCTAGCATGAGTCTGTCTAGCCAGGCTGGGAGACTCACTTCCAGCTGCACTGTGGACATACCCAACAGAGACTTTGGATACATCTACATGTTGAGCAGTGGGGTACTCCCCAGCTCAAGGAGACATCTCAGCACTAGCTGTGATTGAGCTAGCATGCTAAAAACAGCATAGCCATGACAGCGTGAGCCTCGTGAGGGCCTAGCTGCCCCGAGTACCTGCCTAAAGTCTTGGCCCTGGTCGAAATGTAGTCATGCCCTTAGTGTGCAGCAAGCTGGGATGTAAATCTACAGCACGCTAGCTTGCCACACACTAACCGGCTGTGTGGACCCTGATTCCTTAGCGTGGCTTGACCTACAGAATTGTAGTGTGTAGTAGAAGGATCCACATTGCTTGTTGGTGCTTGACAAGCTAGGGAGCAGCACCTGCCGCATGTTAAGTCTTTACGTAGACAAGCCCTCCCATTTTTAACAACACCCACTGATTTCACCAGTCCAGCTTGGGCCTGATTTCCTGGAGGTGCTGAGCACCCACAGGTCCAATTGAAGTAAATGAAGCCACTGCTGCTCAGCACCTCTGTGGGAAAAAAATACCCCAGCTCAGAGGCCACTTCTGAAATTGTTGCCCAGGAGGCTTTTTCCACTTGCAGAATTAGAAAGACTACAATTACCGTCATGGACAGCATGGCATAACACTGGCATTTTACTGACCACTGAGTGAATTTATTTCAGATCATTTATAGGCTTTTGCCTTTTACTAATAAATAAAACAAACAGATTTCACTGCTGGGTGTCTGGCTTTTATTTGCTCTCATTCCTCTCTTCTTGGTTCACTTTCTGTTACAATTCTTTCTTTATGTGCATCTATTACAGCTACCTGCATGATTCACGTCTCTCTGGCTCCTTGCTCTCTTCCTTGTGTATTATTTCATTTTGCTCTTTATGTTGCATCGATTGCTTTCCCTCTTCCTATCCTTGCCTAATTCTCACTGTTCTTGCCTATTTTCTAGTTTTGCTTCTTTTTTTTTTGGCTTCTTTTCCTCTCCAATTCTCTGTCCTCTTCTGATTTTTTTGCCCTCATTTCTTGTCTCACTCCATTTCTTTCCCTGTTTCCAGGTTTAGGCTGTTCCTGAGGATTTAGGCCAAGGTATTTTAGTCAGTTCAAATTTTTTCACTTAAAAATGTTTTGATGAAAAATGGCTTTTTACCTAAAATGAAAATTTTCTGCAAAAAATTCATTTTAGTTTAAAAATGCAGTTTTTTTCCAACAAAAAAATGAAACAAAATTTTGTAGATAAAATTTTTTTTTGGTAAAAAGAATTAGGTTTCTGTTTTCAAAAAACATTTTTAAAAATTGAAAAATCATTTTTTAACCAAAATCTGTTTTAAAGACTGAAGATGTTCTGGGGTTTGGTTTTATTAAAAAAAAAAAAAAAGAAAATATTTTACATGAGTTTTTTTTTTAAATATTCAGTGAAAAATAATTGGTATTTTTCAACTGGCTGCACTAGGTGTTTTGACCAATATCTTTAAAATGAGCCCCTGTTATTTGAAAGAACTGCAGACTAGAGATGGGTGAACCAGTTTGGAATAAATAGGAATTCCTCCTCCTCAAATCTTCATCCCCTTCCAGACCAGACTCACCCCTAACTGTTTTGAAGGTTCAGAGAACATTTTTCCCTTCCATTCCTGACTGGGATTGTGGCTGGAAGCAGGGGCGGCTCCAGCTTTTTTGCTGCCCCAAGCATGGCAAGCAGACTGCCTTCGACGGTGTGCATGTGGGAGGTCCCCGGTCCCGCGGCTTTGGCGTACCTGCTGCCGAATTGCCACCAAATCCATGGGACCGGCGGACTTCCCGCAGGCAAGCTGCTGAAAGCTGCCTGACTGCCACCCTCGCAGGGACCGGCAGGGCGCCCCCCGCAGCTTGCCGCCCCAGGCACGTGCTTGGAGTGCTGGTGCCTGAAGCCGCCGCTGGCTGGAAGTGACAGAAAAAAAATCTGCTGTTGCAAGATTTCCAGCCCAATATTGCAAACCCAAGGGGTCAGGTTCTCTCTAGAGTTACGCATGCGCAAGCCCACAGAAGCTACCAGGCCAAGTTCAACACCCACTGAAGTGAATGATGTCTAGCTCAATAAGAAAGGTCTGGTCTACACTTAAACCTTAAGTCCACATAGCTATGGTGCTCAGGGGGTTGAAAAATCCACACCCTTCAGCCCTGTAGCTAAGCCAATTTAACCCCTCCTGTAGATGCAGCTAGGCTGAAGAAAGAGTGCTTTCGCTGACCTCACCACCATTGCTCAAGGAGGTGGTTTACCTATAGCGATGGAAACCCCATTTGTCCCTGTATGCTGTGTCTACATAATGAGATGATGCCAGCACAGTTACAGTGCTGTTACTATGTGGCTATATGCCTCGTAGTGTAGACATGGCCGAAGATCAGAACCACAGTTTTTTGGGGTGGGTGGGTGTGGGTATTTGAAGTGAAACTGAATGGCAAGGTTCCCTTTGAGAATCATCCATTGCTGTGCAGCTTCTTTTATACTGGTAAAAAATGCATGTGTGCACTAATTTTAATAGAAGATCTTTGCCTAAATCCTTTGCACTGCTTCTTTGCCTTTTGATAGTCCATTCATCTGAAAAGCATATAGCTCAGGAATTAGGCTGCAAGTTTTGAATATGCAAAGCAGACTAGTCACCATCAGATATACTTTCACTTTATTCAAATAATTGAAATGCTTGATATGGTTTTTACAAATCCAGGGAAATGTGTTTACAGAATCATCCACTAAAAAGAATTGGATTCCCACATCACAGCTCAGGGGATTTTCAGGGGTTTCTATAAAACACTGCAACTGCATCAGCAGAAGGCCACTTTATTAAGTAGATATACTGCAATTTCATATTAGAATACACAATTAAAACAGAAGAGAAAACAGACACAACCTCAATCCCCCCTCCAGGATAAACTCCACACACCTGGGGAGAACACATTTCTCACCCACCTTGTAAAATTTCCCTCATTTCTCTTTTGTCCTTGCTGAGAGGCAACTTCCTCACATGGCCACTGGAAAAATCTTGCAGTTTCACATGAATGAGTACAGGAGAGGGGGAGAAAAAGCTCTGAATCTCCATCTGCATAACATTCCCTTCAATACATCTGCTAGCCACTGTCATCCTTATTTCTACTGAATGCAGAGGGGGTTTAGACCCTGGTTTTCCTGGATCCTGATTGCCCAATGTTACTAATATTTTAGAGTGTTCTCTTTCCAGGAGAGGAAAAAAAATGAATCCAGCTGGCAAGTCTTGAAGGCTGATGGATGCCTGTGGCACACAAAGAACCCCACACCTTGCATTTTTTCTCTGGTTTCCTTTGCATTGCAGTAAAAAAGCAAAGGGCGACGACTGGGTTGGAGACATGCTAGCTACCAGACTATAGAATACGTGTCACCAACTTTACCTCTTTATTGTAAGTAAAAGGAGCGATACAAAAGAGTGGGCAGCCAGCAGCACCCAGTAGCTAATCGAGACATCGCACAGGGCTCTCGGGGACTGAAGTGCCTTTGAGAACCTAATTCATACACCCAGTCACACAAGTCCAAATGAGACATTCCAGTAGCCAGATTCACACAGCCAGACACTCAGATAGAAGCAGAAAAAATGCATTTGAAGTAAAGGGGCCTGCTCTTGTTCGCACTGTAGTTGCTGGCAAAACTGTCCCATTGATTTCAGTGGGAGCAGGGTCAAGCCCCTATAGAAGAAATAGCTGCATGCAGAATATGCTGCTCTACTGCCTTTGCCAACATGCTTCTCTAGACCCATTTCAGCTGCACTGCCTACAGGAAGTTAATTCACCAAAATAATTAGTGTGATATTTAATGCTCTGTGGAAACGCCAAGCTGTGCATATGCTTCGAGCGAGTGTCTGCAGAGTCTTATGGGTGGAAGCTGCAGCCTGCCCCCTCTCACTGAGTGTCATCCTCACTCATGGCCTCAAATCCAGTACTAGAGTGGAAGCTCTCTGGGGCAAGGGCTTATTTCTGTTTGTGTTATAAAGCATCCCACATGCCAATTTTAATTGTTAATAACAACAACAACTAGACAGGAGTCTGAGCTGCGACGTTTGAATCTGGACCCAAACAACCCCAGAGTCCTTCTCTAACCCAGACCTTTAAAACTTTTACTTTTTACTCTAAAACACGTGTTTCCTAAATGTGCTCTATAAACAGGATACTTTTTTGTAACACTGAGGCAACAATACTTACTGCATGATAGGATGGCTGCTTTCAGAAGCAAGTATAACTCATGAGATTTTTCCATCTATAAATCACAAGCTGCTTTAGAAAACTGAGTAAATATTATCCTTATTATATAGAGGAAACTGAGGCACATGGCGGTGCAGTGACATAGAGGGGAGTCCTACAGCAGGTCGGTGGCAAAGGTGAGACTAGAATCCAGGCCTCATCTCTCAGTGCAAGACACTTGCAGTATCCTCCCAGTTTTATTCTTCCCAAATAGTAAATGGAGTCTCTGGATTTGACAAACCTTTCAAACTCCTGACGGGTTCCAAGATTTTTTTGGGACTATTCATCCACCTCTAATTCAAATTATCAGGCTATTTAGTAGCTATTATTTGATGCCATCGTGTTTCTGCAGAGGCGTGGCCCAAACCTTGCCCCTTGCCCGGTTTGCTATTGAGTGCAAGCAGCGACCCTGGCAGGAGGAACAGCACTTTGATGAGGAGAGAGACTCTCGCACAGAGCGGTAGCCATGGCAACGTGTTTTTGCAGAGCAGGAGGCATATCTGCCAAGGCTCAGAGATTTGCCATTTGATCAGATGGATTTCCATCTTCTGGATGTGATCACATCACACAAAATCCAGGCCAAGCTGAAACCTTTAAAAATTCTTCCCCTTTGTGGGGACAGGACTGAAACAGGAAGCTGTATCCCACATGGGGTACAAAGGAGTTCAGTAGAATATAATTTGTGGGTGAAAAGGTGATCTGTAAAAACTAAAGTCTGACTCCTTTTCACATGTTGGGGGTGGGGAAATCCACAACTTCCTAGGACCAGAGAGAAAAGGTCTCTAATCCCACTTCTGGGTCCTCCTCAAATGAACCTTTGGTCCTCCTTCCAGGTCAGCTGGTAGACAGGCAGTTAGATTTTTTTTTAAAATACATGTGGACACTTTTGCTGTCTTTTACTTAGAGTTGGAGGCGTTGCTTGGAGCATCACCTGACTCCTGAAACCCAGAGAGTTCACAGTGTTTGGATCAGGCTTAGGTCTAATTTTATTGATCATGAAAAAAGACTCTGAATACATTAGCTGGACCTTGGGCAAAGCGCCAGCAGGGACTAGTCAAGATTTCTGAATAAAGACCTTCCCAATATAGCTCAGTTATCACCTGCTGTATCCCCTGATATTCCAGTCCCGGGCTCCCACACAGTTCTGCCCATGCACCTCAGCCCTAACCAGCAGCAACCCCGGCTATTCACATTCATCCCTGGCAGAGTGGAGTGACTTGTTATCCAAATGTGGAGCTTGGGGATCAATGAAAAAGCATAGAAGACAGGCTGCAGTGGAATATCCGTCTAGTCTACCTCTGCTGATAGGAAGGTAGCCATGACTTGGAGCCTGAAGCAGGAGAGGGAACAGGAAGAGAGAGACATGATGGACTAGATGGCCTCAGGCCTTCTGCAGAACTGTGGCAAAGCCTGGAATGAAAAAATAATCACTCCCCACTATCTGATAGTGCTCTGTATCTGAGCTAAACCAGCAGAATGCCAAGGAGATTGTGCTGCTGTAGCTGGTGGTAGAGTCAGCACATACAGAATATACCCAAGCAAAGCATCAGAACCTGTGCTGAAACCTGGAAGGCACAGGAGTATGTACAAGAACAAACGGAATTAGATAAATAATAGGCTTTGCCACCAGAAAGTGCCATTTTGATCGTGGAATGCACCTTTGTATATTTCACAAGAATGATGAGCAAAGTTCCCAGTGATTGATGTGAAAACTGTGTGCACTTTTTTGTTAGGAGGTGAGCAAAGGAAGTACAACTACTGATAACCTCTCCTGCTGAAGATCAAGACAGCTCAGCGTCAGACTGCTTTGCTATGTTGCAGTTTCCACTGCCTGACCTTATGAAAGTCTAGAGATAGATGCACCAAACAGCAGAAGAAACTGCAGCACTGCAGAGTAGTTTATGGGTGGCTGTGCTTGTGCCAAGCACTCTGTACTGTGCAAACAAGGACTGTGGAATGATTTCACCACATGAAGCTCATGATGGGACGAGCCCCCATATGGTTCAGAGCTCCGTGTGGTTTGGAGTGGCCCCCATGAGTTCAAATGCTAAGCTCACCATTCTGAAGTCTTCCTCCCTTCCTGCAAGCAAGACTGGAGACTTCTGCCAAGCCATTAGATTGGGGCCAGGCCCCTCTATGAAGCTTATCCTACTGCATTCCTCAAAGCCGCAGCTTGCTCCCACATAACCTGACTCTGGGACTCCTGCAGCTGCAGCTCCTGGCACTTGAATTGCCCCTGCTGTCCTCTATCTCAAGCTTCCCCCCTTACTACCCAGTTCTGCTTCCATCCTTTCCTCCTCAATTCTCAGCTGAAGCAATCTGACCTTGGAGTGAGCAACTAGTTTTCCTCCACCCCCACCCCCCGCCCCCAAGCCTGATTTTCTTTCCTCTTTGTCTCTCCCACCTCCAAGCAAATAATGTTACCAACATTCTGCAAAATGCAACACGGGATCCCAGCAAGTCTGTGTAGTGCCAGCTGCATTCTTCATTTCTTATCCATGCTGGAGAATCTTTCAGGTCAGTGGTGCTCCTTTCAAAATGCATCCCCTTCTCTCGATAGCCAAGGGCTCACACATTTTAAAAATAACACCCAGCTCAGCAGAGACAGACAGACCTACAGTGGACTTGGACAGACAGCAGTATAAGCAAGGATCAGGCATTTTGGGGATGAAGTGGGGTAATGGGACAAGGGGAGGAGCATTTATCCAAAGCATACACACCTCTCCAATAGGTTTAGTTGTCTACAAACTCTCTTTTTTCACCCCTCTCTCTGAACCCGCATGCCCGCTCCTTGCTTTTTGCCTCTGTAGATCTGAGCGTGAGATAAACATGCTCTAATTATTTTCATCTTGCACAGCTGAGCCCTGCGGCCCTTCATTTCCTTACCTGAATGCTCTCGCTCCAAGTGTGTTCTATATGATGAAACCCTGTGACTATATTTGCTGTGCAGCAGAACTCCGGTGTCACAGGCATCTCAAAATTCTCTTGTTTTCTTGCCTGATATTCTGATAAGGGACATGAATTCTCAGAATTCTTACAGTCAGGGGCCTGAATGATGTGGGGAGGTTGGTAATGGGATATAGAACCTTTTGCCTCTAGACCACTGGTCTGGATCCATCTTGGGCTGGCAGAGATAACAGGCTGCTTGCAGTTTTTTTGCCCCATGTGAACTGAGATGAAGGCCTCAATCTTCTTACAAGTGTCTATCACAAAAAGTGCACTTCAGCTGGCACCTTGACACTTATTTCCTTGATCATTCCTATGAGAGGTCACCTCCTGCTAAGGTTTGAGGCAAATTAGTAAGGAACAGGGAATGTAAGGAAAGCTTCTCCTCCCATTATTCTTGCTGTACCAGTTCAATAAATTTTTATGAGACGTATTATGGTAAGACCCAAAGTTTCCAATCAGGATCAGGGTGCCTCTGTGTTGCACACAGGTCACTCCCTCAGCTCTGCACTGTGCATTGAAAATTTCACCTTTGCTTTCAGATACATTATGACAAATACAGCAGGTGGATCTGAACCGCCATTGAGGGTCAGGAGTCATCTCCCCCTTGCTTTCAGTCACCAAAAAGCACACTCCGCCATTATCATAGTTGAATCTCTGTATTTAGGTTTGTGCAATCAAGAAAAGATTTCATTTGCCGCAGCAAAAGTGAGTATGCAGGATTATCTAGAGTCATGGTGAGGATGGAAACACCATTAATGCCAGTGTTGGATGGAAATAGAGTAACCCTTTTCCTGCTTCTGAAAAGTCCAGAGGCTTTGACATTTCTGGCATAACATACTTTCACCGTTAACTCATGTAAGAGTCCATGAATCTGCCACAATTAACCCCTAACACCTGCATCACTATTGAGTTAATATACTTTGTGTTAATATATTTCTGGGATCACTTGGAGTGGGAGGGTCACAGGATAGCCAAGTGCATTCCATCAAAACCCCAACTGTTTAAATCCTGAATCATTCTTGGCTCGTTGACCATTTTGATCAGATGCTCTGCAACACACTATGAGTTAATCTCTGACACCTTCTCCAAAGGATCACACTTCATGGACTTCCCCAACTACAAACTGGTGTCCAATTGACCAATAAATTATCTGTAGTAGCCAACACTCACGGGGCAATTGATACTTTCTATTCCATGACAACCCGCCTCTCCTCCTGGTAGCATGGCCTTGCAACATCCAGCCAGTTCATCACAGGGATGCAGAAAAGATTCCTTATTTTATCTTGAGTTCTGCAGCCACTGAAGCTCATCCCAGCTGTTGAGAACAGTTAGATCTCATGGTCATGGTCTGACCCCTTTGGCTGACTATCACTCTCAATTATCACTCCGATCCAGCTATTTGGGTAGTGGTGAGTATACCGCTGCTACATCATGGACTCTAAACACCTCATCTCAGTCTCTGGCTCTCTGAACATACCACTAGAACCTTCTCTGCTGCTTTGCTACCTCAGGTGACACATAATTGCTTTTGCAAAACTCTAGCAGAAAAATCTTGGTTGCCAAGTCAGGAAGAAATGCAGAGCACTCTTTCTGGCCTCTATTTTGAGATAAAAAAAATGGCAGCAGGATCGGAGCACTGATGATTTCCCCAGAAATCACTGGTGTTTGACCTTTCCCACCCCCCCTCACAATTCCCTGGGTTCCCAGAGGCCTTTTCAAATCTCCCAGAAGCTAATGGTTCAGGGAGCTGTGCCAGGACCATGGGGCAGGTATCCAGAGGACAAATGTAACAGAATAACACAGCACATTGGGTGGATGTGGGGCAAAACTGCAAGTAATCAACTGCCAAAAAACCATGGCTGGTGCTAATACTTTGTGCTGATGGTGCTTACACCAGAGATATCCCACCTGTCGAGTGACCAGCAGAGCAGTTCTCTGGCATTGACTAGCCCTCTGAAGTTGGAATATCACTGCTGCTTTGAACCACTTTCTAATTATTGTGTTAATTCAGGGCCTGATTTTGAGAACTGCTGGATACACCTACAACTTCCACTGAAGTGAAATGGAGAGAGAGAAATGCTCAGCATCTCTTAGGATCAAGCCCCCAGTGGGAAATACTGTACCGCGCCTAGTAACTGGGAGCAGAATTTGGCTTGTCATTTGCAATTAAGTTTCCTGAGCTAATGATGCTGCTTCGCAAACCCAGGTCAGTCTAATTAAGAAATGTTATACCTTGTAGTCCCAGCGTATCGTGTGGCAAACAGCTGTGCATGCTTTCAGCTTTGACAGCAGAAATAGTGTGATTATTTATTTATCCAGAGAATGTGTAACTGCTGGAGAGAACTAAACTCCCGTGCTGCAAAAACAGCTGAAAATACAAAAAAAGAAATGCCATTCAGATGGGACCTGTAATTACAGGAGAGGACACTGACCATGTAAAATGCAATTTTGTAATGAATACTTATGTCTTAGCTTTTCTTTGAGATTAAAAGTACACAATCAAATCAAGAGCAAAGTGAAGCTTGCCCTCAAGGAAAGACAGTTTGTAAGACAAATGCAATTATACCACCATTTGCAATGCTATATAGAGTGACTGAGAAGACCTCACGGAAAGAACTTGGGCAAAAAATTTTATTTGGAAACAAATCTGCTTATGCTTTGCATGTCTCCGTTCCTGTCCTTTACTACTAGGCACATATTAACATAAACAGGATCTTGGTAGCTTAAAATGTTCCATCTGGTCCTGATGCATGTTGCCCATCTCAAGTCAGACAAAGTGATAATACTTCACTCTGCATTTTTTTAAATTTCGTTTTAACAGAAAAATAAATAAATAGAAAGCTGAACCATATAAAATTTATTTGAATCTGAGGACTGCAAGGGTAGAATTTTAATTAACTGCCTTTGAGAAAACCTTCTTAAAATACTTGGAATACAAATCCAGTATTGTCTTATTGCTTCCTTGGGCTCCCCCATCTGTCTGTCTCCACTTATTGTCTCATCTTATGCTCAGATCCATAAGCTCTTTGGAGCAGGGGCTATCTTTTTGTTCTGTGTATGCACAGTACCTAGCACAGTGATACCCTGGGCTGTAACTTGGGCTGCTGGGCACTACTGCAATACAAATAATAATAAATCCCCCTGGTGGCATTGCTCTCAAACCTGAAACCTGTCAATGTGGGTCACAGGTCATTGAAATGTACCACCAGCGATCAAAACGTGACACACCTGTGTTTTGGTGCATGTCACCCTGTAACGGGGTTGTCTTTACTGGCTTCCTTCTCCCTGTCAGGACACTTCCTGTTCTGAGTGAGAAGGCAGCATATATACTCAGGGCCAGCTCCAAGATTTTTGCCGCCCCAAGCAAAAAAATTTTCCCATGCCCCCCTCGGCCCCGCCCCAACTCCGCCCCATTCTAACCTGTTCCCCAAATCCCCAGCCCTGCCTCCTACCCCGGGTATGCCGCATTTCCCCTCCTACCCCTTCCTCCTAGGCTTGCCTGGGAGGGAGGGGGGAGAAGCGGAGTGGCGGTGAGCTCGGGGAGGAGGCGGAGGTGAGCTGGGGGAGAGCGGTTCCACTGCCCACCCCCCAGGTTATTTCCTGCGGCCCTCCCCACACACCCCCACCGCCACAGCTCACCTCCGCTCCACCTGCTGCCCTGAGCATGCCACCACTGCTCTACTTCTCCCCTCCCTCTCAGGCTTGCCGCGCAAATCAGCTGTTTTGTGGCAAGCCTGGGAGGGAGAGGGGTGGCAAGCCTGGAGGGGAAGGGGGAGCAGTGGAGCAGCAGCACGCTTGGGGGAGCAGGTGGCAGTGGAGTGGAGGTGATCTGGGGGTAGTGGTTCCTTTGCCCCCCCAGGTTACTTCCTGCGGCCCTCCATATGCCCCCCACTGCCGCAGCCCACCTCTGCTCAGGGCTGGCTCCCAGCTTTTTGAGCCTCAAGGGAAAAAAAAAAGGAGCCAGAGTGTCGCCCCTTGGAAAGTGCCGCCCCAAGCACATGGTGACTAGAGCCGGCTTGTATATACTTGCCTCCTTCAGAGACCTCCCCACAACTGGTGGGCAGAGAGGAGAGCTGTACACTACAGGGCTCCTGGTCCCAGTACAGTACACTGGTTTTCCCATCCAATTACTACTAATTCCCTGGGAACACCTCATCTTCCGGCTACAATGCCGTTTGCAAGCCTTTCTATATTCCAACGTGCCTGGAATGGGGTCTTCTGGCCCCCTTCAATCTTAAAGAGTCAATACAGCCCATCACAATAAGCAACAGATTATAGTATTTTAATCTATAAAAGCTGTATTTAAGAAGGCTTTCTCGCTTTCCACAGCCAATTAAACCAGTTTCACAACCTGTTTGAGATTCAGAGGAATTTGGGCCACCTGTAAGGGCTGCTTGTTCACTGGTGGTGGGGAAATCATCCCAGCAAGTTATTAAAGTTCTTATTAGCTTGTAAGTGTTGGTAGAAGAGCAGACTTGGGCACCCAGAATGGTCTTTCATTTCTTAGAGTCTAGATTATCCACTACAGTAGTTAATGAAGAGGGAAACTACTCAATTTGTGTGACACCTTTGTGTGAACCAATGCCAGAAACCCAGCCCCTGGGAGGAACCCTGCAATAACAATCCACTATGCATAGCCAAAGCCTTCTGCAACCATCAGTCTGTGCAGCACTCTGCTCACGATCAACCCTGCAAAAAAAAACAAACCAACATGCGCAAGCAGCCCTACACTAACAAACCCGTGGATGCAACCCCGCCTTTATAGACGAACCTACAACAACAAAGCACTAACCTTCAGTAGCAATTCACTGCCCACAATCTTTACTGTGCAGCACAGAACTCATGAGCCATTCAACAACAACAAACTAGGGTGCACAACCCACAGCTCACAAACCCTACAGTAACAAACTTGAGGACATATACAGAGGAGAGGGACATTCAGATGGAACTTCAGATTCCTGATTTAAGAAAAAACAATGAAGGGAGGAAAAGAAAAAAATGTTTAAAAAGGACTTTAGAAGAGATCAAATATCTCAAGTGTTCATTTAAGCTTTGTGTTGCCTGGCTTTGTCTCACCACCTTAGCACAATGGGAATGTAGGGTAGTTTACTGCATTTGGAGCGACAGACAGATGCTCAGAGCCGGTTTGCTTCTCATCTGCAATTCCAAACACCTTGTCAAGAACAAATGTTTCAAAAGACATCTATCCACCCATTCACCTATCTATTTGTGAGCCTGTTTTTTAAAGAGAAAAAGAAAAACTAACTGTGTATTTGCCACAAAGATGTTCACACACACAGATTCTGGTGGGACCATATCTTGGGGATAAGCCTAGTTTCAGTCCTTTTTTCAGGCTCAAAACAGCTTGCCATTTGAATTGAAAAGGTGCAGTTGGTTAAGTATTTGCAGCAAGGGGAGAATCAAGCAGCCGCATTTTTAACCGATCACGTGCTTGCTTCTGTTTCGTAAGATTTATTCCCTCATTAATCACTGCCCTCCCTTCATTCATGTTAAATATAAAAATGATTAGGAAAGATTCCCCATCATGGTTAAAAAAATAATTAGCTGCTACATCATGTTGCACACATTCAGACAGAAAGGAGTGATTAAATTAGGAATATTAAAACCCCATTAATCTGTGCTCAACTTAAGCTCTGCTTGTTCATCTCACTGTGGCACTTATTATTTCTGACACAGAGATATTTGAATTACTAGCTGAAACAAGGTCACTATCAGAAAGATGTCAGGTCAGCAATTAGTCAAAGGTGGGAGAAGCTACCAGAACCAAGCTGTGCTTGACAAGCCACAAAAGTGTCATGAAGTCTTCACTTCCAAGTGTCACTGGGATGAGTGGGTCACTCCCTGGAACCTAAATTAATGCATATGCAATGCAATCCTGCTATTAAAGAGTTGCGTTTGACACAGGCTGACAAATCCCATGCAAGGGCTTATTGCATTAGACAATAACTTACAGGTATTTCTGGATTTAAAAAAAATATATATTTCTTTTAGAACTGCTTCTGAAACAAGCATGATTGACAGCACAGAGTCCCCTGTTTATCCAGAGAACAGGTACAAATGAAGCCATCCCCACCACCAGAATTGGTTTTGCCTCTCCTCACTCCCAGTTGCTGCCCTTTGCCATGTCTCAGCCTTGCCTTGAGAGATTATCTCCACAGAGTCAGAAGGTAATTCAGCATCTGCACCCATTCACTCTGTTTGCTGAGGAGGCTAGCAAAGGACACAATTCTAGTGCCAAGTGCTGCAGTGCTTTTGTGCTGTGGGTACCAATCCCCCTGGGAAACTGAACTAGCCTGAGCCTGTCCCACTTAGCTGTGTCTTAGCCTCGAGAACAAAAACTGGCATGTTCAAGTCCCATACAGGACCTGAGTTTCCACCCAGTGCTGACACAGCTTGGCAGCAACAGAAGCAAGTGCTTCACTGTTACGTGAACTGTCCTTTGAGGTTCCTTCTGCCTGTCTTTGGTGGGGACTGTAAAGGCAAAATTGTAATGTTCACTTGTCTCCTTTTCAGAAAAGCAGAGAATGTGGCACCACCTTTTCCACAAGATGGTATTGCAGTGGCCAACCTTTTGGGCTCCAGTTGGCAGCACAGGTACTAAAGTTGGAAGGAGACAGAAAATTAGCATGGCCTCTGCATGAGGATGGACACTCAGAGCTCTGGATGATACTTCAAGTCTAAACAAGCTAATTTCATATAGTCAGTTAAATAATCAGCAGATGGTAACATCCTTCATTCACTATGGACCAGTGCTGGATTTGAACAATGACCTCAAGGCAAAGGCTGTATGACTCAGACCTTGAAGAGTATTTAGGCCCCTAACTTCTACAGTTTTCCATGGAAGTTAGAGCTTAGGTATTTCCGAGGATCTGGGCTAATGCTACTACCTTATACTCATCACTACCATCTCTCTGCAGCAGCCTGGTATGACTCTTCTTTTATTTCTTGAAATTAATTTAATAGAAATTTGTGGGACTTTCCTCCAATCTATTCAGGGTTTTTCTCCCCCTTCTGTGTGAAGTATGAAAACGTCTGGGTTTGCAGAATTAAATCATTTAAAACATGTAATCAATCAGTTACACTGATGGGACTGCAATACACACCCCCTCTGAAGCTGTGTGGTCAGATGGAGCTCTGTAACTCCAAAAGCAACTGCCCACATGCAGAGCTCTGTTGCTGGCTGAAATGTTCGTTCTCCACATCATTCACACAAGCAGGAGAATTTATTGTTTATACAGAGAACCAGCTGCACTACGTGTTTTGCATGGCCCCTGCACCAAGTAACTTATAACCTAATTTAAGTAGAAATCAATGAACAAGAGCAACAGAAACCAAGTGGGAGAGAGGAGGGAAAGGGAGGATGTAGGTTATAGTAAGGTTACACAGTTACGTAAGTTCTAAGGGTGTAGGCCGCAGTATTGAATACCTACTCACTTATGGACAAATTCATCATGTTCTTGATTGGGGGAAACTTTATTGGGCCATTCATTTTGATCCTCTTCTTCTATCACCCCTGCCTGAGGGCTCTCCAGTAGGTTCTTGGCCAAAGGAGTGGTGCCTCTTCTGCACTTGTAGAGGCATCTCCACGTATGATGGATCCACTCCACATGTGGCTCTGGGAGACGTGATCTAGCTCCCAGTGCACAGCTTCATGAAGGGGAGTCACGGTGCCTTCTGATTCTGGTTGGTCCAGGAATATTATAAGAGCAGCATCTCTCGTGGTTTGTTTAGTTCCATTGTGGGTGGTTCTGAGTCTACTAGGATTGTGCCACTGGTGGCCCCGCTGAAAAACATAACACACTGCAATTGAACAGCACCTTGCGCAAAGGAGTCCTGGTCCATGATTGGGACTGCTAGGGAGCTACTGCGACGATGATAATAATACAGCAGTGTAAATGCCTTTACTTGCATTCAGAAATGAAAAATAACTTCACTAGAAAAAAGTTCTCTGCACCTTTGGGGAAGCTCAAAAAAGGCTCCATTTGCATTTTTTTGTCTCGGCTGAGCCAGTGTCTGGCCAGTGTCATTGTTCGTTACAGATCCCAGTGCCCGATGTCTACAACACTCTGAGAAAAGCCCTTGGAGCTCACAGCCACTGAGATCTAGTAGCTATATCATCTTTCCCACCTGAGTAAAGGAAGTAGCAAGGGAAGTCTGAAGGATTATTCAAGTCAGTGAGGTTTTGCAGGATGAGGCAACCGGTGGAATTCCTTGCCAGATGATGTTGTGAAGGCCAAGACCATAACATGGTTCAAAATAGAACTAGATAAATTCATGGAGGATAGGTCCATCAATGCCTATTAGCCAGGATGGGCAGGAATGGTCCCCCTAGCCTCTGTGTGCCAGAAGCTGGGAATGAGAAACAGGGGATGGATCACTTGATGATTACCTGTTCTGTTCATTCCCTCTGGGCACCCGGCATTGGCCATTGTTGGTAGACAGGATATTGGGCTAGATGGACCTTTGGTCTGAACCAGTAGGGCCATTCTTATGTTTTTATGAGGCTTTAGACAATTTCTCCAGCCAAAGATGAACTCAGTTGTATCCTGACCAGAATAAGACCCTTAATTCCATTTTAGACACGTATCTAATAAGACAATATACATTTCTATAGCACTTTTCATTGCCAAAATCCCTTTGCGAACACAACAAGCTGATGTACTAACTATTTACTGTATACTTCATCCAACACTGAAATGCAGCCACCTCTGGGGCTGCTTTTCAAGAGCACATAGCAACACTACATTCTAATTTAGTACAAAGGAAGTAGAGTAGGGAGAATTTAGAAAAGTAAAATATAGTTAACTGAGTTAGGATTTCACTAGGACACTGCTTTTATGAAAGATACCATAAGATACTTAATGACCAGAAATGAGGACGATCTTGATTTTCAAGCTCATCTGAAAAGGAGCATGTAAATTACAAAGTGATCAGAAAAATATATTATTTTTTCCACTTTTCAGTTCAGCTTGTGACATTCCCCATGGTACAGTTTCTACTATTTTAGAGAGCCTCTTGTTGACTGTGGTGAACAAAACTGCCCCGACTACATTCCCGCAACTACTCAAGGGAAAGTTAGTTGCACACAAATCTACCCATCATTCAGCAACTGCTTTCTTTAGGAAGGGACATCATCAAAGCGGCAAATGTGCACTAGCAGAAAGCACCATATAAATACTTCAGTGCAACCTTGCGTTTTGTGTATACAACCTCTACACCGTGCCAGAGTGAGAGTCACCTGTTCATGATAGATGCGGTTTTCAGAAGCACTCAGCACTGGCTGAACCCTGCTCCCACTGGGAGTTCTACTATTGACTTCAGTGGGGGACAAGTTAGGCCAACACTGAGTGCTTCTGAAAATCCCATCTAGCTGTGATAGTTATATATGCCATTGGGTTTTTAAGTATTTGCTAGAAAAAATTATCATCAATAACTATGGGCTGGGAGCACTGGAGGTAGTTCTCATCTCCCCTCCTTGCTTGCATCCGCTGCAACTCAATTCTTGCCATCTGCTCCATCCTGGAAGCAGGGTTTGCTGCAGCCTTTTGTTTGACATACCAAAGGAGATTTTAAGGATTGTCCAAGAGAAAAAAAATATCTCTGCTCAGCTGCAACACCAGGCCCGGGAAGGGGGAGAAGAGGGCCCTGTTTTAATCTGAATACTCCGTAGAGACTGGGAAAGGGGTATGAAAAGCCCTTAAAAGTCTGGAAAGGGGCTGTCTGTGAAGAACCCCTGAAACTGCATGAGAAGCAGAGGTGTGTAGGGAGACAAAAGGTAGATGTGGGGCTGGGGGTAATGGGGTGCAGAATTCATAGAATCAGAAATTTAGGGTTGGATGGGCAGGGGTGCTGGAACAATTTGTATTGTGGGGGTGCTGACAGCCATTGAAGCAAACTGTAAACCCTGCATATAATGGAAACCACTTCAAGCCAGGGGGTGCAGCAGCACCCCCAGCACCACTAGTTCCAGCACCTATATCAGCACGGGAACTCGAGAGGCCATCTAGTTCAGTCCTCTGCACTGAGGGAGGACCAAGTAAACCTAGACCATCACTGATGGATGTTTGTCCAACCTCCAGTGACAGGGATTCCACAACTTCTCTCGGAAGCCTATTCCAGAGTTTAGCTACCCTTATAGACAGACATCTTTTCCTAATATCTCATTTAAATCTCCCTTGCTGCAGATTAAGCCCCACTATAATTCGCAGATCCTTTTCAGCAGTTCTACCGCCTAGCCAGTTATTCCCCATTTTGTAGTTTTGCATTTTACTTTTCCTTCCTAAGTGAAGTACTTTGCACTTGTCTTTATCGAATTTCATCTTGTTGATTTCAGACTAATTCTCCAATTTGTCTAGGTTGTTTTGAATTCCAGTCCTGATCTCCAAATGACTTGCAATACTTCCCAGCTTGGTGCCATCCTCAAATTTTATAAGCATATTCTCCACTCCATTATCAAGCCATTAATAAAAAATGCTGAATATAATCACAGAAGTGTCGGACTGGAAGGGACCTCAATAGGTAATATAGTCCAGTCCCCTGCACTCAAGGCAGGACTATGTAGTAACTAGACCATTCTTGGCAGGTGTTTGTCTAACCTGTTCTTAAAAACCTCAAATGATGGTGATTCCACAACCTCTCTAGGCAATTTGTTCCAATGCTTAACTACCCTGACAGTTAGAGAGTTTTTCCTAATGTCCAAAGTCCAGCCTAAACCTCCATAGCTTCAATTTAAGACCATTGCTTCTTGTCCTATCCTCAGAGATTAATTTAAACAATTTTTCATTCTCTTCCTTGTAAAAACCTTTTGTGTACTTGAAAACTGAATAGTACCAGACCCAAGACATACCCCTGCAGGAACCCAGTAAATATATCCCTCCAATTTGACAAGGAACCATATCTGCTCTTTGAGTATGGTCTTTCAACCATGCATCTACTAGTAATTTCATCTGCTCCACATTTCCCTAGTTTACTTATGAAAATGTCATTAGGGACTTTGTCAAAAGCCTTACTAAAACCAAGGTATATCATGTCTACGGCTTCCCCCCATCCACTAGGCCAGTAACTCTATCAAAGAAGACCATTACATTGATCTAGCATGATTTGTTCTTGACAAATACAAGTTGGCTATTCCTTATAACCCTATTATCCCTCTAGGTGCTTACAAATTGATTCCTTAATAATTTGTTCTAGTATCTTCACAGGTATTGAAGTTAGGTTTATTAGTCTATAATTCCCTTGGTCCTCTTTTTTAAAATCAGGTACTGAGTTTATCCTTCTGCAGTCCTCTGGAACCTCAAGCATCCTCCATATGTTCTCAAAGATCATCAGTAATGGTTCTGAGATTGCGTCAGCTAGTTCCTTATGTACCCTAGAGTGAATTTAATGAGGCCCTGCCAACTTGCCTATATCTAACTTTTCTAAATATTTTTAAATATGTTCTGTCCTTATTCTGGCTTGTGTTCCTTCCCCCTTGTTACCATTAACTCTGCCTAGCACCTAGTCATTATTAATCTTTTTAGTGAAGACTGAAGCAAAACACACACCACAAACATCTCAGCCTTCTTGAGGTCATCAGTTATTAGCGCTCCTTCACCACTGAGAAGGGCACCTTCGTCTTTCTCTCTCTCCTAATGTATTTAAAGAACCTTTTCTTATTGCCTTTTATATCCCTTGCTGAGTCTCGTTCATTTTGTGACTTAGCCTTTCTGATTTTGTCCCTAAGTGCTTGCACTGTTCTTTTGTACTCATCCTTAGCAATTTGTTCATGTTTCCACTTTTTGTAGGACTCCTTTTTGATTTTCAGGTAAAGCGCTCCTGGTGCAGTCATATTAGCCTCATAGAATTCTTCCTATTCTTTCTTTTGCATCAGGATTGTTTGCTATTGTTCCTTTAACACTGTCTCCTTAAGAAACAGCCAACTCTCCTAAACTCTCTTTTTCCCTTAGATTTTCGTCCCCTGGGAAGTAACCTACCAGTTGTCTGAGTTTGATAACGTCAGCTTTTTCTGTGAAGTCCATTGTCCTTATTCTTCTGCTCTAACTCCTTCCTTTCCTTGGAATCAGGACATCTACCATTTCATAATCACTTTTACCCAAGCTCCCTGCCACCTTCAAATTCACAAAGAATGCACCCGTTAGTCAGAATCAAGACTAAAATGGCTGCCCCCACCTCCCAGTTACTTCTTTCCTTCTGAAAGAAGATCTGTCCCCAAGATATTCCAAGAATTTATCGGACATTTTGTATTTTTCCAACAGATGATTGTTATGTGTCTGACTGGGTGGAGTTGGTGGAGTGGTGCACAAGGCTAATTGATTTGGGGCATAAGGTGCAGAATTGATGGGTGGGGGGTTGAGCACAAAATTAATTGATATAGAGATCTGGTGGCCAAAACTGTGTTTCAATAATAGTCACACACACTGAAAAAAAATCAGAACACAGCCCAAAAAACATTAATTTTCTTTTTAAAAACCATGTGTGTTTTTTTTAGTTTGACTCTTGATTTTTGAATTTTTGGGGCTTGCAACACTGCATTCCCTATACATTAATCTCATCCACCATAACACTCAGCCCCTACTCCCATCCTGAGTCCAACAAAGCCCGGATTTGGTTCCTCTCAAGTCATGCCTCAATGTGCATTCCTTTGTCCAGGGGCTTTTGGGAAGCAGCTGTATAGGGACTTGGTGAGTGATGTGGGAGCTTCCTTATTTGGCCTCCTATAACCTTGGGAGTTGGAATTATTTTGCTGGCAAATCATAGTTTGTTTTGGATGCTTATCTCCACATTCTGCAAACCCTAAATAACTATCTAAGCACTGACAGCTCAGGAGACTTTATAAACACATCGAAATAAATACTGGGAGTTACTTCTGAGCATCAAGAGGAGGACAGAATTCTCCCCACCTAAGCTCTGTTGAATTAAAGACAGTCATAAATCACTGCCCAGCTAGCCCTGGAGAAATGAAAGAGGCTTTGACTATAATCTGGCCTGCAATGTAATACAGCAGAAAGAAGTAGTAGGGATGAGAGTAAGCAGAGACCAGCAGAGGGAATGACAAACATAATTGCTGGAGTCAAAGAGACAGATGAAATTGCAGGTAAGTGCTGGCCAATGAACTTCCAAAAACTTCACAAAGGACATGGAAGTAGTTCAGCTGTTAATACCCCATTCTCAGTATAAACTGCAGGAGTACACACGCTGCTAGAACATGTTACTTTCAATTGGGTGAATGAATAGCACTGCTGATGAGTAGGTCAAGTAGAGCTGTAAAAGGCATAGCTAAATAAACAATAAATGTTAACCAGCGCTTCGTCATTGAGACACCATTGCTGCATAACCTTCTATACAGCTTTGACACTTAAAAATTGTGCTAAAAATGGGAAGTCTGCCAGCTCTTCAGGACTGCAGCCAGCACAGTAAATGGCAGTTGTAGTATCTTGTCTGACTCGCTGGCATGTTGCTTTGTGGCATGTTCACACACACATCATGGAAAGGAAAGGAAACCTGGAAAAGACAACAGGGCTCACCATGAGAGACTGGGGGGCTAAGAGGGCTGGATCGAAACCAGCCAGAGATGGTGTGGAATAATATCACACCAGGGACAGCCCAGCTGCACTGACATTCCCTACCCTTCCATTTTCCAGTACAAGTCTATAACCAGCATGCACATGTGCTTCCTCTGCCCAGTTTACAACACCTCAAACACTCTGAAAACACCCCCTTTGAACAGGGAGGACGTTTGGAGAGCAATATCAACATGAGGGTTATGTTGCCAGGGCCTACTCGGTAATAGGAACTTCTATTCTGGGGCTATTTTCCCCCTTATTGTTTTCGTATCCGCACAGCACCAGCTAACCATCAAGCAGCAGCAATCAGAGCACCAGCCGCAGGATACAGAACAACAGATAGCAAGACAGTTAAGATGAGCACACAGTAAGCTGGAGATATGAATGTGGGGAGGAAGACAATGTCAGGTGCAGCCAGGCGGGGCCGGAGCTGCTGGTCTCTTGAGTGTCCTGCCATTAAGAAGTGTTTGCAACAAAACTCTGGTATATAGGTGAATTCTGATTAACCAAAACCAAAGATCAGGAACTTCCCCAGGTCCTGTACTTTCCGATTTACAATTTAAAGACAGCTGTCTATAGTAAGAATAAATCCATCACTTCTCTTCGAGCAGAAAAGAAGTGAGAAGAGAGTCCTCCAGGATCCTCAGCCACCAAATGCTTTCCTCAGTCACTTTGCCCCATGTCCAGGCTTGGAAACAGTCTGTAAACATGTATGCATCACACCTTTCTGAAGCATATTTTTAAAAAGTAAGTCTCTAGGTATTATGATTGCAAAGAAAACCTCAGACATATTACCTGGTTAACTGATGTAGCGATGAATCTGCAGAGATCCTGAGATAAAAGCTTGGAGAGCTGAAGTGCCCCATTCATCTCAGTGAGGGGTTAACTCAGAGATCCTGTGATGGTCATTTAAGTGTCAGCAGCGTTAGTTATTTCATTTCTCACGTAAAAAGGAGCGGAAGAGTCACAGATTTCCATGGTTTACTGTGAGTGATAGCCCATGTTGGTGCCACAAGTGGGACGCATTTGGGAGATGCCATCACTCCTTAACTTCCCCCTGGCTTAATATGGAGTCAAGCCTATGGAGCCTAGCAGAGCCCGTGGGCATGTTCAATCTCTGCTGAGGAGGAGCAAAGCTCAAGGAACGCAGTGGAGCTAAGCCGTGCACACAGTCATATTTTTAACATCTGCACACTCTACTGTGTGCAACATCTCATTGCAATGACTCCCAAGGGTAGAGCTTATTTTGGGAGTGCAGCATCACCACCATTTTTCTCCAATCTGATCCTTGCCCTGTGGTCACATTACAGTGACCTTCTCTCTAAGGAAGGCTTAAAGTAGCTCTTTCCAGTCAATATTACTTCATGTGCCTACCAGAGACGGTGCTCTGCAGGTGGGGAGTTACTAAGCTTGCCAACCCCCCCCCCAGTTATCTGATTCATTCTTTGAGGGTCCCAATCCTGATTATCCATATGACCTGGGGGACATGTGAAATACTCAGCTGAATGTTTCAGACATCCCCCAAGTCCTGTGGATAATCAGGGTAGGGGTCCTTAAAGAAGGAACTCAAGGAAACTACAAAAATCAAATGCTTGCCTCAGGCAGAATCCAGCAACAGGTTCTGATGCACTTAAGTTTCACATACTTTGACACAGGGGCAATTCATGTTTTATGCGATTCATTCTGCCAGCAAAGCCCATCCCACGAAAGAATTGCTTTACAAGCAAACAAGAACAAAAATAGCAAAGAATCCTGTGGCACCTTATAGACTAACAGACTTTTTGGAGCATGAGCTTTCGTGGGTGAATACAAAAGAACAAAAATGTTAGGAACATTGTACTGGAACTCAGGATCCCAAATGCCAGTTCTGAGAGGGGAATACCAGCATTACAGACATAATCTGGAAGGGTTGAGGAGGTCAGAGTCTGGCTTTGGCAAGCCTGCAGCAATTTGGATCTAGGTTACATTTTATCTGAACCAAAATTTGTGGGAATTCCAATAAACATTTTATCTTTGGGGCCCCTCTAAAGAAATGGAAGTTAGAAAGACCTATTGGATCATATTTTCTATAGCCTGCTGCCATGGGCGGCTCTAGGCACCAGCAAATCAAGCAGGTGCTTGGGGTGGCAAATTACCAGGGGCAGCATAATTCTGGGGCCCCAGCTCCGACCTGAGGCAGTGTCCTGGGCTGGATGCTGACCGTGCTGTTGTTCTCTGACCGGGTGCGGCCGGGGCTGTGCATCAGGGTAGGGGTAGCCGGCTCAGTGGGGAGCATGTCCCTACCGCTCTCCCACGGGCAGCGGCCAGCCCCCCTCAGGCAGGAGCCAGCAGCGCGGCCCTGCCCCGGTGGCGGAGTGCAGGGGGTGGCGGTGGAACATGGCAGACAGGCGGGCCGCTTCTCCAGCACCGGCTGCGGCCTCCTCCTCCCCCCTGCGCTGCCTCCTGCCCGGGGAGGGGAGCGGCAGCGCAGGCTGAGCCGAACTCGTGCCGCTGCACAGGCTGAGTCTGCGGCTGACTCGCAGGGGTCTCAGGGAGCGGGAGGCCCGGGCATGCTGCGCTGTGATCACGAGCCGCTGGCTGCTCTGCCCCGGGCCCCGGCAGCCGAACCCCACAGCCAATCCAGCTCGCTCTGTGGGACAGCTACAGTCGGTGCCTCCCGCCCGGCTGGCTCTGTCCCCGGCCACGCCGTGGGTGACCGCCTGGGACTCTGGGGTGTTGCTGAGGCCGCCCCAAGCCAGGCTCCCTGGGGTATGCTGTCCCTCCAGCAACAGGGGCCCTAGGCCAGTGTGGGAGCCAAGCTGCAGCCATGCTCTCAGAGTCTCCTCCCCTCCCCACGCTGCATAGCAAGACGTGGGACTGTGGGCAAGGCTGCTACAGCCATTTCAGACTGGATTGGCACTGGGGGAGCGGAGGTGATTGTGCCCTGGCTGGAGAGACCGGGCAACCTCCTCTCTCCCCACCACCAACACCCGCTGCTTGCTCCTGCCGGCATGGAGCTGCGATGCCCAGCTCCGGGGGGCAGCGCTAAGCCCCAGGCGTGCTCGCGGGGAAGGAGAAACAGGAGGCAGAGCTGGTCGGTGTCTCCCACGCAGCTCCAGGCCCCTCTGGCTACTCGGCAGCAAGAGCCAGGCTGGGTAGCTCCCCAGCAGCGTGACTTGGTCCGACCCGCAAGGAGCCCAGTGGGTGGCCACATTTTTTTTGCTTGGGACGGCAAAAAACCTAGAGCTGGCCCTGCCTGCCGCTGCAGAACTGGATTATCAAGTACTTTGTCTAATTCAGTCTTATACATCCCAAATTATGGGGTTTCCACCAGTTCCTTTGAAGGACTATTCCAGTCTTGCTGTTAGTAATGTTTATAGGTACAACAGAACACATTTTTCAGGAAGATGAACCCAGGAAGGGAAGGGAAGAACAACGGCAATGGTATCCTGAAATGCTACCCAGCCAGCAGTTCCAGAAAGGAAATGAAGAGGAATAACATAGCAACAAATTAATGAAAAATGTACGTGAATGGATTACCCGAGGGGTAGACAACCTATGGCACGGGTGCCGAAGGCGGCACGTGAGCTGATTTTCAGTGGCACTCACACTGCCTAGGTCCTGCCCACCGGTCTGGGGGGCTTTGCATTTTATTTTAATTTTAAATGCTTCTTAAACATTTTAAAAATCATATTTACTTTACATACAACAGTAGTGTAGTTATATATTATAGACGTATAGAAAGAGACCTTCTAAAAAGTTTAAAATGTATTATCGGCACACGAAACCTTAAATCAGAGTGAATAAACGAAGACTCAGCACATCACTTCTGAAAGGTTGCTGACCCCTGGATTACCCAAATAAGAATTTGTCCAGGATGCCAGATCAAATACATCTATCTCTTGCAAAAAATGACATTTTGGCATCGTTTATGATCCCACGTGGACAGGGCCTGGATTTACTTCTCAACTGAACTACTGCTGTGCTTAACGGTCAAATCTGCTGAAGCTCTAATAACCAGTTCATGGTGACTGCTTTTTCATTCATTTCTAAAAATCTTACAGATGCTTCTCCCTCCATTCTCTCACACACACTTTCCTTTCCCTGTCCCTGACTCCTCCAAAAGTAACCCCTCTAAAACTTCTACAGTGCAATCACAGCCAATAGTGCTGGAAAAAGGAGTCAGGGGAGTAAAAGGCTAAAATGTGGCAGAATGGGATTTTCCCTCCCAAATAATTACAGAATCAAATATTCATGAGCAGCAGGTATATTGCTGTATTATCTGCACACTCCTACATCTGCACTCCTGTGTTTTTAAGGCACTGATTGATGCAGTTTCATATGAGACAGAGACAGACGGAAGAAAGTTTTCAGTTTTCTTACCATCCCTGTATTATGTAAAAATCATCTCTCCTCTCCCTTTGTCACAGCTAATTTAGATGCAAAGCAAGCTCCTCTGATGGAGTGACTCAAAGCACTAGGAACAGTGCAGGATGGATTATTATTGCTGCTTCTCCAATTTCGAGGGAACTCAGGAGCTTGTGATTACTGAAGTAACAAGTCCCCCCTCTCCATCCCCCACCACAAATTCCTTATGAACCACAAATAGCTTGCAGCAAGGCCTCCTGGAAAGAATTTCATTTACATACACCCTATTACAAGGACTGGCCACATCCTGGCTTAGGCAGAGTGTTTGATAAAGAGATACCACACAAATGGCAAGTCTGAGCATTAATGATATGGGATGGTGGGGGGAAGAGGGAGGGTTGAATCTCTGTGCGCTTAGCTACAATGTGGTGGTGGGGAGAGTGGGGAGTTGGAAGGGAGAGAGAGGGAGAAAACATGTATGAAAAGAGTTGTCCTCATTCTGCTCAGCACAGCAACATGAAAGTTCACACAATGAGCAACATGCTGCACACAAACTGTTAATTGGATTTCTGAGCCTTCTACTGTCAGTGATCGAACTATTAAAATGTGACTTCCTTTGTAATCCCACCATGATGGGAGAGGAGTATCCAATAGAGCTGAAGGTGGGATCTATTATTTTTACTTAAAGCACCTGTATTTGTTTCATTTTTCCGGGGATGTTGTTTTGTTTTTTTTAAACTGCCCACACAGTCATTTATGGAGCCTAAATCAGGAAAGATCTAGTCTTCTTGAAGCACCTTCCAGTTCCTGAATGGACTAGGTCTCACTATCTAGGTGGCTTTATGCAATAAAGATGACAATGAAAATGTAAACACAAATACAAATATTGAAGTATCTAACTCTGCTGAGGTTTACGCAATTCCTTCTGTTTTGGGCTTTATTTGGGTTCTTGCAGAAGCCAGTTGTGCAAATCTGCAGGAGACTGGAAAGCGGGTTCCCTGCCGTATTTGATTTCACAATCAGAAGGATCTCCATTTTTGAAAGTTGAGTTATTTTACTGGAAGGTTAAGAGCCAAGTGGTCTTTTTCTTCTTACTAAGTCATTTGAGTGACACACATTCTGTGGTGATGGAAAGATGTGCCTAAATTTTCAAAAGTGACCAGAGATGTTAGGTGCTCAATTTCAGCCATGTCCAATTTCAGCCACTTAAAAGTAGCCTTGTTTTTCTGAAAGCGGTGAGTGTCTGCCTTCTGAAAATCAGGCTCCTTCAAGGTGTCAAGTTGGGCATTCAGAAACTGATGGACTCAAAATTACTAGTCATTTTTGAAAATGTCGGCCAGAGATTTTAAAAAGGGACAAAAGTAAGAGCGTAATTGGAAAAGGGCCTCCGAAAAGCTGACCTCAGCATCATGGTCCATTTTCAACAGAAAGCTCTGAAACAAAACTTTCCAAGACAGTTTATAGAGTTCTGAACTCTGTGCTGAGGAATCAGCACTTTTGAACTTGTGTACTCTAGAAGCCCTTCATTGAGCAAAATAGGTGTGTCTCAAGCCTCTAATAAAACAAGCATTCCTTGTGATAGCGATGGGCAATCTCAGAGTAAAACAACTGACACAAACTGTTGTACAGAACTTCAAGCTGAAATGCAAAGATCTCACTCCTCTCCCATCTGGTAGAGATGCAAACTGACCAAGTGTTATCTGGGAATCTAGGTCACCAGACAGAAGCCTTTGCCTTTTTCCCCCCACCCTTTTCCTCCCCACAGGTCTGAATTTTTTAAATCATGACTTTTATTAAATCCCAGTATGGTGCAGATCACAGCTATAATTTTTCTCTCTCCCCAACTTCCCACCACAAATCCATTCTAAGGAGTGACATTTGCAAAGTGTATTTTCACGGCCCTCCATAATCCCTTCAGAATATTAAGACTGCATTACTTTGTCTTTGGTTACATTAACTTCAATTTTCCTTATGAGTAAGTATTTGGCTAAAAATTAATATAGTGAAGTTGAAAAGAATCTTATGATAGGAAAAGACTAATTTCATCTCTGGCTGCTCAGATACCAGAGTACACTGGGGTTAATGTAATTAACTTACAATTTTAGCCTGGGTTGTGTACATACACTGAATTTCCCTGCTGGAAACAAGATTAGATTTTATTACACTATATATCCTGGTTATCTTCACCATGCCTCCAATATTACTTCCCTCAATGACTTCAAGGCTCTCTGCTGCAATGAAAATGCAGAACCATCTGGTACTGAGCCCATGCAGTTTATTTAAGGATTTAATTAAATGCTCTAAATGGTGAGCTTCTACGAATTAACATTTTAAATGTGACTTATTGCAGGTTTAATATTGTCTTAATGCCAACCTGGGAAACTCCATAGCCAAGTTGTTGACGTTTAAATTGAATTCATCTGGGTGGCTCCAGGGGGACTCATTAATTAATCTAAACAACTAATGGGGATTGGTTCTGACTTTTGATGAAGATTATTTACAGAGACAATTTGCAGTGAATAAAGAGTCACAGTAGGCAAGTGTTTAATTGAATTTTTGAAAAAGGGACCTCATTGTCTTCAATATCAGGGATGCATCTTGTGAGTAAGCTTTGAAATACATTGAAAAGGGACGATTGCTTGAAGCTTTCCTAGCTCAAGCTAACAACAAAGAGAATGGGTAATTACATTTGCCTGTGTAATTTGCAGCTTGTAAGGGGACAACAAGTCTGCCTTGCTCATAGTTTACACAGAAACTAAAGGAAACTTTGTGTGGCATCAAGAGCAGGTTTCTCTACTTGTTTTTACTTTGAATAGAAGAATGCAGGATTTTCCATCTAAACACCAGTTGGTAGAACTAGGGTCAAATTCTCCTCTCATTTATACCAGTATAAATCCAGAGAAACTCTAATGAAGTCAGAGGATTTACTCTGATTTGACAACAGTGCAATCGAGAGAAAAAAATTGCCCGCTGTCTCTATTCTGTTCTACTGTGCACAAATGGAAATCAGCCCTCTGCAGCTCATATTGCACCATCAGCCTGCCAGGGATTGACATCTTGCAACATGGTTATTTTTCAGTGAAGTACAGTACCAAAATAGCACCCATCTCTCTGTCTATTGATTTACAGCCATCAAAGCACTTAATCTATTATCTTAAATACTGCATCTTTCAGATTTTCATTGATTTTTATTTTTCACTATTTTAAGGTAAATATTTTTATTCCAGTAGCACTTAGAGACTTCAACCAAGATGGGAGTGGTGCTGTGCTAGGCATTGAGCATACACATAGTAAGACACAGTCCCTATCCCAAAGAGCTTGCAACGTTAACTTTTAATATTAACCTACAACCACACTTAACTTTAAGCATATTAATAAACTCATTGTCTTTAAAGAGAATATTCACATGTTTACAGTTAAGCACATGTGTACACATTTGCAGGACAGTATTCTAATTAGGCAAGATGGACATTTTTAAGTTTCTAGAAATTTATTTAATTGTTAAGGATGCTTCAGTAACTAAGTAATATAAATGAGGTGTATGCAGCTATTAATCTGTGTTCAATGTTTGCATTTGTAAGAATTCCACCTCTGTACAGAGAACACACCCATTTTATTCCCAGTGGTGCTATCGGCTATTCCATATGAGACAGACACACATACACACACATGTTGTGCACTCTCCCGGAGACTTTACTTCTGTTCTTTCTTGTAGCTGGTTTTCCTTAATCTAAAATAAAAGTAATTCAGATTCCATGGTTTAATTTAATCCAGGACTTCAAAAGGTATTTTTCAGGTGGTGGTTCCATCCCATGGATGTCTATTCACTCAGAACAGGACTTAGACCTCCAACTCATCTCACAGAGGACTCCTAAAAGCCTTTAGATCTTGGGTAATGACTTTGGGTCACTTCTGATTTTGTCTGTTTGTGAGTCCATCCAAACATCCAACGCTTAACTAAATATTTTATTTCTGACTGTGAAGACTAACAACATACAAATGAGTGGCATGGTGATACATTAAGCCCATTTTGGCTAGGATCTTGCCCCTGCTAAGGCCCTTTTGTGATGTTCTGGCTGCCTAAACAGGCTATAAAGTTGGCTCAATCACCCAGTTGAGAACTCCCTGCCTCTGCACCTCACCTTGTGTCACAACTCTTGGCATCATGAACACTGTTGTGACTCAATGGTCCCTACCTGGTTTAATAGTCCCTTTGGGACTATTATCAGCCAGCACAAGTTAGAGCAAATCCTAGGCTGCTTTATGTTGCTTCAGAGGCCGGAGTGACCCTCAGTCACCTCTAGGCTTGTGTGTGTGTATGTGTGTCTGTGTGTACATGTACTATATAAAGCTGTCTGTTCCCCAGCATGTTCAGGTCTGCACTGATAGGAGCTCAGCCGGACCCAAGTACCAAGCCCATTCTCTTCTCTGATTTCTCTCTACTTACGATTTACATTTTAATTTTTGATAATATAAGAATCTGTCTTGTCTGAAACTAAGAGCTTCCCAACTTCATTTCTTTACATGGCTGGGCACAACCAGAATGCTAATGCAGAAGGGAATTGAGGGGGAGGATACAGTAAGAAGATGTACATAGCCATTAAGTCAAGGAGACTAAAGTATCCAGTCCCGATCGGCTCTGTTGGATACTGTCTAGAGCATTGCCAATGGCTCTGTTACCTAGAGAGGAGCTCTTTTATGCAAACACATCCAGTAACAGCTTTTGTGGATCTGACAGACAGAGTGGTTAAAAATTATACATTCAGTGGGTATCCTGTAGAGAGATATTGTACAGCACATCTGAAGAGGGGAGGTGGAAACTCAGAAAGAAATTTTGAATTGTCTGAAGGGAAAAGGCTCTCAGTCAGACAGGATGGATCCTAAAGGCAGATCAACCAGTACTGCAGGAGTATTGCCAATGTTATTCCTTCCTACCTTCTCTGGGAAATTGAAGAGGAAATTCACTTATACGAAAGTAGACCAGAGTCAGGGGGAAGATAAATCCCAAAAGAGGGAAGCGATGAGAGCCAGAGACTTAATGTAGATAACAGGATGGTCAAAGAGCAGTGCTTTCTGATGGAGTGAAGATCTCAGAATACATAATCTCTCCTATCCTTTTGGTAGCTAATAGGTTAACTTCCCCAGGCATCTCTTTAAGTGATGTGGCTAAAGGTTAATTTTTATTTTCTGTAATACCTCTCTTTCTTAGATTAACTTGATGTTAAAAACGTTAGGTGTTTAAGAAACCAAAAGATAGCTTGCTATAGCTAATTTATTTGAAAGGAAAGGGTCCATTTTGACAATTTCCGAAATAAAGTTATTTCCATCTTCTAAAGAGAGGTAGGTAATTCACTCATAGGTTACAGCCTATTACCTGGCCCTGGGCAAAAGGAAGGGCTGAGGTTTCTGCCCTAAGGGGTTCCATTAGGCCCTGGAGCTACACAAGGACTTGAAAGTAGAGTAACAGATAGTGTTACAGGTAAAATCAAACAACAGGCAAGTTATCATCTTACCTTTCCTTTAAAGAATTGCACATCCTCGTGCAGAACCCAAATAAACAGAGCAACTGCTAAATGATAGTAGGGCTTATATTTTCGGTATTTTTCTTTGCTTGTGTTTGACCACGACTGCCATCAGCAGGAAATTAGAATCGTTTTTATTTTTTCCCCATTGATTCACCTGCTTCTGCTGTTTATTCTGTACCTGAAGTCAACATAATCCTGTTCATCCTGTCACAACTGTGGAATTGCCCCATTTCAGCACCGTTGGTCTTTCCAAAGCATAAGTGCCTGAAGTTCACTCAAACAGTGCTACCTCCTTCATTGTATCATGGGAGAATGTGGGTGAGTGCAGGCAACCCTGCATAATTTGTATTTAAAGACATGTTTTAAAAATCTGCTAGAACCTCTGAGTGAAATTTGCCTCACTCTCTGAAGTGACATTTCTGTGATCCAAGAATCTAGTGTTTTAGAATTAAAAGAAGATGCATGAGAAAATAATGAAGTTTAATGTCTGGATTCAGTCTTCTGGGGAAGAACATTGTAACCAATAGGCCATGCCCACATCTTACCACCTCTTCCTTCACAATATTTTCAAGATCTGTCCCTTCCTCTCTATCCCAACAGTTATACTCCTGATTAGCTCCTATTTCAATTATTGAAACGTACCCACTGCTGGCCTTCCAAATACCCACATTACCCCCTCCAGTCTACCCAAAATACAACCAACATAACTATCTTGCTTGCCTATTGGTCTGACCACATCTGTGTGAGTCTCTCCCCTAGCTCCTTCTCCTCCACTACATCAAGCTTCAACTTCAGATCCTCACTTACAAAGCTCTCCGTAACTCAGCCCCAACTGACACCTCCCATTTAATTGCTTCTCTTATTATCTCAGCCTCCAAATTCACAGTGATATCAACCTCAAAGCCTAAATTGTGTGTTTGTCCCTCAGCCATGCTACCCTCATGCACAGAATGCTGTCCCGTTACAGGTCCTCCAAACCATCACACTCTCATGAAACTGATCTCTTCCACGGTGCCCACAAGAATAGAGTCACTAATAATAATTAGGTATTAAACTACCTGTGCCACCAAGATCACCAGCTGAGCCAAATAGCTAGCAAACTTACTATGTGCTGTAACCTTTGCTACCTACATTTGTCACATGTCAGTTTGGACCATATGGGGGGCAGAGACTATGCCTTTCTGTTTTGTCTGTAAAATGCCTGGCACACTTTTGAGCACAGTAGAAATAATACTAAAATAGCCCTGTGACATGAGTGGCCCACTGATTTCCCTTGAACTCTGTCCAACCTGATTCCACAACCTTTGGCCAAGGAAGCAGCTTCCTTTCCCCAGGAGAAATTCCCACTCCCTGCAAGCTTGAGTTGGATCCAGAAAAGGAAAAGGATAATGCAGTAGATAGTAGGGATGCTCAAGATGGGCATATTATTTACATCTCATCTATTCCTGCCTGCAGAGTTGGTAGATTTTATATTTTGCTCTGAGCACCTGTCTACTTAATTATGGGACCCCTATCCTTCCTGCAGCTAATTTGTGCAGACTCTATTAGAATCCTTCATCTGGCCTCTACCGATTTCTGCTAGTCCCTGTTGGGTCAGCTGGAGGGCCAGTAACTCCAGGGGCCAGTACACCAATAGGCTTATTGCTCTGTTCTAAAACCCAGTTGCCAAGTGGAAACTGTAAGAACCAGCTGAAGGTTTTTCACTGTAGTATCCACTAGAGGTAGGTTTATATGTCTCAGAAGACCACATAGCTGGTTGCTTGGCTAGGGCCTGTAAGGCTCTGCTTCCTATTTCACATGAATAGCATCTTACTCGGTAAGTACACCCACTGATGTTATGGAACTACTTGCAGAGGGAGGTTCCACTCATCACTAGTGAAGGTTCCAGAATCTGGACCTTACTTTGTAATTCTAGTCTCTTAAATCTCTCATAAATTAAAGATCGTCATTACATTTAACAAAACCCGCTCCAGCTATGCGTGAAAATGGGATGCTCACTGAGAGGATTAAACCAACCATCCAACCAAAACCCCACAGTTGCAATAAAAACATAGGCCTCACCACAACTTTGCCTGTAGATGGAGGCCTCATTAATATTCATAAAACCAACACTAGAGAGAAACTTGAAGAGCTGACAGCTATTGGGGAGTCTTGCCCTGATAAGAGAAAATGAATCATGGGGCTGCGCATCAGAAATGATTGACTGGTGGCTTTCTCAACAGAGCTTGAGTGCTACAGCAAGTCCACATTTACAATGAACACAATATGGCTGGCACTGTCAAATCCTTGCTCATGCTTGTGAGTCTTACTCGCACAGTAATCTCATTGATTACAAGTGTTCCAGGATCAGCCCCTATTTCAACACTCATTTCTGATATTTGATGCATTCTCATTTAAAGTGCCATACTACTGTATAGAGCAGGGGTAGGCAACCTAATGCATGTGTGCCGAAGGTGGCAAGTGAGCTGATTTTCAGTGGCACTCCCACTGCCCAGGTCCTGGCCACCAGTCCGGGGGGCTCTGCATTTTAATTTAATTTTAAATGAAGCTTCTTAAACTTTTTAAAAATGTTATTTACTTTACATAAAACAATAGTTTAGTTATATATTATATATTTATAGAAAGAGAGCTTCTAAAAATGTTAAAATGTATTACTGGCATGCAAAACCTTAAATTAGAGTGACTAAATGAAGACTCGGCACACCACTTCTGAAAGGTTGCCGACCCCTGGTATAGAGGATGCCTTATAAGGTATCCCAGACATACTTGTCAGAGATGCCACTTTTCTCACTTTTAGTGACATTTTAATAGTTGTTATTATTGTATGAATCATCTCTTCAGTAACCTGGGTGCAGCCAGTGGACTTTAAAAATACATCTATCACAGTGGTCCCCAATGCAGGACATTTATGTGCGCCTGCCTACTGACAAGGCAGCACTTCTGCTGGACAACCTGCCACCGAGAAGCGTGGCTGCAGGACAACCAGCCGCTGAGAAGCGGCAACGCCAACAAGCATCGCTGCCGAAATGCTGCTGCTTCTCGGCAGCATTTTGGCGGTGACACTTTTCGATGAAGCCACTTCTCGGCAGTTGGTTGTCCGGTGCCCACCACACTCTTCTGGGAACATGAATATGCTATTGCAACAGAAAGGCTGGGCACCACTGATCTATCATATCCTATGTCTGCAAAATGTATAGAGATGGGACCTAGCTACAAAGTAGACACTGGATCTGAACTTTCACAAACTCCTGTGATGTTTTGTTTTCTGGGTTTTAATTCAGGCCATTATAAAAGATACTCAGAAAGTGCCAGCCACAAAATTCCTATCTAGCTCAAGATCCAAATTTCAAAGTGTTAGGATTTTCAGATCCAGGATTCTGATTCAGGCCCATCTCTCTGTAGGATTTATATATTTGGAATATAGTCAGAGATGGAGTCCATCGAGGATGTTTTTTAAAATTAAACCTTGACCAAAGCTGCTCACATTTCAAGACTCAGGTGTTATAGCTCCTCTCTTTTACATTGGGTACCAGCATATTGCTGCTATAGCATGGTCAACTTTTAAAAATATATAATATATATTTTAAATGCTTAGCTCCAAGCATGGTATGTTGTACCAGGACCATTCATTAGGAACATTCAGCTAACTTGGGAACATTCAATATGTATGAGGTAAAATGATGTACGCAAACAAAACCCAACTAAAAATCTCTCATATTAAAATTCCCAGCTTTCTGGAATAAATTTTAATTGTCACAGAGTTTAGCAATGTAAAAATGTTCCATTACTGTGCAAATTCTGTCATGCTAACAACAAGGAGTCTGGTCGCACCTTAAAGACTAACAGATATATTTGGGCATAAACTGAAGTGGTTTTTTACCCATGCAAGCTTATGTCCAAATAAATCTGTTAGTCTTTAAGGTGCCACCGGACTCCTTGTTGTTTTTGTGGATACAGACTAACATGGCTACCCCCGATTCTGTCATGTTAAGTTATTAGTAAACTTCATCTAAAAATGCTCAATTAAACTGTGATAATCTTGCTGTGAGAGGCTACTTTATCTGAAGGCCATTCACACAAAAATAGATGTAGAGAAACAATTTTTTCTGGGATGGTTCAAGGACTTCCTAGGGACACACAATTGTTCAGTTTCTGCAAATTTTTAGTTAATGTGTAAAAATTGATTCAACAATGTGTTTTCTTTTTTCTTACTTGTATCTTCTCTTACACTCTCATATTGGCAAAAAATATTGTCATGCTGAAATACTGTATGACATCTCTACCACTTTTGTAATAGTTTAGATTAAATGTATCATTCCATATCCAGTATGTGATTTAAATATAGCAATACAAATAGAAAGTTCAGCAATAAATTTTTTCAAACAAATATTCACAGATAGTTTATTGGTATTGTTTGCCCAGCTCTAAGAATTAGCCACAGACAACACAACTGAACAGCTTTTAAAAAAAACCACTTCCTTTCCGCTTCAAAGAAAACAACAGCATTTGAAAGAGAAGCCCTAGCCTTAATGCTTTGCTATGAACCAATGGAATTCCATCATTGAAAGACCCAGCCATCCTCTGAGACCCTTGCAAACCCCAAGAGGACTGACTTATAAATTTGTCATTTTTCAGTTCATCCGTTTAACAAACTGTCTTATTCCTGGAGTTTAAATTGTTCTATTAGTTGCCATCAATCTAGGATACTCATATGTCCCCTCTCCCTGAACTCCCAATACCTTAGTATTTGAGTGCCTCAGTGTTTTTAATGTAGTTGTCCCCACAATACTCCTCTGAGATAGTCCTTCCCTATTACCCCCATTTTACAGATGGGAAACTGAGGCACAAAGGCCTGGATCCTACCTCCTGGAGCCTGGTGGCCTAGGCGCCTAAGTCATCTCTTGTGAGAATGAGATAGGTGAATGCCTCATTCCATATAAAATGTCTAAAGGAAGAGACAGTATTAGCCCAGTGATTACAGCACTTACATGGAATGCGGGAGACCTTGGTTCAATTCCCCCCTCAGCCTAATGGGGGAGAAAAGTTTTGAACAGGGATGCTTTAACAGAGCTATGGAATATTATGATGTGGGGCTCCCTAAGTTCTCCTCTTGAAGCTGTTCCACTGGGTAGAATAACAAAAGAGTGATTGGAGCAGAGGGACTGGAGCGTGGGTATCTCACCTCCCAAGTGGGTGCTGTAACCACAGCACTCGAGTGTCTCTCTCTTGCTCTCTGGCCCAATGACTGCCAGATCAGGCCCTGCAGGCAAGATAGACACTCCTCCACCTCACTTTCCCCAGTTCATGGATCACACAGGGGTTCAGGTGGAAGACAGGTGTTCAGATGCACAGAGTGAGGCAGCAGTGTGCATGCCTCACTGCAGAAATGTAGGCACTGAGTAATTTTGACTTAGGCACAGAGTTAGTTTAGGTGGCAGCCACACAGGGGCTTTGTGGATTCATAGATCTGGGCTAGAGAGTCAACAGTATATGACTATCCAAACTTACACAAGGAGTCTTTGGCAAAACAGAGGATCAAGCATGCATCTCCCAAATTCCAGAGTAGCACCCTAAACTCTTGGTCATTCTTTCTCCCTTACCACAACTTGCAGAGACTATGAAGGGAAAACTTCTTTTAAACCTTTCTGTGCCTCTCGTCTTATGCAACCCACAAAATGAAGTAGTATATTTTTTTAAATATGGTGCTAATCAGCCCTTGGGTTGGGAAAACAGATGTCACAATTTCCATTTTGATTAAATAAAGCTATGAGACTGACCTTCTCTTTCTCTCCAAGATCTTGATTGTCTTTGGTTTTAAATTCACAAGCAGCATCCATGTCCTGGAAAAAAAATATATTGAATATGCATTATTTTCAAGTTTATATCCATGCTCCTAGTAATAAAAGACTGAATAGTGAATATTAAGTTGGCTGCAATTTTGAAGTGATTGTTTCCTGTAGAATCCAGTAACTCAAGTGGAACAGAGCTCAATAACACAGCAAATAATCCTTCCAGTCCTGCAATACCTCTATTGGCTCACATTAAAGAGGGCTGATTAGAATGGGTTAAAACAAAAAAATGGGATGGGAGAATTTCATTATCCACCCCAACCCCAATTTTCCCCTCTTTTCTGAAACTTCAAAAATTTTAAATTCTGAAATTTGGAAAATTTCAACCAAGTCAGTAGCTGCTCAAAAACAAGGACAGATTTTGTGAGAACTTTGTCAGATTCTGTTTCAGATTTTGAAATTTTATCAATATTTGAAAAATTTGACCAGCTCTAATAATAACAAAACATATTTAGCAATTCTATAGCACCTATTAACCAAGGCTTTCTAATCACTTTTTAAAAATGCCATTTTCACACCATTCCTGTAGGGAAGATACTATTATACAATTTTACAGATGGGAAGACTGAGGCACAGAGAGACAATATTTCCAAATTCACATAGAAGTCAGCAGCAAAATCAGAAAGCAGTACCCAGAAATCTGAGCTTCCAATCTCCTGCTCTCATTAACCATTATCAATTTTGAGACCTTTGCAGAAGAAAAAACGTTTCTCAACAGCTGCATTTCATAGTTCTCTAGCTTTTGGGAGACTAAGGCCCAGATTTTGAGAGAGACAAGGTGGGTGAGGAAATATCTTTCATTGAAGATATTCATCTTTTCATTCTGTTGGTGGAAGGTGCACACTTTCAAGCTACTCAGAACTCTTCTCAGGTCTGGAGAAGGAGAGTGCGCTTCCTTCCCCAGACCTGAAGAAGAGCTCTGTGTACCTCAAAATCATGTATCTTCCACCAACAGAAGTCGGTCCAATGAAAGATATTACCTCACCCACCTTATCTCTTTCATATTCTCAGACCAACACCACTACAACAGCACTGCAAACAGATTTTTAAAGGCATTTAGGTGTTGCTAAGCTCAGCACTGAAATGACTAATTTAGGAGCCTAAATCTCATTTTCCACAGCACTTAAGTGACTATCAAAGGAACTTGTGCTCCTAAATCACTTAGAAATGTTTGAAAATCCCACTCCCTGAACATAAATGCCCGGTTTATTGACAGCTACATTGACTACAGAGATTGACATGGATAAAGAATAAATATAAATGTACAATCAAGCATGCAGTGTCATTAATTAGACCCTACCTGGTAAATTCTCTTGTGAAATACCAAAGATACTGTGGGACAGTTTCAAAGCCCCATTAAGAACCAAGTTCCTAGTGAAAGTCAACTGGGGTTTGGCACCTCTTATTTTTGCCATTGAAATTCTTCACCAGAGTATTTTGGAATCTGCTTAATTACCTTAAGATCTGCACAATAGTTATTGGAAATGGATTTATTCTCCCTGGATAGAAGGGAAAGGCTGTGAGATGAACCAAAACAGGTTTTCAAAATCATGTAGGTCTAGCAACATTGAGGGGAAATATTATTCCCCCCCATGTGGGTTTATTTCCCACACTGCGTTTTACCTGCTAAGGACACTGATGTCTGCAGAGACAGGCACCTATTGTGTGTTCAGTTAAGTACAGATTGTAACAAAAGAGACATCCACATACTGTGTGAGCTTCTCATGAAAAAATTACTTTTGTTCTCTTACCAAATAAAGGTCATTCTGACTGAAACAATTTGTTCGCGTTTTAGGTATGGAAAATATAATAGTGAGGGCTTTAAAAATGTAAAAAAGACAATCTAAATATTAGGGGGAGCCAAGAAGTTTGGATTCAGATTTAAACACCAGAGTTCAAGGGGTCAGAGCCAGTTCCACCTTAGGCTCATCTTCACTAAAAGTGAGATAATCCAGATGAGAGAGAATTGTTTAACACAAAAGGCCAGTTAAAAATGGAGTAAACAGAGGCAGAATGCAAGATTTACTGGGTGAAGTTCCATGGCCCGTCTTATACAGGAGGTCAGACTAAGAGGACTGTAATATTTCCGTTAGGCCTTAAAAAATCTATGCATTACCAGGGCAAAGCTGAGAGCACACCGCATGTGAATAAAAAAAGACAGCAGCAACATTTGTTTCTGGAGAAGAGAACTGAAGGAAATGGTGAAAGAACAAGATGATGAGACTGGGAATGTACTTCACCTAAAAGAGGCAGACATGCAGGGCTGAATGATGGATATCTACCTCCATATCATTCTACATTCTTGTGAACATGCATTACTTGGATTAATTTAATGAAACAGGTCCTATTGCCTCAGTTGGAGACTGTTGAACTCAACAATTCACTTTTATAATTATTCACTACTGTGATTTAATTATTGAAAGAGAATCACAGCACCACTGCTAACTGTTTAACTAAAAACACAATCAGGGAGCAATAACACCAACATGTGACATAGGACTTAGAGGAGGTTCCTTACTGAAAATTATTCCAATTCCTTTTCCTAATATATTTGTTAATATATTCAGAATTCTAGAGGCAGGACAGGGTGAGGTGCAAGCTGCACAAAATAGCCATAAGCTATTTTTTATTCAGATTCTGCTTCATTTATGCAATATCAAGCTGGAGAAAAGGATTCTCTAGGGCAACCGCGATGAGGGTAGCATCTCTCATGGTAGGGAACAGACAAACCTTGGATACAAGGATTATAGAAGGTTTCTTCACTCAGTCTGCTAGATGCAAACAGATCCTGTGAGGAACCTCCTGCTCTACCTGTTCTGCGGTTTGAGAGCCTACCTCTCCCTTACCCTCCTCTTCATGCAATTCTTTTCACCTGTGTAAAATGCTACCACTGATGTGAGGGCAGAATTCTGATCTAATAGCATTTCACATCCACTTTAAACAGCTGTAAATGACTCCAGCCAGAGCCACAGCTGGTGCAAATCAGAATGACTCCACTCTAGCCCTCTGCACCTTCTAGGCTTTGAGGTGAAACTTCTATGTAGCGTGAGAGAGGTATCCTGGTTCAAATCCTGTGCAAAGTCCTTGTGCTGGCACCTTTCATTAGCATTAAATTCATCATAGACTATTTAAAATAAAAGAAACAGAACCCTTAAATGACAGTAAGTTGAGCCATTATCTTGACCAACACTGGTATGCTAGAAATATTGAGCTGTGACTAGAACAATTCCCATTATTTAGGTACTTTGGAATTTTAATAGAGATCAGTGGTATTTATATAGCTGAAGATAGAGACAAAATAGCTGCTTCTCTCCCTTTGACAAACCAGGGTCCCTGAAAAGTCCAACTGGGTCTTTGGGAATTCACTTCTTTAGCCCTGGATGCAGGGGGTGGGGGCTAATCATGATTTAAGAGGCAGGTAGGATTTTTTTAGGAAGGAAAGTTTGCATTTGTCTGTTGTGAACCAGACTGGTTGTAAACAAAAGCAATTACAGACCCCAGGGTTGACAACACTTGCTAGATTTAAACAGTCTCACTTGGTGCTCATAAGAAGTTAAAGTGAAGATTTCTACACTCCTAGGCTGTCTTTTCCTATTATTCTCTAAAACACCCAGCTTTTCTGCTAACTAGGTTATTTCAACTTTTTTGGTTTTAATACTTTTTTAAAAAAGCTGAAACTACTGAAAAAATTAAATGGCTGCCTTCTTGAATATTATCTTCCTAGTTTACTGTGTGCCCTCTTTCCCCTTCCCTTCCCAGAGAGACCAGCCATCACATGAAAATGCTTTTCATCATCTGCAAAATTTGATGCCCAAAATAGCCCCATGGTTGCCCTAGCAACTAGCATTTATTCCCCCTCCCTCCTTTCCCCCCTTTGCATATTGCTGCATATTTCTATCATCTCTTTCCAGGCACAGTTCATAAACATGGCTGCATAATAAAGAATGTTATCACCAATGACTTACAGCCCAGCTGCTGCAAATAAGATATGAAGTAGCAGGGAAATACAATTTCATGCAGCTAGGACAACAGATTGATTGGGTGCCCTTCAAATTTGATGCCACTTCTTTAAGTCTGTCCAAATAATAATAAAAAAAAAAAAGTTAGTTTCCCCAAGCCCCCCTGTCATTTCCTGGTAGCAATGGACAATAAAAGTAGGAGATAATTCATAGGGATACTCACTATGGCTGAAGCAACCTTGCCCTGAGACACTGATGATTCAAAGAGATATGTGCCTTCCTCCCCATTCCCATCCCTATCCCTCTATACTTCCCCAGCCTTTCTTCATCAAAAGGTTTATCCCTCCAGTTTGGTCGTCTTTTTAATTTAATTAACTTCCCTCTCAAATGATTATTCCTGCTCAGATTACTAGCAGGAGGGCTGTTGTAATCTAGGAAAAACAAAACCCTGCACTCCCACAAATGCCATCTTCAAAGTTTGATTATATACAGTTAGACTAAGAGTGATACATGAGTGGAAAGTGTTCCCGGGATCATCAGCATGTCAAGAGGAGGTGGGGTTCTTGATCTGAATCTGGGGAGGTCACCCTAGTCCATTGTGCTATTGTTTATAGCAGGGGTCCTTAATGTTTTTCTTTCTGAGGCCCCCTCAACATGCTATAAAAACTCTACAGCCCACCAGTGCCACAACCACTGGTTTTCTGCACATAAAAGCCAGGGCAAGCATTAGGGGGTAGCAAGCAGGGCAATTTCCCAGGGCTCCACACCACAGGCATCCCCACAAAGCTAAGTTGCTCAAGCTTTGGCTTCAGCCCCAGGTTGCAGGGCTGGGAGCCCCACACAGCAGGGCTTCAGGTTTCTGCCCTGAGTCCCAGCAAGTCTAAAACTGGGCCTGCTTGACATCCCCCCGGAAACCTGCTCAGGGAGGGATGTGGGTGCAATAGGCACAGACCCAGCAACAAAGTCACTGAAATTCTATTATAGCAGGGCTCTCATAGAGCCCCTATCCCCATAGAACCTGAACACGTTGCAGAAATGCATTAAGAGACATGACGAGCATGTGGCACCTGTGGTTCCCTCCCCCGGCCCCCAAAGGAAACTGTTTGGAAATATTTTTACCTTTACTATTTTAACTGTAGTTAATGTATTATACAGACACTATGCTATGTGTTTCTATTAGAAGTCCAAGGTCAAAGAAAGCAGCAAAGAATCCTGTGGCACCTTGTAGACTAACAGACGTTTTGGAGCATGAGCTTTCGTGGGTGAATACCCACTTCATCAGATGCAAAGGTCAAAGGTCAAAGAAGTGCACCTGGCACTTGAAGCAGAAGGGAACGAGATTTATGGCATGTCTTTGATCCTGTGGGAGCTCTTTCCACAGTCTGGGACCACCCCCCAAGAAAGACAAGCTTTATCCGTATGGTAAAAAGCTCCATTGTGCCTAAAGAGGGGAGCTGTGGACTCCAGTCCTCACCCTGGACCTTTGTGATCTTTTATATATCACGAGCCCATACCCTTGAATGCCTCAAAGACAAAGGCTGCAACTTCAATTTTGCTCCATAGTCTATGGAAAGCTAAGGTAGAGAGCAGAGAACAGGTTTGATGTGCATGTGCTCACCATAGCCTGCTTTGTGGAGGAGCCGGACTGCTGCCTTCTGTGCTAGTTGGGAGTTTCCTGCTCTAGAACATTAGGAGAATGAGATAATAGAAATTAATTGACATATGCAGCACAGTTAATGAAAAAGTTGCTTGGGGTCAAATCTAAGTTGTCACCACTTCAGTGGCAGCAGAGACAGTCCCTGTAGTCCAGCCTGGTGGTGACAAAAACATGTATGACTGAGTCCAGATTCTGTAGGATGGGATGTGGCCTCCAGGCCAGTTGTAGATGACAGAGTGCATTACTTGCAGATGCTGCTATTGAGAGCTCAACATCAGCAAGGAATTCAGGCACCTCCTACACTGTCGACTCAGTTGACCAGCTGTGGTTGTGCATCTTCAATCAGTGGAGACCGCAAAAGTGGCTACAAACTTTTCAAAACATTTCCCTCTGCCAACTAGCATCATCTTTGTCTTGTTTGGACTCAGCTTCCACCAGGTATTCTTCATTCATTAGCTGATCTCGAGCAAGCACTGGGCCAGCTCAGTGACAGTGGTGTTGTCATATGTAGCAAAGGATAGCTAGAACTAGGTATCACTAGCATGTTGCTGGCCATTGAGACTATGAAGTCTCAGCAATTCTAGTGGCTTCATAAAATGTTGGTGCTTCATGCCCAGTTACCAAGTCATGGGGCAAATTCTGCTTCTGTAATTCCTTTTCCGCATTAAGTACATTTGCAAGAGAAAGGGATCTTTAACCATTCATCTGCTTCTTTTACCAATTCCTCATCTTAAGAGATGAAGGATTATCTAGTGGTTAATGTCTAGTGTAGGACTCATAGACAGGAGCCCTGGATTGTGTTTCTGGCTCTAACATAGACTGTGTCACCTTCTGTAAGGTCACATTACCTGACTGTGCCTCACTTTTCCCACCTGTAAAATGCAACAGTGAACCTATATCGAAAGCTTGGATCCAAATAGCTCTGAACTATGGAGTATTTGGGAGCTGCATCTGAATTTTGCAGCTTGAGAACATCTCTAGTAAAATGAGCATAATACTTCCCTACCTCCCATGGGTGCTATGATGCTTAATGAATGTCTGTAAAACATTTTGTCATCCACAGATGGAAGGCCCTAAAACAGGGCAAAGTATCAATCTCATTAACGGTATGGGGTGATTTCAGACCTAGTGTGACCAGGTGCAACTCCACTGAAGTCAATGGATTGACACCTGCGTAGAGGTTGGAATTTGCTCAGTGACAACATAATCTCACCCACAGTAAGTAGAATGGTTTGTCAGGCCAAGTCATGCGCCTACAGGAGGAAGCAAAAGAACTCTACAGGAGCAGAGATCCTTTTCTTTTTTTAGTGGCAATATACCTCCTAACAAAGAATAAGGAAAGGGAAATCCAGAAAACACAACATATGGGAAGGGAAAGGTTCATGCACTGAGTAGCTCTCAGTATTTTCTTTGAGGCAAGAGTAGTTCTTTAATCAAGTGAGGGTCATTCCTGTGCTGATTTCTGCCCTGAGTGGATGCCAAGTTCATTCTTTTTAATTTCCTTTAGATGTGAGTGCTTGGATACAGAATCCAATTTATCTTTCTTGCCTCGAGTAAATAAATAATGATAAAAAAACCTAGTGTGCCCTATAAATGCCCCATAATATACAGAACCTAAACGTCACTTTTTTTTTGCACCTAAAACCTTAAATCCCATTGACACCATAAAACACCAGCATCTCATGTCCCATGATTGTTTCCCATAATCTAGGAGAACATTAAGGAGAGAAAAAATGTGCTGAAAAATGACATCTTATCTGTTTTCTCCCCCCCAACTTCCTCCCCCACTGCCACTCTGTGTTTTTGTCATTGCAGGTCGGACACCTGCTCCCCACTTTGTAATCTGCAGAGGTGATAAATTTTTGTATGCACTGATTACCAGTGACTGCATTCGCTCTGTGTCAGTCTGGAAACCAGCAAATTCACTCACACTTCCCATTCTTTGTCCTACAGGAGGGGAAAAAAAAAGCACTGATGCTGGGAATCTGGCTCTCTCCTCCTTGTCTCATGTCAGCGATGAAGAACTATTATTCAAACAAGGCTCCATATTAGCACCCACATTCTATGAGGCACACACCCACTTTGATTGGCTCTTCTGAGTTCTTAGGAGCTGGGGGAGGCAGGGAAGATAATTTACATGAGCTGGGGTCTTCTGCATTTAGCCATCACCTCAGCACGGCTAAAGAAATGTTTAAAATGGCAGGACAGGTGGGGAATACTCCGAATTAGCATATACCTGTCAAAAAAAATTAATAATTGTATCTGCAAAACAAGCAACTGGGCTGCCCATTGAAGAACCGAACTTTGCAGGATAGGGGCCACATCATGGCCTCACTTAGACCCCAGGCAGCCCCATTTGAGTTGCACCAGTAGGTGAGGGGAGATTCGGCCCTGATTTTCTTTTTGTTTTTTTTAAGTCATGATAATGCTTAGCACTGAGAAGTGCTGTACAAGCCCTGACTAGTTGAGACTCCCGACTCCCTGGGAGACTGGAATAGAGGACAGCTTCGCATATTTTTTGTTCGTGTCATAAAAAGTGTTGATCTAAAAATGGGTAGGGTGGAGTGGGCTGAGGAAGAGAGGGTGAGGGCTTTAGCTGGTGTCCATAGGCAGAGCTCCACTGAAGTCAATAGGCCAGTCAATACAACTCCATTGACTCTTTCTTACAGCAGCTGGGGATCTATCCCTAAAAAAATCTGCACTCTTTAAGGAGATTCCACCTTTATCAGGTAAACAGCTGTATTATAGGTCTGAACTGTATTGTCTGTCTACAGCACCCTTAGACCGCGGGAATATGTCGTCTACATATGATACAGCTTCATGTTCATTGTTGGTGAGTAGTAAATTATAATGGATGTTCACATCCAGAGGAATTCAAAGAAGCATGTCCTTAAAAGGTTGGGTCACCACCGAAGGGCACAAGTAATGGGAATAGTTTGCATTCATACAGGGCTGGCTCCAGGCACCAGCTCAGCAAGCAGGTGCTTGGGGCAGCCATGGGGAAAGGGCGGCATGTCGGGCTCTTCAGCGGCGGGTCCCTCAGTCCCTCTCAGAGGGAAGGACCTGCCGCCGAAGAAGAAAGCGGCGTGGTGGAGCTGCCGCTGATCGCGGCTTTTTTTTTTCCCTCACCGCTTGGGGCGGCAAAAACCCTGAAGCCGGCCCTGCATTCATAGAGTTTAGTCCACTCAAGCTAAGATGGGTACAGCAGTTCTTTAGAGTTGAGAAGACAGCAGGAGAAAGCAGCCTCATATACACGTTGGTGAGTTTGTTCACCTTTCAGAAGCAACTACAGTGAACCCTCTCTTAGCCAGTGGATAGCACATCACTAGTTTTAGATCACTCCTGCCCTGGGCTGCATTTGAACAAGTGAACTAGGGGTGAAACAGTTGCCTCCAGCCAACACCATTTCCTTGAGTTGTCCAGGCCCTGCATAAATGCAGGAAAACACATCCCCTTAAGTCAAGATTTCTAGGCCTTGATTCTGTGGCTCCACACGTTGGTACTAGACACAAGCCCTATATAGAAATTTCCTTTTTTTGTGTGGCATACAGGAGAGCTTTCACTCTGTTCTCTCTTTCACCCAGATTTGCTCTTTCCTTTGCGCTGGATACAAGGGATTTGATTGAATTAACTTAATTGGCAAATGTATTGTTCAGACAGCTGCGGCAGAAATGACTTTGTGCATTAGTTGGCAGGTTAAGTAGCTCAAGGCAGCTCCCACTACCTATTGCTGCTGCCAGGCACCTCTGTATTGGTTCAGGATCATGCAGCTTCAAAGCAGACTGAGGGGCAGTTCCATTGTGTTCTTCATCTGAGCTAGGGAGTCACAGCTGGTGCCTTTAGGCACCCAAGCATCTGGAAATCAATATTTATCAAATTGGGAAGACCAAGGAAGGTTGCCACAATCTACAGGGTAACATGCATTGGAAATAGGGCCTGAATATATAGTATACTTTAAAACAGAGCATCCATGTGTCTGGAAAGAGGGAATGCCTCTGTCTCCTGCAGGGGTGGCTCTAGACATTTCGCCACTCCAAGCAGGGAGGCATGCCGCGGGGGGCGCTCTGCCAGTCGCCGGGAGGGCAGCAGGCGGCTCCGGTGGACCTCCTGCAGGCGTGCCTGCGGAGGCTCCGATGGTCCCGGGGTCCGCTAGTCCTGTGAGAGGTCCACCGGAGCCACCTGCCACCCTCCTGGCGACCGGCAGAGCGCCCCCTTGCGGCATGCAGCCCCAATCACGCACTTGGCGTGCTGGGGCCTGGAGCTGCCCCTGGTCTCCTGGGCTTAGGTCTCTGTCTCTTTCTGAATTACAAATATGAGGGTTGGGCCTCGATATTTATAAACCCCAGCAGAGCCCATGAGAGCTCCTACAGCCTGCTCTTCCGCACCCATCCTCCCCTGCCTGCACTAAGCATCTGACACATAGGAGCATTGGGAAGACCCTAAATTTATTTCTTGGTCCATTGACTCTAGGCCCTGCTGTACGCTGCACAGGCAAGACCACAGGGCAGCCAGGAGGAATATTGTTTGGCTATGGATGGGGAGAGCCCATTTGCTTCCTCTCCCACAGCTGCCAAACCCCTTCTCCCTCCCAGCATTGTCCTTTAGGCACCCAGCATGGCAGGGCTCCATTCTATCACTCTGGGATCATTCTGACCCAAGGGCTCCTTAACACTCATGCAAACACACACCCTCTTCTCCCCTGAAAGGTTGCCTTATGTCTTACTGTAGGTTTGTGTTACTCGGCCAGGAAGCTCTTTGAGTCAGGAAAGCCATTTTATCTGCATGCAAAGTGCTGTGGCACCTGACTGTGCTGTGCGAATGCTTCCTCCTCATTTACATTCAGATGGGCAGAAAAGCAAGTGCTGTCCAAACACCTGGAGGGCTCCAAGAGTGGCTTCGAACCTGGGGAAAGGGAAGGCCCAGGGACTGCTGAGGCAGCTGGCTGCAGTGCTGCAGAGGGTGAGAGGGGAGAGTGGAATAATGAATGGAGCATAGAAGCAATGGAGACAAGAGGAGTAAGGGAAGGCATTTGGGAGCCATAGAGGGAAGAGAGGGATTTGGAGCAGTATAGAGGGAGAAGTGAAGAGGGAAAACTTAGGTGGCAATTAATGGAGATTTTGGGAAAGACCCAGGGACACTCTGGGAGAAATGTGCTTTACTGTGTCCCCTCTTGAGAGAGACCAGTGTCTCTCATTCGGGGGCCTGTGCCCTGCAGAACAGCCCTGGCAGCTGTGAACGAGCATCCTTGCGTTACGCGTTTGGAAATCGACTCTCACCCAGTTTCCACACTGTGTGTTCTAAGTGGACAAGCACAAAGGAGGGGAAGGGGATTGTACCCAGTAATGAGCTGGGGAGGCTTTTGCTTCTAGGTTAGTGTGAATTTGACAGTGATTGGCAGCGACGAGCAGAGCAATACAGCCACACCAACGGACCTTCAGTGACCTGCTGTGTGTGAAATGAGCTGGAGGAAATAATCCTGATCCTAGTGGACAAGCGTCTATATCACCATCCTCACAGGTGGGACACGGCAGGCAGTCTTAGCAGAGAGGCAGAGAAAACTGAACTGTCATCTCATCCAAAGAGGTCATCGCCAGGTCACTGGCAGAGCAGGGTGTGAGGAGAGGGCTTGTTTTACGGTTGCTTACACTATAAGTAATCTTTGGAAAAACAGAGCCTCCATCCTCCCAGCTGTCAATGTCATATGTCTCCACCACCAAATTAGCTCGAAAGACCACTTTTAACAGCTTTTTCTTTGCATACACACTGGGCTAGAGAAGAGAGGAAATTTTCATAAGCATCTTGATTTCTACTAACTGAAACCTGTGTAAATCTCTGTTTTTTTATGAGTCTCACTTACATTTTGTGCCTGACTTGTGCATAAAACTTCCCCAGATTTACACAAGCCAACTCCATAAGTCATTTCTTTCCCAATCGGGCCTTATATCTTGATGACCTTTTAGAAACCAATGACTGCTTTTCTGTTGTTATCCATAATTGGAAAAGCACTGGAGATAAGAAAATTTATAGCAATGAGCGATCTACCTGAGAGAGACAATAAAGAACACTGGTCGGCAGAAAGAGAGGAGAAGAAAAAATACCCCCTCTCCCCTACACAACTGCCAACCAAGATTAACTTCTTTTATGCTTTACAAAAAAGATTTACCCGTCAGTTCTACCCCGTAACCTTCTATCACCTTCCCTAGCCCATCCTCCTTACATTTCCAAAATACACACATATTCCTGACTAGCATCTGCTCTCGTTTCCTCCTGTTATGAATTTATCTAAACACACACACCTCACTCCTCACCTAATCCTTGCCCCCCTCCCCACCAAAGTGAATAACCTTTTTATCACATGAAACAGGGTCCTCTAGAAAGGTAATCTGGAACCGGAGTGAATATACAAACATATGTCTACTGGAAAGGGAGGTGGGAGAGAGATAAACTTCAGTGAATACTCATGTGTATATATATATACACACACACACACACACACAGAGCTTTGGGTTTAATCACACAGACCCATTAATAACCCCGCCCATCACTTGCACTGATCTCTGCCAGCAGGAATCATTTCACACGACAGGATCACTGAACTGCTTATGAACATCAAAAGAGCCATTCTGAGCCTGAATCTTATTTTGTTTTGGAACAAAGGCAGAAAGGTCACAGGCTGCCCCCGCCCCTTGACTAGGGACAGCCAAAAATGGAGCCCAGTTCCGTTATTTTTAAGAAGAGAGAGTCATTTCTAAGGCTCAGATTCTGATCTCAGTCACAGTGGTGTAAACTCAACATATAATAATGCCCTTGAATGAAAATGATTCCCATCAAGTCAACTCTGAAGTTTAGACCTGAATTACTGAGATCAGATTCTGGCCCAGTATAAGCAGGAAAGGTTCTAAGGTTATACATTTTTTAAAAGATCTCCTAGTATAAGCATTAGCATATGCCCCATCAGCATCATCCAGGCTTGTGGGTTTAAGATTTACAAAGAGGAAAGGTGAAAAGACGCATGAAGAAACATTGAATGATCATTCACTAAATCTTTCTATGTCCTTGCTTTCATACTTCCTGGGAGAGCAGAAGGGTCCTGCAGAAAGCTTCCAACAGTGGCAATGCTGCCACGTGTTTAATGTAGAGGATAGGAAGAAAGGGTTCCTGGATGCCCTACCACTGGTGCAGTATGTGCCCACAGGGAAAGGACTTTTTCTGCTATTTTTAGCATGCTAGCTAAAGCAGAGCTAGTGAGTGTCCTTCTGCCAGCACTGGGAAGCTGTGACCAGATGCACCCCTGTATTCACACTCTACACACCACTGTAATAATCTTTGTACAAAATACACCTTGTGAGGTATCCCTTGAAAACTAATAACTTGCTGGTCAATAATATCATGGTGAAATGTGTGTAGCAACATTATATGTACAAGTATGAACATAAACTGAAGTTATAATTGAAATGTGTTTATCAGACAAGTCTGGATAGTGGGTAAATCAGTTTCTCAAAGACAAAGGACAAGGTAACACTTCTAGCCAGGGGTCAAAGTGGACTGGCAATCACCAGTCAAGTGGCCATTCTTTGGCAGTGAAGCAGGGAAGGAATAGGTGGATCTGCATCTTAACAAACAACAAACATGGAACCTCTTTTATCACGAGACCCCATATATCCACCCTCACAGCTAGAATGAACTTTATCTAGGGGTACCCCTCTGGAAAATGTATTTCAAAGGGTGATTGATCATAAAAGGGAGGAGCAAAAACACCCCAGGTATTCTGTCTCTCTTTCAGCTGAGAAGACAGAGGAACCAGCCATTAGACTTTGGGAAGGGTTCTGACCTGAGAATGTGGTTGCCCTATTGCTGGGAACATGTGGTAAGGATTTCACCTTGAACTGAGTCTAGTTTGGTAAGTTTTAGTTACTAGAAAGCATTTTTATCTTTATTTTTCTTGTAACAATTTCTGACTTTAATACCTTACACTTGTGCTCACTTAAAACCTCTATCTCTGTAGTTAAATAAACTTGTTTTCTTCTTTAATCAAAACTAATCTAATGTTGTGTTTAAACTGAATTGTTTGGTAACTACAGTTAAGGTAGCAAACTGTTGTACAGAGACATCGAACCTCTAATATCTGAACTGTCCATGAGAGGGCTGGATAGTGCAGAATCCATGTTTTTGGCGAAAATCTGAGACTGGGAGTGTGTTGGGGTCACCCTGCAAGTGGAAGCCAGAGTGTTGACTGGAGTGTTGCTGGCAGGCTGCAGCTACACACAGATACTCAGGGTATGATGTGCAGGCTGTTTGTGAGAGGCCCAGGTGGGAGCTACAGCAGCAAAGCATTGTAAGGCACCTAAGGTTGCAGGACGGGTGGTGACATGAACCCTCAACTAGTCTGGACTGCATCCTGGAATGTCATAGAAGCACCCTCCCCACAGTTGTGTAGACATACATCTAAAGAGGTCAGGTGTACCATGTACCACAGCACTCACAACAACACCCTACAATGCAGCCAGTTACCATAAAGGTCTTACATCCCCTGCCTTCAACCACTAGAGGCAGAGTAAAGACAACACTCAAGCAGTTCTGATTCCATTCTTCAGATGGCAGCTGCATGTACGTGTACACACACTCACACTCTTTCTCTCAACTTGTGTTACTTCATCTTCCCCTCTGAAATGCTAAGGAGTGCTGTTGATTGAGCTTTCCATGGAGCCAATCTGAGCACTTTTTGGGAATGAGAGGGTAGCCCAGACTTGGTGTTCAGAAAATGGAACGGCGGGTGGGATATATTGCACCATGAAAAGGTGGAGGAGACGCCTTCAGGGCTCCAGCAGATATGCAAAACAATCCTGGAAAGAAGCATGTTCCAAAGAAAGAAGAATGGATTACTTTAGTATTGTTCATGCTAAGGGAAGGCACTCACAAAGTGTGACTTTTATCATTTACGTAGTGATTAGCAACTTTTGTTCCAAAGGATCCCAAAACACTTTACAAGCCATATTATGGGAAGGAACCCTCCTGCCACCTCCAGGGTAGGTGCTGAGGTTCAGAGATCCAGCTTGCATCAGCACCCAGAAGATTATACACTTAACCACACTCTTCCAACTTTCTGGGGCTGCAAAACTGGGTTGGGAATTTCATGAAAACAACAAGCAAACAACTCTCTTGCTGTTCATATCCTTTTGCTTCTGTTCCCAGAGGGAACCCACAGTTACAGCAACAAAGAAAAATAAAGAAGAAAAAACAAAAACCTACATATGAACATTTTCAGTCTTGAAGGCATATACACAAACTGGCTGGGGTACAGCTCTCGAATCAGACAAAGGTGTTAGGCCCTCACTAGAATTTAGCCTGTATAGTTTACACATGGAAACAACAGGCTGTGGAGAAGCAGAATAAGAAAAATTTGCATAACATAATGGTAGAAAAAAAACATGACTCTTCTTTGTCATTAGGGATCCTTTGAACGCCCCCAAGAATGTCAGCTGAATATGGCAACCTCGCAAAATTATTCTGTCAAGGTGAGGTGCACTTGGAGCTATGACCCAACCAGCAGCACACTGATGTGCCTAAGGAAATTGGGACATTTAGGCGATGCAGGAGGGGCTCGATGTCATGTTTTGCTTGCAGCTCCCCCTACTTTTCTCCTCCCTTCTGTGGTGCAGTCATTCTGCACTGCCGCCATCTTTCTCAGACATCTGTATTTTCTGATTATTCGTTATGCATTGATTAGTCAATCCCACATTCACCGTGATTGTATTCTTCCTATGTACTAATATTTCAACGAATGAGCAGTCAAGTAGAAAATGAATTTATTAGCACGTGATTGTATTACTGAGCTCTTGTATAGGCAAAAATGTGCAGCAGTATTTAATGCAGCTGAGTAACAAACAGGTAGCTCAGAATTAAATAGCACAGATGGCCAACAGTGAGTACCAGTGCCTTGAGAAACTCTAAGAACCCTTGGTTTGGGCTTAGAAATCAGCTTAGGGGGCCGGAAGGAGGAGTGAGCATTTTTTTGCTTAGTATTAACTTAACTTATTCATTTTCTGAGACGCCTTTCTAAGTAAGAAACAATGTTCTATTTTTAACTATTCTATGATACCTAAGACTTTTTCTTCTTACTATACTGTACTGTCCATCATGGAAGCTACAAGGACATAATTGATATCTTCCTGCTCTAAAACCTCATGCCCCTGCCATTTGAACGAACAGAGAAATCTCCTGCTCTTGGTAGAACTATCAGTCCTGTGACACAGAATGAGCACTTCTGATTCCAAGCAGGGTAGTGGTACCCACTACTCCATTCATTGTAACACCAATACATACAAGCTCCTTCTTTTTAGCAGGGAATATTCCAGAAAATTGCCTCTTCTACCTGGTTGATTCGAATTCACAACTGGAGTTCAGCATACAGTATGAAGTTCCCAGTCCTTTACTGGAGCAGAAAAACACAACCATTTTTCCCCCTAGGATATTCTAAATTAAAAATTTGTCAATCTTCATCCAGATGTCTCGGATACTAAATGTAACATATGTTAAAGGGAAAAGTCAGTACAAAATGCACTCAGATTTTAAAGACAAGCTGAAATTGCCCATTTTTCAAAATGAGGTAGCCAATTTTGTACTTAGGTGACAAGTCCTCATTCTAGGAACCTAATGTCATGTTATATAGAATCTGTGCTTCTCTGAAACAGGAGGTGTCATTAAAACAACTGTTAGCTACAGCTATGAGGGGAAAAAAGGCTTCCCCACAGCTTAAGTGCCAACTTTATCACCCTTGTTCGCAAAGGAGGTGCACATCCTCTCTGAAACACTGCACATCACACAGAGACATCAAATCTAACTGTAAGTGCACTGCTACCTCGATATAACGCCACTCAGTCTAACATGAATTTGGATATAACGCGGTGAAGCAGTGCTCTGGGGGGAAGGCGGCTGCGCACTCCGGTGGAGCAAAGCAAGTTCAATATAACACAGTTTCACCTATAATGCGGTAAGATTTTTTGGCTCCCAAGGACAGCGTTATATCGAGGTAGAGGTGTACACAGCGTTATACTTTACAGCCCGTAGGAATATAGAATTGCCTGCCTTAATTTAAGGTACCAGGTTTGGTGGTTAGGTTGTTTATATTCATAAAATGGACTTTTTGTAAGGTTTGGAGAGCAGTAGTTAAGGCTGCGCAGGTAACCAACATACCTGCTGGGACGCTGGCAGACCAGGTGCCAGCTCATTCCAAGGCCGGGGCCTCACTGAACACTAACAAATGCATAGTTGGGAACCATTCTGGGTCACCTGTTAAAATGGATGTTAAATTGATAAGATTGTGTTTAGACCTCATCAACAGCTTGTAGGATGCTGCATGTATTAATCCTACTTACAAATGTCTGTATCTTGTGTTATAAGGTAATGTTTAAATGTTTGCTCTGTAACTCTAAAATTTTTCCCCCCACTGTCAGGGGAGAAGCATTACCAAGTGTGAAATACTAGTTCACCACCAGAGGTGTTAGCTTCTCCCCAAAAAAATAAGGTCTACAGACATCAGAGAAGCCACTGTGGACAAAAGACTGTTGATTGCTTCCCCCACAGCCCTGGAGAGGGTACGTGCCCAAACCCTCATCCCATCACACCTTGAACACTGGAGCAAGGGAATAAAAATATTTATTCTATTTGAACACTGAGGGGTGAGGATTTCTAAGCACTTGCAAGGAGTTCCCAGTTCTTTTGCCTGGATTGGCCCTAAAATATATGCAGTCAGCTTACTGTCGAAGTTTCTATCACCTTTCTTTTACTATAACTCATTTGTGTATGTACGCTTACCTGCTGTAAACTTGTCAATAACTCATTTCCTTTTCCTAGTTAATAAATCTTTAGTTGGTTTATTACCAGATTGGCTACAAGCATTGTCTTTGGTTTGAGATCCTATTGAACATGGCTGAAGGACTGGTCCTTTGGGACTGGGAGGAACCTGGATATTGTGATTTTTGGTGTAAAGCGACCATCTATCACATAGTCCAGCATGCCCTGGGCATTCCAGTCTGGCTGACTCCGTGGCAATACCATAGACGAGTGGTGCTTCCCCATACTGGGGGGCACAGGCTAAAGGGGAGGACATGTGGCTGCCCCACATGTCTCCCCTGTCCAGTGACCCCTCCTGCCCTGAACCCAGCCTGGGACTGCAGAGCTCTCCTGGCCCCATGCTACCTTTGGGAGGGGCAAGGACTCTGTCTTTTATCTCCCTGCACCTGCCCCCTGCATATATGGCCATTCTTCCTTGCAGGTGGGTGGAGAGCGGGATGGAGCCACTTCTGCCTGAAAGGGTCTGGCTGGAGGCAGCAGTGCAATCGTCAGTGCAATCTGGAAGGCAAATGGCAGGCCTGGTGGCTTACTGGGCAGCACAAGGATCTGAAAAATCCCTCCTGAATTCCTGTCCTTTCAGCTCTTCCTAGAGGGGCAGTTCTGCTTGCAGCAAATTTGAAACAGGACCCCAGGTAGAGCCAGTTGCCACACTAAGGCAGCAATTTCAAAGCAATGATTCAGTTCGGTCCCAAGCATCTGCAAAACCAAATTTTCCTCCAGCCCTTGAAGCCCAAGCTGTTATCCTGAGTGTCCCAGCCACTGCTAGTGGGTAATTCAACCAATTGGGCTGGAGAACTGAACCCAGTGTTCCCTCATTTCTCCCCCAGAGTCCCACACGTACAAAGCCAGTCCTGGCACAACCCATGTGCTCAAAGCTACGTGACATTCCTCAGTTTACAGACCCTCTGCTGATCTCCTTTTGGATGCAAAACTCCTCACATGAGAGATTCAGATGCCTTTGGTTCAAATATGGGTTCTCTCTTACATTTAAATTATATAAGATATTAATTTTTGTCCTTGCTGCTTTAATCCTGTAATGCTCTATAGCAACCCCATACTATTTTGGGAGAGACTCAAAGCCTATGTCAGAAATCGTTTCATTTAATAGACTCAGTAAGATGTTTTAGAACTAGAACTTAACTTCCCCCTTTTCAGAAAGAACAGTGAAAAGAAAATGAACCACTCAAACCGAGGCTAAATTGGTGGCGGTGAGAGGTTCCTATAATAATCTTCACTGAGAGGACTGACTCATCTCTTTTGTTTCCTCAAGCACAGACTGTATCTGTTTGGAAACAGAGCAAGGAAAATGCTGGCACGACTCCCCACGTCCCAGACAACCTCGTATTTTAGTCTCTCCATTGTTCGACTCCAAGAGATCAGGTTTGCTTGGTAGTTACCCATAGTGCTGCCATCATTTAGAAGTTCAAACCAGTCTGCACCCTTCTTTTGATACACAGAGCAAAGGGAAGATTCCATCTTCCATGACATCACAGAAGCTTTTCCTGACGGTCAGCCCCTTTCCTTCCTTTAGAGCTGAACAGATCCATTCCCTGCTTTCGGGCCTGATCCAAAGCCCATGGGAGTCAATGGAAAAGCATATGGGATTTGGATCAGGCTCCTAGCAAACATCCTTGGGAATTCATAAAGTCTAGCAATGAGTCCTGTCCCAATAGCCTGGAAAGACACTTTTACGGGAGCACATTCCCCAAATTTAAAAAGGAGATCTTTGCACTTTACGTCCTTTCATAAGAGAAGCACATGGGATAAAGGAGTTATGGGGAGATCACTGCACTTACCCTCTCCTTTGTGCTCACTGAAGAAATCAGTGGGTGTAAATAAAACAAAAAATAAAAAACAAAACCCCGGCATAAGTTAAGTGCAGGTGAAAACTGCTGGGCTGGGACAGAAACTCAAACAGGCAGCTGCAATGTGAACTTACCCCATGTTGCCCCCATGATTGAATTGGAAGGACCACCCCAAAATGAGAATTCCCTTTTCATGCATCCTCAGCCCTGGGGGTGAAATCCTGAATCTACAGGCGTCAGTGGGAGTTTTGCCATTAACTTCAATGCAGCCAGGATTTCACACTTGGTCCACTGAGACTGCCAGCAATGAGTTAGGGTTTTGCAATTTGGCCATATCTTTACTGGGGACTTAGACCATCAACTCATTTCCCACAGGCCAACAAGCAGCGTTCGTTGATTAACAACAAGATCGATGTGTCCTGAATCCCTTTAATAGTCTTGGGTAAATTACGGATGTTTTAATAAAGCGAGTCAAAAACTGGACAAACAACTACCAAAAAAAGTCAAAATATTGAAGATGATTTCGTTTCACATCATTCAAAGTAAACCATTAATGTAATCCCCTCCCCTCCCCGTCAATTTGCTGTGATCTATTTTCAAAAAATTTAATTTGTTGTTTCCTTTTTTTCTTTTCCCAATAATTTGTTTTTAAAAATGACTTGAAAAAGCAAGAGGAAAAAAGGAAATACAAAAAGAAAAAGGGCGGGGATGGGAAGGAAATAAACTGATGCAAACGTCTAAAAAAATCATAAATTTTAACAAAAAACTTTTTGAAAACAGACAATTTTTGCCAAAAAATTAAAAGGCCACTTTTGGGGGGGGGGGGAAAAAGAAAAGAAGAAGAAGAAGAAATAAGAAGACTGTGCTGAAAATATTTCAGCCACTTCTAGTTTTTATATAAGGGAATCTTTATCACAGTCCAGTATCTCCAGCTCCATTTCCAGATTGAAGCCCTAATACAGTGCTAATGACATCAGCCTGTTGCCATTGCACTGAGTTTGTGATCATACATTTAATGATTACTTTGCCATGAGATCACATAGGAGGAGACAATGAGCCTATTAGCCATGCAGTAAGTTCCTTTCCTGATCAGCACAACCCTCCAGGACTCTAAGTGGGCATGCGCTGAGGAAAGGATTGCCAACTTTCTAATTGTAAAAAAACGAACACCCTTGCTCTGCCTATGCCACACCACTTCCTGAGGCCCCTCCCCTGCCCTGCCCCTTCTCCAAGGCCCAGCCTCACACTCACTCCATCCCCCCTCCCTTCGTCATGCGCTCTCCTCTGCCCTCACTCACTTTCACCGGGCTGGGTTAGGGGGTTAGGATCGGGGTGTGGGAGGGGGTGAGGGCCCTGGTTTGGGCTGCAGGCTCTGAGGTGAGGCCAGAAATGCGGGTTCAAGGTGCAGGAAGGGGCTGGGGTAGGAGGTTGGGGTGCAGGAGGGGGTGAGGGCTCTGGGGTAGGGCTGGGGATGAGAGGTTTGGGGTGTAGGAGGCGGTGCTGGGCTGGGGCCGAGGGATTCGGAGTATAGGAGGAGGCTCAGGGCTGGGCAGAGGGTTGAGGTGCAGGTTCTGGCTGGGGGTGTGGATTCTGGGGTGGGGCCAGGGATGAGGAGGTGTGAGGTGAAAGAAGGGGTTCAGGCAGAGAGGAAGGGCCGCGGTTCCTGGCCAATGGGAGCTGCAAGCTAGCACTCGGGTGGGGGCAGCACGTGGAGCCCCCTGACCCCTGCACCTAGGAGCCATACATGCCAGCTGTTTCCAGGAGCTGCGCAAAGCCAGGGCAGATAGGGAGCCTGCCTTAGCCCCGCTGTGCCACCAACTAGACTTTTAACAGCTCGGTCAGCAGTGCTGACCGAAGCCACCAGGGTTCCTTTTCGACCAGGTGTTCCAGTTTAAAACCAGACACCTGGCAACCCTAGCTGAGGATGCAGTGGTGGTAATGTGATTAGGACCTGAGCTAAGAGCTGAATTACTCTCTTATATTGCTCGGAACAATAAGGAGAAACATTTGATGGGATATGAATGGAAAGTTCCTTCTGGTCTTTTGTGGATCAGATGGTATTCACCCAAGAGTTCTGAAGGAACTCAAATGTGAAATTGCAGAACTACTAACGGTAGTCTGTAACGTATTATTTACATCAGCTTCTGTACCAGATGACTGGAGGATAGCTAACGTGACGTCAATTTTTAAAAAGGGCTCCAGAGGTGATCCTGGCAATTACAGGCTGGTAAGCCTGACTTCAGTACCAGGCAAACTGATTGAAACTATAGTAAAGAACAAAATTGTCAGACACATAGATGAACATAATTTGTTGGGGAACAGTCAACATGGTTTCTGTAAAGGGAAATCATGCCTCACCGATCTACTAACATTCTTTGAGGGGGTCAACAAGCATGTGGACAAGGGGGATCCAGTGGATGTAGTGTACTTAGATTTTCAGAAAGCCCTTGACAAGGTCCCTCACCAGAAGCTCTTAAGCAAAGTAAGCTGCTACAGGATAAGAACTGGTAACTGGTTAAAAGATAGGAAACAAAGGATAGGAATAAATGGTCAGTTTTCAGAATGGAGAGAGGTGAATAGTGGTGTCCCCCAGGGGTCTGTACCGAGACCAGTCCTATTCAATATATTCATAAATGATCCGGAAAAAGGGGTAAACAGTTAGGTGGCAAAATTTGCAGATGATACAAACATGCTCAAGATAGTTAAGTCCCAGGCAGACTGCAAAGAGCTACAAAAGGATCTCTCAAAACTGGGTGACTGGGCAACAAAGTGGCAGATGAAATTCAGTGTTGACAAATACAAAGTAATGCACATTGGAAAACATAATCTCAGCTATACATATGAAATGATGGGGTCTAAATTAGCTGTTACCACTCAAGAAAGAGATCTTGGAGTCATTGTGGATAGTTCTCTGAAAACATCCGCTCAATGTGCAGTGGCAGTCAAAAAAGCAAACCGAATGTTGGGAATCATTAAAAAAGGGATATATAATAATAAGACAGAAAATATCATATTACCTCTATATAAATCCATGGCACACCTGCATCTTGAATACTGCATGCAGATGTAGTCGCCCCATCTCAAAAAATATATATTGGAATGGGAGGAGAGATTAATAAGACTGGGACTTTTCAGCTTGAAAAAGAGACTAAGGGGGGATATATCAGAGTGGTGCAGAGAAAGTAAATAGGGAAATGTTATTTACTCCTTCTCATAACACAAGAACTAGGGGTCACCCAATAAAATTAATAGGCAGCAGGTTTAAAACAAATAAATGGAATTTTTTTTTAAGCAATGCACAAGTCAACCTGTGGAACTCCTTGCCTGAGAAGGTTGTGAAGGCAAAGACTATAACAGGGTTCAAAAAAGGACTAGATAAGTTCATGGAGAATAGGTCCATCAATGGCTATTAGCCAGGATGGACGGGGATGGTGTCCCTAGCCACTGTTTGCCAGAAGCTGGGAATGGGCAACAGAGGATGGATCATTTGATGATTACCTGTTCTGTTCATTCCCTCTGAGGCACCTGGCATTGGTCAGTGTCAGAAGACAGGACATTGGGCTAGATGGACCTTTGGTCTGACCCAGTATGGCCATTCTTATGTTCTTATTAAAAGAAGGACTCATAGCACAGGGAGCTTTCTCCCCTCACACTAAACCAATTCACTTATCTTAACAAGGAGAAACTCATTCCTCTTTCCTTGTGGAGCACGGTCACAAGATTGGTGGATCTTCATACTAAAGAACCCCAGGAAGAAAGGAAATAGCTCCCACCCCCACCCCAACAACCCTCCCCTCCTGATATACAGCATGAACAAATGAAGACAGAATCAGTGTTTTAGTCATGCAAAGGCTAATTCGCTGCACACAAGGACACCATGGTGCCTACACAGTAATTTTATAGTACAAAGACCTGACCTGTACAAACAGGATGAACTTCTCCATAGAAATTATCTCCTGTACATTAGACAGGTATTTCAGAATCACAGGAGCAAATTCCCTAGCAAAGAGTGATAAGACTTCTCTGACAGCTGGTAAAGGATAGGTTATCAAAGTGTTTATGGTAATCAGAGTGCAGGTGATTACACTCAAACCCTGACAGGTAAGCTTGAGTATCAGGCAACATGGGCATACCCACTTGTGAATATAAACTACCATCTTAATAAAATAGGTTTATATATAAATAGGGGGACATCAGCCAGGATTGAACCAGGCACCTATATCTCTCAAGGACAGACCTCAGCCAATGGAGCCAACATAAGCTGGTAGCACTAGCAAGTATCACTACTCTATGGCAGTGGCTCTCAATCTTCCCAGACTTCTGTATCCCTTTCAGGAGTCTGATTTGTCTTTCATACCCCAAATTTCACTTCACTTAAAAACTACCTGCTTACAAAATCAGACATAAAAATGTAATAGTGTCACAGCCACACGATTACTGAAAAATTGCTTACTCTCTCATGTTTACCGTATAAAATAAATCAATTAGAATATAGTGTACTTACATTTCAGTGTATAGTATATACAGCAGTATAAACGACATTGTCTGTATGAAATTTTAGTGTGTACTGACTTCACTAGTGCTTATGTTGCCTGTTGTAAAACTAGGCAAGTATCTAGATGAGTTGATGGACCCTGTGGAAGACCTCTGCATACCCCCAAGGGTACATGTAGCCCTGGTTGAGAACCACTGCAGCCTATGAAACAGCCTCAGGTGGGACATATATATTTGGCCAGCATGTTACATACACACCCCAAAAGACACCCCATATTGACCCCATATTTGCCAATGGAAAAAAGATGCTATTTCCTCTTACAAAGCATTGCTTTCATAAGTACCATGACAAAGCTGAGATGCAAATCTGCTCAAAGGACATGTTCATAACGGTTTAAATCCAAATGTGTGTGCATTGGGGAAGGTATTAAGATGGCATCCTTGTGACATGGAGAATGGTTTTGTCCTGACAACTCTTTCACCTTTCAGGTGAGGGGAGCTTGAATGCAATATACCTTGGAAAATATGTTAAACCTATCCAACTGTACTTTTAAAGTAAACATTGGAGTGGTGAAAGGGGCCAGACTGCCAAGGCTACAAAACTAAATTTCTTGACGAATCCACAAAAGGTGCAGCATGGCCAGTGCAGAAACAAGCTTCCCAGCCCTTCTCTTGTGATCTGTAAGGAACACCCATAGGGGTGAAGGAACAGTTCAGTCTCCATGCACTGTCAGCCCTTACGATTCTACTGAGAGAAACTGCCAAACAGGTGGTTAATGCTGATGATGGTTTCTTTTGTGGAAGTGTGGGGGGAGGGGAAGGGTAGGGGCCCATGTAGAGCAGCCAATGGATTGACACCACCAACTCACCTCTTATGAGCTACCCACTGAACAGCCACCAGAATCACTTCTGGTCATTTCACCACACTAAGTGGCACTAAAATCAATTACCTGAAATTAAAAGGCTCTGCATTCCATTTACCAAAGTATCTGTATATTTAGTTACATCAGTGCAGAATTTCTCTTACTAAGCCAGTTGTGTGGATCAACACTCCCTCTCCCCGAGCATCTATTTTGTACCGTCTTTAAAAAGTGGGGAGGGGAAAAATAAACTGTCCAGTAAGAACAGTCTCTTTAAATATTATTGTTCTATGTGTTGATAATACATCACGACTGCCAGCTGGTGTCCAGACTCCAGAGCTGCTTTCACCAACCACCACTGAAAAACCACAGGTGCCCAGACGTGCAATACGGCAGCAAGGGGGCGTGTGACTTACGGGTGTTTGCACTGGGATTTACATGAGAGCTTTCAGTGGAAAATATTGCTCCAAGACCAGAATTGGGAACCCAAGGTTAGAAGAAAAAAAGAACTAATAAATCAGAAAGATAGTCAATCATTCTAATCTGGAATGATAGTTGGAGAAGACAGTAAGTGGCATTAAGTGCCACCACAAAGAAAGAAGAGTTTGTGCCTTTACTAATAGGTAATAATAATTTGTGCTGCTCTGGAGCCCTCCATCAGAGGATGTCAGCACTTTGCAAAATAGTCAAAAATTTAGTCTAGGCCTTTTACCAGAGGGAGCCACTTCTATGTACCCTACCAGTTGCCAGCACAGATTTCAGGAGGTGGAGATATGGTTAAAGCTATAGGGAAATGTTAGAAGGAGAATGGGCCCAGAGCACTGGGTGTAAATAGAAGGTCCATCCTCTTATGTAACAGTTGACAAGTTTGTCAGTTTGAGTGGTAGCTCATCATTCGTGATTTGTATTACAATAGCACCTAGATGTCGTAACCATGATCAGGTCTTCACTGTGCGAGGTGCTGTACAAACACTTAGTAAAAGATAATCCAAATAGGTAAGCCAGACAAAAGATGGGAGGGAAACAGATGAATTAACTTGCCCAAGGTCACACAGCAGATGGGTAGTAGAGTTAGGATTAGAACGCAGGCCTCCCAATGTCCAGGCCACTGCCCCAGCACAAAACCACCCTACTTCTTTTGTACCTTGCTCAGCAACTTGGCTGGGGCTATACAGGGGGAGCAGCTGGTGCAGCCATCTTAAACCGCTTGAAGTCTCTTACAAATGGGAAAATGTACACGTTTCCTGGCTTGCTCAGAAGCCATTTTCCAGTCTAACTCTCCTTAAACATCTGGCTGATCTGGATATGTCAGCAGAAGGTCCTCAAGGAAGAGAGACTTATTTCACTCCTTTTCTAACAGCCAGGTATGCCCAGCTAGTACATGGTAGCTCTGAAACACACAGGATTTTAGGGAGCGACAGATTTGGGGAGGTGTTTTAAGGAGCTCTGGCGTCATCTTGTTTTATTTTTTGACATTGCAGAGTTCTGGCAGAGTGATTTGGTTGCCAAGGAAACAAGCGTGAAGGTGCACAGGGCTGCTGCCCACATTGCAAAGTGAGAGAAATGCCTGTAATCAGCAGCCCAGCACTCCCTGCTGGAACTCGGCCAATTACCGCCAGCCTCACCATGCAGTTGGCAGGACAATGCAAGGCGTGCGTTCTAAGAGAGGAGTGGGAGAGGGGCACCAAACAAACAGCAAGCCAAGCATCTGTGCCAGTACTGGTAATGGGGACACCCAGATTAGGACAGTAATCCAAGGTTATCAACCCACAGAGAGATCTCTGTATTGGGAGAGGGGACATAAATTCATCTCTAGCTAGCAGCCAAGGACAGGTTAGCCAAGGTGTCAGCTACAACCTCTTTTTTTTTTATTATTCCCATTATGAGAACTCCATTATCGTTGGCAATTTGCAATAATCAATTTGAAATCACAGTTTGATTAGTTAATGCACATTTGGTTGATCTCTCTAGATAATTTGATTCAGCAGGGGATTTTCTGTTTTGAAAATCCTATTGCCGCTGTAACCATATTTGAGTGGGTGTGTGTTTGAGGGCCTCTGTGTGCACACGTCACAAAGAGTGGGGGCCACATTCACATGCACACAGGCACAGGGAGGTGCAAATTGCAAAAACCAGCATGACCCCTGAGTGAATTTAGTCCAGTGTGCATTACACAAGACACTGACACAGTATCATAGTGTTCTGAGTGATGCAATGGGATGGTTAGGTAATTGCACATCACACGCCCTGGGGTCAGGTAGATGTTGCTTGGGCAGTCTGAAGTTCTTTTGGGGGCTTAATAAAATGTCCCTTCCACTTCAGAGTCAGAGAAACATTGGAGGGGAAAGGCAAGTTCTCTCTGATCCTGCTGCTGCTCCTTGCGCTATCCGTGCTCCATGAAGGACTGCAGTCAGCAGAGTGGGAGCCCTAAAGCATGGCTCCTGAAATATCAGCAATTCACAATAAAGTTTGGAAGAAATTTCAAGTGGGTAGAAATCCTCCATTGATTTTTCATACTAGAACATAAGAATGGCCCTATTGGGTCAGACCAATGGTCCATCTAGCCAAGCATCTAGTCTACCGACAGTTGCCGGTGCCAGGTGCCCCAGGGGGAATGAACAGAACAGGTAATCATCAAGTGAACAGAACAGGTAATCATGAAGTGATTCATCCCCTGTCGCTCATTCCCAGCTTCTGGCAAACAGAGGCTAAGGACACCATTCCTGCCCATCCTGGCTAATAGCCATTGATGGACCTATCCTCCATTAATTTATCTAGTTCTTTTTTGAACCCTGTTACAGTCTTGGCCTTCACAACATCCTCTGGCAAGGAGTTCCACAGGTTGACTGCATTGTGTGAAGAAATGCTTACATTGTAATACAGTACTTTACTTTCCCAAGAATTCTCACTTCAGTGCACGTATGTTACTTCCATAGCCATTAACAAGAGATACAGACACACAGCAAGATTAAACCCCACCCCCTTAGAATATCATTTGCAGAAATGCAAAGGTTTTGTAAAAGAAAGAAAATGAAAAGAAAATGCAGCATTTTTTACCTTTAACTATTGAAATCCATAGATTTCAAACTCCCCACAGCAGGCTACATCTTCCTATAGAACATACCATGCCCTACGAGAGGGATTAGAAGTAACTGCTGACCAGTTCACCTATAGCAGAGCAATGGGTCACCCCCAGGCAGGTTATCAGCCATGCGTCCAAGCTTAATTGATAGCATCATCTTTGTAGCGCATAGCCTGACCCTGCTGGTATTAGAGATTGGGATGCATCTTAAGCCATTAGCTCCTGATGCCCACAGTGCTGTGTGCTACACAGAAACAACAAAGAGCAGCTCTCAGGCTACAGACGCAGTTCTGCAAGCTGCATTTTATCAAGCTAGTTATTGAAAAGTATAAAAAAACAACAAGGAAAGGGGAGCACAGTGCCTGGAAGAGGATTAGTAAGGAAAAGGTCCCTAGGAAACTCAGAAAAGGATTGTTCTGCAGCTCTCATTCTGCCTGGAGAATGAGGTTTGTCCACCCAGAAGCAGTACCTAAAAAATGCCTTAGTTCACCTCCAGCTCACTAGGAAACTTCACCTCTTCCTCACGGGCAAGGACCTAACCCCAGTGATCTCTGCATTCATCCACCTCCAGACAGCACTACAGAAATTCATAGTAGCTGAAGCTGAAGACGCTACATAGGCTGCAGCTCATATGGAAGGTGGCTACCCACCTTCTCTGTAGTTTCAGCCACTGTGATCATATCAGGCCCATGCTCACATCCCTCCATTGCCTCTCCACTCAGTGTCCAATGCCAGTTTAAACCTTTGCTTCTCATATTCGAAGCAATTAATGGACTAGGCCCAACTATATTAAAGACCAAATTTAGATCTATGAACTATGGTGACAGTTGCCCACTTTTGGAACAAACCAGATCATAAAGCTTCAAGATCAAGTGCAGGATTTCAGGAGTCAAAGTATTCCCAGTCAAGGGGATCTGGCTATGGAACAAGTTTCTGGAGGAGATCAGGCAAATCCACAGTCTGACCATCTTTGGGAAATGCTGCAGAACCTTCCTCTGAAGAGGCTTTTCCACCCTAAGAATACCTAACATTGGCACCCGTTCTACTCAAAACCCCCAGCACACAAGAACCATAACTTGTTAAAAAAAGTAAATTAATAATTTTAAAATAAAAAGGAACCCTGCCCCACATAGAGGTTTTACCCCAGAAATGGAGACGTGCCAGAGACTCCATGGAGTCCATTAGGAGCTTCTTTGTTGCTACTGGTTTTATGTGCAAGGTGCCTAGATACTCTAGTGATGGATGCAGTATAAAACCTTAAGATGGGCAGATGTCTGCCAACTACTGTGAGACATTTTCTTTAGTATAACTGTACTGTTGCTGCCCCAACATAAAGGGGTGCTCACACTTTTCTGCAGCTCCTCTTAATAGGGAGAAAAACTCACGGACTTCTCCTCTCCTGCTCGCCATGCCAGCTACCTCCCCACTCAGTCTCCACTCACAGTCCTTTTGAATTCTTAAAGTTCTTAGGGGATGCTGAGTTTTTTTGGTTTTTGTTTTTAAAGAGTGCACTGGAAATTTTACACTATAATGTTTGAGCTCCCCCCCTCTTAATTTAATTTAACAAGTTAAGTACAGTCTCCTTTTCCCTCTTCATTTCATCTCCCTTCCTCCCCACCCCCATCCTGTTCTGTTCCCCTCACTCCCTCCCCCCATGCTGTTCTAATTCCTAGTCACCTTTTCCTTCAAGCGTTTTATGTCTCTCCTGCATATTCCTCGCCTCTAGGACTCTGGTGTCACTGTTGCCACCAGGCTACCTGGGTAGCTTCCGTTGCTTCTCCCCTTCTTACATAGCAGTGACCCTACTGACTTGTGTCTGTCTCCAGGAGCGCACACTGCTCTTTTTCACACCACACTGGGGCTGTCTAGCCTGAGTCATTCCTGCCCTTTGCCAGCAGGATGATTGTTGTAACTAACATGCAGCTGTTCTCCATTCTCCATTCCTAGTGCATCTCCTACCAGCGAGTGCAGAATCTTGCCCATCTAACATTTACATCTAACTATCCAGCTCTCTCCTCAGCTCCCCCATGGGCACTTAAGCTTACCCACACATATGTTAAAAGAGGAAAAAAATGCACAAATCTGTCATTTAAAAGACATTATGCATCCGGGATGTGCCTGCAGCATCCTTTGGAGAAAGCCGGCTTGCTGCAAATGACATTACCTGGCTGGCGCAGTAATTATGAGCAGTATTTACAGCCTTGATACCATTTTAATGTTGTTTTGCATCTGCTATACTTTCACTTAGAGAATAAATGTAGTAGGGAACATCTGTTTTCTGTTGCAGTCTAACACGACATTCCCAAGCCAGAGATGTCCCCAATGTTTCAGTGGGCTTTAATTATTTCAATCAGCATCGCAGGGCCATCTCCCTGCAGCAACAGGTACAAGTCCTAGCCCTGTTTTTCAAGCAGATGACATTACCTAATGCTGTTCATTTTTATTTTGCTTATTACGATAACATGTGGAAGGAATAAAGAACTCCCAGTGCAGATGTCATCTCCACTTTGTACAAACAGGCAGTCATCATCGGGCGTGGGGAAGAGACATCAGAAAAAGGAGGGGAAAAAGTCACAGTCAAGGTCTTATCCCAATTGACAATAGAGAGAGCATGAGAGGGGAAGAAGGCTGCTTGCTAAAGACCAGGGAGCCCTCAGGGTTCTGTCAGCTTCACTCACAGATAAGATCTATACAGAAATCTGTCAAAGAAATTTGACCGAAAGTGGAGGAAGTTTAAAAGGTCTTCGTGTCACCTTCCCAACTTTTATCTGAAAGTCACCAGCCCCTGAAGAAGTTAAAAAGAGTGTAGAGAAGGGTAGGAGGCATGGCATTCGAATTGCCAGACAGAAGAGGGTGTCCTTGTGCCTCGTTCTGGGAGTCACGAGAACTTCTCCTGACTCCTTCCCACACTCGCTGTGCAGCCTTGGGAAAGCTAACTAGATTTTCTGTGCCTCAGTCTCCTTCTTTAGTAAAATGGGAATAATGCTGCAAAACTTTCATTTGTGTTTGTACAAGGTTGGAGATCCTTGCCTGCCATAGAAGGGTAAACATATTTTATTACTCTCCTTCGTAGCAGTTTCTTATGGTCATGAAATTCTGTACATCCACCTCAAAACAAAGGCAATTCTAATATATCTGTATGGCAAAAACATTCCGATGAAGACACCTACCTGAAGTTGTGCCCACAGAGTTTGTGTGGCCGCACTGTATGAGCAACACTCGGATTTGTACTCATAAAATGGGTAATTGCCTGTGCAAAATTGTGCCACTTGCCACACCCCCCAAGAGCAGTATTTAAAACAACAATGAGCCACAAGCAATGGAGCCTTCAGTGGAATGATGCTAACCAAGATGTGGACAATGCTCCACCCAGTTTTCCATCTCAAGAGATGCAGGACCATCATCTTTCTCACCTGATTTTGGTTTGAAATGGGAGCAACAACTAGCCCTAGCCTAGGCAATTGTTGTGGCACAAGATCTCATTCCCTTCCCATTCAGTCTAATTGTTCCAAAGAAATGTACCGTGCAATCAAACTGGAGCAAACAGGGACAATTAGGATTGTTTCCAAAGTTGCTTCCTGAAATCACCTTACAGTGTTCTGAACAGCAACACTGCTGCTCCCCCATCAGATTTTTAATGAGTCCAAATTATCAGCACAAAGACACCTTCCCTCTCACCCCACCTCCTCCCCCGCAAATCCTGCCAGTTTTCCAGGTGCATGAAAGGAAAGTGATTAATTCAGTCATGTTTTGTATCATCATACTCCATAAAGGCAGAGGTACAAAACAAGTACATTCTACACACTACAGACTCCATGTGGATTCTAGAGAGATTATAGAACAGCATTAAACTAAATTTCCTAAGGGATCACCAAAGCCTCTCTCTTCCCACCAAGTTTAAAGGGGGAGTGCTGTTGATTCTGTAACAGTTTGCTGTCTCACTATCACTATTTAATCTGTGTTCAAGGAGAATCCTCAAAACAGTGGCCAGAGGGGAGATGGGAATATTCTCTGTTTAGACACGTTTTCTTTGTAGGTTTATTTAGTTTGTTACTGTTTACAAGTACCAAGCCAGCATTCTAAGAAAGCCTCAGACATGTTTAGCATTTGCCACAAGAGGGCTCCCTAAATGAAACTGCTAGAGGCAGTGTGGCATTTCTTCACCTAAACTAGACAGCCTGCTTTCTCCCTGCCCCTGGAGAGCCCTCTCCACTGGCACATATGGTGCAAATTATCTAAGGCTTAATAAATCTGAAGCCTCGGAGCATGGCAGGGCTCCCACCAAAATCTCAGACCTGAGCTTCTCCATGTTGTGAGGACACTTGGATTTTGATCCAAATTTGTGGCCAGTCTTTTGTTTGAAGATTATTTTCTTTCGGCTTTTTTATCTATAGAATATGAACTGAAAATTTCATCCAGGGATCTCAGTGCTTTAGAAAGGAGGGGAAACTGAGGCACAGAGGAGGGAAGTGAGTTGCCCAAGGTCTCCCAGCAGGTCAGTGGCAAAGTCAAAAAAGAGCACATGATCATGTATTTAAAGATTCTATTGTACAAGGGGCTGAATTTAGGTTGCATGGACAATCTTATTTCCTCCATTCCAAAACTTTTGAGTGTTTGACTTTACAAGCTTAGTGGTCTTTTAACGTAGTGTTTTGGATATAATCTATAGATAAAGTGCCAGTAGATGGTGCTCAAGAATATGTAGCATAGTTCCTGGGTATTGTAGGACCCATAAAACTTCTTGCTGTGCACTTCAGATGGCTTCCTTTATATCCCCTATTAGCAACTGTCATGTTCTGGTCTGGAAATTCAGCATAATGAGTGAGGAATCCAGCGGAGGCACGGGCCATGTGCCATGGCCCAGCATCTCCTTCCCCCAAAGCACCAGCTGGGCCCCCCATCCAAGGTTTAGTCACAGGTATTTTTAGTAAAAGTCATGGACAGGTCATGGGCTGTAAATTTTTGTTTACTACCCGTGACCTGTCCATGACTTTTACTAAAAATACCCATGACTAAAATGTAGCCTTAATTATAGTGCATGATTCTTCTCTCCTTCATAGCACGATTATGCTGGTCTAACTCCACTGAACTTCAATCAACACAGAAATATAGGAATTGCCATACTGGTCCATCTAGACCAGTGTCCTGTCTTTAACCATTCCAGGAGCTTCAGTGGAAGACACAAGAAGTCCACGGTGGGCTGATGTGGAGTAATGTGCCTCTGATATTGGCCTCATCCTAAACCCCAATAGTTAAAAACTGGTTAAACTTCACATTTCAGCGCTTAAGATCCCTTCCAATACTTTTTTTTTTGTTAACAATAACTATAACAACTCTGGATATTCTTATCATCCACATAAAGTGTCCAAACCTTCTTTGAATCTTTTAAGTTCTTGGCCTCAACATCATTTTATGGCACTGAGTTCCACAGTTTGCTTTTTCACACAATATGCAACTATTTCCTTTTATCAGTTTTGAGTTTGCCATCTTTTAATTTCATTTAATATCCCCTTGTTCTTGTTATGAGACAGAAAGTACAGAAACTCCCGGATACCTCCTCTGTATCATTTTTTTTTTTTTATATACTTGTGTCAGATCCCCTCCTATTGGTCTCCTTTCTAATCTAATCCCAATCTTTCCAATTTCCCTTCATAGGAGACTTTTTCCAGGCCCCTAATCATTCTTGTCACCCTCTTATGAGTCCCCTCTAAGTCTGCACTCTCTCATTTGAAATGGAGTGATTTGTACTTCACACAGTATTCCAGAGGAGGCTGATTTATATAATAGCATTATAATTTTTCCTTATTATTCTCCTTCCCACTCCTTATGCATGCCAGTATCATATTTGCATTTCAGACCACAGCCATACATTGAGCAGAAGTCTTCATTGAGCTGTCCACAGTGGTATCCAAGTCCCATTCTTGAGCTGATACAATTAAATTTACAGTCCTGCGAGGTGTAGGCATAGTACAGCTTTTTCCCTCCAGTGTGTACATTTAATCCCAATTTACATTGGTGAGAGGAGAATCAGGCCCTTGGAATGCAAAATCACCTGTGCAAATCACAACATCCAGCAGCAAAAGTAGGCTGGAGACCTGTGCATGGCAATCCGAGATAACGGGTCACCTTACCTGACTGGGAAGGACTACAGACTCTTCGGTGCTGATCTTTACACACAGCGCCATTCAGATTCATATTCTCTGCAGGCCCCTGAAGTTCAGTGATGCCCCTGGGAGGAAAGAAAGGAGGGAGATGGTTTGGTTTGACAGGAAGGCAAAATACAGCTAAAATTCTCACAAACCGCACTGATAGCTCTATCATGTGTGTGTCCAGTCACATGACTCCTTTCCCTACACAAGTCACTCTCTGTCTTTTGCTCACGAGCCCTGCCTATGAACAATTTTTCACCTATGCCCCAATTCTTCAAGATTCTTAACCACATCCCTAACACTAATCACATGAGTAATTAAAATGTCATCAGTGGCACTATTCATACATTTAAGATTAAGCGTGTGCCTCAGTATTTTACTGAATCAGGGCCCTCAGGCCCTCTACTTCCTCCTATGTTGCCATAGTAGAAATAAGGTTCCTGGCACTGGAGCCCACTCATCTGCCCTCATGTGTTTAACCGCTCACAAAAGCCAGTTGTTGGTCCATTGTATGTTATCCCCTAAGTAGGACTCTGGGTGGAGGAACATTCACTAGCATAAGACTCAGCTAGAGACACTGTAAAAATGCCCGGCTTATCTGTTTTCATAGGAGAACAGCCCATTCTAATCTGGTTTCCTGTCCCAGGTGGTGGTGGCTACTGCCAGATTTCAGAGGATGGTGTAAAATCCCCATAATATACCTCATTGTGCAACACTATATTACAGAGTGAAATTGATTCCTAAACCCAGCTAGTGATCAGTATATGCCTTGGTGCATGAGAATTTGGTACCCCTAATAATTTCTCATCTCACTATTCTCTAACAGTAGGTGCTAAGGTTATTTGTACAAATGTCTAATCTTGTTTTTAACCCTTTCAAAGGTATTTGGCTTTATAACCTCAATAAAACCCTGCAGCAGCAAGTTGCATGGATCAGGGCTGGTGCAACTATTTAGGCGACCCAGGCAGTCGCCTAGGGTGCTAGGATTAGGGGGGCGCCATTTTCTTCTGCAGAGACTGCAGCGGTTGGATCTTCGGCTGCCCCGGTCGCCGCCGGCATTTAGGCAGAGGGAGCTGAGGCAGGGGAGTGTGGGGAGGGCCACCTGCAGCAAGGAAGGGGGAGGCACACAGGGGAACTCCCCGCCCCAGCTCACCCCTGCCCCACCTCCTCCCCAAGCACGCCGTGGCTTCTTCACTTCTCCCGCCTCCCAGGCTTGCGGTGCCTAAGCTGCTGCAAGGGGGAGCGCCTCAGAGAGGAGGGGGGAGCTGCTACAGGGGGAGGCACCTCAGGGCAGGGGCTCGGGGATAGGGGAGGGCGCAAGGTGGAAGTTTCGCCTAGGGCGTGAAACATCTTTGCACTGGCCCTGGCATGGATTAATCATATGATGTGTAAAACTTTGTCTCTTTTCATATGTTTCTTGCCATTTACTTTCTGCCCCTTTTGTTCTTATTTTATGGGCAAAGGCAAACAGGAATACCTGACTGGCACACTCTATACCATTCATTATTTCATATAGCTTTACCATAGCTCCCCTTTGTCCCTCTTCTCCAACACAGGCATCTTAGGTTTTGTCTCCGTCATCCCCTGAAATCTCTACACCCACTTCTTGTTTTGGCAGTCCTTTGGCTGTTTTTACTAGACAGCCCCACGGGCTCAATCATGTTAGATATCTCAATTATTTTTCCCCATAATCTCAAGAGTGCAAGCAATTTTTAAACCCTTTCTAGAGTCTGCTAAAATGTACTTAAAAAGCAGCCTACCACTAGTTGGGAAAAGGACCAGCTGAAAGAAAATTAACCTCCAACGCAAACCAAATGAAACTTGTTGATATTCAAGAGTTTGGTTAACTTCATGTGTTTGGCAGAATTAGGGGAGCCTCTGTACTTTATGGCTTAGAAATACCCGGAGAAAGCCTGTCATTATGAAATTCTAGCCCTATGAGGTTTGGCCAACACTACATACAGGCAAACAAGCCTTCAGTTGTGCTTACACAGACGAAGCTGAGAAAATCCTATGAGGTTCCTTTCCTTTCCCTTTTATTTTAAGGCACAAAGCAACACACCGGCATTCCCAAAGGATTCCTTCATTTATTTCACAAACAGATGAGCTTCTTTCCTAGTGTCCTTTGACAAGATAAAGATCTCGTACTCCCATGAACTTCAGACACAGGTGGTGAGCAGCAGATCTCAGTGCCCACAAAGTTTCCTTTCTCGAAATATCCGCCAATGGGTAATGAAAAATAAATCCATTGCCTCCAATTTGTGAAAGCCCTCAGTACAGTCTCTTCTGCAGAAACATCTTCTACATGCTGGGATGGGACTCAGGTGAACTGGATTCCGTGCCCAGTTTGCCACTGACTAGTTACATCACTGCTCTGTGCCTCAGTTTCCCCCAGCTGTCAGATAGGGATAACAACACATGCTCACCTTTTTAAAGGGCTGTTAGATCCTAGGATGAAAGGCAGTGGTCTAGGGATTACATCAGAAATTTAATTAAACTTTTTATGAAGATAAGCGAACACCCTCAGCAACAAATTCCCCCTTTCACATAAACTCAAACCTCAGAGCAAGAAGTCTAGGTTGAACCCTATAGAAAATAGTTAATTAATATCTCTTGCTGAGGCCTAACTCTCTTTTCAACATATGGCTGTCACTTCCTTGTCATCACAGCTGATTTACAACGGGGTTTAATTAAATCCTCTGAATATTATTCAGCATTCTCTGAAGACACCACCAAAGCGGCCAAGGGTATTTAAAATGTCACCTACTGAGATGTATCATCTCCTCCTAAATACATATGACAGTGATCAAACTTTGGCTAATTACAGTGACTTTGTTATTTGTTTGTATGTTTTAATATTTAATTGCTTTCGTGTTCATCCAATTACAAAGCAACAGCAAATAGAAATTAACTTTTTATCAGCGTGTTCCCAGCCCAGCTAATCAGCACTTCAAAGGCCAGGCACAATCAGAGGCCCTCCAACCTGAGAGAACTTTACAATATATTCTCGAGGGAATGGACCATTCTATTCAATTAAGGGCGAATTGTGTTCTTCAGTATGTCCCCAGCTCCCGCCCAGACTCCCTTTATGTGACCTTTCTTGGACCTGTTGTAGTATCTATGCAGTATGACTGTAAATTGTACATTTGTTCATGCAGGGCTTTTAACCGCATGTTGCCACTGCGCAACTGACCAAGGCAACTACACTTTATGTGTATCAGTGCAAAATAGTTTTCACTGGATAACTTACTATTTGTAAGTCAGTAGCACTTAGGGGCCTCACACAAGATTGTGCACATATAGGGCCTAGCACATAGCAAGAGGCAGTTCCTGCTCAAGGGAGCTTACAACCTACACAGACAAGATGTAAAAGAGAAGTGGTATTACCCTCATTTACAGATGGGACTCAAAGTGGAGAGAAGTGACTTGCCCAAGGTCACTAAGGCAGCCACGTAGAGTGAAGAATTGAACCCAGATGTCCTGCATTTCTGCCCCTTCTTGATATATAATGAATAGTACACTTCTGATTACTGGACAGTTCCAGGGATAAACCACATTCTCATTCACTCATAACTTTCTTCAAAATAAAATCCTCCCTTTGGACTGAAATTTTCCATCTTTCAACTCAGCTGCAAGGTGATCTTTCACATTATTGGAAGTCTGCTGAAAACTTCTCAACCATTCTTACTTCACATGATGCTATAGACCAGTCAGCCTAACTTCAAAATCTAGACAGATACAGGAGAAAATTCTTAAACAATCAGTTTATAAGCACCTGAAGGAAAATAGGGTTATAAGGAATAGTCAGATGGATCGGTCAAGAACAAATCATGCCAAACCAACTTAATTTCCTTTTTTGATAGGATTACTGACTTAGTGGATGGGAGGAAACAGTACACATGTTATACCTTGATTTTGGTAAGGCTTTTGGCACAGTTCCACATGACATACTCATATACAAATGAGGGAAATGTGGTCTAGATGAATTTATTATAAGGTGGGTTATAAGTTATAAATGGTTTGCTGTCCAACTAAGAGGGTGTATTTAGCGTGGTATATGTGGGTTGATCCCAACTCTCATACTATTCAATATTTTCATTAATGACTTGGATAACGGAGCAGATAGTATGCTTATAAAATCTGTAGATGAGGCCAAACTGGGAGGGGTTGCAAGCACTTGGAGGTCAGGTTAAAATTCAAAATTATCTTAACAAATTGGTCTGAATTCAACAAGATGAAATTCAGTAGCGACAAGTGCAAAGTACTTCACTTAGAAAGGAAAAATCAAAAGCACAACTACAAAATTGGGACTAACTGGCTAGGGAATAGCTGCTGAAAAGGATCTGGGCATTATAGTGGACCACATACTGAATATGATACAGCTGCAAAAAAGGCTAATTTGATTCTGGGGTGCATTTACAGGAGTGTCATCTGTAAGACACAGGAGGTAACTGTCCCTCTTTACTTGGCCCAGGTGAGGCCCCAGCTGGAGTACTGTGTCTAGTTCTGGGCACCACAGTTTAGAAAGGATACAGACAAATTGGAAAGAGTTCAGAGGACAGCAACAAAAAATTGCAAAAGGTTTAGAAAACTTGACCTATGAGGAAAGGTTGAAAAAAAAAAAAAAAACAACCTGGGCATGTTTAGTCTTGAGAAAAAAAGAGTGAGTGACAACAAAATCACAGACTTCCAATAGGTTAAGGGCTGTTATAAAGAGGTTGGTGAGCAATTGTTTTCCATGTGCAATGAAGGTAGGACAAAAAGTAATGGGCTTAATCAGCCTCAAGGGAGATTTAGGTTAGATATTAGGAAAAACTTTCTAACTATAAGAGTAGTTAAGCTCTCAAATAGACTTCCAAGGGAGGTCATGGAGTCTTCATCATTGGAAGCTTTTAAAAATAAGTTGGAAAAAAATCACCTGTCAGGGATGGTCTAGGTCAGGGATAGGCAACCTATGGCACATGTGCCAAAGGTGGCACGTGAGCTGATTTTCAGTGGCACTCACACTGCCCTGGTCCTGGCCACTGGTCCGGGGGGCTCTGCATTATAATTTAATTTTAAATGAAGCTTCTTAAACATTTTAAAAAACCTTATTTACTTTACATACAGCTATAAAAAGAGACCTTCTAAAAACGTTAAAATGTATTACTTGCATGCAAAACCTTAAATTAGAGTGAATAAATGAAGACTCGGCACACCACTTCTGAGGTCCCTTCCACTCCTATATTTCTATGATTCTATGTTGGGAGGGGAAAGGGGAGAGAACTGACAACCACAGGCAGATGAAACAAGAGGTGAATTCTTAAACTTGAACTATGAATAGTGTACCCTTTGCGGTACAGTCATGAACTAGCATGTAGGGGCGGGGGCGGGAATTCATTTTAAATTTGCCTAATTGATTAAAAAAAACCTGTTGACTTTTCCTCCTGAAAAATTTCCCACGGTTACTAACACCAGTGGTAGCAGAAATGGTTGCAAATGCTAGTGGAGTAGTACTGTGGACGCTGGTGTTTTTAACACTAGGTCAGGTAGACCCACTTCGATTAGGTTTAGATAACACAATGGTTTAAAATGCTGGCAGCTACTTGGAATCCTGTTTACACTAGGGCTCCCACTGTTATTAGCCACCTGTGAGGTCTGAACCGGTTTTAGCAACAGTGACAAATTTTTCAGAAAAAAAAAAGGCTAGAGCAAACAAACACAGCATGAGCAAGATAAGTCATCTCCCCTCTGCAACAAGCTGGGAGCTGGATGGCAAGCAGCTTGTTTTCAAAGAGGTTGGTGTGGAAAATGATTAATCCCAGTTGGTTTCTCTCTGCAAAGTTCCTAACAGCAGTAGGAGCCTACTGCAAAGAGAAAGTGATTCAGGATTAATCAAGGAACAGAGATAAGTAGCACTGATGCAAAAAACAAATAAATAAATAATAATAAAAAATGGGGGGACTGATGGAACCAGGCAGCCATACACAACACTTTAAAGATCATTTATTTGTATTCTGTCTTCAGAATATTGTGCCACTACTACCTTGTCTTAGCCTTGTAGGTACCACAAGGAAGATCTGGAATTAGGGTCAGGAGCCTGTGAGTGGAGCTGTGCCACAAGGTAAATCATGATCTTAAGAGATGGTCCACAAAGTAAACAAAATTTGCAAACTCTTGTTTTAAATTCAGACACATAATTACAAAGTCTAAATAAGCAAAATGAGCCAGTTATCACAAAGATTTCTCACAGAAAAACACATAAAATGTAAAAATCTTTCTGTCCTTTACACAGCAATTGTAAAAAGTCTGACCTTTCATACAACCAGAGACAAAAAATAGAAAAGTACTTTAAAAATTCAAGATTATCCAAATGTGATCTAAAGTTTCTTGTAATATCTGTTACTTTGGTATATTCCTACCAAAAAAAACCCCAAACAAGCAAACTTGGGACGCATCCCCTTAACTCAGAAAAGCAGGAAACAAGTTACAGTAACCATCTTCTCCCCCCTGCCTAAGCCACTGTCACACAAACTCTCTTACTGCAAGAGCACAAGATAATACATAAGACACCTTCATCTGGGCTGCACTATAACAGAAGACATTAACTCAGAACTCATACTTACCTCATTTGTTTAGCAGTATGAGATCTAAGGATAAAAAGTGCTTTATAAAAGGCTAGGTATTATGATTATTAATTATTATGATACTTTAGTGCAGATGTATCACCAATATGTTAGAATTTTTTCCTCACTTCTTTCAGGCTTTACCAGTTCAGAAACTGACTCTGGACAATGCTGAAGTCCTATTTTAACCCCAGGAATTGTATATCTTTGTTAAAGCATGCTCATATGGTGGCCCACTTGAGGGATTTCTGTGTTTGAATTCCAGACAAAAGCACCTACATTGGTGTATGTAGCTTTAAAAACTGTGGTGATCATGTAATGGAACCTTCAAGATCTGGAATATTCCACATGTCAGAGATCAAAAGATTTGTCAGTTGATAACATTGCAGCTGGAACTGGCCTGGAGCCCAAAAGCACTAACGAACCTAGCAGGGTTCGATGTATCATATAGAAGAAGAAGATTTGGGTGGAAATTTTCTGACGGAACAATTTTTCTGTCAGAAAATGCCAATGAATAAAAAGACTTTTGTGGAAACGTTGATTTAGACAAAAAATCATCCCCAGTAATTCCACGTAAGCTCTCTTGACACAATAACACTGTCCTTGGGGATGGTTTATTATAAAACATTGTTCAAATGGTCCAAAACATAAGACTCAAACACGGACAGTTCACTTCTCACTCCAGTGTAAACAGTCATTAAGCTCACTCCGTGTCTCATCTCATAACACTCCCTATATCACACACTAGTGCCTTTGATGCTATCCGGATTCTGGCAGGCCTCCACTGTTCTTGTACCAGCCCTTCCTACTGGAATGTAATCCTACTCTTCCCAGTGGGAACCCCCACAGCCTGTTTGCTGGTAGATCATCTTTACCAAGGGAGCATCCCTCACGCCCCCTGGCCCTCTCATGGTTCCTCTGAGTCCAACCCTCCAGCTCCGGAGACGTCAGAAGATAAGCTCTTCCGCTGGTCCACTGCTTTCAGCCTTCCCTGGCCCTTGGCTCTGGCTATCTCCCTCTGCAGCTTCTCCTGCCTTTAGCCCTCTCCAGCCCTCTGTCCCTAGCTCTCAGGCTTGGGATATTAGCCAACAAATCCACTTGCTGTTCTCCTACCTTCAGCTTTCTCCCAGGTCCCAAACATACAGTCTCTGGCAGCTCTCTCCTGCCCTGACTCCCTTTCAGGCAACTCTGATTCACCAGGCCTCTCCCTGCCTCTGATTCTCCCGAGTCCTTTATAGACTCCAACATCTCCCCTACCCTCTTAATTAGCCAAATGGACAGGAGCACCTGTCCTGGCAGAGAGGAGATGGACCTACTTTATTTACAGGGGGCAGCCGCCCTGTAACTAGGGGGTGTAGCAAAATAAAATAAAATGCCTAAATATGGTTGGAAAAAGAAAGACATTTGCAGTCCTGAAAGGCTTAGAATTTTCCTCAAGAGCCAGGTGATTTGGACTCTGATGACTTGATCAAAATGTTTGAAAAGTGCTATGTTCTCCCCCAAAAATTCCTTAGCTAAGAGAGCAAAATTTCACTTAAGAAACCAACATGAAGGAGAAAATGTAACCAATTTCCTGACCAATCCTAAAAAGCTGCCCACTACATGTCATTTTGGTAGCCATCCATGAGAAGACCTTGAGAATCACACTTTAAGAAAGATGTGAACAAATGGGAGAGAATCCAGAAGAGAACACCACAAATTATTACAGGTCAGGTTTTCTAAACCTCTTGAGGAAAGATTGAAAGAATTGACTTATTTAGTCTAGAAAAGAGAAGGCTGAAGGGGGACATAACAGTCTTCAAATATGTAAACCATTGTTATAAAGAGAATATGTGGAATGTGATTCTATTTGTACTATATGCTTCCCACTTACATTGTTCAACTGGTGGTCAGACTATGCAGAGAAAAAGTTCTGTACTTAAATTCTGACTGAGCAGCTGGATGGTTCAGCAAAAGCGATCAGCAGGGAAATAGTTAGAAATAGTGACATTCAATGTGCCATTAGGTTTCGGAGATAACCCCCCATTCTTCTCAGATCACAACTCCCTGAGCTATTCAGGCTGTCTGCCAGCAGGCTGAAAAGAGTACCCTGCATAACTTCACCATCAGAAGAGATGGAAACTTTTAATGAAAGCTCAATTTTTGAAGGCCTAAATTATGCCTGTATGATGTATCATGGAAAGCCTGTTGAGATCTGCTTTGTAGGAAAGGTGCTACCCAAAGTATGGGCCAGGTCCGGGGAGGTCTAAGTAACCTCAGCTTCTGTTGAACAGAATCCAAGTTCAGAAGAATGATCAGCATCGTGAGGTATCGGGCCTTGAAGCACCATGACTTTGATGCTTATTCATAATCAAAAGCTTCTTGGCAAAACATCAATCCAAGATGCAGAACAGGTGGGATTGTCTTCCAACAAAAAAGTCAAAGCAAGAGGTTTGCATGCAAGCATCACATTTGCAATTCTGATTATCTAATAGGAAATGTTTCCTAATGGAGGGAGGGGCAGGAAGGAAATATATTACAGCAACATTATTTTGTTACACTAATTACCAATAATGGCACATACTAAGATAGCAACCACAGTCAATTCATTTTAAAAGCTATATAATAATGTTTAGGATAAGGAATTAATTTTTACAACCACTGAAGCAAATTTACTTGTACAGTAATGCAGTACAGTAATACAGATTTATTACAAATTACATTTCCTAACTCAAGTGGTTGACTTGAAGAGGCTCGGCACGATACAAAGGAAGGCACACTGTGGTAAACAGGGGATCTTCAGCAATGCACAGACGCACTCCCTCTAGGAATGGGAGGCATTCAGGGTGCTGTTAACCCTTTCCTAGCCACCAGACCCCACTCAGCAGAATACCAATTCTCTTACATTTCAGTGGCAAGCAGAAAATGTACATCCCTAAGATTACCCATTTCATCTGGCTAGCTATAGGAACAAAAGCATGGATTCTCAATCTAGGGGTTGTAAATACATGTCACGGGGTTGCAGTCTCCCTGCTCTTCCAATAGGCTAGATAGGATAGGGGATCCCAGTATGGAAAAGGTAATGGGAATGGGGTCTCAGCATGGAGCAGGTTGAGATTAAGATCCACTGCTCTGAAGCCTAAATATATCAAAGGATTAAAAAACCCTCAGATTAGATACATCTGTATCTATGTATTTGGCTCCATTTCCAGTCCAAATGTCCCATGTGGCATGCCTCTTTCAGATGAGCAACAGATTATGACCATGGAAGTGACAGTGCACCTGTTTTGCTTTAGCACCCAAATGCAGGTTGTATATGCCCACCTTTACTGTCAGAGTCAGTTGCGTAGTGTGAAAGTGGGCACGCAAAAAACCAGGCAGGACCTGCCATGTATGGCCCTTTGTAACTTGATTGGTCAGTTTAGTCACATGGTGGAAGAGGTTTTTTTTTAAAAAGACAAAAAATTCAAAACTAGAATTTTTCCATTTAAAAAATATATGTCCATAGAAAATTCAGAAAGCACAAACCTGGAGTTAAACAAAAGACACCTGTGAATTTGCAGCCGTTTCTGTAGAATTTCATGCAGGTTTTTGTTTTAAACTGCTCTACTGTAAACATAGAGGTGAAAATTCTGCCCTCAGAAAGTCAAGTCCAGATTCATTGGTATCAACAAGATTGATATACACATAACCAAAGGCAGAGCAAAGCCAGAAAATAGTCAGTTGGTATGTAGAACTCCAAGGGTACAAAATCCACTATCATAAATGGTGAATAGTTTGGTAAAGTACAGACCATCACAAACCTTTCCCCAAGATTCAAACCAAACCCAAATGTACCCTTTTGTTGACTATCAAAATGATCAGATTCCTTTTGCTTTCTTCTCTCTCCACTTCCTGGTTCCAGCTAGGGCCCTGAAGTAAAAGCATCAGATTCCTGAGAAAGGCTAGTTGAGGTATTTTGCACCTGTACAGAAGCTGGTATGGTAGTCTGCCCATCTTCTGAAAAGGCTGATCTTGGAAGGCCCAAATATGCAGTCCCGGGATTTCATTGAACTTCTAATGGGCAGGTCAGGATTAAGAGGTGTAAGAGGTAGAGCAGAGGACTGGGAGTCGGAAGACTTGGGATCAGCTACCTTGGTGACACGTATGGTATAAACGTCAAGTGAGATATAACCAGCTCTTTCCCAGATCTGCCACTGAGTTGTTGCACAGCCTTAGGGGGACTCACTTAACCCTTCAGGCCTTCCATTTTCCTATTTGTAAAATGGGAATAATACCCTCTGGTGAAAAAACTCTCAGATCCTCAGAAGAAAGGATCTGTATAAATACAAAATATGATGTGAATGATGCCTTCTCAGGTTCTCTCTTCAGTAATCTGGATCCTTTCTTCACAGTTCTGTGACTTCAGTTTCATGGATTGGAGCTGAAGGCGTTAGAGCTGGCCCAGAGCAATTAGGGCTGGCATGGAGAAGCTTTTAGACTGCATACCCCATAGCTCATCAGGGAAACTGTGCTCGAAGAGAATGTTGGCTTCACATTTCCTTTTCTTTGTTCAAGTTGTACAAAAAGCTACTCACCCTTACAAGAAACTGTCCCAAAAGGCTTTTGGTGGAGTCACTGTTGAGAAAATCCCGATGAAACGAAGGCAGCAATAGTTTCCACTGTCTCTGAAGGTCTCCACCTCGCTGCTGGTGGACAAATGTCAACATTACAAAACCCACCAACAGCGCTTTTGGTGGTGGTCTTCAGGTGACATGATAAGGAATGAATGTGTCATATGTGGAGACTGAACTTTCTTTTCACTCTCGAGGTATTCCCTCTAGGGCAGGGCATCAGGGAGTGGTGTGGAGAGAGACTTGCTTTGCTACAGATTGTGAGGTATCTGTCGATAAGCAGCGAACTACTTCCAGAGACCCTATTTCCCTGCCATCAAAAGGAGAGACAAGTATTCTGCAGCCTGGAGAACTGGGCCCCAGGATTGTCAATCGGACATTTTTCATTATTAGTTTACCTTAAAAAATAATCATGCAACCTTTTTTTAAATTTCCCTTTATTTTACAACACCTTAAATCCAATAACTTTCATGAGAATTGGCACTCACAGATCCCACTGTCTGTACCCAGTTAGTTGAGAAAGGTTTCCCAAGAGCTGTTTCCCTACCACAGGTGAGCAGAAATTTGTAAAAGTTTTTAAAAAGCCTTGCCTGTGACATCTGACCTTTTGTACATAGGCACCAAACAAACAGCTCCCTCACATACGAGGGAGACTACCAAGAAGGAATAGATCCAACAAGCTTTTTCTCTTCTGTGTTGTATTGGATGAGTTGCCAAGGGGCAGTTTTGCAAAGCATCCCCCTTGGTGCCAACCACATGGCAAAGGCCACATTATGAAGTGATCACTTGACAAAGCTCAGCCTGAGCCCCAGAAATATATATTTCATTTACAGAATTTGACTAATTTTGTTTTTATTTCATTTTTAATCATTCCTATATGGAGACCTCTTTGAATTAAGTTTCATCCTGGGTTCGCAGTGCCTGGAGGGAGATTCAATAGCTTAGCCGTAAAGCCCTGAAAAAGGGAGGAGGGGGAGGGAGTGGTTTCTCATGCAAATACTGGAGAGACCGTGAACTCCTGCTGATGTTTTTCTAAGCTATAGGATAAATGAGACTTTCTTAATACTTTCCCCACTGCAAATAAGCAGATGGGGAGCCTCTGACATGTGACTTGTGCTGCCTTATTCATCACAGCATCCCAACTGCAGGTAACAGTTATTACAGCTAATTATTGGCAATTACTGCCACTGGGCTAGTAGGTGTGTTTCCCCAATAACTTCCAGCAACTAGCGAGGCTTTGAGAGAGGCTTTACTGCCTCAGCCCAGCCAGCCATTCCCCCCCAAATGGCATCTCTGTTTCACACCATGGCATCATCACAGGACAACCAGAGGGATGGGCATGGGGGGAACAAAACCCAAACCCACAAACTTGTGGGGTTGCTGATAACACATTTTTTGCCTCCTGCGTATGGCGTGTGGAGTGGGGAACCATTTCAACTAGAACAATTCTCCCTTTCTCTTCTGAAAACCTTTACGCAATCAAGTCTAGCTTCCCACCCTCCCCGCCAGCCTCTCCCTTAAATGGATATAATTCAATTCAAACAAAAACGCAAGTGCAGTCCGTGCTTTTCCCACATAGAAAGTATACAGCAGTGGGCTGAGGAATGGACCCTTTGAAAAATTCATATGCCAGCCTTCCCACTATTGTCATTTCATTCTGTCTTTGTAATTGTCTGATATTACATTGTTCCCTGCCGGAAGATTAATTAGCTAGTCTTACCCTCAAACATACCATCCCTCTGAAACCCTCCAGGAAGCTGGAGTGGTGCCAAGTCTCTCGTATTTGCTATTCTGGCTGGCAGCTGCTACTGTATCTAAGAAAGCCTCCTATTCTCCCTTAACAACAGTTGCTGTGCCAACTGACCCCCTTTTTTCCCTCCCCCTTCGCTCCTAAGTCCACCGCCAAAGAGGTAGCTAAGTTTCAATGCCGCAGGCCGGGGATAAAGAGGGGAGGAAGGGGGAAAAAATACCGCCCCACACAAACCAACCCTATGATTGGCATAATTACTCACACTCATTAAGTATGGCTGCATTGCATATGCAAATCGAGCGAGTCAAGTGCACAGGGCGCGTCAGGCTGCTGGAGCACCAATAATGCCTTTCAGATTCCTCAGTTCTGTCTAGCGTTGGGAAGAATGTGAGCGAGATGGCATCTCACAGGCTGGTGTGCCGAACTGACAGAAAACAGCCTTTGCATTCAAGCTAAAGACCTACAGCATTAACACCAAGATCCTTGAAAAGAGAGAGGGGGGAGGACGAGAGAGAGAGAGAGAGAAGAAAATGGGGGGGGAATGGAGGTGGGTGTGTGTTCAGGGAACATCGCCAGCCATTTTGGATCTAAGGGAAACAGTGGGGCAGAGAGAGGGAGACACGCAAACCTGCCTGTCTATATTTCCGCATCCCCACACCCCTGCCCGTTTTCACCCCCTCCCCAACGCGTTGCCCTCCATCGTAATCAGTGCTCACGACTTTTTATTTTGCAGCTGCCATTAGTGAAGACAAGGGCACTGTGCATGCTACAACTGCTTATTGTGTGCACTCTTGGCAAGGCGCCTGATCCACCGCTAAACATCTCGGCATGCCAGGCAGTATATTTTCCGCTTTTGTTTTTCTCACCCCCCCCCACACCAATTCTCCCTCACCCTCTCTCTCCCATCTACCACTCCCTTTATTTATTTTATTTTAAATGTGGTGTCCAGACAATCTGAATTTCGCAGTCGCTGACCATACAAAATGTTTAAAGGGGGACTGTTTTGTTTTAAGGGGAAAAGAGTAGTGAGTCTGTCTCCAAAGACAACGTGCAAATAAAAGACATACCCTTTTGCATTAGCAACTGGCATTCATGTCCATACTTACAAGCCTCTGCCCCCACCTCATTTGAATGCTCCCAAGGAATGGACTGCCGGCATACGTTGTTGTTTTGGGGTTGGTTTTTTTTTCCTTTTCAAGCTTAAAGAAATTAGAAAAACCACATCCTTAAATTCCAATGCGCTCTGTAAACCAATGCTAATTAACCAGCAGGAAATTACCTCACCGACTGGACGCTTTTGCAGAAGGTCCTTGAGAAGTTATGCTCGCCTCTTAAAATTGCCACATTGGTTAAATTTTCTTTCTTTTTTTTTTTTTTCCCAGTTTGCTATTTTGCCAGAGTCAAAAAATAAAAGTGCGGGCCCACTTGCCCTCCGTTCCCCTTCGCTGGATTTCCAGCTGTGATCCCCTTCAGGGCAAAAGAAGTAAGAATTTGCAATATTGGAGGTACTGCATATGAAAGCAGGTCATGTTTTAAAAAAGAAAAAATAATAGCAAGCCTGCAATACCAGTAGTAACAGCTATAAGCAAAAATGAATATACTGGACTCTTTATAGCCTGACACAGTTTTAGCTCTGGCACACCAGATACCTTGCCCATTTCTAATGTCAAAACCCAGAGACAGACTATATCTATGGAGGCAGCATCAGGCTATTTTGCTTCTTTTCCTCACCAATCTCAACACTGTGAGTTTAAAGTTGGAAAGAAAGAGGGGGCTTTGTTACAACAAATTGTCCTGCCCCTCCATACATTCCCCCTATCCGACCTCTCCCCAAAAAATCCAAAAGCAAAACCTGTGCACTGACTCTTAAGGGAAAGATGCTGCGGTGTTTGTTTGGAACGGGCTATACACTAGGGTGCACTAAAAATTTTTTGAACCATGTGATCCAAAGGCTGCAGGAAATGATCAGATATTATCATGGGGACTAATTAAGTTCCACCGATAGAACGGTGAAGCTGGAGTGTATTACTGTCCTCCTCTGTAGGGTCCCCTCCCCTGCCTTCCCCTGCCATCCTGGTGTACTACAGGAACGTGAATTAAGCGCTGATGAATGCTGTATTAATTAATTACATGAAGACATTCGTGGGCAGGGGGTGAGGATGAAAAGTAGTGGGGGAATTTGCACTATGCAAATGACCTGGGGAGGGGCAGTTATAAATTTGTTTCCTATTGTTTTCTCACCAGAAGGTACAGGGTGGAAACAGTGTGTTAAGTCAGTGTGGCTAACCTGCAGGCACCAGGCACAGCATCAGTGAGACTGAAAGCCATCTGTTTTGTACCATGGAGATGAGCTGTGGGAATAGGATCTCTCAAAAACTAAAGCAAGAAAGCGGGGAGGGGGGAGAGGAGAAAGAAGAGCTAGTAGAGCCCACAGATCTGTGCCGCCATCTTCTTTCACTGAGAAGGATGGATATGAAATCAATTTCACAGATTTCGAAATGGCTGTTCAAAAGGGTTTTGCTCTTAGGAAGTTAATGGGATGAGCTCAAAGGAGCCAGCCAGTGCTGGGGAGGGTTGTAAGGTTTTGTTTTGCATATGCAGATTGTTTACTAAGCCAAAATATTAAACCATTACAAAGAAGAAGAATCAAAGCTCAGAGTATAACATCAATGTATATTTCCCACCCATCCGCTCACATGTCACTGATCAGAGGAACAGAAGGGTGACCTAATGGGTGGCTGGGACTTGGAGAGAAAAACATTTTTTGCTCAAGTGTGAGTGAACGTATTGCTGAGGCTGAAATGCACTGGCCAGCAAAAGGCATGAGATGGACAAGTGCTATAAAAGCTCCCTGATGCACACAACCCTACCAGTGCACACTCAGACCCAAAATGCTACACCCAAAGCCATTCCAGTAGCACATCCCTCTGTATATGGTCAGTGATCTCCAAACCTGGCCTGCTACACCAACAGTCTCCCCCCTCAGATTCTGCCAATGCACATCAACACTGAGCCAACTGCATCCCTGCTAATCCAGTCCTAACCCCACCCTCTCAACTTGTTTGGAAGCAAGTTTTGAACTTGGGTCTCCAGAGGTGAAAGCTTGGCATATTCACCCCACAGCACCACAATTCCATGCGGGCCTGTTGACCTGAGTTGTCCCTGTAGTCTTCGCAAGATCATACAGCACACTTAGCTCATTTTGCCCAGCAGCTGGCACATCTCACCGGTCTTCTCCTCACTCTGCCTCTCAATCTCTTGTTTTCCATGTTTAATTTCTCAGCCGAGCGCTATTTGTAATTACCCTAGAAAACTGAATCATGGCTGACAACAGCTGTTGCCGCAGCCTTATACACATTGACATGCTGGAGAAGTCCACTAGGGTACCTCATTGAGAGATCACCCTCAAATTGAAAGGAGAGCTAAGGTGATTTCCCTATCTCCAGAGGAGTGCCACACATCTGGATTACTCCTGCCAGAGTCAGCTGAACCCTCAAGGTTCACAATCTTTTCTCTCTCTCTCTCTGTCCCACACACACACCAAATACCATGACCGGCAAACAATGTGCTATGCAAAATACTTCATAGGTTTTTTCAGAGACAATTCCAGATGGTGGCCCTTGTACTTCAAGTGCTCTTACTTCCTTGGCTATGAAGTAGTGCTGGCATTTTAAACTAGAAAATAATTCTTCCTAGGCCATTCCCCTACACACAAATCTCTCAAGTATCCCCAATTTTGAGGGTCCTCACTCATTTAATTCCCAGAGTTAGCAAGGTCCCACATAAATTTGGCATCCCCTCACTTTCGTTGCTGAGGATTATTTACATCAGAATAAATGAACCATGGAAGAGCAGCTAGAGAGTCATTTATGCCGAAGGAGGGAATCCCTCACTATTTTAGGCTTTCTTAATGAATAACTTGTGTCCCCTCATCCTGGGTTTCTGTCACACAGTGTGTTCCACATTTGGGCCTTGTCAAGTTGAAAGGTATGAGGTTTCTGCAGCACCCTCATAAACATTTATCAGGGCTTGTGTACACAGAAACTTATAGTGGCAAGCCAAGGTGTAAATCTACAGCAGTCAAAGCACACTAGGGACATTTTTCATGCATGGTAGTAGGGTCCACATGGCTAGTTAATGTGTGGTTAGCTAGTGAGCTGTAGATTGACAATCTGGTTTGCTGAACACTAAATCTCTGGGTAGACAAGCCCTCAGAGGGCAAGGCAGAGGGTGGAGGATGACAGGGGATGGACACACCTTGCGGGAATCCCTGTTTAAATATTGGCAGCTCATTCCTGGCTTTACTCTCCGCACTATTTTCCTAAACAGGTCTCTTTCTTCATCACACCTTACTAGTACCAGCTTCTCATTTCAATAGTGTTCATGCCTCCAGTGCTGTTCCTAAATATTGTGCTTCCCCTCTTCTACCTCTACTCCCCAGAATGCTATCCTCCTCCTCCTCCTTCATGCCATAATTTAAAAACTGTCTTCAAACCTCTTTCTTCTCTGTTGCACCGAAATTGCACCCTCATTCTCCCTCTCTAGCAAACCACTGTAGTTGTGGCTAGCGGTTGTGGCTTTGTCTGTTGCTATTGCTAACGATGTGCTAGTTTTCACACTGAGTTTCCTCTCTAACACTTGCTATTCAGGTGTTATATAAACATCATCATTTAATGTCTAGTTCTTCAACACATTTTAAGTTTTTTTATTAAATGTACTTACATTAAAAATAAAAATGCCATCCTGTCTGAGTAATTGTCCTTGTTATTGGACCAATCTTGCTGTTAATTTTGGATTATATACCGGGACACAGAACAAACAGAACTGCCAAGCCGCTTTGCAAACAATGGAGGCTTGCTTTCTAAAGAGTCCTTGCAAGAGCTCTTATTATTAGAAGTTTTCCACTGCAAGGAATGAAATGCGGTTAATGTCTCTAAAGCGATAGTTCAGAAATAGAAGAGACCCAGAGATCGGCAAAGAAAGTTATTAGAAGCATGGGGAGGCTTCCAGAAAAGAGAAACTTCACCTTCCACTCCAAGTTCAAGGTGCATTTCCTCAACCTGCTTTCTCAAAGCCCTGGTCTACATGACAAACTTATGCTGATATAACTACATTACTCAGGGGTGTGGAAAATCAGTTATACCAACCAGAGGCACTGACTCTGTGGGTGCTCCGGGCTGGAGCACCCACAGGGAAAAAATGGTGGGTACTGAGTGTCCACCAGCAGCCCCTGTATCAGCCCCTCCCCAGTGCCTCCCACCCACCAGCGGGCCCATGGATCAGCACCTTCCCCTCCCTCCCATCCATCTGTTTCGTGGTGTGCAGGAGGCTGGGGGGAAGGAGGAGGAGCGAGGACACAGTGTGCTTGGGGGAGAGAGCGGAACTGGGCCGGGAGAGGCGGGTGGGGGTGGAGTGGGGGCGGGGTCTGGGGCAGAGCTGGGGGTCAAGCACCTCCTGACACTTTAGAAACTCAGCACCTGTAATACCAACCGAACTTCTGGTGTGGACAGCGCTAAGTTGACTGGAGGGCTTCTCACACTGACATAGCTACTGCCTCTCGAGGAGGTGGAGTACATATACCAACAGGAGAAGCTCTTCCATTGGCGTAGGTAGTGTCTTCACTAAGTGCTGCAGTGCCGTGAGTGTAGACAAGCCCTGACACACACAGAGCAGCATGCATATTCTAAAAAAATCTAAAAACAAGCCCTACCAAAAAATCCTCCAGTGCGCACATAGTTATCTCTTTGGGGAGAGGAGGAGGGAGAGAATGAACTGCATGTGACAGATATTAGTCATGTTGTTTAATTCACTACTGGAAGGCGCTCAGACATTACAGAGATGAGCACAGTATAAGAAAAGCCTATACAGAAGATTAAAATATGGGGCCTATTTTAGTTTACAGAGGAAACAAATTAAAGGTGATAGGAAAGAGGTACACAAAATAATGATTGGGGTAGGAGTGCCAGACTCACTTCTCTATTTACCCTCTCTCCTAATACACCGTTACCTCGATATAACACCACCCGACATAACACGAATTTGGATATAACAGGGTAAAGCAGTGCTTGGGAGGCAGGGGGGCTGTGCACTCTGGTGGATCAAAGCAAGTTCAATATAACACAGCTTCACCTATAACGCGGTAAGATTTTTTGGCTCCCAAGGACCGCGTTATATTGAGGTAGAGGGGTATAAGAGCAATGGGCAGTCAATAAAAGTGAAAGCCAACAAATAAAACTGTTAAAAAAACATAATGTATAATTACCCAGTGAAACTCGTTGCCACAAGATATTACTGAGGCCAAGAAATTAGGAGTAGTATAAAACCCAACTAGATTGTTCTATATAACAAAAACATCTACAGTTCAATTATTTTTAAACTTATCTAATGTAAGGGATACAAACAATCATATTTTACCCAGTAACTGACTGGGGTTAGGAAGAAACTTCTCCCTGTGGGCAGGTTATATGGGGTCCTTGCATCTTCTTCTGAAGCATCTTATACTGACAACAGTCAGAAAGAAAATACTTGACTTGAGGGACCACTGGTCTGATCCTTTATGGACATTCTTGTGGTCCTAGGACTTATGAAGAAAGATTAAAACTAAAGGACTGTGGTCTAGTGGTTAGAGCAGAGTAGGCGCCAGGTCACTTTGGATCTATTCTTGTTTCTATCACAGATTTGTTATATGCCTTTGGACAAATCACTTTCTCTCTCTTCCCTCCGTATCCTGGGCAGCAGAACAAGGATAATCCAACCCCAACCTCACAGCTGTGTTATGAGACATAAAGCACTTTGAGACCCTTGGATTAAAGTCTCTATGTGCAAAATATTTTTTATTAAATATGAACAGCTTAACTAAATGACAACAACTAAAGGGAATATGGTCACAATATATAAACACCAAGAAAACAAAAAAGCAGTTGGGGATAGGGTAATAAAGAGGTGCAATAAGAAGTGAAGGGAAAAACTAAAGTAGGAGGAAATTAAGGATGAATATCAAAAAAAAGTATGTAAGTCCCCTTGCTTAGATCTTAAAATTGGACTGGACATGCCACTATACAGCGTGCTGTGCTAAGAAGTGAAGAGGAAAAATTCTGCATTAGTCAGGGGATGGAGCAAATAAGTCTTTTCTATCTCCAATTTGCGGGATTGTGTGAAATTGTTTAGACACTATTAATAACCCAGTATGTCCATTGCCAGGGCAGCCCGTTTCTCCATAGCTAGTAGGGGCAGCTTAAATGTAATCCTCTGGCTAAACAAGGAAAACGCCACATTTCCAGGATAAGCAAGAGTCCAAAGCATATGGTGGCTCCAACAGATGCTCTTTGTCCTCTCCAGGCCACAGCTCCTCCCAAATCCACCCTCTCTTGGAAGCCCTGCCAATGGGCCCTGAACTAGGAAGCCAATGCTCAATATATACCTTTTAGCTCCCTTTGTCTGTGACCTTTTCCTTCTCTCTGTCCTTTAATTCTCACCTGAGACTTGGCTATTTCTGTCCCTTCAGCATAAAACCAACTGTTCTGAGGTACCTCAAAACTCGTCCCCCAACATCTCTATCCACCTCAGGCATCTCTACCAAAGTCCATAAGAACTTCTTCCTCCCTGGGGTTCCTGACCCTTCAGTCCATCTGCCTCTTAGGCCTCCTCCCAGCCAGTTTGGAGTAGTTGTTATTGTTGGGTTAGGGTAGGGGAGGCTCCCCATTTTGGAAGGTGGGCCTCTGGTCAACAGGGTACAATCCACACCAGGCCGTAGCTGCCAGTACTGCCCACTCCTAAAGTTAGAACATCACCAGTCAGACCCCAAACAATCATGGAGTTTGGCCCCAAAATTGTATTTAAAAAATCATAAAACAGAAAAAGTTTTAGTGTGTGATGTGGTTCGTCTCCTGATTTCTGACTCACACCCCCGCCCACCCCCAGTGCATGTGTGTGGCATGACCATATTGTCAACTCTCCCACATTTAGATGGTGCAGGAGTGCTCGCTGGAACAAGGATCAAACAAAATGCTCCCTAACAGTGCCAAGTTTCCAGTTTCTCCCTGACACCAAAAATCCAAATCAGTTCATCCTCCTCAGCATCAGATGTGCCCAACCCCCACATCCATTCTGCCCCAATTCTGTCCCCAGTGAACCTCTGATCCTTTTGCAGCTCCCGGGGTTCTTCAGTCCCCTCACCCAAACCTGGGGTGAGAGCAGATGCAGCACGGGCTTCTTCACCCCCTTCCGAGGCTTGAGGACATGGTGCAGCTCCAGTAGGGTGACCAGATGTCCTGATTTTACAGGGACAGTCCCAATATTTGGGGCTTTGTCTTATATAGGCACCTATTACCCCTGACCCGCAGTCCCGATTTTTCACATTTGCTATCTGGTCACCCTAGGCTCCAGAGGTTCTTCACCCCCTCCCCCTTCCCTAGGGCCAGAGAGCAGACTGATCCATTGTTCCTAGCGAGAAAGAAGGGAGCAGAGCCACCTTAAGCTACTAGGCTCTTTCTGCTCCCTCTTCCTCTCTTATGAATACTGGGGGGAGGAAACTCCCTGAAAATGGAGGCAGAGGAATAGGAGGGGGAGTAAGGGGAGGTACTGAGACTCGGTGGGGGTGGAGGCAGTGGGGAGATAGCCTGCTCCAGCCTGGAAATCAGGGTCCTGGGGCTCTTATCTGCACCCATGCCTGTTCCAGCCCCTATGGGTCCTGTTCCTTGCTCCTGACCTAAGAAGCCACAAACACCGTATAGTATAGATGAGATCTTTAGTCAGAGCCTTTAAAGAGAATTAAATTAGAATTGGTCACCTTTAAACAACAATTCTTAATTTGTTTTTTTAAACAAAAACAAACAGAATTGTGAAACGTTTTCATTTTGGTCAGTTTTCCATTGTTTTTGTTGTTAAAACAAGCTAACAAACACACCACTAAACCCGATCAAAAACTCAGAACCCGAGAAACTTCACCAACCTGCCCCTCTCCCCCCAAATTTTTTATTTCAGTTTTTTGTTAAAAAAAAAAAAAAAAAAGAAATGTAGATGTTTTTGATATTTTTTTCCTTAAAAAATCATGCAGAAAAAGAAAATTCCATGTATATATGCCAGGTAACTTAATTACCCATTCCAGCAGATTTCCTCCTTGCTACGCTTCCTCAAATAGTTTCACCTGGGGCAACTGGCCTCCAGTCCTCACAGCTGGGGGAAAAGGGAGTTTCCTTCTGTTACTCCAAGGAAGGATCTTAACCCTTTCCACCTCCATAAACTGTCTGGGGTTTATACACCCCCTCACAAGGTCATATTTAATTTCTAACTCTTGTAAGGATCTCATCTTTTCCTTTCTCATTGATCTTTTCCATGTCCCTGACAAAGCCTTGAAGATTTACACACATGCCTTCCCCAAGTTTCCCTCTTACGGCCTCTTTTTGCATCGTCTCGGTTGACTTTTGTCCCAGTAACTTATCCTGGCTAATGATTTGGAGGCACAAATATCTCCTCTCCAGCTCAGTCCAATCCAAAATATCAGTAGCTTGCTTGCCAATGTGTCTTTATAGTTAACTGATAGGTCCCATTTCAGTTTCTGGCCTGACTACAATCACGGCAGCTGTTATAGATTTCCTGCTTTTAGAGCATTGTGTTATACTTTATCTGATGCCTCTTCTGCCAGAATCCAGTGGAAGTTAAAGATCTCATTAAACATTTTGAAGAGAATCAGGTATAGCTCATGTCCCCCAGCTAACATTCCCTCTCTTAGTAAGTCATATGCTAATGTCCAAGGTGCTATTGTGAAGAACACAGGCTGTTGCAGTTGCCTGTGTGTTGACTATAGTATCTGACTCATGGCTTTGCACAGAGCTTGGAAATATGGTGCCTGGAACATGGAAGGCATGAACAGTAGATTTCTGTTCTGCATGGGAGGTGGAGACAAATACACTCACTACCCTGATCTGAATGAGCCCAAAGGTGCAAAACTCATATCTGGGCCCAAATTTCCCTAAGTTCAGGATGTTACCTCTACAGTTTTGCATTAGGCCTTTGCTAAGCACGAACCAATCAACATGTCATGTAATCCACACGTAGGGCTTTCTAGATGCTGCTAGGTATGTTGCAGTTTTCACTAGTCCCTATTTTAAATAGAAATGTTTTTCTGGAGGTTCCAAATGTCTCTTCTCCCAGGGTAGTTGTGGTTTAAGTATTAGTGAGGTTAAGTCTCATTTCTACAATGAGCAAGTGATAAGGAGGTGGCAGCTTTAGTGACTATAAAGCCAGGAAAGCCTTATTCCACACTCAGAGTTAACATTATTACTTTAGTTAGTTATTTCCAGTATCTCCAGAAGCTGGGGCTGGACAACAGGGTTGGATCACCTGTCTTGGCTAATAGCCATTGCTGGACTTATCCTCCATCAACTTATCTAGTTCTTTTTTAAACCCAGTTATACTTTTGGCCTTCACAACATCCCATGGCAAGAGTTCCATGGGTTGACTATGTGTTGCGTGAAGTACTTCCTTGTGTTAGTTTTAAACCTGCTGCCTCTTAATTTCATTGGGTGACCCCTGGTTCCTGTGTTATGTGATGATGGTCCTCCAGGCTCCCTGCAGCACATCACTACCACAGGGTTTCACGTAGTTTTCAATAGCTCCAGAAAGGGGCATTCACCATCACCTTGGATATTCTGGCCTGCAGTGCAACTGTTTGCTGATGTTACTGTTTTGTGTCTACTCAGTCACCAGGGCTGTCAAGCTACCACCTTCCAACATTACTAAAAAGAAACATGGGATCATTAAAAAAAAATGGTAAGGAGTGAAGTAGCTGGAAATGACTGAAGTATCAAAGCCCTAGAACCTGTGAGAGCTGCTAATACAATGAATAAATACTGCCCACTGCACCACAAGCAACAACCCTGGGCATTTTACTTCTCAAAGCGTATCAGCTACCTTCATTGATTAAGCCTCATCAGCCTTCCATGACGTAGCTAGCTATTACCTCCATTGGACAGACGCTGTACAGGAGGATCAGCAAGGCTAGGTGGCTTGTCCAAAACATCACACCGCTCTATGGCACAAAGTCATTGGGACTCAGAGGACTAGGAATTGAACCCAGATATCCTGGCTTCCAGTCGCAATGAATAATTCACCAGCCCTAACAGAATGTGCAGTTAATTAGCACAGGGAATTCAGAGCCTGGATGGTGCTTTGTTTAAAGGACAAAATGCTTGTATCTGTTGCAGAAATTCTAGAAAAAACCTTTTTAAATTAAGCATTTTAACTCTTGGGAGAAGGAAGCCATGCATAAGTGTCCTCCTCTTAGTGCCAGGGGCGTTAAAAGGGCAGCTTTCCAAATAATACATTAAAATAAAGGGGGGGAAATGCACCAGCGTGACTTTTGAGAAATCATGTACATTACAAATGTGGGTTACGTTAATTGCCAAATTATAGTGCTGTGGCTTCATTATACACAACCCCTACCCCCACTCCTGCTCAGGGTCTCACTCTGGCAAACAAAAGCCTAAGTTACAGATTGAAACTTACTTTAAAAAAAGTCAAATCTCATATTCTCATGTAATCACCTGAGCCCAGGAGCTGGTGCTTTCCGAAAAAGTATTGACACCTCCCACAATAAAATCACAGGACATTTCACTTAGAACCCAGCACTGAGGCAAAGACTAACTTCCCTCTCAACTATAACAGACCAGGGGGCTCATTCAGAAGGGAAGCTGTCAGAGTGTTTTAGAGGGAAAACAACACAAGGATATAAATCTAAACTCAGCTCAGAAAATCCCCCAAAGTGAAGGAGGGTTCAGATCAGGGGCTTAGATTTGGGCCTGTTAGGTTTTGCAATAATAAACATACCAAGATAAATGAGACATTCATTTGCTACAGAAGGTGGGAATTTGACCTTTGCCTATTTAGACCTTATTTCATTAGGCTTCTGCCGCCAATACACTGGATACCTGAATGGTGCTTTCACAAGGTTTTCACTGGTCGTTTTCACTTCAGAGACAGAGATACTCTTGGCCATTTTGGCAAGAAGGGCAATTAGCCAGATTGTCTCAGGTGGCTTCTGTATAAACACCCTCACGATGTGAACGTACCAATCCCAGCAACCACCTCCATCAGCACTGGTTCAGCTTTGGTGGCTTCCTTAATACAGTATAGACGTATCAGGATGAAGAGCAATTAATTAGGAAGTGCATTTACAAGGGAATGCTGATACCCAGCTGGTGACCACATGGGCTCCAAAAGCTTCAGTAGCACAATATAATCATCAATGATGGACACGGACCGAAGATCCAGCCAGACGGCCTTAAGGAACTAACTATAGATCAGTCCTGATGGTTCTCATTCTGCAAGGAAGCCATGTTCTTTTGAGAGTTATCGTGGTGATGATGTTGATGCTTTTGAAATGGCCACTGGACAGGTCAGAACACACTGTGCTCAGGTAATAAGGCAGATTTCTACTTTTAGACAGGAACTCTTAATTCTAATTCCTTTTTATTTTTAAATAAAATTGATTGCAAACTGATTTGGAGCCATTTTTTAAGTGGGCGATTATCTGGGACATATTGAAAAAAATAAGTAATCTCAGGTTTTCTGAATGACACAGAAACGTCACTTAGCTTTAGAACTTGGAAACAGGCTTGGGGGGCGGGGAAGCTTGTATTTCCAATTTCTTTCCTGCTCAAATTGGCCTCCTCTTAAGAGATTTATCTTTCCAAATCCTGGGGGACTATAAGGATTTAACACCATCTGGATATGTTCTCAATCTATCAGTAAACCTGAGACTTTGTTGCTCTCAGTAATATGGCAATACCTAGGAAACCAAGATCCCCTATGTTCACCTTTGCCTTAGGATGGTAATTAGAATTGGCATTTTCAAACAGCACCTCCCACTCCAAAGGATCCTATTGAGCTCTGTAAACTATGGCCCAAAACGTGCAAATGATCCCAATTTAGGCATGCATTACTCCTGCAAAGCAAGATTGTAGTATACCCAGATTACCAGCATTACCCTTTGCTCAAAGCAGCAATAAACTGTGTGAGTGGGGCTTTGTGGTCCCCATTCTGATATAGGGGGCGTACTGTAGAAGCCTGGCGAGCATGTCCTTGATCCCCAAATGCTCCTCTGTTACCTTGGGGTCTCTGGAGTGACCTTTTGGTGGTTTGGGAAGATACCCAAAATCAAGGCACAAAAATCCCATCCCATACTCCCTCTCTGCCTGTAGCAGACAGAATTTGGCTCAATATATGTGCATGGGCATGGGAATGCATCCCCTCTGGGGTGGCATACATAATCCAGGCAGACAGCAAATCACACCACACAACAGCAGAAAGGAGGGAAAAAATTGGCCAAGGATTCCTCCTCCCCTCCCCTGGACTTAAAGAACAAAACAAACAAACAGCCTCCCACTCAGTCACAATGCTTCAGATACACGGAGGTCCTTGTGGTTATCAGAAGGGTCTCGGGCTTCCTTAGATCAAGGGCCCTTCATTACTTGTTCACTAAAGCCGAGAGGAACCAGCAGAAATACTACGAGTACTTAAGCGGAAAAACATTACAGAGTCTAAAGGCACTTTAAATGATTTAGCTACAAACTCGCCTGTAATAAGACATCTATTTTGGTTAATCTTTAAGTTGCAAATCTTGGAACTCTTGAACCTGCCTGAGGGTACTGTCAGCAGCACTCCATTTAAACACTGCTTATTGGGAATAACTGCTATTTCCCACTGTAACCTCCAAACCTCTTCAAGTCTGTCTTATTGCTTTGCCCAAATATACTCGCCTTGAGGATGCAGAGGGTTTTTTTTCCCCTTCTCTCCATTTCAGTAAGAACTATTAAGATGATTTAAACAAGCCAAATCAGACAAGACCATTTCCCATGTGATGCAGCATGGGCTCCAAATAGCCTGCCCCAGGTTTTTTAGAGAATTTTTTTTTTGTAGTGCTTGCTAGGATTATATATTCAAATGACTGTAGTTTGATCACTTGTCACATGCAAGGGATTTGAGGAGACAGGTGCATTTTCATCTTCCCAGTGAGCCAATTTAGGACCAGGCTCCCCGCCCCCACCTGAAGGAAGAGGCCTCTCTCCCAAGATGCAAGTGACTAGAATCTTTCTTTGCACTGAATCAGCTGGAAACCTTCCTTTGTAGTAAGTTCAGTATTGCTGACTCTGGTGTGCTTATTGCAGTCTTGCCAGTGTTTTTATTTTGATAGGAAGGACAAGTATAATGGGTGCTAATCAGGATCGATGAGAGGCCTAGTAAGCAAGTCACTGCTGAAATGGACTCACTTGTTTTCCTGTTGAATCAAAACCTCATCTCCTACCCAATCCCACCATAACTTCACTAAGCAAGTTTAACGTACGCCTGTTAGAATTCTAGGTAGTTGATTCCTTAACACATATGCTGGATCTATTGACAGCGTAGCACTGTCCTGACTCTGAATAATTTACAGAGGAAGGATAAAAACCCTTGTAGAAGGAATGGGGCAGTGGTTCAGGGCCATCTTATCCCTGAAGCTATTATTCATAATACAGTGGGTGCCAATAAGTGACAATTTTTTTCCATTAAGTGGTGATTTCACATCCTCTCTTATCCTAACATTACTGCAGTTACATGAAGCAATGAATGTTGAACTGAAGAGACCTACTGTATGTGCCATTTGGTACAATGTGGTACACAGAAAAGGCAAATATGTGATCTTCAGAAGTGTCTGTATGAGTAGGGTTGACAGTAAGCTCTGGCATTGATGATTTAGTGGCATGCAGAGAGGTTTCCAGTCCATAACAACGATGCAGACAGGCTCTTGGGAATGCAATCCCTTAGTGTTCTTGGTTTCATTAGGCTTTCCCAGTGACTATACTCAATCAGCAAAAGCCTTTGCAGGCCTGCACCTGCATTGGTAAACTATGGTCCTAGTTAACTCTTCAGCTGGCTCATCCCAAAGCTAGCTACTGGCAGTGCTTCCTTTCTCACCCTACATCTTTCTGCTTCAGAGAGGCTCTCAGCTTTTTCTTTCTTTTCTATTTTTATAAACTCAGTGGGAGCTAACATGATATACCTGATCTGTCTGCCTAGGTGAGTCAGCAGAGTAAGCTCTGCATTTCAAACAGATGTTAATGGTTCTTCTTCTTTGCAAAAGCAGGGATAAAGTGCTGTGGGCTTAAGAAATTCCAACCCACAACTTCCCAGAAGCTGGAAATGAGTGACAGGGGATGGATCACTTGATGATTACCTATTCTGTTCATTCCCTCTGGGGCACCTGGCATTGGCCACTGTCAGAAGACAGGATACTGGGATAGACGGACCTTTCGTCTCATTCTTATGGACACATCGTCAAAGGAGAATTAATACCATCAGGCAGGGAAATTCCATACATACACTCTAACCGAATTATGTTTTGCATCGAGTACAAAGAGCCAGTGAGCACATGCAAACACACACAGTATATTTTTAACCCAGAGAACAAACAGAGTCTCCAGAAAGCGAAGGGACCCTAAACTAGAGGACAAGGAATTATCATGCATGCGCCCTGTTCTGTGCAACAAAACAGTGGTTAGCACAGATTCTGCTGATTGGTAACCAGAGCTGGGTGAATCAGTGGTGTGCTGCTAGTAAACGCAATTTATCGTCTAAATCAGAGTACTGCACTACACTGGAATGCTGCAATCTTTGGAAAACTGGGCACCTAAGAGTTTGTCCATATGGAACAGCTATGCACAGTAACGTGTTGTGCATTAACTGGCCATGTAAACACTGCTAGTGCACACTAAATGCTTCAGACAGCACAATGTTAAAGTGCACTAGGGAATCTTCTGTGCTCACCTACATGGACCAGTTAATGTGTTAAATGTTCCTGTGCTTTACAGGTCACACCCCCAAGGCATATTACCCCATCATATAGACAAGCTCTTAACAGTCTCTTTTCAGTGACAGTTTTACATTTGTTTTTAATTTGTGTTGTCCTGTTTTCCAGATGGGTTCCCGAGGTCAGACTGTGAGCAAAGAGGAATGTAGATCCAGACATGCAAAATTAAAAATACTCCTAATTCACAACTGGAGCCAAATTTTCAAAATTGCTCCACTTTTATTTTAAGTGTAACTTAAGCGCCCTCGTGGCCAAGATGGAGTCTGCTCTGCAAGACTCTGGCCAAGAGAAGACGCACGCAGCAGTAAAAATCCCTTGCACCCCAGGGGCACCTATTCCAACCCCCCCCAGAGTGAACACATACACAGACCGGAAAAGTACAAGGGATATAAGAAAGGGAAATATTTATTTACAGAGGGATGAGAGGAGAAAAACAATAAGGGGAAATGTAGTGTTGCCAAACCAAGGCCCCATGGGCTCAGTGGTAGCACAGTCTGGAAGGGCAGACACCGATCAATGTGTCTGCACACAGAGGTCAGGAGTCCTGAGCAAAGTTCCAGTCCAGTGGTGAGTCTTGGGTGCTCCTGGTCGTCTTCAGCACCAGTAAACTTTTCCCAGCAAACCCCTCTGGTGCCCTCTCTGCAAAGCCCCACAGAGCGTCCACCTCCCCACTTAACTAGCTACAGCCTCTCTCCTTGTTCCCAATGAAGAGTCACAAGCCCCAGTACTCACAGCCCCATGCTGCTCTGGGCAGCCGTGATCCTGGGGGCTATCTCCAGGCAAATGTTCAGTTTTCTGTCTCCTTGAAATTTGGGATTTGCACAAAAACATCATAAGATTTTTTTTAATTGAGGAAAAGTGCATTTTCTTCATTCTCTTCATACTCAAGTGCAACCACTTCGTCCCAAGCTTTTAAAATAAACAAATAATAATGATGTAAATTAATCAACCACCTTACAAAGAGTCATAGCCTGAAAGGTGAAGGTTTTGGTAAGTTATAAGTGACTGACAACAGGGGGTTAGAATGGAATTGCTTATGCAACCTTAGCTCCGGCAATCCACTATCACAATAATAATGAGTGTCTACATTATTAATGAAGATGTTTATTCTTATGACCAAATACAGTGAATTAATATTTAATCCAAAATCCACATGAAACCCCAACCTCCCCTGGCTTCTCATTTATCTCCTTGTTACCTTGGAAATCTCTGAGCTTTGTAAACTGACCTGAGACTTTGGCTATTAGGGTCTGATCTAAGAACTACATTGGCTGTTTTCTACATAAGTACTGCATCTTTTGATCTGGTAACCCCTGTCACTTGGGATCTACAAGGTTTCTTAGATAATCCTGGAGAGCCAATGCTTTGTAACTCACTTCACTTTGATATTCAAGGGAAAAGTTGGACAGCCCACACATAAAAAGACAGACGTCTCTTTCTTCACAGACTTAATTTCATTTGCAAATTACATATACGGAGACAGATATTTATACAGGAATGCCCTGATCCTCCCGAGGGGAGCTCAGACTCTCCAATGTGTAATTTTGCGTTAGGAATATGATGTGCAATCTCGTCTTTCTTCCTGAGGTGGTAGGAGAAAGGAGGAAAGTCGCTGTAATCATCTCCAAGAAATCGCTCCCCTACATAAACCTACAGCTAATAGGATATAAATTGTGGCGACAACATAAAAGGGAACTAACGGGTTCTTCCTACTTTCATATCGCTGTAATCAATAAGGACATGTTAGGGTGTGTTTCTTAACGGGCTACATTTTTGTGTAGATTTTATTTTTAAAGTCAGGTTTGTAGGTCTAGTTAAAGGGAGTTTTTGAGAAGGGTTTGTGGTAAAACGCTTTTTAAGAGGTGGCTTGGCTAAGGGGGGCTGGATAGCTCAGGGACTGGTATTGGGTTACGGGGTTTTCATGGGTTTGAATCCCATTTAGGATAACAGGGTTCCAAGGTGTCTGATTTTCTGTTGCCCATGACCTGCCTCCAGGCAGTGAGTTGTTAGTCTTAGTCCATTTCACAGGAAATGATATGAAAAGCCACTAAAACTGGGATGAGCTGCCGCTTGTGTATGGCCCACTGCAATAGTCTGTCCTTGAGCTGACAAAGGCTCAGATCACAGCACACGCACAGCATTAAAAGCTACAACAGGTCAAGTAAAGGCAGTTTGCACAGACTCACGCCCCCTAGAATAAACCCAGGGATGGTTATCAGAGGTGACCCTCACTGACTCCTACTGGAGTTGTGGGTGCTCAGGACTCCTGAAACCTAAATACACAGCCCAGCAGGCAGAGGCCTGAGGGAACAGACAAGCTTTGCCCTGTGCCCTAAACATCAACACATGCAGGCTCTGGTGGACCAACAGGGCTTCATAGCCGCACCCTCTCTTTCCTGAAGATATCCGCCTGGCCATCAATCAGTGCCAATTAACAAAGGGGCCCCTGCAGTTCTCAATATCACACCAAGCAAGAGTCAGCTGCTCTCTAGTCTGGCTGTGGGTCATATCCACAGCTTGGCTTGCACCTCAAAAACAAGTTTTAAGCCATTCTGTTTCCTGGCTAATAATTTTCAGCCAGCTCCCTGCAACACCCCATCTACCAACTTCTCACTGACATAGGCGGCTGCTTATATGGGCTCGACGTGCCCGGGCTCCAGGAATATTCAGGGCCGGGTGCCCTGCTCCATCAATATTTGGAGCTGGGTCTCTTCCCCGGCCCTGCCTGGATCAGGTCCCGGCCCTAGCCCCCACGGGTCTCCCCCCACCGCCCCATCCCGCCGCATCCCTGCCTGGAGTGGGTCCCGGCCTCCGCCTTCCACCCCTCCCCCTGCGTCCCCCCTCCACCGCATCCCTGCCTGCTCGCAGATCGGCTCCCGGCAGAACTGCTGTCTGCTGCCAGAGGGTCCTAGCGCCTGCCATCCGCTAATGGCAAGGCCGGCTGCCCTTACCCTGCTCTTCTGCCCTAGCCCTGAGCCTCTCCAACATCTCAAACCCTCATCCTCAGCCCCAACCCTCATCCCCCTGCACCCTGATCCTCTGTCCCAGCCAGAGCCCTCAGCCCCCCGCACCCTAATCCTCAGCCCCAGCCAGAGCCCTCATCCCCCTGCACCCGAATCCTCAGCCCCAGCCAAAGCCCTCATCCCCCTGCACCCGAATCCTCAGCCCCAGCCAGAGCCCTCATCCCCCCACACCCTGAGCCTCTGCCCCAGCTCTGAGCCCCCCCGCATCATGAACCCCTCATCCTCAGCCCCAGCCCTCATCCCCCTGCACCCTAATCCTCAGCCCCAGCCAGAGCCCTCATCCCCCTGCACCCGAATCCTCAGCCCCAGCCAGAGCCCTCATCCCCCCACACCCTGAGCCTCTGCCCCAGCTCTGAGCCCCCCCGCATCATGAACCCCTCATCCTCAGCCCCAGCCCTCATCCCCCTGCACCCTAATCCTCAGCCCCAGCCAAAACCCTCATCCCCCTGCACCCGAATCCTCAGCCCCAGCCAGAGCCCTCATCCCCCCACACCCTGAGCCTCTGCCCCAGCTCTGAGCCCCCCCGCATCATGAACCCCTCATCCTCAGCCCCAGCCCTCATCCCCCTGCACCCTAATCCTCAGCCCCAGCCAAAACCCTCATCCCCCTGCACCCGAATCCTCAGCCCCAGCCAGAGCCCTTATCCCCCCACACCCTGAGCCTCTGCCCCAGCTCTGAGCCCCCACGCATCATGAACCCCTCATCCTCAGCCCCAACCCTCATTCCCCTGCAGCCTGATCCTCTGCCCCAGCGTGCACCACCTCCCCCTTCCTACACCTCCACCCCCCAGCTGAGCCTGCACCCAAACTCTGTCCCAAAGCCTGCACCCCTCACCCCCTCCTGCACACCCACCCCCTGCCCTAGCCCAGAGCCTGCACCCAGCACCCAAACTCCCTCCCAGAGCCTGCACCCTGACCCCTTCCTACACCCCCACCACCAGCCCAGAGCCTGTACCCCTCACCCCTTCCTACACCCCCATCACCAGCCCAGAGCCTGCACCCAAACTCCATCCCAAAGCCTGCAGCCCTCACCCCCTCCTGCACACCCACCCCGTGTCCCAGCCCGGAGCCTGCACCCAAACTCCTTCCCAAAGCCTGCACCCTTCCTGCACCCTAATCCCCAACCCAGGACCTGCACCCCAGACCTCCCCCCTGAAACCCTGCCCAGAGCCTTAGGCAGGTGGAGGCGGAGTTTGAGGGGCAGAGTTGGGGGGGACGGGTTCTGGGCACCACCAAAATTTCTACAATCTTGCCTCCCATGCTCACTGATGGCTCCTTCCATTCCCCAGGCCTTATTCACCCAGTACCAACATCCTATTCTTCTCATTTCCCCTTTTCCCACATTTTGCTGCCTGGCACCAATCCCGTTCTCCCGCTGCTGCTTCTAGGGTGACCAGATGTCCTGATTTTATAGAGACAGTCCCAATATTTGGAGCTTTTTCTTGTATTGGTTTCTGTTACCCCCTGCCCTGATTTTTCACCCTTGCTATCTGGTCACCCTAGCTGCTTCCTAGCTTCTCTCTACATTCGCTACTGCTGCCCTGCTCCCCCCATTCACTCTTCTACTCTGTTAGCTGTGAGGGTCACAGTGATAGCAGCCCTCCTGTGCTTCTGCTGCAATAGCATTAGAAGTGCAGATAGTCCTCTGTTACCCATTACTTTGGAATTACTTTGAAAGAAAGCCCCCATCCAACTGCCCCCCTCCTTCCTGACTGCCCCCTTGACCCCATTCAACCCTCCTGTTCTCTGACTGCCCCGGCCCCTATCCACACCCCTGCCCCGACCACCACCCCAAACTCCCCTGACCCTTATCACACTGCCTGGAGCACCAGTGGCAGCTGATCCCAGTGCCAAACTAACGGTAGAGGTAGCACTGATAAGAGAGGAGCAGCACTTCAGACCAGCAGCTTTTGAAGTCAAAGGGACGAGGCTGAGGTATTTTCAAACCAGTTTTAATTCTTGATTGTTTAGAACAACCCCCTGGAAAGCCAGATCTGAAGTTTGCTTCTTTAATGAAATATTCCATTTTGTTCCACAGATACCAGACACCTGCTGTTCTGTCAGGGCAGGGCTGCTCGCGAGGAGGTGCGCACTTTTGTTATCGTAGGGCTGCTCAAGGAAAGCAGAGTGGATTTTGAACACAGGTTTGTTATTACAGGGCTAATCAAGAGCTAGCTCAATGGTTTGAGCATTGGCCTGCTAAACCCAGGGTTGAGTTCAATCCTTAAAGGGGGCCGTTTAGGGATCTGGGGCAAAAATCTGTCTGGGGATTGGTCCCCCTTTGAGCAGGGGGCTGGACTAGATGACCTCCTGAGGTCCCTTCCAACCCTGATATTCTGTGAAGATCACTGAGCATTGCTTTGTTATTTTAGGGTTGGTTGTAATGAAGCAAGGTTTGGAACACTGGTTTATTCTTGAGGGCGGCTTGTAAGGGGCCAGGCTCCCTGCAGATTGGTTTGTTATTGCACGGCTGGTTCTAATGAATGCTGGGCTTTCCCTACCAGTTTGTTGCTGTATGGCTGTTTCTAATGGAGCTAGGTTGTGGATGCTTATTTGCTACCGAAGGACTACTCATGACAAGTGCTGGGCTGTGCATTCTAGGCTGTTTTTATAGGGTTGCCTGTGAGGAACTGCCGTACACCCATTAGTTTGGGATATCAGATGCTATCAGGGTGAGGGAATGACTCAAGAACCCATTAGAGAGCTTTGGGGGAATGGGCACGGGAAGATGGTTTTAATCAGATAAGGGAATTCAGTACATTGCTGCTGCATGCTATGAGATATCCTTTTAAGCTTCGGTAATTTTTTTGAGTCCCTGGGAAGCTTGTGAGGTGCCTTTGAAGGAAGCATGACTTATGAAAATGCAGTTTTTAGCCTAGATGGGTAATGTTAATGTTAATGAGAAAATATTGCGGTCTGTGATTGCAGTTCTCCCGAATCCCATAAGTTTGAAATAAATTATTCTGTTTTCCTAAATGAGGCAACACGGCACAATACTGCTTTTAAGTCAGTTCGATGGTGATTATTAATTTGTGGAGCACCGTTCACAAGGTTTGCCAGATTAAAAACAAATTAAAACAGAGGAAAGAGTTACAAACTTTCATTTAGTGGGGGCGGGGAGAAAACCTTTGCTTTAGGGTTTAAAAGGAGCAATGAGACTGGCAGCTAGAGAATTTTGCATGAGCAGAAAGCGACTTAGGCAAAAAGGGTCTGATTCTATTATCCATTGAAGTCAGTGCAATAACCCTGGGATAAGTGGGATCAGAACTCAGCAGAGTGAGTTCTCAGCCGATGAGGACTGTGGAGAGGAGAAGGAGCTTTGTGCTGAAATTCTGGCCAGTTAGTGAGCACTGTTATTAGCTTCTGAAATATATACAATTGCACTAAAGAGAACCACGTGGGTAATAGATAATCTAGGACAACATATTCAAAAGGCACCACTCATTTAAGCTGCCCCGCTTAACACCCAGAGTGCATTTTTCCTGGAGCACCTACAGCTCCAGGAGCTGTTTGCACTCAGCCCTTCTGAAAAAATCAGGCCTAAGGTTACAAACTGGGAACCCCAAACTGAGACCCTGAAGCCAGTCGCCACTGTTCAAACATACTATAGACTAGCCGGCCTTTGGTCACGCGGAGTTTTAAAAGGCAACTAACCTGGGGGATAGGAATGCAATTTTGCTGGGGCAGATGCTCTAGAAGCTGTTAGTAGAATCCCACAAGCGTGGAAAATAAAAACAATCAAGAGCTCAAACCCACAGTGATGTGTTTTGTCCCTGAATTTGAGGGAAGATGAGTAGAGTTTATCGTGACTCCCAACCAAATCTTTGGAATCTCCTCAGAGTTACTATCAGTTATCTGCTGCCTCAATTGGGAAGTTTTGTCACTCTTCCATCGGTGTCCTGGCCCTGGCGTAGCTTCACCAGTGGGAGAGCTAGCATAGACCACACACTGGCATTTTTACCTCCCCAGCATCTCACCCTGACCAAGCAAGTATAGATGACATGGTGATAAAAACATTGGCAGCTGGTCTACCCCAGTGAATTTCACCAGAACCTCACTGTAGATGAGACTTTATCGGCATCCCCGAGCCCCATCCATTAGACTCTGTCTTGGATCACAGAACATGGTTCTGTTGTCCAGTACAGCAGACTTATAATATGCCCCACAGCCCACATGAGCTGGGGAGGAAGGAACCTTCAAAGGGACTGCCCCATAACCACTGCAGATGGCCGCTTTGATCGCAAAGTCTGCTCTCAGCACTAAACTGCCATGCAGCGTGAGCCCCACTCCCCTCCCTTGCAGAGGGGAGAGCGCTACTCCCTGGTGTCTCGTATCTGAGATTTCCCCTGTTGTTGGCACCTGCATTATTATCTAGAGAGGATTTATTTCATTCTGAAATAGGTCTTCAATGAAGTTATTAATCAGAGAGAGAGATGGAAGAGTACAACAAAGTTTATTGTGTGCTGTGGATGAATGATAAGCGAATACCAATGCCTTGGATAACAATCAGGAGAGAGAGAGAAAGGAAGGCAAAAGAAGTGCAGCATTGTGGGTAAATATATGCTGCTTCTGGTGATGATTACCCTCAAAGTAATTAGTTTTTAAATCAGGCAGACATTTCAGAAACTACTCACTATGAGCGGCTTTAATTATTTATACTCCCTTTTATTCTTCTTATTTATAGTCATCCTCTTTGGAAAGGGAGATGCTTTCTGGGGTGGGCCACTCAGCCCGAACAGAAAGCCAGCTCCAGCCTGGCCTTGCTGAGCACGCATCTCTGTAAGAGCCAGTAATTTTAACAGCTACTGGATGCGGGGTTGGGGGAGGGACCAAAAAACCTCAGAGGCCAAGTTTCACTTGTGCTGGTTTTTCTGGTTGCAAGACAAATCAAAGTGAAAATTTCCACCCAAGTCACTAGCTCTGGAAAGCCCTCCTCTGCTTAGTCACTAAACTGTCCCTCTTTTCCATCATCCATTAAAGTGAGGCCACTCAGCAAGTCATCCGCCTTGAGCCCCCTGCTGTCCCACTGCAGCGCTGGTAAGCCAATTTCCCCGAGGCAGGGCTGAACTTTTCAGGGAATGTTTAGTCTCCCTGAGAACAAGGGAGACTTATTTTCGCTTTACTCTTTGCACAATATACTAAGTATTAGGGATTGGTACATAACTGGTGCTGCCTTTTTGTTAACCTTTGAGCTGCTGACAAACAGGAGAGGAAGGGAAAGGGCACGGCCAAGAGCTTTGCTGGAGTGTGGTCCAGTGGTTAGGACAAGGAATCAGGACTCCTGTGTTCTATGCATATCTCTGCCAGTGACTCATGAAATGATTTTGGTCAAGTCACTTAACCACCCTGTGTCTCGCTGCCTCTCAGTGCTCACCTGAAAAATAGGGGTTAACCCACATTTGCAAAGCACTTTGAGAGCTTGGGCTGGAAGGTGCTGTGTAGACGGAAAGCATTTTACTAGCCTGGCAACCTGCAGCTAAAGCAGTACAGTGGATCTCAGGGCATCCAGCGGGGGAGGGATGTGTTTCTTGCCTGCTTTGCAGGCATGAAACCCTCAACCCAGCTTCTGATGATCTGTCACAGACTCTCTTAGGCCATGGCTACACTAGAGAGTTGCAGCGCTGGTGAGGGGGTTACGGCGCTGCAACTTAGGATGTGGTCACACTTGCAAAGCACGGCCAGCGCTGCAATTCCCTGGTTGCAGCGCTGGCTATACACCCGGTCGAGCCTCGGGTGTAGCGATTCCAGCGCTGGTGATCCAGCGCTGGTCAGCAAGTGTAGACCCCACCAGCGCTTTTATTGACCTCCGGGGTATAAGGAGGTATCCCAGAATTCCTGTCCACAACAAACCGGAAGAAAGGGAGAGCTCGGAGTTCAGCCAAACTGCTTATTTAAAAAACAAACACAGCTCCTGTTTGCTGAGCGAGCGGAGGCACGCAGGGGAATTACTTTGGAATGTTCACAGCTGTTTGCTTGAAGAGAGAAACAGCACTCTCACACGGCAGAGGGGGAGGGGGAAGTCCGTGTTGAGCAGTTGCTTATCTGGTCTGACGGGTATTTAGGAGTGCATAATTTGCATTTAGTGAATGAGAGAGGAGTGGGGGAAGGGAGTCAGAACTTTTAAAATGATTGAAGGTAGGCACTGTGTGTCTTCCAGTCCTTAGAACTTGCAAGGCAGGGAGCTGAGAACAGTGTCAACTCCAAAAATCCATTCCGTCTGTCTCCTCCACGCTCCCTGTCACATTTCACCCCACCCCCCTCTTTTGAAAAGCACGTTGCAGCCACTTGAATGCTGGGATAGCTGCCCACAATGCACCACTCCCAACAGCGCTGCAAATGCTGCAAATGTGGCCACACTCCAGCGCTGGTAGCTGTCAGTGTGGCCACACTGCAGCGCTGGCCCTACACAGCTGTACGAACACAGCTGTAACTACCAGTGCTGCAGAACTGTAAGTGTAGACATGGCCTTAGTAATGGATTTTCCTGTTAAACTGTGGCTCAGATCCTGAATTTAGAGGAGAAAGGGCATGATTTGGCCTTTGTGTACACAAAACTTGCCTTACCCACTACTGAAATTCAGCGACTTCCGAGGCATGCTCAGCAGCTATTTAATGGTGCTTAGCAATACTAAATCAGAGTTTAGAACAGGAAGTGGATGCCTCTTGCATCAGCAAGGAGAAGGATGACTTTAGTGCCTCTTAAAAATATTGTATCCATTTGAAACTGAAAAAGAAATGTAGAAAGGCAAAAGTGTAATTGGACACCTAGAAAATTGGCACACTAGGGGTCACATGTTTGTTTTTACAAGAAAGTACTAGGGGATTTTTCATGTCCAAATATTACTCAGAAACTGCTTTTCATCTCATCTGAAAGCTCTTCACCTTTTCCAACATGTGCACAAGGTTCTAACACACTATTACTGTTTACTTCACATGAGAAATACACAGATCTGGACAAACTATTGAACACACCCACACATCTCTCTGCCTCAGGTTCCTCACCACTCTGAAGAGTTTTCATGGGGTCTAGGATTCCTCTCCTGCAGGTCATGGCTTTAAGAATCATGGAGTCTCTCTCTGCCCTCTGCAATCAGTGGCCTTCTGCTCTCCTGCCCAAGCTTCCTGCATCTCTCAAATTTTTATGTCCCATGACCTGCAACTGATTTCTTTGTTTTGCTATGGGAATCTTCCACACTCTACTTCTCCAGACCTCTGCAGATACACTTTGGTCAAACTGGTTTCTCTAAACTTCAGCTAGCCCATTGCCCCATGTTGCTTCCACCTGAACAGATGACCATTAACAGTCTAATGACTCACCACTGTACCTGGTGGGGGGCGGGGGGAGAACATGCTATAACCCTGACAGCAGATGATTGACAACATGGCCACACTGAGGCATTCCATGATACAACACTTTCAGAAGAACTTCATAGCACCAGCCAGAATGAGCTGTACATAGATAAATTTTCCAGGTCATCACAGGGCACACACAACATTTTTTTCAACAGGCTGTCATTTATGTGACATCCACCCTTAACCTCTTCAGTCCCACACGTCAATATGCAATCGTCGTGAAGTTGCTACCCAAACACCACTCCTTGATATTTAAGCTTGGAAGGATGAGATTTTTAATCAATAAATGTTAATAAACATTGATTTCACTGTACACACACAAACTGATAAAAAATAACAAATTCACAGATAGGCAGAGAAATTAAAATGCTGCCTGAGAACTTCTTAGTTTGATTTCAGGCTATTTACTTTGCATATTGTGATATTAACTATTTGTGTTTTAACAGTAATAAAGTTTTAACTTTTTGAATCTCAACATCTACTATCATTAAATAATTATTGTCTGACCCTCCTAAGTTTCCTGCAACTATGACAATTTAAATCTATTTAAAAACTGAAAAAAGCATAACCCCTATTGTCACACAACTGTGAACAAAAGTTTAAATAGATAAAATAAATCTTGAAAATAAACATCAATACCTTTCAAAAATATATTTAAAAAAAATAAAAATCAAATGCTGCCAAACCTACTGATGTTACATAGACCTGCAAAGTTAGCTCAGTGTAATTTCATATCCTGCAAGCTGGAAGTATAGAATATAGGATAACCTGGTAGAAACTGGGACCCCCTTAGGGGAGAAAAAACAAACAAACAACAAAATAAAGCCGATCACACCCTGAGACTTTTACGTTCCTGAACAAAGACCCTGAGGTCTGTGTGCTTAAATTCAGAGGCTGTTATTTGATAGGAGCAGCGCCCAGGGTTCAGCACAAGAATCAATTGTTAATAAAGAATGATAATATCTATCTTAAGTATTTCTAGTGCCCCCAGGTCCCATTACCATTACACCTCACAAGCTTTCATGTATTGGTCTTCACAACACCCCTGTGAGAGTAGCAAGTGCTGCTATCCCCATTTCACAGCTGAGGAATTAAGGCCGGGGATATTAAGTGGCTTTCCCAAGCTCCCACAGGAAGCGGGCGGTGGAGTTGAGAATTAAACCCAGGTCTTCTGAGTCTAAGACTATCACCCTAACCACTAGACCAGCCTTCCCTTGAATTAAAGGATCATTATACTGTGATTTTTCTAACACAGGGGGTTACTAGAGCAAAGCCTGAAATAACTATTGTGGGTTGGTTTCTCAAACAGATCATAGGCCCTTTGGAGAATACACTGGGGAATGCCTCCCTCTATCGAGCCCTTTCAGAAATGCCACCAACTCTTTATATGGAGCCCAGCATGGGAAGTTTTAGTCTCATTCTCTTTTCTGTTTGTAACTGGCTCATTCAGATGTAACCAGCAGTTAAAGTAGATTGAAACCAGAGGAGGAGCTCTCATGGTACCAGTCTAAAAGGGGGGTTGTTGTGCTCCCCAGCCAGGAAAGGAAGGGAATCTTCCCCTCTGTTTTCAGGAGAGGTGAGCCCTTCTCCCACTATGCTGCCATACCCCCAATTCCTGCTTACTTTAACCTTTGTGTATAGTTGTCCCCTTCGGTCCCAAGAGCTGCCGGTGGGCAAAAACGCTCTTAGGACTTATTGTAGCCAGCAGGGGATGAGGGGGCAAGTGGCTCCAGCCAGCCCCCAGTGAACCTGTTAGCCACAGATCTCTTTTCTCCACAGTGAGTACCTCTTGTTGCTGGCCAAGCCCCGGGTAGGGTCCTTCAGCACGTGTCTTCAGTCCACCCCTCAGAGCTCTCAGAAAGAACTTGCCTAACTCTGCCCCAGCACTAAGGGGCCAGGCCTTGTCACCATGGTTCTGTAATTGAACCCAGCTGCTTCCCCTTCTGCTTCTCCCTAAGGCTGCATTAACTCCTTCCTGGCCTTTGCAGACCCAGCCAGGTAAATCAAATTCAAATCCCTTCACTTTTTGAGGACCCCATATCCAAACTAGCCAGGATCCCTCTCCCCCTAACCTAGATTAATGTGGGGCGACATTTCAGTTCCAAACCCGTTCCTGCTTCAAGGCAGCTGAAGCCCCAAAAACAGCTCAGCTCCCAGGATTTCTACTATTTTGGTCCAAAAGTCTTGTGACAAGAAGTTATGAGATTTCCCAAAGGGCCGATCCGCCTCCTAGCCCTAAGTTGGGTATGAGCTTGCAATAGGGGCAGGGACTGCACACTTCTCATAACATACTGGCAGCTCTGTATTTTTCATAAATAAAAGTAGGGAGGTTTTTAAATCTTGGGGGAGCAATATTGTATTAACAGTCCAGCTGCAGCCAGCAGAGCAGACTGTACATAACGTGTCAGAGCTTCCTCAGAACAGCTGGCTTTATTGCTGTCTCCTTTTATAAAAACCACCTTTCCATAGCACCCTAACAGCTGGAAGTCATTTGCTGAGCCATTCCCGTGAAATGGACTTTGACCCAGAGGAACGGTTCTTCAGCCGAGTTGAACGGCACAGTCCCCTTTTCTTAGAAGAGGAATTTTGCCCATCCCAAGCTGTTTTCCAGCATCCCTCTCCATCGTGCTCAGGAACATTTGTTGGATACAGCAGAAATGTTGGGCTAGCTCTGTGCACTCACTGGGCTGGAGCTTGCAATGTGCTGGGCACCCTTAGCTCCCATGTCTTTTGCTTTGTACAGGGGTAAATTGCTCATAGGCTGAAACAGAATCTTAGGAAAAGCCTGCAGGATGAGGTAACGCTTGTGGGAGCTGGGGGCGAGGGGAGGTATTACCACAGTCACATCTCCAGCTCATTCGTAAGTGCTGCATCATCTACATCAGTCCTTTTTCATAAGAACTTCAGCTCAAGTGGCCATCTGCCCATTGCAATTCACTAAAACAATGAGACACTCTGTGCAGACAGTTTCACGACTGTAGAATCTCATTTGTCGGAAGAGAATGGGGGACCAAGAATTTATCTGGACTAATTGGGTTTTGGAGAAATGGGAGAAACTTTAATACAAAGTGTTCGGCAATGGACATAACCCGTCCACTATTTAAATTGGGCTAAAAAGGGGTTGCAAGATAAATGAGGTTCTACTGTGTGTCAGAGTAGCTAGACAGAAATATTTCTTTGACAATTATAAGACAATATAATTCCATCCACACAGAAGCACAAAGAACCCACATAGTTGAGCTGCTCAGTAATAGTGACCATAATGTCATTAAATTTAACATCCTTGTAGTGGAGATAATATGAAAAACACCACCACGGTAATGTTTAACTTCCAAAAGGGGAACTACACAAAAATGAGGATGTTAGCTGGAAATTAAAAGGCATTGTCACAAAGATTAAATACCTGGAAGCAAAATAGGCACTATTTAAAAATCCCATAATAGAAGCTCAGACTAAGCGTACACCCCAAATCAGAAAAGATAATAAGAGGACCAAAAGAATGCCAGCATGGAAAAACAGAAAAGTAATGGAGGCTTTTAGAGGCAAAAAGTCATCCTTCAACATTTACAAGTCAGATCCTAGTGAGGCTATCAGGTGCAAAAACTGCTAGTTTAAGTATAAGTATAAGATGGCAGACCAAGAAAGAATTTGAGAAACAAGTTGCTAAAATGCAAAAACTAACAGTAAACATTTTTTTTAAGGACATCAGAAGCAGAAACCTGCCAAACAGGCAATGGGACCACTGGACGATCGAGGTGCTAACAGAGCACTCAAGGAAGACAAATATTGGGACTATTATAATGCCACTATTTAAATCCATGGTGTGCCCACACCTGGAGTACTGTAGTTTTGGTTGCTCCATCTCAAAAAAGACATAGTGGAACTGGAAAAGGTTCTGAGAAGGGCAACGAAGAGGATAAAGAATATGGAATCGCTTTCACACAAGGTAAGACAACAAAGATTAGGGCTGTTTACCTTACAAAAGAGATGACTAAGGGGCAACATGATAGATGTCTATTAAATCATAACTGGTGTGAGGAAAAAGTGTTATTTACCCTTTTCCACAATACAAAAATCGGGTGTGCATCACCTGCTGACATTAATAGGCAGCAGGTTTAATACCAACAAGAGGAAGTCCTTTTTCACACAAAGCACAATTAACCTCTAGAACTCATTGCCATGGGATGTTGTGATGGTCAAAAGTATAACCAGGTTCATAAAAGAACTAGATAAGTTCATGGATGATAGATCCAGCAATGGGTATTAGCCAAGATGGCCATGGGTGTAGACCCATGCTTGCAGCAACCTGAAAACTCCTGATTACCAGAAGCTGGGAGAAGCCAAGGGGTGGCTGAGTCCAATTGCTTGTTCTTTACACTCTCTATGAAGTCTGGTATTGGCCACTGTCAGAGACAAGATACTGGGCTAGATGCACCATTGGTGTGACCCCATATGGCCTTTCTTAGAATAATAGCACTTGCCCATGTTGTGAGACTGTGTGTTGGAAATGGACATCCCAGTATCACCTGAGCGCAACTTAGTGCTTTCAGGTCAGCACATCCTCTCTTCCTGCTTCAGCACCTGCTTCTTTCCCCACTTCATCAGACCAGCCTCTGAACAATGGCTTGCTCATCCTAGTCCCAGCACCAGGGTTCTACTCAGCTGCTTTCCCAACCACCTGTCTCCTGTTCCATGCTACAGCTCTGCCACCCAGGGACTCTGGGGTCCTTCACTGAGGCCAGACCTCATTCCTCCAGTGGAGCTGCAGCCTTTGGGGAATGCTCATTAAGGGTCTTGCCCCTGAACACTCATCTGAGCAGCGTAAGAGTCTCAGGGAACAGCTATACTTATGCTAGCCAGTGCATGGTGTGCCTGAAAAGTGGGGCCCATCCATGATCACTTCATTCACACAGACTGCAGTTTCTGTGCAGGAACCTCTCCTTTGAGTATCTCCTGTCTGGATCCCACTGCCCTCAAATCCTCACATCTATGCTGCCTTCATCCTTGCAACTCTTTCCCCTTGCCCCACCAACCAGGGCTGGCTCTGGGGCAGGCTGCTCCTTTTCTTTTAGGGTTGGTTTGCCAGGCTGTGATTATGTGTCTTTTTGTTTGCGTTGCTGATTGGCTGGTTGCAAGTGCGGGGTGGGGGTGGGTTGGCTCAGCTGCTGCAGGGAGGGGCGTGCCAAAACCATTTTCCATCATGCTGGCCTGCAAAACAGCTAGGGCTGCTGCTGCCACTTACCACACTGGTCTGGAGAGGGTGTTGAAACAGAATATATGGTACTTAAAAGGTCTCTTTTTCCTCTTTTAAGTATCCCAGCACCTAGCTGGGTACATGCTGGAGAGGTCCTTGTCTCTCAGCCAGCTCCAGCCAGACTCTCCTCTTCCCATTTACAAACCCAGTGAAAATGTAGGAGTCCTTCAGGAACTTCTGGGTAGGAGTCCTGTACCCTGGTCCCTGAATTACTGCTCCCCTCACTTTCCACTTCCTGTCTGGTTTATAGTGCAGCTGATGGGTTCCAGTTCTTTGGACCCCTTAGCCTAATAACGCTTTTCTGCTCAGTCCCAACAAGACCTGAACATACTGGGACAGGACTGATCAGTATCGGTGAAGCTGAATACGTTCAATGAAGCTTCCTGGTCTTTACTAATGAGTGTTGGTCCAGTAAAGGCTCCTGGTATTGCCTCAAGTGAATTGCAGCCTCTGTTAGAACAGTACCAGTATCAGGAATGGGAATACCTTAGCAGAATGAAACAATACAGGAGTTGAGGGAGGTAGGTCTCCCATAATAGAATTTGGCTAGGACACTGCGGCTGCCTGTCCAGATTTTTAAGGCTGCTCAGCATCCATCTCCACTTATATCCCAGATCTGGTCCAATATCCTTATTATTGTTGAAAGAACCAGAGTGATCTTTATTAGCCACAGGACCTCTTTTGTCTTATTCAAAAGTGGCACCCCCAACGCCCTAGCATGGTGGCACTGGGACCGTAGCAATTCGAAGAAGAGCATCACCTACGGAGACCCTAACGCAATCCCTGCAGCCCCTGGGTTTGCCTTCAGGAAGAAAAGCCCTTGCATAGTAAAAGATCTGACACAAGATCAACCTTCCTGAGGTTGTGTGGCTCTGAAAAAAACCACCACCAAACATTTCAAAGTCTCTTTCCATTTGCATTTGAAACATTTATTTTGGGAAATACATATTAAACACTATTATTTATACAAAAAAGGACTAAATTTGTCATAATGCATATAACACCCCAAAGGCCATATTTAATAGATCTGGATTAATTTTTTTAAACATTTTTTTCCCAAAAATTAGATTACAAAGGAGAAAGCGGCATGTCTTGCTTGGCCCAGCTTGAGATACTGTCTAGGAAAGGAGTTTAAGATGGTGATAACTGCAGAAGTGCATCACGCAGAAAAGACTTTCTACCCTCCCCTTTAATAGTCTTTTTAACACTTGAAATACATACCTTTTTCAGTTAATACACAATATTTTGTTTTTGCTAAAATATAGCAAGTCAGCAAGTAAATAATTCATTTTCCTCAACTTAACACAGCTCTGTAAAAATTCCTATTTTTTCAGGAGTGAGGCGAAACAGAGTTAAAGGGTTTGAGTACAAATTTCACCTGCAAGGCAAACACACCTGCACAGACACATCATGTGTCCCATAACCAAACCCACCAGTATAGAACATTTGCCCATGCAGGCATGAAGGGGGGCGATCTTGCAACATGCTACTTCCCTCTGCTATCATGTGGAATTGGGCCCTGCTAGACTCAATGCACCTGCAATGGGTTCCTGTTACTGGCCTGGCATGGATAGTAAGACAGCTGGAAATGGCATGGAGGGATGCAGCCCTGAGCACCCTCTATGGCTGGGTCGCTGAAGAGTGATGTGGGGGGAGCAGCAGTCTGCAGATACTCCACTGAAGCACGCGGGCCTCTGAATCAAGGGGAGAACAGCGTCCCTCTTCCAAACCTTCCTACCACCTGTAAACTGGTCTCATCCCTCATGGGGTTCCGGGGGGCTCTGCAGGTGTCTCTGTGAGGCTGGAAGTTGGGACACCTGTGCCAGTTTGTGGGAGCACCAAGACAAGACAATCTGGGCATAGTCTTACACCTCCACGGGGAGTCAAAAGTGATGTTGGGCAGGCACTGGAATCTCTCTTGGGGCTGAGTTTTTAGACAGAAGTCGAAGGTGGAGAACTGGATCTCTGCTCAAAGATCAACTTGCACATGGGTGGTTCTGTCCCTGCTGGATTGGCCCCTGGCATGGAGTTTCATTTAAGCACACTTGGCGTTTACGGTAGCTGATCTAAGTCAACAGACCATGTTGGGGATCAGGAACCCTATACTACAAAGCTTGTGTGAGATACCAGCCTAGCCTTTCTTACAGCTGAAGGCTTCTAACATGCGTGTGGCATGCGGGGCTTGGTCTGTGTGCACGCACATGGTTTTCTAGAGAAAGCATTGCCAGATTAAGGAACTGGCTATGTACATATAAGTTGCCCAGGTAAAGGAATAAACCAAATTGATCCAACAGCCTCCTCTGGCTTATTTAAAACCTAATAAAACACACAAGTCACACAGTACAAATAATTCTGGCCCCCTGCCCGTGCTTTGCAGAGATGGTTCTGTTCTCAGCCCCCTTCACACACAAACGTACTCTGAGCCTTCAACAATGACACTGAATTAAAAATAAATACACAAGTGTTCCCAGGAAACCAGCCATAGGTATGGTCCAAGCACTGAATGACAGGGAAAAGCTGGGTAGAAGAATCTCTGAAGAGTCAATCTCAATTGGCATTTGGCAGGCTGCACAGACAAACTAGCTATTGCATGAGTGCTGAATTCAAAGGCACTTCTCTCAGAGTGGGCTGGGATTTAGAGATCCATGAGTCACCCCATGGCATTCCTGGCTTATTGCATGTAGGCAGGTGACAGTGAGTGGGGTGAGTGGGTTGGCTAGGCACAGGGCTGGAGGCAGAAGAAAGGAGGCAGAGGTCCTTCCCTATCCATCCTCATGCCTGCACCTCGCTTACGAAGGCCACGTTTACTTAGAGAAAGCCTTGCCTTCAATGGACGGAGAAGAAAATAAAAAAGCCACGTGACGCAGGGCAAAGCCATCTGGTTCCAACGATCTTTACAGACATGATGCGTGGCAGCAAGGAGGGCAGGCTGTCTCTTCTCCGAGACAGCCCCCGCCCCTACTCCATGGCGCCGTTTCAAGACACGGAGGAGAGGGAAATCAGATTCATTTCATGATCGGCTCCTATGAGCAAGGAGGAGGAGGAGACTCACCCCTACCTAACAGCTTGGATTTCATTATAAAACAACCCTCGGGGCCTGCTCCAGCTCCTGTTGAAGCCAGGTAGAGTTAGCTGGAGCAGGCCTTCGTGAGGAGGGGACTCTTCCACATACCCTGGTGTTATACTTTGGCTAGTGTTAGAGAATAAATAGAGACTGACTTCTGATTTGGGACAGTCATCTCCTCCCCTCCCCTTACTCCCGCCCCTGCCATCCTGTTCAACCACCCAGCTGCCCCTCGCTACACCCAATGGGAGCTGAGAACGGAACCCCTGCGCCACGAGACGGGCAGCACCAGGGGACTGGCAGTCACCACGCTCTTCACGATAGATATGGCATCAGGTTATTTGGTCAGTTAACATCGGCAGCGCGGGGGAGGGGGATGGTGGCGGTGGCAGAAGAATTATATAAAAATAAAGGAGGGAGGGAAAGAAATGAGAGAGCGAGCGCGATGGGTCCTGGTGTCGGAGCGAGACTGTTACATTTCGTTGGCCTCCTGGTCAGCCATGCCGTTGGAGAGCGCACTCCGGCCCTCATTCAGCCGCTTCACTCGGTAGGCTTCGAAGTGGAAGCTGCTGGTAATGTCCTTGATGTTCTGCATGTGTGTCCTGCAGGAAAGCAGAGAAGCGGGTTAAATGAGATCGCTGTGCGCAGATGCGTGACCCCACAATGGGGCTTTCACGGCAGCAGAGTCTGCCACCACCTCTCCCATGCTGCCCTCTCTCAGCTTGCTGCCTGCCCTTTAGTCTGCAAAGCACTTCTGAGAGCAGCGTGACTCACACCCAAACAGCAGGCTGGGCCCATCTTAAAGTCTTTCACCTAGGAGCTGACCAAATGGCCCCTGGACTCCAGTGTAATACTTCCGACAGTGATCAGTGCTAGGGGCTTCAGGGAAAGGCCTGGAATTCCTAGAATCCATATATCATGAGGGGAAGTTCCCCACCAATCCAAGCTGGCAATCAGCTTAAGCCATGATACACAAGTCCAATGCCCCTTATTGCTTTACCCTAGCTGGTGTGACTGCAGGGACCAGTCTTATTTGTGCCGGAAGTTTTAGGCCTGGAGGTAGTTACTCTTCAGAAGGGTTTAGAGCATCACCTCCGCCACTATAGGGAACCAAACCTGAGATTCCACTCACTAGTATGAGCCCAGTGCTACAGCAGCTAACTGAAAGGCACGGAGGTGTATTGTGGCAATGGGCAGCTGGCACATTGATGCAGGAGACACGGTGCCTCAAGCAATCTTTGGGATGCCTCTATGATGGGTATCGCTAGTCTGACAGCAGGGCTCCCTTCCCATTCCCTACTCCCTAACTTCTCCTGCTGGCCAGTGCACACGGGAACTCCCCTAGTTCACGTCCTCATTCAAGAGGCTACGGATTGCACAGCAGCTGTTGCTACTGTGATCTGCAAGAAGGGCAGTGAGAATAAAGCAGCTCATGCACCAAGCAACTGCTAAGCTCTGCCCTTCCCTTTGATGCCACCTGCTGGCAGAAGTGAGGCCAACACAACAATGGAGTCTCTCTCACCCAAGAGCAGTTATACCGACCTGATCAGAAGATCCCGCAGGTAAGCAAACTCACAGTGTGTCGTGTTCTCAACTGGAAAGGAGAAGAGGAGGCAAACCGTTAGGCCGCAGCCCAGAACACAGCCACGTTTCCTGAGCAAGGCAGCAATTTCATGACAAGCAGGACTCTGCCTTTTGTTTCAGAATTAGCACCCATGCACGGTGGGAGTTCAAACAGCCTGGAGCAGGGGCTTCAGCCCAGCAGAAGGGTCACTGAGCTGAGTGATTCCACGGGCTTAAAATCAATGTTTGCCTGTCATGAGGAAAAAGCCTCTTTGGCATCGTTAGCCAGGATATTTACACAGAGGCTCATTAGCTGTTACCTGCCTAAAGAACAGCTGGCAAGAGATGGGAAGAGCTTTCATGTCTGTTTCCTCTGCTCACGCTCACTCGCTGCTGGAGTGTACACCCTCCGGTGTAAGCCCACTACCACTTCGCTGCGTCACGAAGGCAAGGGGCACCAACTGTCTCCTCGCAAACAACAAACCTGTTTCAACATAAGTGTCTCCCAGGGTGGCCTGGGGTAACCAGAAAGGCAAAAGGGAGAATGGTTTTGTGGTTAAGGCATTGGACTGTGACTCAGTAGCCCTGGATTCAATTCTTGGCTTTACCACAGACTTCCTGTGGGACTTGGAGCAGATCTCTGGGCCTTAGTCTGCCCCTCCCCCCAATCTTGATTTATGCTGTGGAACGACATGATCTACTGTTGGGACTGTTTGGATTAAAAGCTGCGTGGAGAGAAAAGCCATCAAAAAGAGATCACAGTGCTGTGTGATCATCCTATGTCCTGTTCTCAGTACACTGTGTCTTTGAACGGTGCTGTTGGTCTAATTCAGAGGGACAGAGCCTTGGGCCAAGGAAAGCGTCTTCCTCTTTGTTTTCTACATGGATGAACACGATGCTCAAATAGCAAGCAGATTAACAACACTATTTCTGCAACATAACCAATGGCAAATGTTGGGTCCCTGAGTCTCCCTATACTGAAGGCAGATACCCCCGACCTGAAGGATGACCAGCATTTCTCACAAATCCACCCAGGACCATCACTACCAAGCTTTGAGAGTTACCAAGAACAGGCCACAAGAGGGCATCCAAGGGTTTAAAATAAAATTGGTTTCTCTGGCATCTTTGTTAAGCACTTACTCGAAATAGGATTTCTATAAAAAGGATCGTAAAATCAGAAAAAGCTCTGAAATGGAAGGTGCGGGGGAGAGGAAAGAGAGGGAGGGAGCAGTGAAATCACATGGACTGTGCCTCTGGAATCCTAGCTACCGAGCGCAGAGCAGAGCATGTGTCGCACTGTTAGAGGGATGCTTCCCCAGTGAAATGCTGGCGTGAAACTGACTGTGGAAGGAAAGAAGGGAGGGGGAAAAAAAAAAAAGGAGGAAGGTTCAGCACGTGATGGGGAAGAGAGACGAATAGATCCTGCGAGAGTCCTGGATAGGACTATTCAAACACCCCAGCGGGTGCTGAGAAGCTGGCCGTCTGCACAGACACCCCCTGCCCGCAGGCAGCCAGCATTCGGTTTCAGGGTCCTGAAGCAACTGAGGAGACTGGCTTGGTGCATGGAGGGTCCCTTCCAGATGCAAGGCAGGGAGGGCCTGAGGAGCTGGATATGGCCATTTGTGGGCCCTTTCATGAAGCAGCAAGACGGAAAAAAAGGCTGTGCACCCCCTGCAGGCACCAGTGGGATGGGAAGGAGAAAGGGGCTGGGAAGAAGGGCCCTGCCCCCATTCAACTTGATCCTAGCGTTTTCAGAGAGGCAAAAGATGTCACCACTCAGTATCCTTCATTCCCAGCCTCTGCAGATTAGGGAGTGGGGGTAGGTGGGTGGAGACTATTCCGTGGGGCAGAGAAAGTCATGCACTAGTCCCAACCGAGCACAGTGGCTATTGCTAGTGCAGTTGACTCCACTGAACGTAACTGACAAAAAAGAGCTCATTTGAGACTGTGCCCATTTTTGCTCCTTTGGACAGATAAAAGCTGTTGAACAGGAGTGCCACCTCCTAACAGGCACACTTCCCTCCTCAGCAATAGCAGGAGTGTCCAGTCTTCTCTGGATAATCATTGGGAGGCAGCTGAGATGGGTATGGGGAGCGCTAGGACCTTGCAGGGATAAAGGGGGTGAACATGTAACAAAGGCTTGCTCTCTCCAGTGTATGTTGGCCCTTGTAGTTAAACAAGGGACAGCTCAACCCCCTACAATAGCGCTCTTGGAATATCATCCTCTCCTCCCTAGTTCTCTAGTCTCCAGGGCAGACCAGATGATTCTGATGGAAAATGCATGCGGAATCCCCATCCCCTCACATGCTTCCTTCCCATCTTCCTCCATCAGAATGCAGCAGTTTCAGGTCACCTAAGACTACAGATTTCTAGGCTCAACTGCACCAACAATGGCTGCAGGCTAGGGAAAGAGATTTCTAGAGCCTGTTAAGAGAATCTTCACACTAACATGGCACTCTTGCAGCCAGGCCCCTCCTCTGGGGCAATTGTTGAACAAGAGAAAGATGCTGGCATCAGGGCTGAAGACAGGAGAGAAGAGAGACAACAGAAAAGAAAACAATGGGAGCAGTGGAGGATCCTCCCCTCCTAACCAGCAGTCAGGAGAACGATGAAAGGGCTCAGAAATGACCCTGCTCTCATCCTCAATCCCAGGGATTCTTCAGGAGCCCTCTTCTTCCTTGGGCCTTCAACTCCCATGACACTGCAGGGCAGCGGTGGGAATGCTGCTTTGGAAGGTGCAGGGATGCACTGTGTTGAGGGAAGGGCAAGAGGGGTGAGGGGAGCATGGAACAGGCTACAGAGTCTGAAATATTTCAGTCATGTGGGGAAGCATAGGAGGGGGAGCTCTTAATCTGTATTATAGTAGCATCTTCACTGGCCTCAGCTGAGATCAGGCTCCTTTGTGCTACGTATGTACACACTAAGACAGTGCCTGCCCCAAAGAGCAAACAGCCTAAACAGAGAATACAGAGAGAGTGGGAAGAGGGGAGACAGGTTCCGCGAGTGCTAGTGACTTGCTCAAGGTCACAGCAGCTCAGTGGCAGAGCTAGAAACAGAACCCAGGTTTCCTGGACTCCAACCTGATGCCTTAACCACTGGGCCATACTGCTTCCTGTACGACCATTTATCAAACACCAGTGCTTCTCCTTCAATAGCAGCCATGTAATCTCCTCTGTGGGGCCCCAGCACTTTTCTGGAGGGACCCTCACCTGTATCTGCTTCTCTGTGGATGGAGAGCTGCCCACCAGCCATGAGACCCCAGCTCTGGGATCCTTGGTCCGGGCTCTGCAGTGTCAGTCACAAGGCTTTCAAGATCCACTCCCATCAAAATACCACAACTGGAACCTGCTCTATTCTGTAGAGGGCAGTGATGTGAGCTATATCCACATATTACACATGCTTCCAACGATCACCCTTTGACTTCCCGTTCAAACACTGCAGAAGACAGACATGGGTGTGTGTGTAGGGGGGAGACAAACAACGACTGCCCCTACCTTCAATGGTGCCCCACTTTGTTTTCCTTCCAAGAATTCTTCTCCCATTAACCTGGTATTCCTGGTCACTGCCCACCACTGCAAATGGAATCATTTCCTGGAGGGAGAGAGCACAGCGCACAGGTTAATGGCGTCATCCTGGAAGCCAGCAGGTAAACCAAACTGGGCGGAGCGGCCTTGGGTAGGATAATCCACAGCCAGCCCGGCAGGCAAAGCCGTTCTGGTATGCATTTAAGAGCTCTGGTCTCCGGGCTGTGGGTCCATCCTCCAGAGAAATCTACAGAGGGGATTTTTTATTGACAAGTTTCACAGGAACATCTCCATAGGTTTGACTTGTCTGTTTCCAATGCACATTAATGGGGGCACAGCAACAGAGGCTAGAAACATCATCGCCGCCATATGTGGGGCCAACCTGACAGCAGCTGCTCTCCCAAGAAAGGCCCGGCTTCCTCGGCTTCCCTTTGGGAGACTGGTGGTAGCTCTGTGAAACTCAGCAGGCAGCCAGGACTAAAAATGGGGGTTGGGGGCTTTCGAAAACCAAAGCGAGGGGATGGATCACCTCAGCAAGCACTGGGCAGGGCCTCACACACAGCTCTGCGAATGCTGTTAGCACCACTTGTTGTGGTGCCCCCCGCTGCTCCAATCACAGAGACCAATAAAAATCTGCCAGTGGAGCTCTACCCTTCCAATCGTGCCCCTCTCTGCTAGCTCTTATTATTTAAAGCCTCCAAACAACAGTGCTGCCAGAGAGAAATTCTCTTCAGAGAACAGGATGCCTCCACCCAGAGCGCAACAGGAAAAGGGCATCGCCTGCACAAGGCTTGGCAACAGCGCACAGCGGCTCCTCTGCCCACTTGCTAAAGGCTGTTGAGGGAGAATCTTAACCTAGGACAGGGGTGGGCAAACTTTTGGGGCTGAGGGCCACATCTGGGTGGGGACATTGTGTGTAGGGCCAGGGCAAGGGGTTGGGGTGCGGGAGGAGTGCGGGGCATGGGAGGAGGTGCGATGTGCAGGAAGGGGTCAGGGCAAGGGATTGAGGCAGAGGAGGGGTGCAGAGTGTATGAGGGGACTCAGGGAAGGAGATTGGGGTGCAGGAGGGGTGCAGAATGCAGGAGGGGACTCAGGGAAGGGGTGCAGAATGCAGGAGGGGACTCAGGGAAGGGGTGCAGATTGCTGCAGGGGGTTGGGGTGCACAGGGATGCAGGGTGTATGATAGGGCTCAGGAGTTGGGGTGCAGGAGGGGTGTGCAGTGTATGAGGGGGCTTAGGGCAGGGAGTTGGTAGGCCGGGTGCAGAAGGGGTTTGGGCTCCCACGTGGCAGCGGTGCACACCCGGGGCCAGGGCAGGCTCCCTGCATGCCTGCCCTGTCCCCAGCCCCGCGCCACTCCAGGAAGTGCTGAGGCCCGGGGAGGGAGTGGGGAGGTGGAGGGCTCCCCGTGTGCTGCCCTTGCCGTGCCTCCAGGTACCTCCCCCGAAGCTCCCATTGGCCGTGGTTCCCTGTTCCTGGCCAAATGGGAGCTGCAGGGGACAGTGCCTGGAGGTAAGGGCCTGGGGGCTGCAGGGACATTGGGCCGGCTGCTGCTAAAAGCGGTGCAGGGCCCATGGCGCCATGGAGGCGTGGAGGGGGCGCAATCCAGGGGGCTAGATCCAAAGCCCCGAGGGGCCGGATCCAGCCTGCAGGCTGTAGTTTGCCCATCCCTGACCTAGGAGGAAGCTGCAGCGACACCTCAAAGGACAAGAGAGCTTGAAAGAGTGACAGAAAGATGACACTAGCCCATCGCTAATGGCTGATTTGCTGCCCCACTGCCAGCCGTCGCACCTCAGAGTCAGAAAGTACCAGTGGGTGCCAAGGGTTGGGAAACATTCTCATTCAGAGCCCTCCACTTCCTAGCCTAGCTTCCCAGCCTGGCTTTACCGCCACGACCCCTGTTGGGCAAATACCATGGTCCAGTGTGTCACATTTAGGGAGCCGGACTCTAACAGCCAGGCCAGGTCTCAATGAGCTGTCTGGAAACAAGTCACAGCCTCAGCCCCAGGCCCCAAACACCAGCCGCAGGAGGCCTTCGCTTGCTCCTTGGAGAGCAGCAACAGCCAACATTCCTCAAGGCCCAGACCAGTGGTGCCAGGGACACACCACAGGAAGAAAGGCCACTCCACCTACTTTCCTATCCCTGTGGGAGGGAAGTGGAGCAAACACCCAGCCAGCCTGCTGCCAGGAGGACGGGGCTCAGCATCCCAGGTTATGGCTGAAATCAGGCAATTCTCATGCCCGTGGGAGCAAATCTCCCACCCTCTCTTTCTATATTGTCTCCAGTCTCTGTGCACAAACAGGAGTAAAGTGCACCAGCCTTGGAAAGGAAATACAGGCACTTTGCTGAACCCCCACAAAATCTTCACAAGCCTTTGGAGCCGTAGGGCCCAGCCCAAAGAGCTCTGGGCCACAGTGCTACAGGACGAAAGCACCGTCCACTCACTCTGAATTTCTCATTCACCAGCCGGTCCTCAGAGTCTTCATCAAATTCCTTCTGGGGATACACGTCAATGTCATTGGAGAGCAGGTCGGCCGTGATCTGAAGCAGATGGACACGAAAAGGACACGACATTAGACGCCATGACCATGGCTGCTGCCTTTCAGCCTCCCCAGCAACATAGCACGGCTGCACCCTATGCTCTACTGAATGGCCCTAAAGTAACTCAAAGCCCTTCCCAGCTTGGAACTAGCCAGGCAACCTGGCTTCCCCTCCCCTCCTTACTGCTCAGTGAAGGATGCGTGTTTCACTGCTAAATATCCACCCAGTCTGAAGTGCAGCCCATGAAGTTCTAGAAGATCCCCTCTCTCCATCAGGGCCGGCTCTAGCCATTTTGCTGCCCCAAGCACGGCGGCACGCCACGAGGGGCGCTCTGCCGCTCGCCAGTCCCACGGCTCCGGTGGACTTCCCGCAGGCGTCCCTGCGGAGGGTCCGCTGGTCCTGCGGCTCTGGTGGAGCGTCCGCACGCACGCCTGCTAGAGGTCCACCAGAGCCGCGGGACCAGCGGACTCTCCGCAGGGACACCTGCGGGAGGTCCACCGGAGCTGCCTGTCGCCCTCTCGGCAACCGGCAGAGCGCCCCCTACGGCATGCCGCCCCAAGCATGCGCTTGGCGCGCTGTGGCCTGGAGCCGGCCCTGCTCTCCATCATCCCACCACCCCAAGATAGCGTCCATCTCTGAGCGGAGTAGAAGGCCACCCAGATCAAGATGAAGCATTGCAAGCTGGGCTCCGCCTTCATATTAAAAAGACAAAGGGTAGTGACAGCCTGCACCATCTGCAGCAAGTCAGCGCAACCATGCATCTCCCAGGCACGTGCTCACGAGACTTGGAGGTGGGCAACAGTGAGGCCTTAAGCAGACAGTAGCACTGGGTCATTCAACAGTGAGGTCATTCCCTCCTCCACACCAGGCCAAAAGGGCAAAGCATCCTACCCTAACAGGGGGATGGTCTGTTACGTCAGATCAGTGTCAAGTTTAAACCAAATACTGGTACTGCACCATTCACCCAGGGAGAAGGGCAGATTTTCAGCTCCTGAATCCAACCAGGCATCAGTGACAGGGATTTTCAAGATCCTGAATCCTCTAATGTGCACGGGATTAGCAACCCTGACACCGGGGGGGGGAGGGGGGGGGAAGGAGAAGAAGACGCACATGCAGAGTGTGCTGGCCCACACTCTCCAGTGCTGTGAACGTCTCGCTGTGGTGCATGCACTAGACGCACACTGATACCAGGTTCCTGGAGGGAGATTCAGGTGCCATCAGCATCAGAACACATCTGTGTTGTTTGCCTTGACGAAAACTCACGTTTGAATCCAAGTCTGAATGGCTGGCTCTGGCTCTAGATCAGCCCTGCACTTCAGGGCAGGTGAATCCCCTCCCCCAAGCCAGCCAAACTTCCCCACCCAAGAGCACGCTCTGTTCTTGGGGGTGGGGGAGTCATGTAACACCAGCAGAGAGACGCTGCGGTTTCAGGAGCAGGGTTGGCTTTAATGTGGGAAGAACAACTGTGCAGGTCTTTGGACTCCACTTTGGTGTAAGTTAACAGAGCACTAGCGTAAATCTGGAATAATGCCACCCAGCCCATAGGAATTATTCCCACCCAAGCAAGAACAGAATCCAGACCTACTGAGATCTGAACGGGGACAACACAGCCGCTGGTGGTTAATGCTCCATCACCACTACAATGGGCCAGAAAACAGTTTAAAGGCAGTTCCAGCTAAATCACCTTCCAATAGTCTACGGCCACCGAATGCAGATGAGGCCATTGCATATTACAGCTGTGCATGTGTGTATAGATCTAGAGACACACATCTATACACCCCTAACCAGTATTGCCAGAGCCATATTTGACTACTGGGGGCCAGATCCTCAGCTGGTGTAAAACAGCACAGCTCCACTGTCTCCTGATTTACATCAGCTGAGGATCCGGAGCTGTTGATTGGTTCCGTTGGAGCTCATTGCAGAAGGAGTGCAAGGTGTCCAGTCTCACACGGTGCATAGACCAACAGAGTTACGTTTTTCATCTCCCTTTGGGAAGGATTTTAAGAGTCCGGTTATGATAAAAAATGTAACTCAATAAAAAGAAGGAACTTCTTAGCCTGCCTTCCTGCTACCAGGGCCCAGTGGAGCTCAGAGAAACCCCTGCCATCCAATTAGAGTGAACAGGGTGGTACAGGACTGAAACAGCGGAGGGCAAAATTTGCTGAGTCTTCAAATTCCATCTGTTTCTTGACAAAGCCAAGTTTAGTCCATTAACTGCAAAGCCAATACGGCACCGGGAGAGCCAGCTGGATTCTACTGTGCCTGGCGCGTCAACAACATTGTCAGCTCAGTTCCGAAAGCACAGGCTTTTATTGCCAAGGATGATAGCTGAGGCACAGAAAGCCAAGCTAGATTTTCAGATTCCGGACTCACTCTAGCTCCAGCAGCTAGGCAGACGGAGAGGGAGCAACACATACGCGTGCACATGCCTTGTACCTTCTGAACTGAGCAAACGGCACGTGGAAAAGTCAGTGGAAAATACCAGACTACAGCAGGCTAGTCCGTCGCTGTTATGACCCTCCCCCTGACCGCAACTGCTCTTCACTTGTCCCTGAAAGCACGGGCTGCCTGATAAAGTGCAGCCTGGGCTGGGTCACAAGATTTGACTCCATTTCCAAAACTTTGCTTGGCCCACTGTAGAGATGGACCCAGCTGTGAAACCTGGATTCGTCCCCCCAGGTCAGATTGGTGGTTTCAATTCATGGCCCTCACTCCCATGGATGGGGCGGGGAGATGCTCAAGCCAGCTCTGAACCCCAGCAGGCGGATGACGTTCAGTGAGCACAGCAGCTCCTCCCGTTCCACAGTGATCCTTTGAGTAAGACTCCAGCCAAGCAGGTTTCAGAGCTCCGTAGCCTCCCTCCACAAACCACAGCATCCCCCGGTGACCTGGATCCTACAATCTGTACTCTCCCCCCGACACCCCGAGAGTCCCTCCTCACGCAGAATGTTAGCAAGCCCTCTCCACCTAGCCTTGCTATATTGCCCAAGGTAAGAATGGGCTGGAATCAAACTGGGAAACTCTTTGCTTCTGTTGCTCCAAGTCAGATGCTTATGGAGACATCTGAGCATGTGGATTTAGCTGTGCTTCATATTTTCCTTCACTGCCTTGAGCCTGGATTTACAACGAACCCTTTCACCTCAAGCTATTTGCTACCACATACAAAGCCCCCCTCCCCGCTGGGCTCTTAGGGGTTAATATTGGATTAGAGGAGCAGAACATCCCAAAGTCAGCGGGACAACTCTGAGACCCCTTTCCCTCCCATCTACCTGACTCCACCCCTTGCCCATTTCCTTCCTGCGTCAGCCTTTCTGCATTCCACGAGGATATTTATGGAATGCTGGCTGAGCTATTGGGTTGGCAAAACCCAGGCTATTTATGCTCAGAATGGAAATTCAGACTCAAGAAGCAGCAACCCAACAGGCGACTGGTGGCTTGCTTATTTCTGCAGCGCATGCTGAGACCATCACGCTTGCAGCAACATCATCGGTCACATTACTGGATTTATAGCCCTTTGAAAGCCAACGCAAAGCAGCGGCACCACAAGGAAACAGCACGCTTGGCTGTAGACTGAGACAGCTCTCCCTCCTCACCAACTTCCAACTGATGCAATCAAGGGAATTGCATCGTTTACTTCCCCCATCAATCTCAGAGCTGAGCTCAGCACGCATACATTTTAGCCTGGATTCTGTATCATTGCAGGATGCTGTGCAGCAATATGGGCTCCCCAAAAAGGGTTTAGAGGCTTGACATACAGCAGGACCAACCTCCTAAAAACCATAAAAGCAGATGGGGGGGTGTGGGGGTAAAACAAAACAGCCATGCAGAGGGAGACCAAGAGCTTGAAATCCACTATGAGCTGACAGAGATCCAAGAGAAACACAAGGAACTGTTTGGAGGCGAAGGCCCTTCCTTCTGCCACATGGGATCACTCAGAGCTGCAGCCCAAGGAATGCTCTGGGCTCCAGGCCAGCCCTTCAGTTTTGCAGCCCTGCAGGGGGCAGTGGGGAAGGGAAGGAGAAGATGTGCTGGCTGGGGAGCGGCTGCCATCCCCTTACCCGTTTTTTGAAGTAGTCTCTCTCCTCCAGCGTTAACGTGTCGGCTTTGGCGATGACTGGCACGATGTTCACCACTTTGCTCAGGCGTCTCATGAATTCGATGTCTAGCGGTCGGAGGCTAAAAGCACAGCAGAAAAGAAATGGAATCAGATGTCAGCAATAGCAACGTAGGGGCTGTTGCAGGGGGGAAATCCCCAGCACAGAAAAGGTATTTACAGCCTAGGAAAAGGTGGGTGGCGGAGAAGTAATTTTGTAATGCTGGAGAACATCCCCCTCCAACCAACATTTTCTTAAAAGCAAGAGAGGGGATAGAGACAGACACATGCTTTGCAGACACAAATACTGAAACATGCCAGGTTCCATTTTCCAAGTGCCCTGCAATCATTTATTAACCCTCAACACTCTGTGAGGAGGAGAGGATTTTTATCTTCATGGGGATTCTCAGCCACAGAGGATTTTAAGGAACTTGCCATGGCTACACAAGTCCTTCGCAGAGCTGGGATTAGCACTCAAGCATTCCTGGCTGGGCTCTGTCCGCTAAGCCATCTTGCCTTCCTTGTGCAATGGAATTGGACAGTTTAAGGGTGACCCATTGTATAAAACTTTGCCCATCCTGGTACCTGATCAGAATAAAGCGGAATCATGACCCTTCCCACCCCCCTCACAGAGTAACTGGCCTATGGACCACACGCTTTGTACTGACTCCTCTGCACAGGGGTGAATTTCACCCAAAACGACAGACCTGTCAGTGCAGCTAAAAAGCAGGACTAGGTTAATCCCCACACTGAGCAGTAGCAGTGAAACAGATTACTCTACTTCCTCAGCAGGGTTACAGAGGAGATGAAGCGTAAAGGGGAAAACAGATGCCCCAAAGCTACAAAGAATTCACAATCCAAATGACTGTCCTTCTTAGGACCCCAGCTAGAAGCCTGTCTAAAACCAAGCGTGGCCTCCGGTCTTGTTAACAGCTGGCCAACACCGTAACGGAGCTAATTCCATCCACCCAGGCAAAATGCTGGAACACAAGGCCGGGGCTGTTTCTTTTGGCCCGGATGCTGCTGGGATCCTGAATGCTCCTGCCCCTCGCGAAGCACACACACAATTTGAGTATTTGGATTTGCAGCTATTTGTGTTGGCCTGAGTGAGGCACGATCCCCCCGCCCGCTCCGACTGCCTCATCAGGCAGCCAGACACAGTGCCAGGGAGACCAAACCATTCCCCTGGGGCTGAGGGGACCCCAGACAGCTTGGGAAGCAGAGTGGTAAGAACAACAAGCTACTGGAAAGAAGCGAGCGCACTGCCATGTATGGTGCTGGGAAACAGGGACCCTTTACGAGCACTGAAGCCCCTTGGGTGAGGGAAATCCCAAAGAATCTGCCTGCCTGAAACTGATCAGAGCACGTCAGGGTAGTAGTGGAAGCAGGGAGTGTGAGGAAAGGGCACAGCCAGGCCAGCACTGGAGCCAAAGGGCTAACGCTAAATTAATGCAACTTCACATTAATCAATCCTGGTCTCACCATCCTAGCTCACAGATGGGGAAACCAAGGCACAGAGCGGCCAACATGTCTTGCCCAAGGCCATACAGCAACTTAGCAGCAGAACTGGGTCTACACCCCAGCTCTCCCAAACCCCAATGCTGTTCTGTAAGCCGGGAGACTGACACCTCTGTACTCAAGGAAGGAGAGAATGTTGGCAACTCACAGCGTTTCACCTCCCAGGTAGGCAAGTCCACTTCCTGCTTGGGAGCCAGGCTAGCTAACCATTGCCTTTCACAACTGGGATTGCTACAAAGCTTTGTAGCAATACCAATTCTGTAAGACAGGGGCTAGCTTTGAGTTGCCAGCAGTGTCTCATTCAGATGCCTTGTGGCCAGCGCAAGCCTAGAATTCCTCTTGTACATTCAGCTGGCCACAGTGCAGCTGTGGTCACAAAGCATGGAGGACGTGGAGAGATTCAACACAAGAGAGGCTGTGGTCTCGCTACTACACAGAGAGCAGCGGTAGTGGGGCAAATACACCCAAAAGCCTAGAGATCACATTATTAGCATTAGGGAGAACTAGGTCCTAATACAAACGCTGCAGTCACAGATTGTCTTGAGCTCCAGAAAAGCAAGAGCTTAGTTTGGCTTTGGAAAGAAAACCTCCAAGTACACAACTGAGCAGACTCCTGTTGGTGAGTGCTGTTTGGAACTCTACATAATATATTTGCCAACCCCCCTCGCATGCATCACTCTTATATTTCTCTCCCCAAGGACTTTCTTTCCCTCCTGTTCTCCTTGCAATTTTTCAAACAGCTTTTCCCCTTTAAAAATCTCCCCCACCCCCGCTGACAGCATGTTCCTGCCTCTTTCATCGGCTTTTGTTTTAGATGGAAGACGACGATGTACACGTGGCCAATGCAGATTGAGTCACAAACAGAAGTGCGTTGGATTTAACTCTGATCTCAATGTCGGAGCCCAGTGACCAAGCCTGCCTTGGTCCACCGAGAACTTTAGGGGCCTTTGTTACTCTAACAGCAGTGTGCAAAGCCACATCTAGCCACACAACCGCATCTGCACCCAGGTCCGACATCAGCCAACTGCATAGCTTTGGATCTGCTGGCATCTGCACGACATGCTTAGCCCATCCCAGTGGGGTTTGGTGACTGGGCAACAGCAATGCATCTCCTCTACGTGCTGCGGTATTCTTAACAGCCAAGGCCAGTCTCCTATGTACAATATACGAGATTGTGCACACTTAATATGGGGGAGAGGAGGCAGAGGAGGTGCTCTTGACTGAGCACACACAGCTGCAAGATTATGAGCATCCCATACCACCAGCCCACTCTGACTCAGTCGCTGGGGCTCTTCCTTCTAGCTCAGCACTGCGGCAATGCTCCTGCACAGCAGTAGGGGGCACTGCTGCCTTTCATACAAGCCCTAAAACAGCGGTCCCAATCCTTTCTGACCTTAAGGATCTTACAGCATTAAGAGCTCCAGGCACCTTTTAATCTGTAGCGTCCTTCCGATGACTGGTTTTCCGTCGATGCTCTAACTTGACAAACAACACAGTTGCAACACCAGCATATCTCCAGAGAGAGGTACAGGCAGACTTGGGATGTGGAGAGATACAGAAAAGCTGTTCCAGGTGGCAAGAGTTGCTGGGAAGGTGGCTCTTGCACCAAGAATGGTGAGATGGTGTGAAAGACCAGAGGGGAGGCTGCAGGAGCAGAAACGCGAGCCCATGAGGCAGGCTGCACTGCTCCCAGCATTCACCCAGTGTGGTCTTTGAAAAGAAGGCCCTGAGTCTATAAGAAGATTTTTACCCCACCATAGCAAACAAATTCCAGTGCGTGCAATTCAATCCCCATGCCCTGAAGTTTCAATTCATTAGGGCATTCGTCTCCATTTCTTGCCCTACATAGATGCAACATTGCCACAGAGGACTCCCTCCAGAAGTGGCTGCATTTCCGTGGTGGGCGTAAGAATTCTCATGCTGACTGTAAGAGCAGCAAAGAGTCCTGTGGCACCTTATAGACTAACAGATGTAAGGTGCCACAGGACTCTTTGCTGCTCTTACAGATCCAGACTAACACGGCTACCTCTCTGATACTTGACACCAGGCTGATTGTAACACTTGTTGGGAGGAAAGGCATCTAGGGGCCTAATTCTCTGTAGCTCCACTGAGCAGAGGGTTTGGCCCATAAAGACTATTCTAAAACCCCATTAAGTGAATCTGCTGGCTGCGGCTTCTGCTCTCTCACGAGCTGGGGTGTGAACCTGTTCATCAGCGAGGAGGCTTGTGACTGTAGGGGCAGCAGCAGGACTCAGAGATGCAAACTCTTCTCTGTTATCAGCCAGGTCCCCTATCTGACCCCAGTAGGCCTAGACCATTCATGAGGCCATAATCCTGCACCCCACACCCCACCATAGTAAGGCTCTGTCAGAAGAGACCAAACAGAGTAAGCTCTGTGCACTGTGGGGCCCTGTGCTTTCCCAGAGTCCCCAAGGCAGAGCTTCCTGGCATCCTGCTGAGCTCTTTCCTCCGACTGCTAGAGAACCGAGGTCAGCGGACTTTCCCAAACAGCAGTTCTCTCTATACCACTGCAGTGAGCAGCATTCCTGCTTCGGGGCTAGATACCAGGACAGGGCATGGGACAGCCAGGCTGGCTGCTGGGGTTTACACTTTGACACAGCTCCCCGGTAGCAGCAGAGCACACTGGGCCAGCTCTGAGCCGAGAGGCAGCAGGGTCCAGTAATAAGAGACACGATCCAGGTCTCTTGAAGCCAAACCCCAGCTCTGACACAGACACAATTTAAAGGTGTGTGGTCTTAGACATGGAGTAACCTCTGTCTCAGTCCTCTCACCTTTAATGTGGGGACCACTTCCCTCTCTTCCTCCCACACAGAGTGTTAGGAAGCTTGATTGGCTGCCTTTATAAAGTGCTTTGAAAATGCTATTACTCTCCTATGAAATGAAAGCCACAGAGATTAAACAAATAGACTCTAGAGAAGTAACTGAGTTTCACAGGGAGCAAATCATGTTTCTGTATGTTTTTTGGACCATCCTATACAATTTGCTATTAAATTCTATTGGACAGTTAAAAAAAAAAAAAAAACCCACACACAACCCTATACAAAAATACGATTTCTATTAAGTTCCACAGGACTTTCCCCAAAGGAGGCCTTTTAACTGGAAGTCTAGCCAGGAAAGCTCTAGCGTTAGACTAAGTTACAGACATTAAAGCAGAACAAATTCATTGGCTGAATGCACCTGAGAAGTCACCAGCACTGGGAACTGGCTTACGCACAAATTAACCCTTTCATAGTTATTATGTGCACTATAGATATGGCCACTGTAGCAGCGGTGGGGAGAGATGGCTTACTCTAGCCTCAGGTACTCCATTCCCAGCTTCCTACTGCAAGGAGCAAAGCAGCACAGCCAGGAGTTTTTGGCTCAGGGTACTGTGCAGGGGTCAGGGGAATCCTCCAGTGACTAATAATTAGCTCTTATGGTGGTGAAAAGCGTGTGTGGAATAGCTGGTGCTGTTTGCTTCAGTCTACTGGGCACATCCACTCCTGGCATGGGAACTCCTATTTGTCCCTATAGGGGGGCTGATCCTGGAACCTAAGGGAGAATATTTTGGTGCTCACATTAACTTTTTCACTGCTGAATAAAGCGTGCAAGAAAAGATGGATGATCACAGTACAAAAACATGCCGGATCTCCTGTGAGCAGTGTTGCATTCCAGAGTCATAAGCAGACTTTGGGTGCAGTTCACAAGAGGCAACTGATTATATTTTAATTCTTTCCCAGTAAGATCTCTGGAAGCCCAGATCTGTGACTGAACATGAAGAAGAGAAACTGCCTTTGCCTCACAGGCAAAGGATCTTTAGAGAAAGAGGACAAGCCACAGCTGAGTGGAACTGTGGTAGGGGATTGTTCCACGCAGCTGAAATATACACACTGGGTGGCTATAAAACCTTTCCCTTCCTTTTTGTTATGTGACCATTACTCAGCCCCACAGAATTTGGGGCTGCGGGAGGGAATGGGGTATTACTGCTGGGGTTGCATATGGCCCCTTCAGATTATCTACAGCTGGGCTCACTAGCACAGGTGGGATCGGGCAGGCAAGTTCCCTCTAAGCTGCATGGCCATGCAGCAGGCTATCAAGGGCCATGCAGATGCACAGCCACAGGGGCCTGGAGAGGACAGAGGTAGGGGGTGGGTGGGGAGCAAGTTGGGGCATGCAGAGCTGCGACAGGGGAGCTGGAGCTGCCGCAGCGAAAGAGGGCGGGGGTAGTCCTCTCTCCCTGCCTCAGACCTGTGGCAGCCTGCATCCCAAACCCCTCATCCCCAGCCTCACCCTAGAGCCTACACCCCCCAACTGGAGCCCTCACCCCTCCCCAGCATCCCAACTCTCTTCCCTAGCCCCTCCCACACCCCAAACCTCTCATCCCCGGCCCCACCCTCAGAACCTGCATCCCCAGCCAGAGCCCTCACCCCCAGCCCTGAGCTCCCTCCCCACTTTGGACGCCTGGGCCCCACCTCACCACATATCGCCTCCATATGGTGCACATAAAATTCATTCCGCACACGGATGTAAAAAATTAGAAGGAACTTTTTAGGGCAGACTCAGCTCTTGCTTCTTCCCTTACAATGCAGTTAAGGAATAAAAGCTGCTGGGAGGACCAGACACAGAATACCCTGTCAGTGGCATCCCAGATCTAACTAATAGCAAGAAATAAAATCTTCCGACTGGTACATTGAACAAAACACCCGTGTGGAGTCACACAGGGCTCCACCACCACCGCCAGTAAGGGTACCTCTGCACAGAAGCTGGGAGGGTGCTTCCCGGCACAGGCGGACAGACGCATGCTAGCTCTGCTTGAGCTAGCATGCTACAAATAGCACAATGGCTGCTGCGGCATGGGCGGGGCTTGGGCTAGCCACCTGAGCACAATCCCACCCCACCCCCGGGGACACACTCGGGCAAGTCATTAGCAGAGCTAGTGTGCGTCTGTCTACCCATGCAGGAAGCAAGCTCCATGTAGACATACCTAAATGCACAACAGGAACCTGCTGAGGCACAAGCCGGAACTGAATCTAGCTCCCTCTCCCATAGCAGGGAGACTAACAGGAGAGGAAACTGGATGGTGTTGTTACAGTCAGAAGCAGCGGCTCCAACACACACAGGCCGCACAGCCGGTGAGTGAGAAAGTGCTGTATTTCACAGCCACTTTTCAGAGTCAAGCCGTGCTTTCCAGACATCACGCAGAGCCTGCTGTGGAATTTATTGAGTGGTGAGTATTTGGGGCTTTACTTCCATGGCCAAAAGCCCCTGCCAGCATGTTACTTAGTCTTTGTAAACATCATTTTACTGGGGCCTTACGAGGAGGGCAGGACACAAACTAGATTAGTTTAGTCTGCCCTGACTGATGGGAGACAGAGCTGAGGATGTGTCCTTAGGAGATGGAAAAGTCATCAGCTGATTCACCCTTGGATTCCACTCTACGGGAGGAATAGACAAACCTTTTACTCAACGTCTACAGTGGAGTCTGAAATGGAACCGAGCAGTCTATCAGGCCAGGGCTATAATGGGACAGGACATCTCTGGCTCACAGACTGGAGCGCTATCTTCAACAGTCTCGTAAAAGTCACTCAGGGATTCACCAGTCTTGATGGGTTCTGAATGTATGTTAAATGTTTATGACGACAACAACAAAAACACAGCTCCAGAGGAGCAGGTATTAATCCAAATGCAACTGGCACAGAAAGCAGAATTAACTCTAAGCCAGTCCCCATCTTCACAGGACACTGCAGGTTAAACTAACCCTCTGCACACTGCCGGCTGCAGAAGCAGCCACATGCTGCCAAGAGGGTGCTAGGAATCCTTGCTGTGCAGTTTGGGAAGGGAGAATAAGAGTAATGCTCTGTCTTTGAATCATCAGGTCTGGAAAGCAGCAGGGCCACTGCATTACTTCCCACTGTCAATGAAGGGGCAGAACGCCCCTGAAAAGGAAATCCGAACAGCGCAGGGAGCTTGAGAACAACATCGAGATTAATCCCTCTAGCATGTTTTCTCTAGTTGGTGCAAATGATTAACAGTAGTAAGATGTGTCGGTGAGACCATGGAGAGGGAGCTGGCTGCCAAGAAAAACTGGGATCCAAATTAAAGCAGGTTATTCAGGCAGGAGCATCCTGACAGGCTGAACCACCACACAGAGAGTTATCACTTCTGGGGACACCTCTGGTGAGCATCATAAGAATGGCCATAGTGGGTCAGACCAACGGTCCATCTAGCCCAGGATCCTGTCTTCTGACAGTGACCAATGCCAGGTGCTTCAGAGGGAATGAACAGAACAGGTGATCATCAAGTGATCCGCCCCATTGCAATTTGTGTGATGTTGCCCCCAGTGGGGACCCACAGAGTACCTGTCATTACCTCCTAAGGTAGCTCAAGTGACAGAGGCCTGTGGCTGGAGAGCGAAAGCACCAGGGTTCTTGTCCCAGTTCCCTCCACTTGTGGCATATTCCAGACAGTGCTAGTGTAATGGTGGCAGGCTGGATCGAATCTGGAGCTAAACGCATGAGTCTCTACTGTATGAGCTAAAAGCCACATGGCTTTTAGCTAAAGCTGCAGAGCAGACTCATTAATCTCTCTCTGTGGTCTCGGTGCCACTAGATGGGACAAAACACCACACCCAGAAGATGTGTGGGTTATACTAGCATCTGCAGCTCACAGCTGTGTTAGAGACGCACAAAGCCAACACGAAGGGACGTGCCTTGCTTACGTAAAACTACAGGAAGCTGCTTCCCTGCTCACCACTCTCTGAAAAGGCTTATGGTCATTTCAAACAATACTATACTCAACAGTGGGAAGAGAGTCCACCTCATGTTAGCCCATAACCTCTGAGCATGGGGCAACTCTATAGGAGAGCAGGGGAGATTATGAAGGACAGGAGGAAGATGCCAATGGCAATAAGAAATTAAGACGTGAAACTAGCCAGAGTGTGGCATCAGGAACTCAAACACTGCACATCACAACTCAGAGAGAGCAAGTATTTCCCTTTGTCATGGAGTCCTCAGGTGATGCTCTGGAACTGCTCCCTACAAAGCCAGTCAGGACTCTGGTGAAGTCTCCTCTCAGTGAGCAGATTGTCTTCAGGGCAAGAAGCTCACACGGCTTCCACCTTCCTCGTCTGACCTTGGAGCATTTAACATCCTCTGCCCCTCCATGCGCTTCCCACAGTGAGTCCGCCCAGGCAGGGTCCTGGGGAAACCAGAGGGTCCTGCACCCCCACTTCGCAGTCAGACGTGTAAAACAGAGGTTTATTAGATGACAGGAACACGGTCTAAAACAGAGCTTGTAGGTACAGAGAACAGGACCAGCCGGGTCCATTTTGGGGGGCAGTGAGCCAGACACTCACGTCTGCACTTCACTCCTCGACCTCAGACAGCCCCAAATGCCTCTGCTTTGTTCCTTTCCTGGGCCAGGAGGTCACCTGATTCCTTTGTTCTCCAACACCTTTAGCTATCACCTTGCAGGGAGGAAGGGTCCAGGCCATTAGTTGCCAGGAGAGAGTGTGTCGGACATTTATGCACACTGGCCCCTTGCTCTGCAACAGTCACACCTCCTAGAGACTTAAGAAATGCATAGGGGAAACTGAGGCACTCCTACAGAATTCAGAGGAAACATTAAGAACAGTCCCACTTTGTCACACCCATCCACTCCATATTCCCATTAAAGGTCCTCCCTCCCCCTGAGCTGTAGTCTATGGCCTCAGCATGTCCTGCTGTTCCCGCGCATATATGCATCCTCTGTCGGGAGGCGAAAGTCAGGAGCCAGATGTCCTCTTTGACACCTGGGCAGGAAACCGTGGCCCTAGGAGAAGCAACCTGAGACGGCAGCCAAGCAAGCGGGTTCTAACCCCCAGCTAGGGTATCAGGCTACACGCAGCCAAAGGCTATTGCAGGGGAAGGAGCCTGTTGCGTGCAGCATGGTAATGAAGCCTCTCAAACTGCAGGGCCATTTTCTTATATTGGAAACACATGTTCTTTGGAGAGAGAGCGGGGGCAGGGAGAGAGAAAGAGCAAGAGGAAGGAAGCAGAGAGTTGGACTTCCATGCAAACACTGTTACCCTGGGAGCAGCCGGGTGAGAGAAACCAGAACACGCCATTAGAGAGGCACAGGCAGAGGGATGAGGCTAACATGTCAGTGCCCTCCCCCGCACACACCATGGCCACACACAGGAGGAGGGCACTTTCCATGCTTTCCCAGGGAGGGGGGAGGGGGCCGTGGAATGGGTCATTTGCTCCACCTCAAGAGCTGCATTCGCAGACTCCTGCGGCTGGGTGCACGACAGGGTCAGTGGCACAGTCGCAGTGCTAAGGGTTCAATGGCCTGCAAGCGGTCACCCCTTCTAAAACTCCAATGCTCCTTGCACACAAGCGGAGGGCTCAGAGCCTCCTTTTCTTCTTCTGCCGAAGAGTGGGATTTGCCAGGTCACCAGACCTAGAGTCTTTTCTAGAAAAGGCCTTTTATTTTACCTGATCATCCCAAAGCAGATAGCTCCATCAGCTCCCTCTGCCCCTAACAGAAGGCTGCAACAGATAAAGAGTCCAGGCAGACAACCCAATCAGACAATCCAAGGCCCCTGGGGTCTTTGCAGACTGCACGTATGCAACTATCTCTGCTCTTTGCTAATGTATGTGCAGGGCCATTCACACTGACAAGGACTTTTCTCTCTAAAGCCAATGGAGAAGGAGACTAAGGTCTTGTCTACATGGGAAAGTTTGGTCAGTTTCACAGGTATAGTTATACCTGTCTAACATTCCACGCCGGGACAATTATTCCAGTAGAAGAGTGCCCTTTTTTTTTGGTTTAGTTGAAACCCCTTCCCAAGTGATGTAAGTGAAACCAAAACAAGTGACTCATATCCAAACAAAAGTGCCCACACAGTGGGTTAGACTAGTATAACTATATAGGGTTAAGTTCATACCTTGTTTATACAGAAGAAACTTCCCATGTAGACGCGGCCAGATCTCGAGTGAAGGAATCGCCACAAACCAAATGAAAATTCTAGGTCCTGACACTTGGACACTTGCTTTTTAGAGGTGCCAGGGACAGAAACGAGGCTACACATGAAATAGGCCATGATCACTTCCAGGTTAAAAGTTCTATTTATAAATACTCCCTTCAGGCTCAGTACCAACTGGTTCGGTCTGCTCTATACTGCTAAGACAACTGGATCCTTGCTTAACAAAAACAGACAGCACGGTAGGGAGGCACTTTAAAACACTGGCAAGCACATTACCATCAGATTTCAGCCACTACTCACATGGACTCTTGGGATGCTACAGACTGTTTAATCTGTCCGGCGGGGGCGGGGAGAGCGGGAAATGAAGTGAGGCCTGTATATTTGTTTTACCTATGCTTGGCTAGGATTGCTTTGTGTTAATACTAGCAGCTCTAGATGGGGAAGGGAGCTAGCTATAAGCATTAGGAACTACTGTATTCATATGTTACTTGTGTGGGATTGTATACAGAGCACCTAGCCGTCCATGTGTGCATGCTTCAACATACAGGAAGTGACCAGAACCTGGCTAAACAGGATGTAGTATTCACACTAAAGATGACTGATTAGAAAAAGTTATTGTAAGGTGTCACAAACCAGAGCGATTTTGAATTTCTTAGCAACTTCTGGGCAAGATTAACGACAGAGACAGCTAGCACCAGAGAGGCAAGTAGATTCAATCTTGATCATAACCCCACCCCCACAAACACACACACCCGTCATCCTAAGTAGGAAAGATCATTCTCCTGAAGAGGAGGGTACATACGCATGGCCGGTGGCTGGGATGAAGTATATACAGCAGTGAACTCTGGTGTCTGGGATCCGCCTCTTCCGGTTAACATTGAGCTCCTCCTGCAAGTACTTCTCGTACTGGTCATTGATGAACTTCATGATGGGCTGCCAGCTGTGCAGAAAGACATACACAGGTGAGACAGGACTCATGCAGTGACTCTAAAACCACCCACAGGCTACGCTCTGCACTGGATTCTGAAAGGGAGAGTCATTGGGAGTGGACAATGCTCAGCATCTTGCAGAATTGGGCCCCCAAGTAAAAGCATGGGAATGTTTCATACCACAGCTGCAGGTGGCTAAGAAAAGAATCCCCCAAGTCCTGTGTGAATGGCAAATCTTGTTTTATCACCTTTCTAAAAGGAGCCAAGTTTTCTGGGAATCCTCCCAGTCCTGGCACTCAACAAGGGGAACAACTTGGATGCGTGGCAGCAGGACAGCTCAGCTTCTTGGCTGTGAGCTCTGCCTCTAGCACTGGGAGGCAGTGCAGAGCCTGCAACCACTTCAAGAGGACAACTGGGCTCCACCATCCAAATGCGAGCGTCTCACAATGGTAAGCAGGCATCGTAAGTGTTAGTGCCCACAACAGCCCCTCTACTGCTGCAGTAATGGACATGCGGTGACCAGCTAGGCTCTGGCCCCTTTCAGAACAGAAATATTCATGAACAGCACATCAGGGGGGTCAGATAAGCCCTAGAAAGCCTGACTGCTTAGCCCTGCCATCTTCCTGCTCTTCCCCATCCACGCCAGGATCCCAGCCATAACCCTTCACCGGGAGTCACTTCTGGGAAAGACAGCAGCCCAGCCTGTGGGAGACCTGCCAGTGCCCCAGAAAGTTTAACAGAGCTTGTAGTGCTTTCCTAGACAATGTATTTAGAGCGAGGTTGGGGGGCAGGGGAATGGGCTTAAAAAAAAAGGCGCTTGTGTGCCCCCACCCCAGACATTGGTCACCCTCAAATTTGTCTGTATGCTTCCAATGTTACACACACACACACACAACCTCATCACCACGTGTGTATGTGTGTGTGTGTGTGTGTGTGTGTGTGTGTGTTGGGGGGGGGATTACAGATATTTATAACTGATTACTTTTGCACCCCTCCCCCCCACGAGTGGGACACATGGATGGACGTTCAGAGGTGGTGGCTGCCCCAAAGACTTTCCCCACAGCTGCTAACTCTCCAGCAGACGTAGGAAGGGCTAGGGGATCAGTCATGTCAGCACCTGCCCTGCCCGTGAAGCAGCACTCTGGGATGGTTGGGCTCCCCCCTCCGGCAGAGAGAAGGCTGACTAACCATAGCCCTTTGCACTGGAGCCTGCCAGGGAAGGAAGCTGGCAGGATTCTCTGGTTTCCCTTTGCAGCTCATCAGCCCAGCTGTTCAGCATCTCCAGCCTCCCTCCCCGCCCCTCGACAGCCAAGCTAGGCAGAATGAAAGCCACAAGGGATCCACATCTTTGCAAATGCGCCTAGGCCCATTCCATGCCCAGGAGCAAAGGAAAGGTGGTGCAAAGTGAGTCCCCACCCCCACAGGTGGTCTGCATGACTGAAGGCCTATGCCAGCCAAGCAGCAGCACAGCCCAGGGCACTGTTCTCCTCACCAGTTCTCATTGTTGATGTGGTCTCCAAACCCTGGGGTGTCAATGACCGTCAGCTTCATACGGACGCCTTTCTCCTCAATATCTGAAACAGAGACATCCTCAATATCTGAAACAGAGAGATGGTATAGCCCACAAGCAGAGACAGGCCCAGTATGTAGCCTTGCCTTATCACCAGAGATCTCTCCAAGCAGCTGTCGGCTTGGTACCTGCAGCCCTCCAAAGATACAGCATCCTATCACATCAGTGGCATTTCAACTGCATTATAAAGAAGAGACTATGCAGCTCAGCTCTTTCAATAATCCATATAACTCCTCCCCCTGTGAAGCACGATACCCCGCCAGCAATCTCAGCTGATTGCATTCTGGCATAAAGGAGTCTAGGCTGGTGGATACGGAGAAGATGCTCTGGCTTCTCTTGGCCTAGGAGAAGCCTCTAGAACTCTGTCACCCCTCAAACGGCATGTTTGCCCAAGAGACTCACCATGAGTGATCGACTTTATTTCGATGGTTTTGGGGATTCGCTCTTCAGAAGCTGGCTGAACGGATTTCCGGCTGACTTTGGATTTGAAGAGGGTGTTGATTAACGTGGACTTCCCCAAGCCACTCTGACCTGGAGGACAGGGAGAGTCAGAATTGGAGTTGGAATTGACTCCATTTTACCTTTATGGGAATTCCCGGTCCACACCATGCATCAAGAACACATTCTGCTAACTAGGGTGGGGCCAACTCAGCAGGCAGTGCCATTGCACATACCAACAGTTTCTTTGCAGAATTTAACAGCATTTTCCACACCCTCTGAGATATTTTTTCACACAAGCAGATGGCTGCATATTGGCTTGGGTACATGTGTGCCGGTACCCTCTACTGGAGCAAACATTTCAGACTGGCTCACGTTGTGTGCCCCCGCTGGCTGACATAGCAAAGTGGTTCCTGTAAGCCCATTCAGCCCAGATCTGTTTTGACGAGGAAAGGTTCTCCTGCTCATGTCACACATTAGTCAAGTGACCTCAGCATGTGAGTGTGGATCACTGGAACTGCAGCTCCCTCTTTACTAAGGATGCTTTCACTTTCAATGAGGCAACACACTCAGTGGAAACAGCTTCCTCCTGCAATCAATATGGTTCTCTGCTGCCTATCCCTGTTCAGAGTGGAACACAAAACCCCTGTGTTTGAAGACATTGCCTGGAGATGTGGGATGGAAAGCGCAGGGATCTGGCACCCCATAGAGCGAAGTCAGACAAGTGAGTCCCTCCACTATGGAACAAGATCTCGCTTGGTTGAAGACACGCTAGATGGAAAACACGGCCCACTTGGGCACAACTAGACAAACTCATTGGGGAGCATGCGAATAGCTAGTTTGTCAGTAAGCTAAACAGCAGCGGCTCACACGACCCATAAGGGCAGAGATACACATAGCACTGAAGGGCTAATGTTTACAGAACCCCTTTATTAACCTTAACTGAGCCAACACAGAGGCCACACAGTCATCTTGAGTTATTTATTTCCCCCTATAAGGCTTCAATAACCATTTTCCTCCTTAATAAGAGGATGGGAAACAGACAGGCCCTCCTTCTGCCATGACCCCTTCAATAAAGATCCTCTTAAAGGGACTTACAGATTGAAATGGCTCACAGGAGGGCTGATCTACAGGCTTCCTTCACTGTCTGTCCCACATGAATTCCATTCCTTCCAAGGCTCCCTCTAGCTTTATCTCAGCCAATATTAAAGAGGACACTCTAAACTGTATCTTTTGTTTTTGATCATCCACCATGACAAACCACTTCCCCCAACCTCTTCAATAAATCCTGCAGGGGATCGATACTAATGATGCAGGCCTGGGCTAAAAACACAATCCAATGGTTTATGGTTGGGATCACAAAGGGGAATAAATTAAGTTTGGGGATTGATCGGTTCTTTCAGCTAAACTGATGAAGCATTGGCTCTGGCCCCAGAAATCAGTCACATTTAACAGGACCAGAGGGTCTCTTAAAGGCCACATTTGGGCAGCACATGGCAGCTTGGGCTAAATCCATCTCTCTTGTTTAGCTCAATGTTCCAGGAGAAATAGCACAATGCTAGTGCTAGAAAAGTCCTAGGAAAAATGCTGTCAGACACGATAACGAGTGGGGCCACTAGCTTCTAACTAAATTTGCAAAAACACTTCAGAGTAAGCTTAGTCTGTCAGAGCTCCCAGTCTCTGCCCCACACTCAACCTCCACGCCCATCCTTTCAGGACCCAGAAGATCAAAATATGCCCCTTCCCCTCCCCCCAGGTATCCAGAAAGCTCACAGGTCCCAAAAGCTTTTGCACTGGTTTGCTCTCCCGTACTATTTCCCCACCCGCTTTTAGCCATGCCAACAGGAGGAAGTCTTGTTTTTGTTAGTAGGCAGAGCAGCTGTGGGTGCAAAAGGAACACAGGGAACAAATATAGTTCTTTGCCCTTTGCAGAGAGTTTCATCAAGCAACAGAAAGGTTAACACTGCCTGAACTGTAAACAAAATAGGATAATTAGGTATTCTATTTGTCATCCTGTTAGTTTTTCTCATATGCTTCTAATTAAGATGCGATACATTGTTGCAACCTATGCTAGTCTGTTCCTGCATCTGACACTGTTTAATTAGCTGGAGTGAAAAACACTAGAGAAGAGCAGCTCCTGGGAGCTGGTAGCAGAGACAGAGGTTGGAATGCAAAGTTTTTTGGCCATCTCTGGTCAGTACATACAATGCTGATTTTGTTCAGGAAAGCAGTTACTTTGCAGCTTCTCGATACCCCAGAGAAAGGAGCCATTTTTTGCATAGTCCTTTTCCTGGCGGTAACCACACCTTAGTGACAGGGATTAGGGGACTAAAGTAGTTCTGGTAAATCCAGACTGACCCACGAGTTAAACACTTCCAGGAATCTGTTCGAAGCTCTCAACAGTATTGTAGAGGACATTAGTAATGCCCATGGTGGCAAAGGTCCCCAGAGAGGTTTGCTCTACAGAAAAGATGGTCCTGTGTTGAAGGCACCAGACTGGGTCACAGGACACCTGGTTTCAATTGCCAGCTCTGCCACAGGCTTCCCGGGTAATTCTGGGCAAGTCACTTAACTTCACTGCCCCTCGCTTCCCCAGCTGTAAAACGAGGATAACAGCTCTGGTCTTTGCAAGCGCTCAAGTGCCAGAGCAGGGGCCATATTATACCTAGATAAGGGTCTGGGCAATACAGTGGGGTGTTGTCTGGCTCTTTGTGGGGCTGCCCAGCTGCGCACTAATGAAGAAAGGCAGAGGACAGACCAAGGAAGAGCTGACTGGAAAGAACGTGTCCAGGGAAGGAGTGCTTCTCTACAGCTCCTGTAAGTATGTTGCCTGGGAAGTTTCTCTCCAATACAGGTTCTTTGGGTGCTCTGCACTGCCACAAGACTAGGCTAACCCTGAGAAACCCACTCAGCTGCATTCAAATGGACTCCACAGAGCACATGCTTCAGATTAAGCCCATCAGGAAGAAGGACTGAAACTGCTCGGCTACTCCTCATTTCTCCCTTCTGTCTGTCTGAACCAGAGACATGTGGGTGGCTTCCAGACAGTTTCAGGAACATGGCAAGACTCCCAGATTCAGAGAGAGACAGAGACAGACAGACACACAGACTACCCCAAAGTAATACCTCAGTTCTGTGAGAGCCCTGAAACAAGCAGTTGCCTCATCCCCTTGCCCTTATCTGTACAGATTCAGGAAGCCTGTTTTCTCCCAAACTTCCCATGGTATTTAATCAGGCAGGAGACAGTGAGGGGATGATGGGAGATCCCATCCTGGGGCTTCAGACTCAGACCTGTAGGGCTAGAAGGGACCTTGAGAAGCCATCTAGTCCAGCCCCCTATCCTGAGGCAGGACCAGCTAACCCTAGACCATCTCCAAGAGATGGTTGTCCAACCTGTCTTTATAAAGCTCAGTGATCCATCTCAAGGGTCACCCTCCCATTCACACGCACTGAGCACCTCCCGCCCCCTCTGTTGCATACCCTGTGTTTTCCTGTGATAGGCAGAGAGTTTCAGCACTTGTTTAGGCTGCCACGAATTCCCTGGCCTGTGAACACTCAGCCGGGAGCTTGCCAAGGAAAGAACAGTTTTCCAGCCACTGTGAGGCATGGGCTTCAGTACCATACATGGCATTCTGCCTAGGCAAGTCCGGGCCCCTCTTCAAAGTCTCCCATCACCACCAGAACTGCAGAAAGAAGAGGTGCCTTCCCACTGCAGCCTGCCCTGGGATGGCAAGAGGAGAGCTGTGGCTCCTGGGCACCACCTCCAAGCTGTGAACTCAGGGTATCCCAGGACAGGGCAGAAGCAAGTCCAGCCCTGGCAGGGGCCATGGGTCTCAGTTCATGCAACTTCGGATCTTATGAAGGATCTTGATCTTTGGGGGTCAGAAACTAAGCTGAAATTGCAGCTGATTTAGAGAGAAGCTACTGTAACCCCCCAAAACTGTCTCAGGCTCATCAGCCTCAGTGACTCTGACCCAAGTTCCAGGTTTGTTGTGAGCCAGGCCTGGTTCTGGGTTCGCGGCACAGCTCTTTGGGGCTAACCATGGTAACCGGCAAGGAGGCACCGGCTGGCCAGGAGCATGTGGGAAAGGGACGAGGGTAGAGAGAGCAAGAGAGCTGCATGTTGGGGGGTGGGAAGCCAGGTGCAGAATCAGGCTCCCAGGGGAGCAGACGTCAGAGGAAAGTGACAGTGCCAGCACACACTGCAGGTTAGGCCAAGCCACTCCAGTAGTCTTCGAACCCCAGATTTTCCTTCTGTGCTTTGCCCAGCCCAGGTAAACAGTGCTTTGTACCCTCCACCATGAGGGGTGAGCAGACACTGTCCCGCTCCATCCCCACCAGCAGGAGACACTGAGGGAGAGAACAAAACAAAAAAAACACACATGCCAGAGGCCTTGTGCTCCACGCAGACTCGGTGTTGCGTTCTCTTCCTCTTGCACCGACATGAGTCGGTCACCCTGGCCAAGTCCTGCTTACACTTGCTCAAGAGGAACTGAGGAGGGGACAAGCTGCTTTGCAATCCCTTATTCCTGGGGATTACGCAGGAGTCAAGTGTAGGGTGATCATATTTCCCTAACTGAAAACGGGACATTGGGTGTAGCTGTGGGAGGCTGGCCAGAACCTGGCCCAAGCCGCCATCACAGGCATCATGACTTTTTTGGCAAAACCGGGCATTTCTCCCTGTTGCTCTTACCTGAACATTCCTTTGCAACTTGCCTAGGGCAAGAGCAAATGGGAAAAATGCCCAGAGTCGTGACATCCAGGACAGGGTTTCAAAAGGGGGTTTGTCCTGGCCAAAACGGGACATATGCTCACCCTAGTGAAATGGGTTCTGACTTCCAGATCCCAGGCTGAGTTTCATGGGACCAGGCAAACCTTGAACTTTGGAAGATGAGCTGCTTAGATCTGGGTACTTCTGCAAAGCACAGAGCATTGACGACAGTTCTACAGAGACACTTGGATAGCGCAGGGAGCACAAATCGCACTGGCTGTGCTCATTTCTTTTATAGACAGATGCTGCTTCAAAGTTTGTTCTTCTGTAAAGCCTCCCCCTTACTAACCAAACCTATGGAGTCCACGTGCTCGGATTTCAATTGCCATCTACTAAGGCAGGCAGCTTTAACCTGAGGCAAGTTTCGGCAGAGCCAAGCTGCAAACCTCTTAAAAGTAGAGGCTCATAAAACGGAACCTTTGATAACCACAGAAGGAAAACTGAAACTAGAGCAGCAGTAAGGAAACCGGTGACCCCCAATTGAGGGCAGGTGGGCTGCGGTGGTGGGGATGGCGGGGGACCGAAGAAAGACTCCAGGTTCCTTGTCCTTTCTCCACTGCAGCCTCAAAGGGATAACAAGAGCTCAAGAACGTCTGTCGGCTTATCGGGTTTTTGCACCAAGCTCCCCATTCACAAGGCCAGAGGGAAATGCAAAGCTCCTCCCCCTTGCCCACATACCACAAGCACCAGGGATGCTATAATCCCAGCATACACTGCATATTGGGATCCCAGGGGAAGCTTTTATATGCTGCAGGCCACTCAGGCTTGCAAATGGTCCAGCCAGAGGAGCCTCAAAATGGGGCCAGCCCCGTTGGGGTCCTTTAATTACATCAGCGACTCTTCAGTGTTATTTTCTTCCCTGCTTATAAAGCTGCTGCACCCCTAGTCCAGCTCTGAGAGCCGAGTGGTTTGTTCCTCACCCACACAGCAATGGAAAAGGGAAGCAACTGGGACGCAAAGCGACAGCCCCTCCTCTTCATCATAACACATCAAGAATTCAGCTGCAGGGGAGTAGAGACCCGAGGCCACACTGTGCCATGCCACACAGGCCCTGCTTACACTACAGCAACTACCCTGATAATGGTGTCAGTTTCCATCCCTCTTCCTGCACACCCCTCTTCATCTCCAGCCTCATACACCCCACCTGTAATATGCACTCCTCCTCCGCCCCCAGGCCTTTCAGGGAAAGAATTTTGCTCTGAGGTCTTGTTTCACAAGCAGCACCATCTCACACAGCACCTGGCATCCCCTGGTAAATGCAGCAGATCTGGGGAAATTCACCGTACAACTTGGGCAGCGTAGCGGGATGGTCACCCGCTCCTGCCCTGAGGGGCTTAGAACAGCCCAGCAGAGGGCTGTGGCTGGGGCAGGCAGCTCCCAGACTGATTGGGGAAGTTGGCACAGCTGGGAGCCACACCCTAAACAGACCACAGAGGGCCCCTATAAAAAGGCTTTGAGCCAGGTGCATAGACACACTCTTTCTGTTTGTAGAGGGAGAAGGGCCTGGTTGCTAGGGAGTTGAGAAGATACCTGGGGAGAGCAGGGCTGGGGGAAGGCCAAGGGAACTGGGGCGCTCCGGCCTGGAAAATCCCAGGCTGCAGCCTAGTCTAAGGCCAATTGGGTACTGGGGTTGCAGAGGGCAGCCCACGGGTAGGCTGAGGCAGCAGGTCCATACCTCCCTTGCCTACGATGAATGGCTGAGACACTGCAGTTTGCCCCAATGAGTGGGGGATAGATGGTGACTGGCAGTAGCCAAATACTGAGGCGAGGTGAGGATAGTGGGTGGGGGTTCCCCTGAGTGAGGAGACCCACAGAAACCGTGGGGGTACTGCCTGGGGGCAGCATCCAGAGAAAGGGTCATCTGAGGTCTGAGAGGGCAACAGAGGCCAAGCGGCAGTGGGACACTGGCCTGCAGAGGGCGCTACGGAGGCTGGAAAGCAAATTCCCAAGATGACCAGCAGGAGGCACTGCAGGGGTGAGTCCCGCACCGTTACAAGCAGAATCACTGCTTACTACTTGTTTGTCTGTAATACAGTAAAACCTAGAAGTCCCAATCGAAAACCAGGCCCCGTTGTGCTAGGAGCTGTACATACTCACAGGAAGAGGTTGAAATCATGCAGTTACTCCTGGCCTCCCACTTATACCATCAAACCACTGCACTGGGGACAAAACAGGAACAGAGAGAGGAAAGACTCCATGGTCCACAGCACAATGGGGGCACTCTATGTGGTAGCAATGAGGTCTGGTCGTGGAAGCCCCCACTAGATTTAAGGGCACATAAACTCTTAAATGCTACGTGATGCCTGGCAACACTGATCCCATCCCACTCTGCACTTTAACAACTGACAGCAAGACAGCTCCCTTAAAGTGGAAGGGAGTTTGCTGACTCCTAATGCAGGAATTCCATCATTAAATGTTAGAAGCTGCTCCTGTAGAAGCTACAGGGAGAATAATCCTGCCAAGGAGCTATAAAATAAACACCTTGTCCTCCACCAAGCACAGCGCACCGGCATCTCCTGGGAGAGCAGCATCTGATGGGAACTCACCAACTACCATGATGTTGAACTCAAATCCCTGCTTCATGGCTTTTCTTCTCATCTGCTCGAGGATGGCGTCGATCCCGACGTAGCTGAAGTCGGGGGCCGGCTTTTCGGGCCGTGGTGGTGCCGCCTGCTTGAGGCCGGGGTCTCTGGCGGCGTCCGTCATGCTGGGCGTGTAACTGGGAACTGCCTCTGGACCTGTGGAAGTGAAGGAAGAGCAGTGAGGAACTCTGGAAGTAAACGCTGAGTGCAGAGCAATGGGCGGGGACGGCAACAAACACCCTCTTTCCCTTTAGCTTGGAAGTTAAGAGATGCCCCGAGCATGAGTGGCAATGACTAACCTAGACAATCACTGCAAGTGAAGGGGGGAAAGACGGGTTAAAATGGATCATGCATCACAGACCCTGCTTCCTTGGAGTGCAGTAAGCTTGGTTTACCATTCACTGCACCCAACTCTGGGTCTAGGCACATTTCCAAGCTTATTTAAAGCAATTTAAAATGGAATAATAGGTTGTCCAACCAGGCCCATACCAGAGACCCCTCTTGCTGAAATATCTTCCCAACCCCCATCATTTTCCCACCAACACACTCCCCATTCACAAGACCTGCCTAGTAGAACAGGCTGCTCTTGTGTCATCCCAGAGATCATCAGAAATCTGATTATGCAAATCAATCACAGCAAGGAGGGAGGCAAATTCCAGAGCCAAGAAACCTTCCTGTAAGTGTCCTAGTCAGAATATTTAGTAAGACTGATGAAGTCTTAGTGAGATGAGATCTCAGCACAGACCCTGCTACTAAGGGCTTGTCTACACAGGGAAATTTACCGACTCAGCCCTAGTGGTAGTATTACACCGCGCTTAGTTTTGCTTCAACTGCTTCCAAAGAGACAAAAGCTAGGCTGAAAAGAGGCCACTCTAAATCCTGAAAGAGCGTCCACACAAGGTGGGGTGGAGGTGTTGGTTTACACTGCATATAGTTGCAGAGATAATTATACTGGTGTAGTTCTGCTGGTAAATTTCCCTGTGTAGATAACCCACTACTTGTTGTTCATAAACAGGACAGGACTGCCTGGTTTGAGAGACCATTGTTGGGTTTGTGGATTAGCAGAGGGAGAATTAGTAAAGTTCCACTGTATTGTCACTATTAAGAGTGTATGTGGAGGCAGGGGGAGGCAGTAGTGTGTGGGTATTAAGAGCTTCAATTACTCTATTAATAAAGAAAAAGTAAGTGGCGAATAACTCCCACACCAACGTGTTAACAGAGCTGCAGGTTCGTGCTACCTGTAATGAAACGCTGCAACTTTAAGCTGCTAAAGGACAATTACAAAATGCACAAGTGTGCCCCCACTCCGTTTGGAAGCGGCTTGATCAGGGAAACCCTGTAAATTAAAAGGGGGAATAGCTAAACTGCATCTCAAATCCACATGTGATATTTCTGCTCCATGGGCCAGTGTGTTATTTCTAGGGCCCCCAAACTAAAGTAGCTCATGAATTCTCCCTTCCCAGAAGGAACCAGAGCCTGCAATGAGAGCCAAAGTTGTTCAGTTTTTAGAGAAAAACTTCAGTAGAAGCCAAAAAGTTGCCACCCTATATGATGTTCAAACCCCCACCCTCACCCCCGCGCCCTCACACACACCAGCCTGGGTCGTGGAAGTTGCAGCCTAGGGCAGCATTTCTCACATGCAGCCATCAGGGGCTTATCTTGAGGCCACAGTCTCCTGAGCAGTGATTGGATGGGGGAGGGGGGGAGCAAAGCAGCAGCCTCTCCCCAGGGGCCACCAGCAGTGGTTGGACCCTGCCCTCCTCTGGAGCAAAAAGAACAAGAGTACTTGTAGCACCTTAGAGATTAACAAATTTATCTGAGCATAAGCTTTCGTAGGCTACAGCCCACTTCATCGGATGCATAGAATGGAAAATACAGTAAGAAGAAATTTATACATACAGAGAACATGAAAAGGTGGAAGTACTCATACCAACTGTAAGAGCCTAATTAATTAAGAAAAGCTATTATCAGCAAGGGAGAAAAACTTTTGAAGTGATAATCAAGATGGCCCATTTTGGACAGCTGACACGAAGGTGTGAGGAGACAGAAGCTGGAGGAACAGGCAGCCAGTGAGTTCCCCTCCTTCCTGGGGTGGGGGTTGTGCTTCAGCCCTGTAGTGGTGGTGGTGGAAGACTCCAGCCAAGGGGGTTCGGGCTCCACCCCCCAGGCCCTGTCCCCTGGCTATGTGGTGGCATGCTCTGGTCCCGAGCTCACCACCCCCCACCTCTCCCAGTGCCCAATCGCCTCTGGCCCCCATTGCCTCTGTACCCAGGCTTGTCAAGGCTGAGTAAGTGTGCTGTGAAAATGAAATTTGTATGTTTGTTAATATCACTTTTCACAGCACACTTAGTAGCCTTAAAAACAAAAACAAAAAAACGAAACAGCAACCAAGTAAAGCAAAAGAAACACCAAGAAAAAAAGACAGGAATGCTCAACGCACTTTATTTGTGTTTCTACTGTTTAGGTCCAGTAAAGAATAGAGACAGCTGTACATTATTTTTATTACTGAGTCTGCAAAAAAACCAAACCCTACCTAGATAAATGGCAATGAGTTGGACATATGTATGTGCATATTTATTTGTTCTTCCTGAAGTATTGTAGGAGAAATGGTCAGAGCAGCCACCAGCGAGATTTGGTGGCTGCGCTCTGAGGCCACCAAAAATTTTTTTGTGAGAACCCCTAGCCTAGGACCAGTGCCTTGTTCTCTGTTCTAGGGTAATCAATGCCTTTTGGGAAGTCTCACAGGCTCTGGACAGATTCCTACCTCACTGCTGCTAGGCCTAGTGAGGATGACATCAGACCCACTCCTGGCTTGTTTTCTTCACTCTGCTGTTATTTTTGGCCTTTTATGATGTGCTAGGTGCTTTTTCCCCCTTAAGTCCAAAAACGTGTGTGTGTGACAGAGTGTGTGTGTAAGTTTAGCTGAACTAAAGAAGCCTACATCCAAACGCAGCCACCATCCCCTCTCTGCCAGTGACCCACAAAAGCATGTAACCTCTTGTAAGCCAGTCAGGATTCACATGGATCTGGCCCTAGGAAGCATTCACTTCTCCCAAGTAGCACACATTTCACATACTCAATTCTACATTGCAGAATACAGACTGACAGCACAAATGCATTTAGACTTAGAGCTTAAAAAAACGGATGGGCCATTACACAAAGTAAAACTATTTCCCCATGTGTATTTCCCTGCCCCCGCCCCACAGTTCCTTACATCTCCTTGTCAATTGCTGGAAATGGACCATTTTCATTACCACTACAAACAGTTCTTTTTCTCTCCTGATGATGATGATAACTCACCTTAACTGATCACTCTCTTTACAGCATGTATGGTAACACCCTTTGTTTCATGTTCTCTGTGTATATTATATATATATATATATATATAATCTTCCAGCTGTATTTTCCACTACATGCATCCGATGAAGTGGGCTGTAGCCCATGAAAGCTTATGCTCAAATAAATTTGTTAGTCTCTAACGTGCCACAAGTACTCCCGTTCTTTTTGCGGCAACAGACTATCACAGCTGCTACTCTGAACCCACACAATACCAGGCTCTCGAGAACAGAGAGTTACACATGGATCCAGCAGAGAACACACACCAATTTTTATATGCACAGTAGCGGCACATTCCTTCAAAGCATAGCTTTGTACCAAAGCCACAAAAAGCCATGTTGATAATGGGCTCCTGGCCCTAACACTGCTCCTTGCAAAATTATAGACCCAGCAAGCCAGAGATCTTTCCATGGATCCTGAATTAGTGCCATTTTCAAAATGGCACAGCCAAGAGTGGGAAAAAAAATCCTACATACCACTTGAAAAAACAAATCCACTTGGAAAAAATGTGCCCGCTAGGAGAAATACTGGGTTATGTAAGGGTTTAACTGTTGCAGTCACAGAAACAGTAACACAAAGCACCCTTCTAGGCATAGCTTAGGGAAAAGAGATCAGTAGGACTGAACCCTAAACCTGTATGATTCCGGGGCGGTTTGTGGGGATTGCTCATCTACATACGGAAGCATATAGGATTGGGGAGCAACGGGCAGCCCTGGAGCAGAAAACTGATAGCAAAGACATTGGCGTTTACTCTCTGTGCTCAGCAAAAGCTGTCGCATTGTTTGTACGCTAAGAGTCAGAACCGGGAAATAAAATATCTGGAGAAGATTTATTCTCCATTTGCACCAAAGGAAATGCACCTACAGTATCTGCCCCCACGTTCTCCAACCCACTCAGCTTCAAACAATGCTCGCAGTGCTCTGAGAGAATGCAACATTCATTGCTACATAGGTCTGTGCTTGGCAAACAGAAAGGCAAACCCCCATATGTTGCAAGGGAATGGACTAGAGACACCGAGCTGGGATGTTCCAACCCAGCTCACACAAGTCCACACTTGACTACGCTGAGGGTATGGCTACATTTGGAATTTCAAAGCGCTGCCACGGCAGCGCTGCCACGGCAGCGCTGCGGGAGCGCTGCCGCGGCAGCGCTTTGAAGTATGAGTGTAGTCAGAGCGGCAGCGCTGGAAGAGAGCTCTCCCAGCGCTGCATGTAAACCACATCCCTTACGGGTGTAGCGCTGGGAGCCGCACTCCCAGCGCTGCTGCCCTGATTACACTGACGCTTTACAGCGCTGTATCTTGCAGCGCTCAGGGGGGTGTATTTTCACACCCCAGTTGCAGCGCTGTAAAGTGTGAGTGTAGCCAAGCCCTGAGATAGTCATGTTTCAGCAGCCTCAACAGACCAGATAAAAGCCCTACGATATCAGAGGAAACAGACAACATCCTGTTGGTGCAAATCTTAATGACTTGCTGCCAGCTAGTGTATGGCAATGCAATTAGGTAGCAGCTCATTCCACAACTGTTTGGTCCAGGCTATAAGAAAATGTGATCAGAAAGAATTTCTTTTAAATGTTTCTCTCTCCTCCTGCTGTGGTCTGAAAGCTCAACCTGACAAGGGGAAGGTTACTGATCCTACAAGGCAAAGCAGTGTCATCAACTCTGTATGCAGTGCTCTCAAATACACAGGAGAGATTTTGTAACAAAGAAATTGAGAATGTTTTTCATTTGACTTCCCAGTGCTGCAAGTAGCCATAGATGTTATTTGTAGCAAACGTAGGTGAACAATTTTTAAGATGTGTGACTCTAAATTGACAGTGTTCCTTTAATAACCAGCAATTAACAAATAAAGTCATCATCAATAGGTGCACTCAAGCGTCCCACTTTGGCATGGTTGGTTGTGTCCTGGCATTATTCTCACCAGCCAATCTGTATCCAGGATTCCTCTGACATCCTGAAGCATGAGTAATTTGCCTGCAGCAACTCTTGGAACAATAGGCTCTCCTGCTTTTCTCCAGGCAGATCTTTCCATTATGGCTGGGGGAGTGTTCTCGCCAAACATGTATAAAACAGTTTCAGAACTAAATCTGAACAGATGCAGTAGTTGGCTGTAAATACATGCTGCCAGGATTTCCTGTTTGTATTTAAAACGTATGTTCTTGATCATGGTAACAGTGCCAGAGCTGCAGAACTTTCCATGATACTCATATCAACATCACTCACCAGAAGCTCCGAGTGCTAGAAGCGGGCATGTACTAAGCTGCACAATACCGATGCAAATCTGTGGTTGCCTAAGAAATTCATGCTCGTCACTATGCTGCCCACCTGGAGAACTCATAGCAACAGCTAAGACAGATCTCAGATGCCTCTGCACCCCAAAAGCCCCTCCCCCTTTGCACTAAAGGAAAATCTCAGTCTAGGGCCTTTGACACATAGCTGAGCAGTTCCAACTGCATTCTGGAAAGGATAGTGATACACAGTATCCAGCTCATTACAGATGCTTTGTTTCCTCTAGTTGAGGCTATCCAGGTGCAACCCTCCCATGAGTTTTGTGGTGACACCTATCTGACAAAATAGCATGTTACTTTGCACGCTGTCTGCGCTCTCCAGAGATACATGGCTAGGGGATTATCAGAATGTCACTGCACTAGCAAGAAAAAACAAACCAAGTGCTATGCTACAGGCAGCAACAAGATCCAGTACATCTGTGCAGGAGTTCAGTTTGCCAGAGACCCTGGCATGGTTGATAGCAGTTCACACACACACACACACACACACACCCCACCTGCTACCCATGCAGGCTGGGCTGAGCTGGATGCTAAGAGCAGGTCCATGCACAGGCGGCTGCAGTTAGTTAGCAGAGTGCATTCATTCAAAGACATAGGAACCCCTGGGAGCCAGCAAGTAGTTGAGGAGAAATGAGGGCTAGAAAAAATGGACAGGCAAGGCCCCATTCACAGCTCAAGAGAGAACCTAGAGTGTTTAGGAGGCCTGGAAGAGAGCAACTGTAGACTGTGCGCATTGACTGGATTCCCATTAGAGTCAGAGTGCTTCTAGTACCCTAGGTTTTAGAGCAATCATAAGAATGTAAGAACAGCCACACTGGGTCAGACCAATGATCCCTCTAGCCCAGCATCTCATCTTCCAACAGTGGCTGATGCCGGATGATTCAAAGGAAATGAACACAACAGGGCAATTATCGAGTGATCAGTCCCTGTTGTCCATTCCCAGCTTCTGGCAGTCTGAGGTTTAGGGACACCCAGAGCATGGGGTTGCAGCCCCGACCCTCTTAGCTACTAGCTATTGATGGACCTATCCTTCATAAACTTAGGTAATTCTTTTTTTAACCCACTTATGCTTTTGGCCTTCACAACATCTCCTGGCAATGAGTTATTCAGGTTGAACTGGGTGAAGAAGTACTTCCTTTTGTTTGTTTTAAACCTGCTGCCTATTAATTTCATTGAGTGACTCCTGGTTCCTGTGTTATATGAAGGAGTAAACAACACTTCCTTACTTTCCCTGTACCATTCATGATTTTATAGCCCTCCATCATATTGCTGCTTAGTCTTCTCTTTTCTAAGATAAACAGTCCTGGTCTTTTTAATCTCTTCTCAGATGGTAGCTGTTCCCTACCCCTCATCATTTTGTTGCCCTTTTCTGTATTTTTTCCAATTCCAATATATCTTTTTGGAGATGGGGTGACCAGAACTGCATGCACTATTCACAATATGATCGTACAATGGACTTATATAGTGGCATTGATATTTCCTGTCTTATCTATCCCTATCCTAGTGATTTCCAATATTCTGATAGCTTTTTTTGACTGCAGCTGCACACTGAGCAGATATTTTCAAGATCTTTCTTGAGTGGCAACATCTAATTTAGACCCCATCGTTTTGCATGTATATTTGGGATTATGTTTGCCAATGTGCATTACTCTGCATTTATCAACACTGAATTTCATCTGCCATTTTCTTGCCCACTTCCCAATTTTGCGAGATTCCTTTGTAACTCTTCCCAGTCAGCTTTGGACTCAACTATCTTGAGCAGTTTTGTATCATCTGCAAACTTCGTCACTTCACCGTTCACCTCTTTTTCCCTGATCTTTTATAAATATGTTGAACAGTATAAATTCCAGACCAGATTCTCAGGGGACCCATTTATTTACCATTTTCCATTATGAAAACTAATACTTTATTCCTATCTTTTAAGACGGTACTGATACATGAGAGGACCTTTCCTCTTACCCCATGACTGCTTATTTTACTTAAGAGCCTTTGGTGTGGGACCCTGTCAAAGGCTTTCTGAAAGTCCAAGTTCACTATATTGACTAGATAACCCTTGCCTGGTTGCTTGTTGACTCCCCCCCCCCCCCCGCCCACCAAAAAAGACTTCTAATAGATTGGTGTGGAGTGGTTTCCCTTTACAAAAGCAGTGCTGACTCTTCTCCAACATACTGTGTTCATCTATGTGTCTGATAATTCTGTTCTTTACTAGAGTTTTCACCAATTTGCCTGGTACTGAAGTTAGACACAGCCCTGTAATCGCCTCTGGAATCCTTTTTTAAATTGGCATTACATTAGCTACCCTCCAGTCCTCTGGTACAGAGGTTTATTTCAGTGATAGTTCACATACCACAGTTAGTAGTTCAGAAGTTTCATACTGGTGTTTCTTCAGAACTCTTGGGTGAAAACCATCTGGTCCTGGTACTGGTTAATTTATCCATTTGTTCCAAAACCTCCTCTACTGACACCTCAGTCTGGGACAGTTCCTCAGATTTGTCACCTGAAAACAATGGCTCGGGTATGGGACTCTCCCTCACATCCTCTGCAGTGAAGGCCTATGCAAAGAATTAACTGAGCTTCTCTGTAACAGCCTTGTTTTCCTTGAGGGCTCCTTTGGTGTCTTAATAGTACAGTGGCCCCACTGATGATCTGCAGGCTTCCCGCCACTTTGCAGGTGACTTTCTTCAGAGCCTTACAAAGGGGGATAAACACAATTATCCCCAGTTTGAAGACAGGAAAATGGAAGCATAGAGGCTAAATGGCTTTAAACTAGAAACTCCCTGCTCCACCCTCTAGATCATGCTGCCTCTATTTATGACAAGTCTGAGAGGCACTCCATGCAAGGAAAGTGTTCAGCAGGAATGGCAGAGTTAGGGTATGTCCACATTGCAATTAAAAACCCACAGCTGGCCTGTGCCCTCTGACCTGGGATCAGGCTAAGGGGCTGTTTAATTGCAGTGTAGATGCCTGAGCCCTGGGACCCTCTCACCTCACAGGGTCCTAGAAGCCTGGGCTCCAGCCCAAGCCTGAACATCTACACTGCAATGAAACAGCCCCTTAACCCGAGCCCCACAATCCAGAGTCAGCTGGCATGGGCCAGCAGTGGGTGTCTAATTGCAGTGTAGACATACCTTTAAAGACTGAAGCCAAGCGGAGGGATGTTGCTTAAAGCCCTACCAGAGAAACTGGTTTCAAGTCCTATACAACAGCTATGTCAGAGTGCAGCATCCAACCATGCAACATCATTCAGCATTATCCCTGTGTATTGCCATGGTTTAACCCTTCATATGCTACGCACGTCTCTGGCTACAAAATGCCCCCACTGCCAAGGTTACTGGGGCTAAAGGCAGAAGAGTAGGCCCATAACAAACTCTCCCTTTCAAGGAGCCAGGAGAATCACTGCTGCTAAACTGCCCGAAGCACCATCATGCACCTCTAAAGGAGCAACAGCAGCTTCCACTGGGACATTTGTGGGACTTGAGCCTTGTTCTGTGGGATCTGTGTGGCCCAGTTAATCACTCCCTTCCCCTAGTACACTGGTCTCTAGACTGGGTCACACACTTCACTCGGATTAGCACAGAGGTTTGTACCCCTTGAAGAGGGTATAAAGCTGCCACAGAAAGACAACTTGATTCTCCCCTCTTCTTCTTGGAGATCTGCACAGGTAGGATTTCCCCTCCACAAAGTTCATTTCTCTCCCATCAGTTTCCTTCTATTCTGGCCTTCAATCTTCAGTTTGCACTTAGCACCTGATTACTTCCTGGTGATTTCTCTCAACCGCGGGCACCAGAGTGAAGGAAAGAAGCTCCAGACCCCACAAGGGGAAGGGGGAGTTGCTATAAAATGTATCTTTCCCTGTATTTGGCGTTTCAAACATGGGTATGACAGGGAAACACACAGGTCTGACTCGTCATATCACCCATGTGGGATGCACAGTGTTGAACCAACAGTATCAGTCAGCTGAGGGGATGAAAAGCAACAGCTTCTCAGAGTCAGGTATCCACAAACAGCTATGAGAGCAGTATAGACCAATGCCAACTAACCTCTGAACCGCTGGGTGCCACAGTCCCATGACGCCATCGCTGGCGGGTGCAAAGGGGAGGTGTTTTAGAACCCAACTGTGCGTTTAGAGCACTCAGCTGATTAGAGGCAGACTCAACAGCAGGGACCAAGCACAGTACGCACAGGGGCTGGGTCCCCTACCTTCATCCTGCAGCTCAATCCTAGGCCAAGCTTGCTGTTGCAGCCCAGGCATTTCCTGAGCAGAGGGGCCAGGAGTTCTCAAAGGAGGATTCTTAACTCCCATTGACTTTCCATGGGATTTGGGCCCCACATTTTCTTAAGCTCCTTCGAAAAATCAAGCCAGAATTTATGTCCAGAGATATTATGGGTGAATGTATGGGGATTAGGAGAACTCTGTGGTCATCACAGACTGCACTTAACCCCAAGAGGCAATTATTTCATGGCCCTTTCCCCCATCACAGCATTTCTTCCCCTTCCTCCCCACAATCACCCACTAAAATACAGACAGCCCACGAGAAATGAATGCCAAGGGGCCTGCTCCTGGTGCAAGGACGCCACATGAGAGACACTAAGCATGATCTCATTGGACAGTCTCGAAGAGGGATGGCCGCGAAGACGGCTGCTCCTGAATTAGGAGCACTCTGAGTCTTGTCTGTAGAACCTCTGAAGCCAAAGGCAATACAATGAAGTCAAAAGGTAAGTAAGAAATATGCTTCAGTGCTTTGGTTTTAGACCATCTGATGCAGAAGTGGAAGAGGACTGGGCAGCTGAGTGAACGGGGCAGTTCATGCCTCAAAACTACTGTTTCAGACTCTCTGCAGGGGCATCTGCTAGCATCGGTTACCCTTGCTTCAAGTTTTGGAGGTTCTTATCCCCACCACAAAAGCCATAAACAGGAGAAGGATCTTGTCTCTACCTCCTGGGTCTATTGGTGAGATGACCAGACAGCTGCCATATATACACATTGATCAAGGTGATGGTTCCTGTCCAGATCCTAGTGAGGGGGGACTTCCATCCCAAAGAGGTGCCTGTGTTGGTAGCCTCTGCAGAGAAACCAAGCCAAAAGTGAACCTGCACACAGGCCTCTTCTCTCATTCCCAGGTGGGGAGGCACATTGGTGATGCAGATGCTGCTGTGTAGCGAGTTGTTCAACCTGCCGATCCAGCATGTGGCATTTCAAAAGTGCACAGAAAGGAACTGAACTCGAGCTAAACAACATCCTGCTTAAAGACATAATGGGAGCCCTTGGTCCTTTAAGACAGTGGTTCTCAACCAGGGGTAAGCGTACCCCTAGGGGTACACAGAAGTCTTCCAGGGGGTACATCAACTCATCTAGATATTTGCCTAGTTTTACAACACGCTTCATAAAAAGCATTAGCGAAGACAGTGCAAACTAAAATTTCATACAGTAACTTATTTATTTGAGTTATATACTATACACTGAAATGTAAGTATAATACTTACATTCCAATTGATTTATTTTATAATTATATGGTAAAAATAAGAAAATAAGCTGTTTGTCAGTACTAGTGTAGCTGTGACACTTTTGTATTTTTATGTCTGATTTTGTAAGCAAGTGAGGTGAAACTTGAGGGTATGCAATCAGACTCCTGAAAAGGGTACAGTAATCTGAAAAGGCTGAGAGCCACTGCTTTAGGATATGTCTACACTGCAATTAAACCACTCATGGCTGGCCTGGGGTCAGCTGACTTGGGCTTGCGGTGTAGACATTCAAGCTCAGGCTGGAGCCCAAGGCCTGGGACCTCATGAGGAGGGAGGTCCCAAAGCCCAGGCTCCAGCCCGAGCCCAAACATTTACACCACAATTTTGCAGTCACATTGCCTGAGCCAAAGTCAGGGCCAGCCGTGGGTGTTTAATTGCAGTGTAGACATTCAGTTACTGAGTTGGGGAGAAGCTTGGGTTAAATGGCTCAACCCTCCTGATCCACACTGCCTGTTAACTCACCAAGAAGTGGCCCTTTGAGGCTCATCTCTCACTCAAGAGAAGCAGAAGTTTTGCACATTGCTTCACAATTCCGACTCTCCTCCTGTTGCTTCTCCCCAGAGAGAGGCTCTGTGACAGTAAGAGTTTAACCCTTTCAGTGCTACACCATCCCATGGGGGCATTTCCCAGGAGAAGAACTCACACTAATCCAACAACTGCTGTTCACCCTTCCAGCTGGCTTCTATAGCTAGGAAACTCCCCACTGCGGGCACCAGCCCCGCTCTGCAGTGTCCCATGGCTCCTGTGCTCAGTCCTCTCTGACTCAGGCATGGCTGTTCCCTGTTTCTGGGATAAAAAGCAAGATCTACCAGTAGTGCATATGGCAAGGAGAAACTTGGCACTTGCACAAGAGACAGACCTAAAAAACTGAGCAAAATAGGAGAAAAAACAGGAAACAAACATACAGAAAAACAGGGAACCTGAAGGGAAAGACTGAAAAACAAACCAAAACACACACACACACACACGTGAGGAAAGAAAGTAACTTTGCCGTGGCAGCACAAGGGATGGGAGTAGCCACTAGTTCCCCACAGGAAGCTGTGATCCAACCAGAACTACTATATATTCCCTTCAACTCACCTACAAGAAATGCCACGCCTAGCGGTGTTGTGGACTCTGGCAGCCCAGCATTACCCAAGCTTTGGAAAGTGAGCCCACCCCCCCACCAGGAAACTAAAGCCACTTGCAGGTCCTTTGCAATCCTGCTACGTGTTAAAGGTCCACACATCTTACTTTATACATGCCCTCCCTTCTCACTATCCATGCTTTGGGAAACCCTGATGTAGTTCATAATATGATCCTTCCTCTCCTTTCTTCCATGCTTTGATAAGAAATAGTTAAGAAAGTTCATAATTTCCTCTTTTAAAGGCCAGAAGGCATCATTTTGATCCCACAGTCCGACCTATTGCTTAACACAAGCTAGAGAACCTCACCTAGGGCTCCTGTACCATTTCTGTTTGCAATCACAGTATCATCATTGGGGTCTCAGTTTGGCCCCATTCATTTCCGTGTGTGCTTTCACACTGGAAAGCTACTATTTCAGGCTCTCGGCAAAGTCAGAAAGAGGTCTCTGCCTCAGTTACACTTGCTTCACATGCTGAATGTTTTCTTGACAGTCTCCACCTGGTGTTTTAAAATAATTAGAACTGAGATTCTGGAGAACAATTGAAAGACGGTCTCCAGCCAGTCGGTTGTATTCTGCACTTTGGGAAATGCTGTAATCTCAGGCTGTTTGAGAAGGAAGGAAGCCTTCCAACGGGACATGTAAGGGTATGTCTACATCTACAATTTTGCAGCGCTGGTTGTTACAGCTGTATTAGTACAGCTGTATAGGGCCAGCGCTGCAGAGTGGCCACACTTACAGCAACCAGCGCTGCAAGTGGTGTTAGATGTGGCCACACTGCAGCGCTGTTGGGCGGCTTCAAGGGGAGTTCGGGGAACGCGAGAGCAAACCGCGGGGAAGCAGGTCTCCTTCCCCGGTTTGCTCCCGTGTTCCCCGAACCCCCGAGCAAGCAGGTCTCCTTCCCCGCGGTTTGCTCTCGCGTTCCCCGAACCCCTGAGCAAGCAGGTCTCCTTCCCCGGTTTGCTCCCGTGTTCCCCGAACCCCCGAGCAAGCAGGTCTCCTTCCCCGCGGTTTGCAGGGGGGTTCGGGGAACGCGAGAGCAAACCACGGGGAAGGAGACCTGCTTGCTCGGGGGTTCGGGGAACGCGAGAGCAAACCGGGGAAGGAGACCTGCTTGCACGGGGGTTCGGGGAACGCGAGAGCAAACCGGGGAAGGAGACCTGCTTGCACGGGGGTTCGGGGAACGTGAGAGCAAACCGGGGAAGGAGACCTGCTTCCCCGCAGTTTGCTCTCGCGTTCCTCGAACCCCCCTGCAAACCGCGGGGAAGGAGACCCGCTTGGGGGGGGATTCGGAGAACACCGGAGCAAACCGCGGGGAAGGAAACCTGCTTGATTACCAGAGAGGCTTCCTCAGGTATGCTGGGATACCTGCTTATTCCACGGAGGTCAAGAAAAGCGCTGGTAAGTGTCTACACTTGATTACCAGCGCTGGATCACCAGCGCTGGATCCTCTACACCCGAGACAAAATGGGAGTACGGCCAGCGCTGCAAACAGGGAGTTGCAGCGCTGGTGATGCCCTGCAGATGTGTACACCTCCTAAGTTGCAGCGCTGTAACCCCCTCACCAGCGCTGCAACTTTGTGATGTAGACAAGCCCTAAGTCTTGCCTATCTACCCTCCTGCTATGCATCAGCTACTAAGACTGAGTCTCACTCTGCTGGACTCAACATCTTTCTAACCCACACACCAGTCCTCACACATGTCCTGTTTTCTCTAACCACAGGAGAGTACATCTTAAGTGGCAGATAAAGGTGCAGGAAGCCAACGTTTCTAGAAACATCAAACAATGAGCTGAGTTGTCATTTAGCCTATTCCCCTTTCCCGCTCACAAAGGTGTTTCCAAGAGAAAAAACTAAGTTATGGCACATGGCTTAGCTCTCCTGAACATCCTTGGATTGATTTCCCAGAATGCCCAGCCTTCAGCACACTGAACATGAGTTCTGGAGCCAGGTGCAGCTGAGAAGTGCAGTTAAGTCCTACTTGTATAACATCATTCAGGGTCATCAGCTAGGATGCGGCATAGTCATACCCTAAAATCCTCTCTGGTGAGATCAATGAACTCCCCGCAAGGGACAGGATACAGGAAAAAAGCCATTTCTGCCAGACACCCTATATCCAGAAACACACTCTGCACTGCCAGCTACTTTACTCCCCACTGAGAAAGAGGAGTGGAGTGATTAGAGGATCATTTAAATAAATGACACAAAGCTTTTCACCCTTCCCCCAGGGAGAAGAGCCCCTCTGCACATACTCCTCCAGGAGTCAGAGGTCAGCAGAGGAGGGACAGAGAAAAGACACAGACCAGTGCTGGCCTGTGTTACGGCTTTAACTGCAGAATTTTAGTCCCATTTTCCCCTTTAAAAAGTGAAGTAATTGCCTAGACCCTAGTTAAATTAGCTGAAAAAAAGAGTAAGCAGGTTGTTAAATATGAGCAGCATTGAAAGAGACTCATCTCTCTTTGCCCAGCTTCAGGCACTGTTACCTTCAGAGCAAGAGCTGCTACAGGCACAGACAAAGCAGAAAGTACAGGAGTACTTATGGCACCTTAGAGACTAACAAATTTATTTGAGCATAAGCTTTCATGGGCTACAGTCCATTTCATTGGATGCATGCCGTGGAAAATATAGTAGGAAGAGATTATATAATATATATATATATTACACACACACACACACACACACCCACCATGAAACAATAGATGTTACCATACACACACTAATAAGAGTTAAGGTTGCACAACTAGCCCAATCTACACACATGCATCTGAGGGACCTGGGCACCCACAATGACTTCTACAAGGCCACTTGGGTGAGTAAAACTAGCCACAGGCATCAGTGTTGGCAGGCGTTCAAGGGCAGCCAATGAGCTGTTGCGGGGTATTTAAAACCTCTGTGACTGTAATAAGGAGAGTTATGTCCAGAGGTCAAAGCAGCAGGATGTGGGAGGATGACAAGACAGGGAGGCCTAGTGCTGCTCCGGCTAGGGTTACCATCTGGGAACTTATTTATACAAGCGGTACATTAGTCCTGGAGCGGCTATGGAACACCTCTGGCACACCGAGAACAGTAGAGCACATATTCCCCCTTGGATTCCCCCCACATTACCATCTGGGTTGCCTGACCTCTCTGTAGCAGTTGCTTCCCCTTCATTCCAACAGCAGCCCCTGTGCTAGCCTGCACCGAGGCTTCCTCATCTTCCTGCTAGGAATACAACCTCCTATTCATTCCATCCCAACAATACTGGGCATGTAAGCAGGGCTCCAACTGAGGAGGGAGAAGAAACAACAGCTGGTCTTGTGAGCTAATTAATTATAAATACAAGGGAAGGACAACTGGGAGGGAGAGGGCCCTGTGTTAAGTGTTTACCAGTTGAACCTTGCATGTGATGTGAGGGGGTTTTGTCTCAGGCCCTGCAGATGGAGTAGTTCTATACACTTCAGTATTGGAGTAGTTCTATACACTTTAGTATTGTGGTACAAGGCCCTTAAAACACAGAGAGCCGGTATTCCCTGACTCCATCTGCCTGGGTCCATTACACTAACTAGGGGACTTCCATGGGTTTTCAGACACTTTGCTATCAAGCTACTCCACTCCAGACCCCAGAATTTTTAAGATATTGTTAAAATATCTCTGTGCTTTAGGCAGAGAAGCCTGCTGTGAATTTAGCCCACTGCACAAGCTACCAGGAGCCTCTTCCATCCTGCCTTCAGCACTGCCTACAATGCAAGCAGAAACCTCAGCAAAGAAAGGAAACAGCAACTTACCCTGGGGCTGCTTTTATTGCTGGTGCTGCTTCTCCTCCTCCAGTCAGCTTGCAATGATTTCCTCCTCCCCCTAATCAACCAACTCTTTCTACTTGCCTTGCTCTGTGCTGATGGTGAGCTCCCCCTCGATTAGCTGCAGTCAGCCTGCAAACACATCTTCTTAAAGGGGACTTGCTTCCCAGCACTCTCCTTTTCCTGTCCTACGGCTCCCTGCCACCATCCCCCCAGTCAACAGAATTCCACTCCTCCTCCCACGGCCGCTTTTGAAAGGGCATATAACCCTCTTTACCAGAATCTTATATACGCCTACCTGTCCTCCTAGGAAGCCCTGCAATGAGATGGACCATCCCATGCTCTTTCTACCCCTCACCCCACCCATTTGGAGTAGAAAGTGCCCTGCCTGTGCCAGGGAGGCTGCTGCATTGCAGGGCAATTTCAGTAGTCCTACTGCAAACAACTGCCCCTGGAGAGTTAAGGCTTGTGAAGACAAAGGGCATGTCTACACTGCAATTAAATACTTGCAGCTGACCCCGTCAGCGGACTTGGACTCGCGGGGCATCCAGGCTCAGGCTGGAGGATGGGTTCTGGGACCTTCTCTCCTTGCAGAATCCAGACTCCATTCCAAGGCCAGATGTCTACATTGCAAGTTTTACAACCCCGCAGTCCAAGCCTGTTAAACACCGTAGCTGGCCCATGTAAACTGCAGTGTAGACATACTCGAAAAGACCCAGACATTTGGATCCACAGTTCTGAGAGGGGCCCTCCAAGCTGTTTCGTTGGCTGGCTGAGCCTGTATTTGTACTGTGTATACTGTGCATGCCCTCAATGGAGTGATAGGGACCACCTCCCTTGAAGGTACTTGCCAGCTTTAGAAATTGGACTAGACGGCTATCAGAGATGGCAGCATCTTAGAGATTTTCACTGAGAAAGAGCATCAATAGTGGAGATCAATTGAGGCCCTGTCTAAACATCCATGGAGCTGCCTCTAGTGAAGACACACTGCACAGTGAAACTTACCTCAGCGACTTACCAGGGTAAATCGCACTGGACCAAGCCCCATTTTACAGGTTGCATATACACCGGGGGGGGGGGGGGGATGGGGGTTTTCCATCACACTGTGGCTCCACCAGGGTTAAACAACACTGACAAGTATACACAGGGCATTAGGGCAGACCCACCCATCCTGACTCCACATTCAAAATCACCCACAGAGGGTTGCGTGCTGTGACGCTACCTCCTGATGCAGCATCACTGCTTCAGTTTGGGCAAAATGCCTGCTGGTCCTGCCCCTGTGTTTCCAAACCAGGGTGCCAGCAAGACCTACGGTCCCCTCCCAGCTTTATCGGCAGCAGAATGTTGTTAACATCCTTGGGGTGAGGCTGGCACTTCGTCTCTGGGTGCCTAGTGGCATAGGGGCTTGGGGCCTGCTGTGCGAACAGAGGCTCTTTTCATAGGCAAAGGGATGGCAGCAAGTGGGGACTTTTTAGCAGGACGGAATACAAAGCCAGGCAGCCCCTGGTAGCTCCCCTTTCACCTTGATGCTCTAGACAGCTGCTTCCTTGGCTGCCCTTTTCACAGACCCTAGCCTGGATTATTTCAACCATACAGCAGTCTTCTACAGTAAACAAACCCAAAAGGCAGCCTCCATCCCACCCACCCCCAGCCCCACCATTACCTAGCCTCCATCCTCAAATATTTGCATTAGAAGGGCCTCCCCAGCCTCCACTTCCCCCAGTGCAAACAGGAAGGCGGGATTCCTGGAGATTATCACAATGTAAGATGGCCAGGCTGAATGCCTGGCGCCACTGCTGTCATTGCGCTGGTGCACTTATACAGCCCGCTATCCTCTAACCGGCCAGGTCCTGGGATGAATGGAAACAGACTTTGGTGCCCAGCACTTCTCGGGAGTGGTCGCTGCACCGTGGGTGCTGCCTACCGGCCCGCTATCTCTACAGCAGATCACACAGACTACGGAAATGTTGACGTGCTGAGACTGGTTGGCTCAGCAAATTAATTTAGGGGCACTCCTTCCTCTATTCTCAGTCCATTGTCTTCCCCTGACTAATGCCAAGATGGCTCCCTTGTTCTGAGACCTGATTGTCTTGGCTCCAATACCGTTGCTTAGATTCTTTCATCCTCAGGGTATTTTTATTTTTTTTAACTATCCTCGGAGACACTCAGGACATTGCAGGACCGGGATCATAGGACACTGAAGAGGTGAAGACAGATCAAACTGTGTGCCCCTACTACTTTGAAACAGGGTAGGGAGAACACACAGATCAGATGTGTTATCAGCATCAGCAGTCCCCTCTCAAAGATCAAACTCTTAGACTGATTTTTTATAACTACACCAAAGGAGCTGCTGCTATGCCACTAGGTCTCTGGGATCCTAGCTGTGTATGAAATACTCTTTGGCAGGAAAATCAGCCAAAGGCCCTGCAAGCCAAACCCAGTTGGTGCCTAAACCCCTGGTCTTCAAGTAGCATTTTGTGCTTGTTCTGTTGGTTTCTGCTGTCCACGGCAGGCTCTGCAACTCACATTCTATTTTCCTTCTCCCCTAAGAATTGGCTTGAGCCGCCTTATTTCCCTTGTCCAGTGGTAGTTCCCTGCCGATTGCAACGTTAACCCCGCTCATCCGGACGGATGCCTTCCCTTCTCTTTTCTTCTCTTTCCCGGGCTGCCAACAGCTCTGGCAATGTTGCTGAAGTTGGCACGTATCCCTCTGAAAACGGGCTGTGAAACAGGCTGGACAGGATTGATTGCAGCCCCTCACTTTACTGATCGCCGCAAATAACAATTTCTGAGAAAGTGCCGTCACTGCGCTGAAACCGAGGACGGAAATCCAGCCTCAATCTGCTTATGCTGCAGCTGGATTACACCCCTTTTTATGACTTAATAAAGCTCTAACCCCTATCAATGGGCATTAGTGTTTTAATCTCCTTAATAGTGAAAATCCTAAACTAGATGCCAAACAGTGCCTTGCCCAGTTGTAGCTGGACCCATCATTTTTTAAGGTAACTCCTTCCAGGTTTGCATTAGGTTGAGGGCCAGGACTAGGTCATGCAAGACAGCAGGCTGACCTGCACCGTGACAGGGCCTTGCTGATGTAAGGCTCAGTCAAGCTCATGCTGAAGACAATGTCTTCAAACAGAGCAGGATCGGGGCCTTCGAACACAGAGATAGCAATATAAAATGGTTGCCACTGAAAAGCCATCATGTGCCAAGAGTTAGCACCCAGCTGTGTCTGAGATGCTGAACTTTCCATTTGCACTTAGAACAGGAAATCAGTGAGGTCTCTCAGATGTGAGTTGACTTTATAAATGGTGGCTACCCTACACTTAACTATTAAAACAATTGCACACACACAGGATAACAACTATCACCTGGATGCTTGTGAAATGCCCCTACTCTGGGACACGAGCAGGGACTGAACCAGACTCTTTACCCAAACAGCATGGACTTCTGCCCCTTGAACTGAAGGAGTAACTATGAGCTGCTAGCAGTAGCAAGTACTTATCCTCTAGGTGGGTGAGCTGCTGGAGGGAGAACACAACATATTTGGCCAGCATGTTATATTTGAAACTGAAGTCTGTTTTCTTACTGCTTTCCTCACTGTTCCACTCAGACTCCGGTTTGTGATGTTAGCCTTGTCTGTGAGCAGCAGAAAACTGCAGAAAATGTTTCTCCCCTCAACCAGTCAAGCATTGCAGCGCAGGGGTCGGCAACCTTTCAGAAGTGGTGGGCCGAGTCTTCATTTATTCACTCTAATTTAAGGTTTGGCGTGCCGGTAATACATTTTAACATTTTTAGAAGGTTTCTCTCTCTGTCTATAATATATAACTAAACTATTGTTGCATGTAAAGTAAATAAGGTTTTAAAAATGTTTAAGCAGCTTCTTTTAAAATTAAATTAAAATGCAGACCCCGCCAGACCAGTGGCCAGAACCCGGGCAGTGTGAGTGCCACTGAAAATCAGCTCGTGTGCCGCCTTCGGCACGCGTGCCATAGGTTGCCTACCCGTTGTAGCGCATCTATAAACACCGCCTCGTTGCTGGTAACTCACATACTGTAGGACGGGTAGCTCACGTATCATGGAACTCTTACACACTCTTTCGAGTGCACTTACTGTTTCAGCTGCACAGGCAACACAAAGAACCCACCCGGAAAAACGATTGAAGACTGGGGAGAATGAGACCCGAGCACAAAGTCTATAAAAGAGACATCCCCTGAGTCTACCAAAGAGACACGTTGGGCATTTAGAACAGTACATTTTGTCAACGGTATTTGTAGACCAGGGGTGGGCAAACTACGGCCTGTGGGTCGGGTCCGGCCCCTCAGGGCTTTGGATCTAGCCCATGGAATTGCCCCCCGTGGCAGTTGGTGCCACTCTCAGAAGCAGCCCTTGGGTGGGGGGGCCAGAGGGCTCCGTATGTTGCCCTTACCTCCAGGCACTGCCCCCCTCAGCTCCCGTTGCCTAGGAATGGGGAACCGCAACCAATGGGAGCTTTGGGGGAGGTACCTGGAGGTGCCGTAAGGGCAGTGCACACAGAGCCCTCTGCCCTGCCTCCCCCAGGGGCCGCAGCACTTCCTGGAGCAGTGCGGGGCTGGGGACAGGGCAGGCATGCAGAGAGCCTGCCCTGGTCCTGCTGCGCACTGCTGCCACCCCGGAGCCACTTGAGGTAAGCGAGGCTGGAGCCCGAACACTTCCTGTACCCCACCCCCCCAACTCCCTGCCTGCACCCCCCTGCACCTCAATTCTCTGCCTTGAGCCCCCTCATACACCCCGCACCCCTCCTGCACCCCAACTCCCTGCCTGAGCCTCCTCATACACCCCGCACCCCTCCTCTGCCCCAACTCCCTGCCTGAGCCTCCTCATACACCCCGCACCCCTCCTCTGCCCCAATTCCTTGCCCTGAGTCCCGACCTGCACACTGCACCCCTTCCCACACCCTGCACTCCTTCCCGCAGCCCAACCCCCTGCCCTCAAACAATTTCCCCACCAAGATGAGGTCCTCAGTCCAAAAAGTTTGCCCACCCCTGTTGTAGACTGTTTGCGCAGAGCAGTGATACTCAAGAGCTCAGTGGTTCCGGAGCCAAAGTAGCAATCTATATTACCCAAAAGAGCCACAGTCGTGTGAATTCATTTTCATTTACTACAGAACTATCTAGTCATATTTAAACAGTATGACAGGGAAATATATAGATTACATATATCCCCACATATATTATTCTCACGCAAAATGACTGACCAAGTATTATTATTTTATCAACTACAAGTGGTTAATACCGTAGTAAAAGCATCCTGATTGGTTAATAATTAAGTCATACTGTGTTTTAATATCATGCGCTGCAAAGAGGCTCCCAAGCCTCAGTCAGAGTATCACTGGCACAGAGGAATCGCTTGTACAGCAACATGACCACCTCTCATATTTGTGCTGTAGTAGCACCTACAGGCTTCTGAGGTTGAGACCCAGTTATACTAGTTTCTATAAATGGAGATAGGAAGACACAGTCCCTGTCCCGAAGAGCTTACTGCCCAAAACGACTACAGGTTAGCGGCAGGAAGGATTCTTATCCCCAGCTGCTGGTGAGCAACATAGAGATTAAGTGACTTGCCCAAGGTTACACAGGACATCTGTAGCAGATCCAGGAATTGAACTCAAGACTTCTGCACCCGATCATCCTGCCTCTCTCTCAAAACGCTGTGGCTAGGAATAATTCTGGGCAAACCCCCGTGTTCTTACGAGAAGTGTCACAGATTTGCACTAAGCACAAGGGGACACGTTGTCAATGTTGCATCTCCTCCAAAATACTGCGTCTGATTCTCCCCTGCCTTGCACAACCACTTACACGTGTGGGTGTAAAACTAGACCAGATCCAAATTCTCCATGCACACCAATGGCAGCGTTTTATTTCCCCTTGGTACAATGCAGTGGAGAATCAGGCCAGCAGCAGCCCAGAGGGCCACAAATTCTGTGGGGCATTGGTTCAGGACCAGCTCTCAGAAGAGACTCCATGGCATCTACAGTAATGAATCACCAATGCCACTAGCACTTTCCACAGGAGCCCAGGTTTTCCTTGAGGCAATCCCATCCAAAGGCTGTACCAGGGTCCGCTGCTGCTTACCGTGGAATGAGTGGCCATATGGACAGGCACCAGGCTAGAAGACAGGATTGCTGAGTTCTAGTTTTTACTCTGCAATTGATACACTATTTTGGACACAGTAGAGAGTGCAAGGTGCAGGCAGCCAGACGTTCTGCCTTCTGGCTCTTAACAACAGAACTCTGAAGAGTGGTTTCCAATCCATATAGGCGCACATCACATTGATCCGCACAGCAACAGGGATCAGACACCAAACCGTATTTTATTTTTGGTAAACAAAATGGCCCAATTTGCAGAGGTGTCCATCACCCATAACTCCTATAGTGCTGCAGGTGTTCTGCACCTTGCAAACTCCAGCCACGTGTATTGCAGTTCTCAGATCAGGAGCAGAAAATGGAGCAAATTCAGACCATAATGAAGCTCCATTAAAGTCAGTAGGAGGCAGTGTGAACCACTGAACAGGGAAGGACCCCGGTCTGCAAATCAGATTCTATCCAGTGCAATTTAAATTTGTAACGGTGAGGGTAATTAGCTACTGGAAACATTCAAGGGCGATGGATGGGAGGGGCCCAAAGGGTCACATGACCCTCCCCAAATGCTAGGGTGGGGCAAGGGGCCAGCAGCTGGCAGGGCCAGAGCCTCTCCTCTTCCAGCCATGCTGCCCGGCTGCTGCACTCTCCCGCTGCCTGGGAGTGGACACTACCCGGCTTGGTGCAGCAGCTCAGAGCAGCAGGACAGAGTCCTCCCCCACCACCTGTGCCAGGTAATAGGCTGGGATGGAGTGACAGCACTCTCCCGAATCCCAGGCAACCCCTGGCCACGCTGCCCGGCATGGTGCAGCAGGACAGAGTCCTCCCTCCCCCATCAGGTAACATGGGATAGGGAAGAGACAGGATGGGGAGTGCGTGGGGGCCCTGGGCTTGGAGGAGTCATGTATGGGTGTCGCATAGTGAGGCCACATGCCCCCCTTGGGCTGGTGCCACCTTTGTGTCCCTACCCACTAGCTGCCACCAAGAGTTGTCTGTAGTGGATTCTCCACCACTGGTAATCTTTACATCAAGAGTAAATATCTGATCTAGTTCAAACAGGAATTAATTCCAGGACCTTGGGATATGCAGGAGGTCAGTCTAAATGATCACAATGGTTCTTTTTGGTCTTGTAATCTATGAATCAGCTGCCACTCGCCTGCACTGAAACTTTGGATAAGACACTTCACCTCTCTATCCCTTAGTTAGCCTCAAAATGGAAGGACAGTAATACATGTCTTCCTGGGTAAAGCGCTTAGACATCTATGGGTTAAGAGAACTATAAGAGTTAGGTATAATCATTATATCAGAATCCAATATTATTAATAATTTGTTACATTCAATTGTGGCAGAGCCCTGAGTCCCTCCTCCTACATAAAATGCAATTTTCTTCAAGTTGTTCATTTTTGGCAGTGGTTGAACTCCCTATTTAACAGCATAATCCTTGCTTAGCATATGCCTTGGCCTGTGCAAAGACCCCATTCATTTCCAAACAGCGCTGCAAGCAGAAATTTACTCAGCGGCTTAATCTCACAAAAGGGAGACCTTACGCTTTCCTGGGGTGAATGGACCCAGTCCAAACTCCCAAGGATTCAGAGCAAACAAGACCTGTCCTGCCACTGCGGGGCAGCCCCAGGAGCAGGCAGAGAGCAGAGACTTATACTAATTAGCTTGCTGCCCCTGTCTGAGACCAGATTGAAAATGAAAAATGGTGACATTTCATTCTGGACCACATGAAAAACTCCCCAGACATTTGCAGTTGCTGGTCATTTACCAGTCATCTTTTTGGCCAGAGTTTTGGCTATACATCCCTCCCCGCTCCAATGCTGTGGTAAAGAAACTTCATTATCAATGGTTCTAAGAGTCAGGAGAACACAGTGTTGGACAGGAGCATCAAGGGGGGGAACTGAAGAGTGAGAGGAAGATGGTCCAGTGATTAGGGCCCTGGCCTCAGACTTGGAAGACCAGGGTTCAAGTTCTTGCCTGATCACAGAATTCCTGTGTGAATATGGGCAAGTCACTTAGAGTCTCTGAGCCTCAGATCCCCCATCTGTAAAGTGGGTATGATAGCACTGCTCTGCATCACAGCGGTGTTGGGAAGGTAAATACACTAAAGACTGAGGGACTATATCAGTACTTCAGATAGCGAGGGGAACTTTTGGAAACAAGTACTTCTGCAGTTGTGAATTTGTTTTGATTGGCAAGAAACGGGGAGCAATTCTGACTTGTTTCTCTGCATTCAATAAGCTGCATCATTCATATCTTCTGGAGAAGCATCAGTTTTCCATTTGCCACCTCTGATCTCTCCCTCCTGCTGCAGCGCAGGGAGCATCTGTGTGGGAAATGCATCCGCTCTGACAGCTTGTTCCCACAGCCTGCTCTGTAAACTTCAATCCTGGGCTTAAAACAGGAGCAGGGCAAGCAGCGTATTGGGGCACTTCAGACTCTGCAAGTCCTGGGCCAGTCTAACCTTCGCTCTCTCACAGACACTCCCCCCCCCCCCCCCCCCCCCCCGAGGGAGATTCAATTTACAGCCTGATTCCCTCCCATGACTAAGAGCCCAACAAATCACATGGGCCGCTCTGGACATACCCTCTGCATTGCTCAACTCTTTCAGGTGAAACTACAGGGAGTTTGGGAAAAGGAGCTGGGATTGGGTTCAGCTCTGTCTCTCAAGAAAAATAACACATTCCTATGCGGTGAGCTAGGCCTGGCTGCCTGACCCCTGGCTAAGGGGAAAGAACAGACTGACACCTCCAGCCTGGCTCACGTCCACAAGCAGGCACAGGACGGAAGGAAGGAAGGAAGGAATCATTCTGGATGTTGCCATCAGTCAATATGCAAAGCCGGCTCTGCGTCCTTGAGATGTGTCAGCTGTTCTGCCAAGAGGGTGTGACTCACTTCCCTTCACCCAGCACTGCCACTGCAGCAGCACCCTTCCTTCCAGCGCGGCCCATTAGCAGCAGGGAGACCTGCAGCACCACTAGGCCAGCGACCTCTAACTGTGCTCCATCAGTCACTGCTGAGAGGCAGGCCCAGGGCCAGACACACACTCAGGGAGCAGAGGAGAAAGGTTCTCCCATCATCCTCTGCTCGTGGAGGACACAAGCTCGGTAGTGTGACGTGCTGACATCATCAGGAATTGAGAGCACTCAGGAGACACCTAGAATGAGGCAGGAACAGGGCAACAGCTACTGATTTGCCTTTACACATAGGGTATGTCTACATCTACAATTTTGCAGCGCTGGTTGTTACAGCTGTATTAGTACAGCTGTATAGGGCCAGCGCTGCAGAGTGGCCACACTTACAGCAACCAGCGCTGCAAGTGGTGTTAGATGTGGCCACACTGCAGCGCTGTTGGGCGGCTTCAAGGGGGGTTCGGGGAACGCGAGAGCAAACCGGGAAAGGAGACCAGCTTCGCCGTGGTTTGCTCTCGCGTTCCCCGAACCACCCTGCAAACCGCAGGGAAGGAGACCTGCTTGTTCGGGGAACGCGAGAGCAAACCGCGGCGAAGCTGGTCTCCTTTCCCGGTTTGCTCTCGCGTTCCCCGAACCACCCAGCAAACCGCAGGGAAGGAGACCTGCTTGCTCGGGGAACGCGAGAGCAAGCCGGGGAAGGAGACCAGCTTGATTACCAGAGGCTTCCTCAGGTATGCTGGGATACCTGCTTATTCCACGGAGGTCAAGAAAAGCGCTGGTAAGTGTCTATACTTGATTACCAGCGCTGGATCACCAGCGCTGGATCCTCTACACCCGAGACAAAACGGGAGTACGGCCAGCGCTGCAAACAGGGAGTTGCAGCGCTGGTGGTGCCCTGCAGATGTGTACACCTCCTAAGTTGCAGCGCTGTAACCCCCTCACCAGCGCTGCAACTTTGTGATGTAGACAAGCCCATAGACATCGTTAGACAAACACTAGTGTCACAGCTACAAAGGTCACCTTGGAGAGAGTGAGGCTCAGACCTACAGAAGGTGGGGAGCTCTGCTCTTTGGGTCACAGCTGGAGATCAGCGGCCATTGCTGAGAAAGAGAGCAGACTAAGTCTCATGCCACGTTCCCTCTGAGCTACCTCTGTCTTCCAGTGTTTTTTTGGTTGATGGGCAGCTAACAGCTCCCCTCCTGCAGTGAAGACTTGAGTCTTGTCCCACTACTCATGGAAGGGAGGCCCTGAACCTAGAGAGGAGACCATCAATAGCTAACTCCTCACCCTACATTAGAAATTCATCTGTCTGGATGGGCCATTACACAAAGTAAAACTATCTCCCCCTTCCTTATATCTCCTTGTCAAGTGCTGGAAATGGGCCATTTTCATTACCACTACAAACAGTTATTTTTCTCTCCTGTTGACAACAGCTCACCTTAACTGATCACTCTCCTTATAATGTGTATGGTAACACCCATTGTTTCATGTTCCCTGTGTGTATATATATCTATCTTCTTTCTGTATTTTCCACTGCATGCATCCGATGAAGTGGGCTATAGCCCACGAAAGCTTATGCTACAATAAATTTGTTAGTCTCTAAGGTGCCACAAGTACTCCTATTCTTTCATCTGCCACCGTCATCCAAACGCTAACTGCAGCCAAGCAGCTGATTCACCAGAGATTGAATGCATCATCTGGTCTGAAGGGGCTCTTGCACCCCAAGATTGGGTTCCCTCTCCCTGGGCTCTAAGGTTTGACACCTCTCTCCCACATAGCCTCCTGCCCCATAAAAACGTATGCACCAAGCTCCCAATTCACTGTTCCACGAGGCCCACTTTAAGCCATTCCAGCAGCATAAAGGAGCTGTTCGGTAGCAGAACAGACTGCTTGGCTAATAACCCCAGTGTAACTGTTTTATGCACTCCCTCTTGCAGCTCCCTCAGACTGCTCTCGCTTACACCCGGCTGAGAACACAGGGAAGGGGGCGGCAGTGGCTCAGGGTACGATTACAATGCAATAAAAGAGCCATGGCATGGCCACAGGTCAGCTGACTCAGGCTCTTGGAGCTTGGGCTCAAGGGGCTAAAATCTGCAGTGTAGACACTGGGGCTCCGGTTGGAGCCTGGGCTCCGAGACCCTGTAATGGGGATGGGTCTCAGAGCCCTGGCTCCAGCCCAAACCTGAATGCCTACACTGCTATTTTTAGCCCCACAGACCAAGCCAGCTGACCTGGACTCTGAGACTCGGTGCCACAGGGTTTTTATTGCAGCGTAGGTGTACCCATACAATGTTCTATCCATGGATGGAGCAGAGATCAGAAGGAATGGAGGCTCAGGCACCACATCTCCCACTGCCCAGCACAACCATTGCAAAGCCGCTGGAAACTAGTCTTCCCCCACAAACTCAGGACAATTTTGGAGTGGCTTGGCACTACTTCACCACAACTTGCTTTTCTCTAACCACTAGCAGCCTCATTTATGGACAACTAAAAACAGCAACCGGCGATTTGCATAAAGACACACAGGAAATGCCCTCAGCAAGTAACAATCAGTTCTCATCCAACAGGCACTCAATGGGCAAGGGGAAAAATGCACATTTTAAGAAAATCTTGTAATATATTTTTTGGTGAACAAATAAATGCAGTGAAGTGCGGGAAGTCATCGAAGAGCTCAAAATGGGCTTGCTGGACCGTTTCAATCCAGCATGACTGGCTCTACAGTAAGATTCTTCAGTGCTCCGCTCCATCAGAGTTTGAATGACATCAGCACTGTGGCTTGCCCCAATTCCGCCGGGAATTATAAACTTTATAAATTCAATTATAAAGTCAAATAGACCTCCCCGTTAGGCGCGTGTCTCTGAGAGCCAGCCTGGACTTTCTCACACTAACTTTCACCCCATGATTCCTAGGTAGGCCTTTCTGTACCAACAGAAATTCTACTGTCCACAAGGCACCTCTCACACACTTCTGAAATGGCTTAATCACATTTCTCTTCAACCTTGTCTACACACAGGCCTGGCAATGGTTTTACTACATTGCTTAAAGCAGTCCAACCCTTTGTATATCAGTAAGCAATACAAACTCTGCGTTAGACTGGTGTGAAAACCCCTATCTGCTATCTGACCGAGCGGCACATATTTAGGATCCATCCTTGTCCCTACTGATGTCAACATGAAAAACTTCAACTTGCTTTTAGTGAATGCAGTACAAGGCCCTTCATTTTCTCAATAGCTCCTCATCAGTCACCTTAATTATTATTGTCATTCTACTCTGAATTCCCTTCGCTCTGTCCCGATCTACTGAGGAGAATCAGCAGTCATGGAGAACAGTGAAAGGGAATCATGGAAGCAAATTAGTTACAAAGAGGATGCATGGCACTAGAATAGGAATCAGCTGACCTGGGCTCTCTGCCACTGATCTGCTGGGTGACCTTGAGTTAGTCATTTGAGCTCGCAGCCCATTTTCCCTCCCACCCTTCGTCTGCTTTCTCTGTTTAGGATGTCAGACTGTCTTGTGTGTTTGTACTGCGCCTAGCACACCAGAGCCCCGTTCTCGGCCGAGGCCTCCAGACACTACTGTAACACAAAGCATGAGTAATAACAGAGAACTTCCCCATAGTTCTTCAGCCTTTCATTATTTTTAACCACAAGTTGTAGCAGGTCCAGCTAATGCTACAGCATCAGAAAACAAAGGGATGCCTGCTCAAAGCAGTGTGTTACCATAACGGGCCAGACAAAGGTGGTCAGTTACATCTCAGTACAAATACTCCCAGCTGAGGTATGACTGTACACGCAGAACAGGCAGTTTCTGGACTATTGTGGTCCATGCTGAGCAAGCCAGCACTTCCCCAGTCTCAGAACAGAGTTAGTGACAGCATACAGCAGGGGTCGGCAACCTTTCAGAAGTGGTGTGCAGAGTTTTCATTTATTCACTCTAATTTAAGGTTTCGCGTGCCAGTAATACATTTTAACATTTTTAGAAGGTCTCTCTCTATAAGTCTATAATATATAACTAAACTATTGTTGTATGTAAAGTAAATAAAGTTTTTAAAATGTTTAAGAAGCTTCATTTAAAATTAAATTAAAATGCAGAGCCCCCCGGACTGGTGGCCAGGACCGGGCAGTGTGAGTGCCACTGAAAATCAGCACGCGTGCCGCCTTTGGCACCCGTGCCATAGGTTGCCTACCCCTGGCATACAGCATGGCTGGTCTTTGTTAGGACATTTCTCTGCATAAGAGAACTTGGGTTTGTTACTGGGTGCTCCACGAGGCATGTATATGGCTAAAATGCTTCTGAGTGCTGAATTTTTTAGTCCTTTTGCATGTCATGATAGAGACATCCACATTTGACAGCTGGCTCCAATCTTGCCCTTACTCACATAAGTAAATCCCACCAATGCAGGGCTCTGACTCACCTGAGTAAGGGCTATGTAGGACAGGCCTATTGTGCCTATACATTCATGACTGCCAATGTTCTACGCACTCACACATACAAACCAGGTGGAAGGGATGTTTCTTTGTGCCCTAGAGATTCCCATGATGGAGAGATTTTCTTGCTTTTGGTGCTGTGCATCCCAGAAGAAAGGAGGAAAACCCAACACTGAAGAGAGAGGAAAACTCTTAGCTACAATCCTATTAAAGCTGCCACGGTGCTGCTCTTTCTTCTAGAGCTTAATTAACAGTGCCTTCTCATCCCAGGTTGTTTACAGAACCAGCCCTGTCATTTGACGCAGGTGCTGTTCTGCTAAGAATAATGCTTTGTACTTGTAGATCTAAGACAACCACGAGTAAGGGTGAAGGCAGATGGGAGGGAAGGGCCCAAGCATGTAAGTGCAGCGTTATCTAGCTACATTCTTATAGTCATGCCCATTACCATCGTTTCTGATACCCCTATAATATCTCCCCCTTGGCCCACACCCAGGGGGAACAATGGATCATTTTCTCTCCTCAGGCTCAGCACTGTGTCTTACCCAACCCAAGTGGGAACCCTGGGCTGGTCCCAGGCTCTTGTGTCAGCCCTGCTCACCCTGATGATAAATGAGTTATTACAAGCTTCCTGTTTATCTCTGTGCTGCAGCACCAGCAGGGAGTGAGTGCTCAATGGAGGACATCCCTCACCCCTGCCAGTCTCACCCGCTTCCTCCTTGGGGAAGCACTTCCCTGGGAACTCAATACACCAGCCTTACACAGGGTAGGTGCAGCGGCACATCCCATGCTGCTGCTAGGCAACAGGACTGGGGCTCAAAGGTGCAGGTTTTGAAGCTGCAAGGTGCTGCGCCCCCTCAACCATCCTGGGCTTCGATGGGAATGGAGGATGCTCAGTACCTCACAGGATCAGACCCCTAAGTGCTCAAATCAGTGTCAGTTCACTAAGCCTTAATAGTAGCACCTTACAGGAGAGGTAAAGCTGGTGTCTACCTTGCCCCTATGCCTCCTGGGAGGTGGCTTTCACTGAAACCCCTGGGACACTCACTCATCCACCCAGGACAAAGCACATCTCCAGTGCCGCTCTGTGTCCTAGGTTTCACCACTGAAGTGGCAATACTTCACTTTCCACCCTAACATAGAGACAGCCCTGGAGGCCAGCAGCTAAAAAAGGGTTAACTCACTAATTCCACCTAAGCCTCTCTCTTGGGAGGGGAAGTGCTTCACTGGTCCCCAGCTACAAATGCTCCTGTAGACATGGCCTGACAGAGCAAATTCATTGGTTCTGGAGTATTCAAAGCTGCCTAGTTAGAGCACAGTCCATGGAAGGAGCACACAGCACAGCTCAGAGCTGCTTGTGAGTGTCAGCTGCTTGCTGTGTGCATATGACACCAGCACATGCCCTGCAGTGCTTCATGGCTCACGTTCATGTCAACAAACGGCACGGGAGGCGCTGATTCCCTAGAAACAGACTGGGAGCTGGACCTTCTGGACTTGCCATTTAGAGCTCTGTCCCCTGGAAAGCCAGGGAGGTTCCAGCAATCACATGCTGCATGGCTCTGAGCTGAATTAGGTAGAAGGCTCCAGTTTAGCATCCTCAGAGCCCTCCAGCGCATGAAGCAGAGAAGGTTGGATGGTAGCAGCCCTCTGAGGCAGGACTAGAGGAAAGAGAAAATCGTAACACATTCAGCTGGCCCAGCAGAGGCATGCTGCATGGCCACGTGCAACAGCCCCGGCTGGCATCTCCCCAGTCCTGTGAAGGCAACGCAATGAACCTCTGAAGAAGGGGTGGCCCACACTGCATGAAAGTGGCCCCTCCGGCTGATTAATAAGTGATACTGATGGGCCCCAAACCTTCAACTGCCTCTTGGACAGAAGACAGGGGTCTAAACGGGGGATAACTGGGTGCAACTGTTGGGATTCCAGCAACAATGCAAAAGGTCTCACCTTCCCTCTTTGGTCTCAGAAGAGACTAGAAAATATGTTCCTAGACATTTCCAGCTCTGCTTTAGGGTCACCGTATCTTAACGTTCAACTTAGCAGAGAGGCACTCCTGGGATCGTCTCATTAATTCGCCTCTCATGCCAGTTTGACTCAGACCCAAAAGGGAAATCCCCTCTCTCCTCTTAGCTGCAACTCACCGAGAGAAAGCACCTTATGATTCTCCTCCCAGATGGGCAGAGCCCAGCACTCCTTCTCCAACATGTCCTTGGCTCCTGGCTGGTGCAGGCCGTTCTAGATCCCAACTTCCAGTGGATACCCAGCATTTTAGTTATTATCAGAATTAAAGCAGTACCTAGATTCCCTGGCTGTGATCAGGCCTCAGTGCAGCAGGCTCTGTATGCACAGTCCCTGCCCGAGAGCTTCCAGTCTGAATAGACAAGACAGGCAGAGTGACAGGAAAAACCAAGCTGATGTGACTTGCCCCAGGTCACGCAGCAGGACAATGGCAGAGGTTGGATTAGTACCCAGGACTTCAGACTCCCAGGGCAGTGCCCAAGCCACAGGACTACACTGGCTTCAGTCTGGCCATTCCAGAGTGGAACAGGCGACAAAATTCTGATTTGGATCAGAGCCTTCCCCAAACTGGATCTGGAATTTTCTGCAGTGCCATTTCTATTGGGATTCTTTCGCTTTGGGATTACCCTGCCGCCTGTGACTAAGGGCTTGTCTACATCAGAAAGTTGCAGCGCTGGTGAGGGAGTTACAGCGCTGCAACTTAGGAGGTGTACACATCTGCAGGGCACCACCAGCGCTGCAACTCCCTGTTTGCAGCGCTGGCCGTACTCCCGTTTTGTCTCAGGTGTAGAGGATCCAGCGCTGGTGATCCAGCGCTGGTAATCAAGTATAGACACTTACCAGCGCTTTTCTTGACCTCCGTGGAATAAGCAGGTATCCCAGCATACCTGAGGAAGCCTCTGGTAATCAAGCTGGTCTCCTTCCCCGGCTTGCTCTCGCGTTCCCCGAACCCCGAGCAAGCAGGTCTCCTTCCCTGCGGTTTGCAGGGTGGTTCCGGGAACGCGAGAGCAAACCGGGGAAGGAGACCAGCTTCGCCGCGGTTTGCTCTCGCGTTCCCGGAACCACCCTGCAAACCGCAGGGAAGGAGACCTGCTTGCTCGGGTTCGGGGAACGCGAGAGCAAACCGGGGAAGGAGACCAGCTTCGCCGCGGTTTGCTCTCGCGTTCCCCGAACCCGAGCAAGCAGGTCTCCTTCCCTGCGGTTTGCAGGGTGGTTCGCGGAACGCGAGAGCAAACCGCGGCGAAGCTGGTCTCCTTTCCCGGTTTGCTCTCGCGTTCCCCGAACCCGAGCAAGCAGGTCTCCTTCCCTGCGGTTTGCAGGGTGGTTCGCGGAACGCGAGAGCAAACCGCGGCGAAGCTGGTCTCCTTTCCCGGTTTGCTCTCGCATTCCCCGAAACCCCTTGAAGCCGCCCAACAGCGCTGCAGTGTGGCCACATCTAACACCACTTGCAGCGCTGGTTGCTGTAAGTGTGGCCACTCTGCAGCGCTGGCCCTATACAGCTGTACTAATACAGCTGTAACAACCAGCGCTGCAAAATTTTAGATGTAGACATGGCCTAACTGTCTGATCTAGTCCTCCTGGCAAGAGAACATGCCCTGCAAACCAGCTCTCTGCAGAGAGCACAAGTGGCAAATCCACATTCCCATGGAACTGCTGGAAGGAAGGGCTCCTGTTCCCTGCCAAGCAGCAGCACCTTGTTGTGCAGATGCAGTTCCAGAAGTGCCTAAAGCCGGGCCTCACCCTTGCTATCTGCATTTCCTTGGGTGCCAGAGGAGCCAGCCTCACTGGGATTGGGAAAGAGCAGTATTCATATGGTAATTCCTCTGCAAAGAGAGAACAAGGAGAAGCCTCTTCTGTTCAGCAGCTGGGGCCAGGCTCCCACTAAGGAGGAGCCAGCTGGCTGCCCCAACCGTCAGGGACAAAAATACAGGCCTTGCCTTTTGTTCTACTTTTCCTGCCCGCTAGCTGGCATTGTCCCTGCCCGCCCCACCCTCCCACGGCCCCTGCTGGCCTGAGTCAGAGCCTGCCCAGGCCAGCATGGGCCCAAGGATCAAAGGGAAGCAGCCCAGAGCAGGAAACAGCTTGGCCCATTGGCAGGCCAGGGGAAGGGGGCAGGGGGGAAGGAGGCATTTGAATGGGGTCCCATTGCCCAAGGTAGAACGGGAGCAACTCCCCTGTTTAAGGGGTCCAACACAGCACCAGTTAGTGGCTGCCCTCAGTCCTGAAGGGGCATCAAAGGCCACTGTGAGATTGTAGGCAGTGGCCAGCCAGTTTGTGATGGGAAAGCAAAGTCTCACACTGCACTAAGAAAACGGTCACAATACAGTTCTGAGCCCTAGTGGTTAGGACAAGAGCCACCCTGACATGCGGGCCTCCAGGCTCAGACAAGGCTGGCAGAAAACGGAGGATCGTGACATCATCTGAAGATGCTCCAGGGTCAGTGGCTAACAATGGGAAGGCTCCAGGAGAGGAAACCTACAGTGAGTGTTGCTGACCAGTGGGGAGACATAGAGACGATAAACAGAGGGGGAAATGATGCCAAAGAAACTCAGCAGAAACCCACATTAGGGAGCATAAAACTTGAGCTGTCAGTGCCCCTGTCTCACACACATTGTGGGTAAGTCTGTTGTCCAGTCGGGTTTCAAATGTTCATACTTTCCACCTCTTGTGCATTGTCCAGCAGGGGCTGCCTCTTACTATTTTTAAATCTATGAATCAGGAGAATCAGGTACAGACATTCCCTGTTGCTCAGCCATCCCTGAGAAAGTGACAGAGGCAATTGCTCTGCTCCTCACAATCATCCTGGGGAAAGAGCGTTACTGGGGGAATGGAAAAAATTAACCTCTTTCAGCTGAGCCAGGAGAAAACCCACAGCAAATAGTGCCTCCATCTAACTCACAATCCTCCCCAAACATGTTTTTTTTGTCTTCCATTCAGTGTCTCCTCTTGTCAGAAAAAAAAACAACAAAAAACCACCATGGAAGTGAAAATACAGAGAAGCCACCACTAAAGAAGCAGCTCAAGAAGACTTTATACTTCCTTCTCTCTGCTCCAAAGGCCCCTTCAACCTGCAGGCATGTAAATCTGTGCTTCAGGGGTTTAGTGACTGATGCGGAACAATCCTGCACTGCTCTCTGGACCCTCGTGAAAGCCAAGAGACTGTCAATAAGCAACATGTGCAAAGGTCCTGGCTGGGACCTTAGCTACTGTTCCTAAGATCCGAGTACTTGGCCCTTGAAAGGACACACACACCTGGGGGCAACACAGATGAGGATGGAGATTTTGAATAAATAATTTCATTTATTATCTTAACAGAGTTTAAAAATTCAGAGCAGGAGAAAGAGTTAGCCCCAAGGAGGAGTTCCCAGAATGCAACAGTTTAACCACATCACAAGAAATCCCCTGGCCACCTCCCTTCCATCAGTCAATCAAATAACAGCCCCACAGCAATGACAGCAATTGCTCATTACGTGAAAAATGTGTATTAGGAAAGGAGTGAATATATTTTTAGCAAGAGGAGCCAGGGCCATATGACCAGCCAGCTCTGCACTGATCATAATTTGGACATCACTGTTCTAAGGTAACAGAGGCCACGGAATTCAATGGCCCAGCGAGAACTAGCAAGCAGGCTGTCTGCCTAGTTCTAGTGTGAACAATGAGGCTGCATCTCTTTCTATAAACAGGATGGGGATTACAGGTAGTTATTTCAGTGGGAGATCTATTATTGCTCTGTAGGATCCTGAAGTCTCCTCACGCTAGCAAACCCCTGGGAAAGCAAATTCCTATGCTGCAGTTCCACAGTGCCCCGGAATTCTGAGAAAGGAGGACCCTGCACAGGAGATCTCCCAGTTTTCAGGGCACATGGAAGACCATTTCAAGGGCATGGTGAGGATGGACTTCCATTTCCCTCTCTTGAGGGCAACTGAGACTTTCCAGTAGAAGCCCGGGCACATGCTGCTGAGAGCAATAGCTATGGCCCAATTATAGCTGACTAAGTCAGAAGACCATGTCCCCTGCTCAGTGCGTGTGGGTATGTGACAATGATCCTTTGAGATGCTCAGGTAACAATTGTTCGAGAAATGGAAAGTGTTTTATATGCGTCATGGAGCAGCTGTAACCGTAATTAAGGCTGAAACCAACTTCCTGGTACAAACCTGATTTTCAAGACCTTCCAGCAATTACTCAACTTCCCTAAAAGAATCCAATTCCCTTGAAATTTCACAGGCCACATTTCAATCCAGGGTAGAATTTTTGGAGGGACTGTTATCTGAGCTCCACTGAAATGCCCTGGCAACATTAACTCAGCAGGATTTTCTCTTGTGCAGTAATTAAGCCTCTCTTTACTCCTGATAGGAGAGCATTAACCCTCTTTCAGAGATCAATAAACTGAAGTGCAGAGCAGTTAAGTGACTTGCCTGAGGCCACTGAACAGCACTGGCAGAGTCAGGAGTAAGAGCCAGCTTCCCTCGAACTACTCAACAAGACAGCACTGTAGTCTCGGAGAGTGAGGTAACCAGAATAAGGCTTGGATGGATTGTATGGGGATTGGAACCTGGGATGCATGCCTAACCTCTGACCTCCCATCACTATAGGGCACCACACTATCTTAACAAGAAAACCTGGTATTTAAAATTAAAATATTTTACAATGTAAAATCTCTCGTGTTCTGTTCAAGGGGAGAGAAGTAAACATTTAGAGTCCCTCTCTTACAAAGGAGTTCAAAAAAAGTTAGGAACAGCTGATTGCAGGAATGAGACATTATTGATTACTCAACCAATCACAATACAGTTAGACTTTGGTTCATTTGTATACAGCTATCCTATTGGTTAGAATACTGTCAGACTTTAAAAGTCATATTTAGTCACTATGATGTCACAGCTCTTGGATACTGCACTCTGATTTCCTCTCCAGGAGATGGACTTTATTCCATCAACAGACACGGAGACTTCCTGCTGTAGTAACATAGAGACAGTCACCTTAACTAAAAAGTGTTACATGGGTTGCACTAGTTACTTTGTGATAGCATTAAGCATCATTATTACAGTGCTGTAAACATACATGGTGCATTATAAAACCGTGTCAGACGCACGCCATACCCTGAAGAGCTTACAAGCTCAGCAAGACAAGACTAGGCACAGAGCAATGGGTCAGGTAAGGGACAGTGTGGTGATAGGATCAGTGAATAGAACCAGGCAGGAAAGCTTCCTGGAGACTCAGCATAGAAGGCAGAGATCGGTAGGAGAGGGGTCAGAGGTAACGTCACCGCACCTTTGTGCGGCCCAGATTCACAGTTCATGCGGCCCCAGGCATAAATTAGAGCAGTTTATGAGGCTGCTCTCCTCCCATGGGCTGCCTGTGGGTATGTCTGCACAGCAACCAACCACCAGTGGCTGGCCCATGCCAGCTGACTCAGGCTTGTGGGGCTTGGGCTGCGGGGCTGTTTCAATGCTGTGTAGACTTCCGGGCTCAGACTAGAGTCTGGGCTCTAGGACCCTGAAAGATGGGAGGAGGATTCCAGAACCTATGCAGTAATGAAACAACCCCTTAGAGCCCAAGCCTGTGTGGGCAGGCACAGGCCAGACGCAGGCATCTAACTGCAGTGTAGACATAGCCTATGAGCTGTACCCCAGCCCAGAATCTCCACAGTGCTTTTTGCTACAAATATGCCCTCTCCTGCTCCCAACAGGTCCCTGGCCCTGCCCTTGGCATGCCCCCTACACTGGGGGTGTGAGGGAAGCAATGCAGGACTGATTACTGCCCCAATTCCAGTGGGAGTGTAGCAGCACACTTTGGCACAGAAGGAGTGGGAAACTGTTCTGAGTGCAAGATGAACTCATGACGTAATAATACTACTACATGTATAACACTTATCAGTAGATCTCAAAGCACTTTACAAAAGACATATCGTCATCCCCATTTTATAGTTAAGGAAAACGAGGCACAGAGATGGGACATGACTTGCTTAAGGTCATACAGCAGGTCAGTGGCAGAGCTAGGAGTAGAACCTAGGTCTCCTGAATTCCAGTCTAGTACTCTATGCACTAGGACACATTGTGCCAATAGAAGACATGAAGCTGAGAGTGGGAAACATACACACCTCTACCCCGATATAACACGAATTCTCACATAACGCAGGAAAGCGGTGCTCCGGGCGGGGGGGGGCCTTGCACACTCCAGCAGATCAAAGCAAGTTCGATATAACGCAGTTTCACCCATAATGCGGTAAGATTTTTTGGCTCCTGAGGACAGCGTTATATAGGGGTAGAGGTGTATATCCACATCTCTTATCCGATGTTCTTCACAGCAGGGTCAGGGCTAAGACATGTTGGCGCTGTGCAATTACACTCATGGATTTACACTTTAACCTCTGGGGGAGGGGGAGGATTTAAGGAGCACAGTGCTAGATTTTGGAAGGGGTTGAACAGAAGTGCTTAAAAGAGCCAGATCTGGTCCCCTAAAAACACAAGACCCACATGGTCGTATATCCACTAAAAGCAGCTCCTGTATGTGCTTGTACAAGCAAACTTCCATCACAAGATCTAGGCTCATGCATCTGAGAGCAGAATCCAACCCAGACTCTAGATTTTAACATGTAAGGCTTCCTAACAGGACAAATCCAATCCCCTGGGATAGGAGGTTACTTCATCAGCTCTGTTCTATATGACCAGTTTTAAAATGCTGGAGCAGTGGTACCCTAACCCTACCCCTACAGATGGCCTGCTTTATCTGATCCACATGGCATCTATGCCAGCGCAATGGTAGGGAATTTACATAAAAGAGTAGTCCACATTAAGCCAGTGGCTTTGAATCACAACACACCTGGACCTGAAGTCAGAAACTGGTTTCCATTAATAACATAAATACATCCTGCCTACTGTGGTGATGGTCATTACAGAAAAACCTGGAAACAATCTCACTCCACCAGTAACAATGGCACAGTTACATACTCAGCTGCTTGCTCAGCCCCCCAGCTCCCCCAGTTATGGAAGAGAAAGCATCATTCAGAAAGGGTACAGACTGTCTCAGCAGATGCTCATGGCACTAGATAGATCAGGCCAGATTCATCCCAGATGCTACTTTGCTGGCTGCAGTGGAGCTACCCAAGGAATGAATCTGGCATCTTTTAAAAGGAAAGTCTAAGTTTTCCTGGAACAAAGCTGGTTTCCCAACAAGGATGCTGGCTTCAGGCAGCACAGGCATACTGCAGTAGAGGGAGCAGAGCAACCCTAAGAATCTGGTGCTCAGACTGTTTGGATTTTGAAGTGCCAGGTGACAATGAGTTGTTCGGGGATACCAGGACTGGAAGAACAGAGTGCATTTTCTGTAAACAAGCCCTTTCATTGCAAGGCAATGGTTCCAGGACCAGATCTGTACCTGCAGAAGGACTCCACGCCCTAGCACTTGTCTGTCTGAGAAGCCCCAGGAAAAGCATTTACTTAGTAGGACTATGGTTTTCCCATAGTGCCATATAAACACACTGTTTCCCAGTCTTCAATGATCCTGCTGCGATCAGCTGTCCCAAGTGATCATTTAAGAACCGGGAGCTCCCAGTAAATTGCAAAGAAAACGTCTTGCCCTCCCCCAACCCCCTCACTATATCTCCCTGCAGCCCTGAAAGTTTTCATCATTAAAAGGCTTGTAAGGGTAACCCAGCAGCAGAAACACTGACTGAACGCGACACTTGAGAACACGGGGTAAAGAAAAATAGTCATTTGAATTTCAAGCGAACACAACCCGACCTGGGATTCCCACCCCTCTACCTCCAGGGCTTACAGGAACACCCAGCCACTCGCTCTGCACTCTTTCAAATGAGATTGTTAGATAAAGGCAAGAGGAAAGTTACAGTTAAGTCTCCGTCTCAAGGAGAGCAAAACAAGCTCCTTCCAAAGCAAGGGCAAGAAACCACCAGAGAGAAAGAAACTAAAGCACTTGGCTCAGTTGGCCAAATATTTACAAAGAGAGAGAGCTGGGAAGCACAAAGCTCTTTTCTTCTTTCTCGGGCGGGATCTGGTCGGAGCATGGAAACAAAATTCCCCCATCCTTGTCTCTCTCTGGTTACAATGACTCAGCCTGGAGGCTGGAAGCTTTTAGCAGGGCTAGAGCTGCTGAAACCTGCCCATCTCCAGAAGGGGGACAGGAGCCTGAAGGCTGCCTGCTCTGCTGAGCCTCGCACGTTACCACCGAGAGCAGCCCACGATCACAGTTTAGGGTTGCTGCCTTCCCCCATCCCTACCCGGGCATGCAGGTCCCCAGCCCCGCGAGGGAAGCTGCGGCCGGAGAGAAGGCGAGGCAGGCGGAGGAGGAGGATTATTGGGAAGAACAAAGGGAGAATGAGAAGACTCACCCAAGCAGCTGAAGCACTCTAGGCTCCTGGCTATGTTAGCAGGGAAGGCCCGCCCCCTTCGGGGTCACATGGTTCAGAGTGCTAGTCAATGATCAAAGGGGCTTTGTCACTCTGTGACTAATGAGCACCCCCCGGGGCAGCAGAGCTAGGCAGTGGCGGGGGGTGGGAGTGCCGATGGGTAATTACTGCCCAGGGTGCAGAGTGCAGTGGAACCGGCGGGGGGGGGGCAGTTCAAAAGAGCCAATTAAAAATAAAAACGCTGAGACAGTAATTCAGAGGGAAGTCTCCGCTCTAAAAAGGAGAGGAGGTGACGCTGACTCAGCTTATGGGGATTTCGAAAACTCAGGGAGCTGCCATGCAGGGGCGATCCGGAAAACAGGGAGCATTCATCCCACAGGAGCTCAAAGCACGGCGCACGTGTGAATGAACTGGGCTGCACAGCTCCCCCGCTACTCAGCTAAGTATTATCACCCCCATTTCTCTGCTGGGGGATTAGGGTGACTAGATAGCAAGTGTGAAAAATCGGGACAGGAGGTGGGAGGTAATAGGTGCCTACATAAGAAAAAGACCCAAAAATCAGGACTGTCCCTATAAAATCGGGACATCTGGTCACCCTAGGGGGGAATCCCAAGTCACACCATGGTTAAGGGATTTGTCCAAGGTCATGGAGGCAATCAGTAGCAGAATGGTGGCCAGCCTCCAGCTCTCCTGCTGCCAAGCCTTGTGCTTTAGCCACGGGACCATCACCTTGCTGCCAATACAGCAGGTTAGGTGGCCGCTCCTCTGCTGTAAGTGATTGTAATTGTGCTGAACTGCAGTTTGCATTTGTGCATTTGGCTGGGAGATGAAAAAGGTGACCTCACTGATCTTCTCTAACCCCGGACAATCTTCCTCCCAGTCCAGCCAGCTCTTCCCTCCTGCTGCCTGATCCTGCTCTCAGTGGTGTTGGAACATTTTTAGTAGTGGGGGTGCTGAAAGCCAGCCCCCTTGCCCCTGTCTGCACCCTCCACCCCCCTGCCCAAAGCTAAGGCTGGGAGCAGGGATCTATCTCCAGGAGCCAGGGACCCGGACAGGCATAAGGGGGCCAAGGCTGTGGCCACAGCTGGGGAGAGAGAAGGGCTGTGGGGCCAGGAGCAGAGCCCCTGGCAGGGACTGGCAGCCAGGAGCCCACATGTGAGGCCAGGAACAGAGCCCCAGAAGTGGAGCCCTGGGAGCAGGGGACTAGCCCTGGAAGCGAGGCCCAATCGCCAGGGAGTGGGACCAGAGGCCAGGGCCCCAGGAGCAGAACCCCAGGCACGGGACCAGGGGCATAGGCCCCGAGCACAGGGCCAGCAGCCAGGGAGTGGGGCTGGCAGACAGGACCCTAGCAGAGGGCCAGGGAGCAGAGTCCTGCATGGAGGCCAGGAGCAGGGCCCTGGGTGTGGAGCCAGCAGGTGGGGCATGGGGCGGACTCTCAGGACATGAGCTGGGGAGTGGAGCCCTGGGTGTGGGGCTGGTGGCCTCACATAAAATCTGGGGGTGCTGCAACACCCCCTACATCCCTATTTCCAAGGCCTATGCCTGCCTTCTAGTCATAGCTTGTCCTACATCCCAACCCACTGTCACGGAGGGGACTCTGATATCTCCAGTTCAACAGTGGAACTTCACCAACACTAGGACTCCTCTTCCATAAGCACGAGGACCATGTAGGCACCGAGCTGCTGGGGTTTTGTTGAACAGGGAGGTGGCCATTATCTGAGGAGTCCTGCCCCCTCTGTGCACAATGGAGTTCAGTCCCATAGGGGCTCCCTGCACATGTTCAGACAGCAGAGTTAGAGGGACAGGGCTGGCTCTACAGTTTTCGCTGCCCCAAGCAGCGTGCCGAATTACCGAGTCCGTGTGCCTTTAGGGCAGCAGGCACGTTTCCACGGCGGTGGCAATTTGGCAGCAGCTTCTATGTTTAGCTGAAGCCGTCGCAGACAGCTAAACATAGAAGATGCTGCAGAATTGCCGCCACCACAGAAACGTGCCTGCCGCGCTAACAGCACACGGACACCCCCGCCGTCCGCGCGGCAATACATGCGCTGCTTGGGGGCAAAACAACAGGGACTGCTGCCCCTTGCAGATTGCCACCCCAAGCACCAGCTTGGAATGCTGGTGCCTGGAGCCGGCCCTGTAGAGGGAGCAGGGCTGCTGGGCCTGGCCCTTTGGCTAGATGGAGCCCCACCCAGATCAGCAGGTGCAGGAGCAGGAGCAACTGGAGCTACTGGAACCTAAGGAGTCCTTCTCCCTTGGCCTGTACGGAATCCCCTGGGCCACGTCTAGCCCTTTGTGTTTGGAGCAGTAGGGAGGCTTTTGCTGGGAGTAATCAAGCCAGAGGAACTGGTGGGCTGGAACAGGCCCAGCCCTTAAACCAACCCAGCTAAGAAACAAGAAGTAGCAAGCCTAGCCAGGACAATCTATTAAACAAGGTGAATGAGCAGAGGCTAGTTTTATGAACCACTTTTGTTGGGAAACAAATACACAAGACAAGGAACTTCAGCAGATTTGGGCTAGTAAAGCCATAAATGCACTAGGCCAGTGGTCCTCAGCGCAGTGCCCACGGGCACCATGGCACCCGCCGGGGCATTTATGTGCGCCCGACTAGTGCCCAGCAGGGGAGAGAAGCTGCGGCCCCGCGCCTGCCGGGGGCAGAGAACTTCAGGGCTGCAGGCTGCAGCCGCCAGTGTTCTCTGTCCCTGGCAGGCGCAGGGCTGCAGTTTCTCTCTGGCTTCTCTGGAGCTGCAGACAGCGGACACTGGTGTTCTCTGTCCCCGGCAGGGGCGGGGCTGCAGCTTCTCTCCTGCTTTGAAGCCGTGGCCTGGCACCTGCTGGGGACAGAAAACTCCGGGGCTGCGGGCACGGAGTTCTTGGTCCCTGGCAGGCACGGGGCCATGGCTTAAGCCAGAGAGAAACCGCAGCCCCGTGCCTTCCAGGGACAGAGAACTCTGGGACTGCAGGCTGTGGGCGCTGGAGTTCTCTGTCCCTGGCAGGCGCAGGGCTGTGGCTTCTCTCCAGCTTCGCCGGGGCTGCAGCACCGGTGTTCTCTGTCCCCAGCAGGCCGGAGAGAAGCCGCGGCCCCGTGCCTGCCGGACACAGAGTACTCTTAGGCTGCAGGCTTCATTCTATGTTAAAGAATAATAAATATATTTGGACCAGCAGTTCAACAATGTTTTACTTTTTTAAAATAAATAAGATGAAAACTGTTTATGATATTTATTTTGTAAAAACTCCTTAACTTTTCTTACAGGTAGATAAAAAAAAGCAAATTTACATGGTAAGGTGAAAGAGTAATTGCCGAATAATTGAATGAATATCTTTTACATGTAAAATTACCCTTTTTATCTTATGAATTCATACATTATGTTATATTAATTATGATATTTTTGTATTATTTAATGTACAAATACAAAATAAGCCTTGAAAAATTGTTGGCGCCCCCTACACTCTTCTGAAAACATGGATGTGCTACTGGCCACAAAAAGGTTGGGGACCACTGAACTAGGCCCAACTCTCCACCAGCTTGCCATTTACCTTGGCTTTTCCACCCGTGGAAGGCAGGAGTAAAGGGATACCTGTCTGCTTTCCCTGCGTGCCAATGATGGCACAAGGTGCAGGGCAGTGGTGAATTGAGCCCATCATTAATCAGGTCCTAAGTTCCTTTTAAGCTGCGCGGCTGTGCAGCAGCCTATTAAGCACCGCGCAGGCGCTCAGGGCTGCAGTGGGGACAGATGCCTCTCCCACAGTCCTGGATGAAGAGGTGCCTCTCTCTGCTGGCCCCAGCCCAGCCCCAGACCTGCTGCGGCTGGGGCAGAAGTACTCAGCCCCAGCCCAGCCCGGCGGGGAGAGGCACCGAGTCCGGGGGGAGTCCTCTCTCCCTGTTGTAGCTCCAGGGCAGCCTGCACCCCAACCCCTCATCCTTGGCCTCATCCCATAGCCCACACCCTCAGCTGCAGTCCTCGCCCCCCCCCCCACACCCACACCCCAACCCTCTGCCCCAGCCCTGAGTCGCCTCCCACACTCTGAACCCCTCGGCCCCATCCTGCCACATTAATTTTGTTATGTGCACCAAGGTGGATGTGATATGTCACACATCACCTCAATGTTGGTGCACATAACAAACATCAATCCACACATGCATGGGAAAAATTAGAGGAAACACTGACCAGGACTGGAGTCCCATTGTGGGAGAGTACCTGGAAACACCTGGAAAATGACTACCTGGGATAGAGGACGCTGTCATCTTTTTTCAAGTGTCGAATCACTACTGTAGTGGTGCTATGTGAATAATTTAGGACATGGGAAGGTAGACACTCCCTACCCACCCTCTCCTAAATGCTCTAGTCTCTGGCTCTGACACAAATCACTTACCATAGCATCACACAGGGACCCACACTGCAATCTACAAATGAACACACACAATGGCTTCACCTAAGACTACTCCCTTTCTTGTGCATTTTTACTAACTCCCCTTCACCCAAATGGCACACTGGCTCAGGATCAGTGAGCTTGGTGGGTTGCAAGCATAGGCCTCGCCCCTGCCCTGCCCCCATTTCACCCTCTTCCACAAAGTTCCCACCCCAACTCTGCCCCTCCCTGCCCCTATTCCAACCCCTTTGCCAAATCCCTGCCCCAGCCCCACCTCCTCCCCTAAGCACGCCATGTTCCCACTCTTTGCCCCACCTCTGGAGCATGCTAACGCTGCCAAACAGCTGTTTGGCCACAGCCCGGCGGGAAGCCCTGAGAGGTAGGCGGAGGCGTGCGGATGTGGCATGCTCAGGGAAGGGGAAGGAGGAGGAGGAAATGGAGGTGGGGCGGGGGGTAATGGAAGCTTGGCTGCCAGTGGGTGCAGAGCATGCACTAATTTTTCCCCATGGGTGCTCCAGCCCCGGAGCACCCATGGAGTCGGCACCTATGGTTGCAAGCCTGGATAAGTCAGATGGACAGTAACACATGCCTTTGGGACAGGTTTTTGCTGCTACTCATTGTCCATTTGCAAGCTGAATGCACCTCGCCCTCCGACAGCACATCTGCTCCCAAACCAACCCCACGTGCAAACGCTTGACGCGGCATGAGCCCTTTGTCCAGGTCAGGACATATCAATGGGTTTGCACACAGGCAGCCTCTCTGGCTTACTGGTCACAGTCGGTCTTCTCCATCCTTTGGCTGGCCTTTGCTTCTCCATGGGATAAGAAATCTCTCTCACACATGCAGCGAAGAACAGACTGAGGCATGGGAAGTGGGGGGAAGGCTGGCCTTTGAACCACCCCACTCATTCATGCAGAAACAAGCTCAAAGACAGATAAGGAGAAAAAACAAAGATTCCTCCAAACCCCTTTTGGAAGCAGGTTCTCACAACTAAAGCTGTTGGGGCAGGGCGGCGAGAGGGGGACTCCTTCTGGTGCCATCTCCTCCTAGCCCTAACAAGGGGCCAGGCACGTTATATCAGTCACTCATATTCCATAGAGATGCACCGGGGAGGAGTTCGCCCTGCCCTAACCCATCCCTGCTACCTTAAACAGCCAGCAGGATGACTCAAGCCCATCCAGTACTGGGAGGAAGGGAGTTTGCTTCCTGACCATACCTCTCATAATAGCTTCTTTCTACTATCCAACTGACAGAGCAGAGCACCTTACCAGGGAGAGATTTGGGAGACCAGGCTCCTGCCGCAGTGGCCTTTATACAGATATTTAAATTGTCCACAAGCAAAACTGCTAAAGAGAAATATGCTTCCCAGTGTAATATGCGTAACAGCAATTTTGCAATTGGCATGGGTGATCTGTGGTTGGCGTCTGACTTGTCAGTCCAATACGGGACTGTGTGAACTGGACAATCTTGGACAACACCAGAACACTGGATTAGAGAGTCAGGATCATCAGAATCAATGGTCACCCCTCGTCTGCAGCGTGTGTTTTACAGATGGGGCTCTATTGCCAAGGAGCATGTTCTCAAGAGCCAGCCCCTCAGAGCTGGGGAGGATGTTGTACAGAGGCAGGTTATCATACCAGCAATACATGTCAATGAACCTGGGAGGTAGTGTGTGGAAGCTTCAGAATGTGTGACCATTCTTTCTACGTGGGATAGGGTAGCCCAGAAGTCCCCATATTCCAAGGTTGCCTCCAAAGTGGTCACATAAAATACAACCACAGAGGAGAGAAGTTTACTGCAGCAACACTCAAGTGAAACATCCACAGCTTGATATGGGGAAGCGACCCTGCCAACAGAGTGTCCCAGGTTCCTCTCCTCTTTCCAGCATGCCCCAGCTCAGGGACAAGAACCAATCTGAAGAACTGGTCATGTCTCTGCTTGGACCAGCCTGCCACGCATGACCTCAGTCTCGAAGAGATGCAGACTGAGTGTAAGCATCTAAACCCTCCTCCTCCTCCAAATAATCACTCTCGAGATGACCTGTTCCTTAATCCACCCAGGTTCTTTGGTGGTTTTGTCCTTCCAGAGGGCTTGGTCCTAAAAACAAACAACAGGGAACAGGGGAAGTGCTAGAGCAGCTGCAGTAACCATAGCAGGCAAACAAACCAGCATTAACAGCGTCCTATTGAAGAGAACCCTCCTCCCAGCAACTCAAGGGAAAGGAGATCCAGTTCCCCCTGCTCCTGGAGTTCTGCTCTCAGGACCCTTAAAATAAAGCCAGGAAACATACAAGAGGGTTGATAAATCCACCATCATCTCCATCCTTTGTGCCCTTTAGATGTTCTCATCGTAGTTTGCAGTGTAAGTGGGCAGAGTTTTGTAACAGGAAGAGAAAGGCTAAGCGATTTGGGGACCAATTCTGCAAGGTCCTGAGCGACTGGAGGACACTCAGTGCCTCCAGGACTTGCTGAGCACTTGGCATATTCACCCCATATGAGCCAGAGGAGACGGGAACAGGGAGATGGAAGGATACGATGCTGAGACCATCAAAGCCAGCTAAGGGATCTGGACACCAATTCCCACGAGACCTTAATGGGAGAAACTGGGCACCCATTCCCGGGGGGGCTTTGAAGAGATCCTTAAACCCTAGCCCTTGGCAGAGAACAATCCATTTAAAGCTACAAACACTCCCTGCTCCCCTGGCCCCTGCTGCAGACGGCTCAGCAGCCCTGTATGGAAATCGGGAGAACAATAGGTAGCAGCTCATTTAGGAACGGCCACTATATGTGCTCCTAAAGCAGAGCACAGGCTTATTTGTGACTCTTTCCCTTCTGCTACCCAGCTGCTCAGCAACCCAAAACCAGGTGCAATGATAACCAAGCCTATTCCCCAGGGGTTTTCTCCTCCCCGACTGTGAAAACGGAAGAGGCAGGCCTGGTTTAGATCACTAAGTTCTGGGCACAACCATCTAGTTTGCATAGGGGCATGCAGAGACCATGTTCAGTATCACATGTCAAAAATCTCTGGGCTTTGCTTAACTTGGGCTCTGCCAAAGGAGCGTTTTCCTGTGCTGATGCCTGCATCACGCTCCTGGTATTTCTCCCTCTATCCCTCCCTCAGACTAAGCCACTTCTGCACCTTCCCCCCATCTTTCAACTTCCTTTACACTCCGGTCATCTCATGAGAGCTCTGACTTCCTGTGCTACACTCCTGTAGCTGCACACAGCCACAAAAACCTGAGCAGCTTCCTCCCCTGTTCCTTGTTCCCTGAAGGGAGGGGAATAGAAAGGTCAGGCAGAGAGATTTGACCCAGGCCTTGGCTACATTTGCGCTTTACAGCACTGCAACTTTCTGCTCAGGGGTGTGAAAAGCGCCAGTGTAAACAGTGCCCCAGCGCTCCCGCGGCTCCCAGCGCTGTAAGCTAATCCCCACGGGGAGGTGCAGTACCTGCAGCGCTGGGAGAGAGCTCTCCCAGCGCTGGCGCTGCGACCGCACTCATACTTCAAAGCGCTGCTGTGATAGCGCTCCCGCGGCAGCACTTTGAAGTTGCAAGTGTAGCCAAACCCCCAGCCAAGGATTACATGTAGGAGAATAAACCCTGGAGAGTCCGCAGAGGCTCCAGGATGATTGGGAGACAGCAGCTGTTCGTTAATCACCTCTGCAGTAGAGCTGGCTGGAAATTCTTAATTTTTTTTTATGTTTTTAATGGAAAACGACACTTGTCAAAATCAAAATGTTTTTAAAAAGTGGTTTTGACATTTAGTTTTAAACAAATAAAACAAAGCATTTTGATAATGTCAAAACATCCCAATTCAACATTTCTGGAACAGAATGTTACGATTTTTCACTTCAAAACACTAGTCAAACAAAAATTCATTTTTTTAATATTAAAAAGTTGTATGAAGTTTAAATGGGTCAAAATCCAAGCAAAATGTTTTGATTTTACCGAAACCAAATGTTTTAAACAATGCAAAATCATTTTTTCCCCCTCCCAGAATCTACGTTTGCAGGAAATTTCAAAGGTTTGGTTTCCGTTCTGTTTCAGAATAGAAAGAAATTGGAAATTTTGGAATTTCCCAGGGAACAGAAAATCCATTTCCCACCCAGCTCAAATCTACAGGCTGCTAGAGCTTCCCAACCTTTACCGACAATCCCTCTTAGCAGTGCTCACTCTTCAGTCGTCCTCTGTGCATCACAACCAGTTCCTGGGCCTCCCCCCAGAACAGTTCTCCAGGAGGACTAGCCTTCCTGTATGGGCAGTGCTGGGAAACACCCACATCTAAGGTATCACATGGGGAGCTTAATATCTCTTAGATGCAGCTGTTCACGCAGGGCAGACCTCTCAGGGGATGGATAGCCTTGTGGTTAAGGCACTGACTGCACTGACCCTGAAGGGATGTAAGCTCAGTTCTGAGCTCTGGCCCAAGCTTTCTGCATAACCTTGGGCTAATCATTTAGAGCCAGATGCTGGGTGACTTCAGTTGAGCTACATGGATTTTAACCAGAGGACGATGTGATCCACTTTCTCCAGGTACTCCAGTTCCCCAGCTATGATTATTCCCAGCACAACGGGGACAGTAATGTTTCCTGTGCCTGTCTTGTCTATTTGGGGCAAGGCTAAGCTCTAGCACTAGCACAGTGGGGCCTCGATTCCAGTACTGTTACTGGAATACAATTAGTAGTGACAATTCTGCCACCCATAGGCTGAGCAGTACATAGGTATGCAAGGAATCCCATTACATCATGGAGTAAGGTGCTGCTCATCTGGAGTAAGGATCGCAGGATTTGGCCCTTCAATAGCGCTACACACAATGAAAGGATTCAAGGCGAGAGAGCAGCCCAGGTGAGGGCGACAAGAAACCTTCACGGATCTAGGCTCAAAACGAAGGCGATCAGGAATTGTTAGGAAACAGCGCAAATGCTGCAGGGGATTTCAGAAGTCATAGGACCACATCGTTTTTTAGCTTGTTTAAGAGTGCTGTCCATCCCGTCATCCCACGCAGCAGTTGTTCTTGCCAGAGTATCATTTGCCCAGACCACTATGTTAATTTTACAGCTGAAACACTGAATTGACCTTCACTAGGGGGAAGGAGGGATGTTGTACCATCTTACTTGATTTAATCTGTGCTGTGATTAATACTGTTCAATGCACAGATGCCAGATATTCTCCATGCAGGCTGGAGCTTATCCCAAATTGCACCGAAATGGAATTTTGGGGCATATGAATGGGGATTGCTGAGGGCAGGAGCTAATCAGAGTGCAGGGATTTGCAAAACCATTTGCACGGGTAGGAGACAAGACTGTACAGTTCTTATGCACACCAGAGCCAGTTAGAATAGAGGGATGCATCTACAGAATGTGACACAGGACTGGGCCTCTGTTTCTCAAATATACACTCTAACTGGCTGATGAGTAGTGCTTTGCATAATCACTCTCAAATTATTTCTCAGTAACCCTTTGATAATTATTCAAATCGCTGTACTCTCATTAGTCATTGTCCTCAGACCTCAGACCCATATGCCCACACTAAACTTGTCTGGCCCCTGCCCCACTGTGTCACTGATACTAACTGCAAGTTAACCAGAGAAGGAATTATTTGTGTTTGGGCTGAGAGGAGTCGGGAGGATACACACCACAAGGAGGAGGATGGGGAAGACAAAGGAGACAGGGATTCAGCATGGTCCCTTCCAGTCCTACACTTCTATGACTCTATGGTGACAAAATGGGTGGAAAGTCAAAAATTGAGGTCTCCATGTTTGGGATAGGCATATGGAGCAGGAGTTTGAGGATGACAGTCAATCAGACCAGAGAGCATGACAGGAGCCAATTAGAGTACAGGAGCAAGAGGAAGGATCACATGTACTCAGAACCCATGGAGGGGTGCCCGGGGCTGTAAGCACCTCTGCCTCCCTCCTGGGAGATCATCTAGTTCTCGCCTTGTAAACAGGAAGCAGCCTCGGGTTATCATTTAAATCTCTTTCTGTTTTTATAGCAAGTGTTCTTAAAAGCTTGTTCTCATGCTGGTAGCGCTGGGTGGCCCTGTCTCTTGTCTCCCTGAAGGGCTGAGAGATCTGTCTGCATAACCCTCCAAGGACCTCTAACCCAAACAGGTATCCATTTTTGCTCTAAACTGTCCACGCTATTTCCCAAGCAGCTTACTTAGGAGTCACTTCACTTGTGATTCAAGCCAGTTTGTAACTGAACCCCCTCCCCAAGTACTGTGTTTGCTTCATTGTCCTGTGTCCCCTCGCTCCTGCAGTAAACCACTTTACAGCTCTGGGACTGTCCTTGCATAGATGCCCCTAAGAGTCCACAAGGACTTCCTTTTAATCAGTCTCGCGGGGGTTTGTCTCTGCAACAGACATTCATTCACAGACAAATCCTGCAGCATCAGATATGCCGGGTGTAGTGATGACGATATTGCAGCCCTGCAACTCTGATGTGCCACATCCTGTCCTGGGCTTGAAGTGAACCTGACAGTGCACCTTCACTTGCCATCTTCTGGATGTAGTATGAGACACAATACCTAAGCACTCATCCTTGTCATTCCCATGGCTCCTCTCTGCAGAACATGAGTGCTACCTGCAAGGTCCTGGCCCACTTCCCATCAGCTAATTACATTCTCTCTAAATTTCCTCTGTGGTTTCAGTGGGACACACTGTCATTCTTCTGGTCTCACGCTAAAAAGATTGAGTCGCATTGGCGGGCATGGTTAAATAGCTGCCATGTGCCATCCTGGACGTGGCTGCAATCAGTAAGGGGGGGAGTTCCTATTGACCACAATGAGAACAGGAGCAGGCCAGTCATTTCTAAAGTGCTCTGGAATCTTTCAAGGCTGAGACATTAAACACCCTTAACGCCACTGATAACTTAAGTCTCCTTGTTCATCTTCATTTCACATTCACAGCCTAAGTGCCTGGCTCATACCAGTCCTCTGCTTGGATAGTGACTGGTGCTTTCCTGCCTACCTCTAGCTTCCAGCTTAGCAATGCCGGTCACTTCTCTAAGCATGCGGACCCTGAAGTAACAAAGAACTTACGCATGTGAGCGCTGTTGTACCGCTCCCTATAACAGAACTTCTCATGAGCTTAAACCTAAGCATGTTAAGTGCTTTGCTGAATCGGGACCATAATGAACAAAGAGCAATGCAGTTACTGACATTGAAAGGTGCAGAGAATCAGACGAGGTATGTATTCAGCAAAGGCCAGGGTTATATGTGACCCAAAAAGCTTCTCATGTGGCTTTGGTTCACTTCCTCTCTCTTTCTTGCATGGTTTCCTCTTGTTTTGAGCTCCTACAGGTAGAAGCAGAGCAGAGCGCACGCAATTTCCTCAGACACTGAATTCAGCTAATAAACACTTCAGGTCTGAGTAGACTGTTCTAATGCTAAATCAATGCAGATAGTGTGGAGTTCAGCTTTCCCTTTTCTTTTCTTTGTGCGTGTCCATCCTCTAATGGGAGTTTGGGGCTAAGGTTTGGGCCATTCTCATTTTCGTTGTGGACCACCCATCCTTACTTGAAATTGAGGGACAGGCTGACAGAGAAGGGATGGGTAAATTCAGGGCCATCCCGAGCCATTTGGGGGGTCTGTGTGGGGCCCCAGGCCTCCCCTTTCACCCCCCACCAAGGTCTGGGAGGCAGGAGCTGTGGGGGGCCACTTTTGGGGGCCCCACAGCCCCAGAGTGGCCCAGGGGATTAGCGGGGGGCCAGTAGCAGCCCATTCCACTTCCCTTGCTGCAGCCGTGTTGCTTGGGGGTGAGGTTTGGGGGAAGGGAAGGGAAGGGATCCCCCAGGCCCAGTCACTGGAATGAGAGCGGGTGAGGGTCAGAGCTGGGGGGGAAGTCCAAGAGGCAGGACAGAGGGAGTTGTCCAGGACCCCACACATCCCCCTAGGGCCTGCCCTGCCCCTTGCAGTGGGTGCAGCCCACAGTGGGGGGGCAGGCCGAGGGATAGGGTGGGTCACCGGAGCTAGTGCTACTGGATATGCAGCATGCAGCTGCCTAGGTCAAATTTCATGGTGCCGTACGCAGCTGCATATGCTGCATATGCCTAGGGTAAATTCAAAGCAGAAGAATGCACTCACTGCTGGAGAATACGTCTCCCTCTGTCTGCTATTCCCAATCAAGCTGTAGGTAGGGCACCTCCTATTTTGGAAACAATACACCTGGCAGTCCCCACGAAAATTACATTCCAGTTGCACTCAATGGCCACTGGAAACCTGCAATGAAAAGAGCATTTCTCCGGTCTGAAAATTCAGCCAGCCTTCAGCTCTGGTGCTGAATTCCTGGTGTGCATCTCCTGTCCTCAGCAGAAGGGCAGCAGTACATCAGCGGCTCTGCCCTCACTGCTTCTGGCCAGGAATCACAGCCACCCACGGTGCTCAAAGTCACCAAATTGAAGCTGCTGTCCCCCCTGGAGGAAGTCCAAATAAAACTGAAAGCTTTGATTGAAATGGCTGAGCAACAGTCAGTGACTGAAACCTCATAACATGACTCTGAAGGGGTGGCTACGCTTACCTGGTCTGAGCAGAAAGGAAGGAAGATGAACCTCCTACAGTTTGTGAAGTTATCTCTGCAGGGCAGTGTTTCCCAGTAGCTAGTGCACTGGACTAAGACTTAGAAGAGACCTGGGTTTAAATCCAAGCTCTGCCACTGGCCTGCTGAGGACAAGTCACTTCCCCTCCCCATGCCTCAGTTTCCCCATTTGTAAAATAGGGATAATGATCCTGACCTCTTTTGTAAAGCACTTCCATAGCTATGAGAAGTGCTATAGAAGAACTACATGGTTTTGTTGTCAGCTCACACCATTGTTCATGAAAGGGTCACTAGTTCCGTGATAGGATGATTGTGTGTCTCGCTGGGACATACTTGGATTTCAGCTGCACTGGTGTAAATCCAGAGGAGCCCCACTGAAGTCAAAGGACTTACACCAGGTTTTTGTGAGAGCAGAATCTTGCCGTGTGTGAAAACACCCTTGTGATTTCCAGCCTGTGCTCTGATGCACACACGTGAATCCAAACATTCACGAGGATTGTCAGTGATTCCTTTAGGACCAGCCCAACCCACTGAACTTGGAAGACAGGGGTATTTGTTAGCATAGGAGGAAGGAAACTGGAGTGGGCAATTCCCTACATGATTTAGTAGAACTTCCCTCCCCCCCACCCCCCAATCACTCTGCACATATACTCTTCCATATGTTCTCCATCAGATTTCCACCAGGTGCCTCCTGTCTATTGGAGGCAGAGCGCTGCACAGCTCAAGGAAAAGTCAAGCTGCTGCCCTCAGCAACCTCCTCGTAGCTCTTACGCGAAGGAAGGGGTTGGAATGGGGATAACAAGTGACTCTCTGTGATGGGATTTTTCAATGTTACTGGCCCAACCTAAATATGAAAGAAACGGAGCCAAACGCTAGCCAATCCAAATGCTTCCTGATTCCTAGCCCCATGTCATTGGCATCACAAAGCCAGCATCCCACAGCATCAAGATCCTCAACTTGCCATAGGCCATGTCTACATCTAAAATTTTGCAGCGCTGGTTGTTACAGCTGTATTAGTACAGCTGTATAGGGCCAGCGCTGCAGAGTGGCCACACTTACAGCAACCAGCGCTGCAAGTGGTGTTAGATGTGGCCACACTGCAGCGCTGTTGGGCGGCTTCAAGGGGTTTCGGGGAACGCGAGAGCAAACCGGGGAAGGAGACCAGCTTCGCCGCGGTTTGCTCTCGCGTTCCGCGAACCACCCTGCAAACCGCAGGGAAGGAGACCTGCTTGCTCGGGTTCGGGGAACGCGAGAGCAAACCGGGAAAGGAGACCAGCTTCGCCGCGGTTTGCTCTCGCGTTCCGCGAACCACCCTGCAAACCGCAGGGAAGGAGACCTGCTTGTTCGGGGAACGCGAGAGCAAACCGCGGCGAAGCTGGTCTCCTTCCCCGGTTTGCTCTCGCGTTCCCCGAACCGCCGAGCAAGCAGGTCTCCTTCCCTGCGGTTTGCAGGGTGGTTCGCGAAACGCGAGAGCAAACCGCGGCGAAGCTGGTCTCCTTCCCCGGTTTGCTCTCGCGTTCCCGGAACCACCCTGCAAACCGCAGGGACGGAGACCTGCTTGCTCGGGGTTCGGGGAACGCGAGAGCAAGCCGGGGAAGGAGACCAGCTTGATTACCAGAGGCTTCGTCAGGTATGCTGGGATACCTGCTTATTCCACGGAGGTCAAGAAAAGCGCTGGTAAGTGTCTATACTTGATTACCAGCGCTGGATCACCAGCGCTGGATCCTCTACACCCGAGACAAAACGGGAGTACGGCCAGCGCTGCAAACAGGGAGTTGCAGCGCTGGTGGTGCCCTGCAGATGTGTACACCTCCTAAGTTGCAGCGCTGTAACTCCCTCACCAGCGCTGCAACTTTCTGATGTAGACAAGCCCATAGTGACTGGATGCAGCCAATCCAGGGGTTGGCCAGGAGAGAGTTAACACCACCGGAAACCTCTGCAGTGGGTGTCTGCCTTCCCCACAAAGGCTGCCAGACAGCCTAGCCACAGGGGCAGATGTAGCCTCCTGATTCAATGGGTGCGCTATGCTTAACTGTCGAGGGGGCACCAACCACCCACTGCAGCACCCTCCGCCCCGGCTCTGCAAGTCTAATCCCAGACCAGTGCAGAGGGGAGGCCCCAGAGCAAGGGGGCCCTACAAGCAACTCAAGGGTGTGTTTCAACCCAGCAAGCCAGCTGGCTCTGAGATCTGCTCTGCAGCAGGGAGAGCACTCGGTGTGCAGTATTGTAGCAGGCTCTTAAAGGTCACAACCTCTGCTGGTTTGGGGTTTTCAGTTCTACAGGATACAGCTTTTGTTTCTGACACTTTTGTCTTGTAGCTAAGAGCAGAGCAGTTTCTCGTCTCAGCATTTTAGTAGGAGGCCCAGAGTTTGTGGCACAGCCACACCTGCCTCAGTGAACTGCAGTCTGCTCAGTGCTTCTAGCCGCCAACGGGACCTAGGCGGCCCATGGGTACGATAACCACCCAGGGGAAGTCAGACCCCTTGGGTCTGGGCTCTGATGAGAAACAATCAACGGTGGTTTCTAAACCTGGATCCTGACCCAAAGTTCAGGAGTGTCTGGATCAGGGATTTGGGTTCAGATATCTCTAGAAAAAAAGAAAATTGCAGGAGAGGCCGTTTACACGGAACACCTGATTCATGACTTGAAACGAACCAAGAACTTCTGCTACCCAAAAGAAAAGCCAGTCTGTTCTGACTGGATCCTACACACACTGCATTAGTTAGCATCTAATCACCAACGTCCATCAGCCACACCTCAGCAGGAGAGGGACCCTGACCATAAATGGCAAGCAGAACAATAAGCAGCTAAGAGAAAGCTATAATAGGTCAGTGGGTGGAAGGTGTTTAGATTAGATGCCATCCCAACAGCTCTTGAGCTTTATTGCCCTGGTAAATCATTTATTTGGAGCCCTTTTCCGAAATCCCCAGAAGCCTGCCCCCACCCTAAGAATAAAATATGCTGATGAAAAATACACAACGTCGTTCTTGGGTCCTTTAGAGTATGAGGTCTGTGGAGCAGGGATCATCTCTTTACCTGTGTTTGCCCAGCACCAAGCAGAATGGGCTGCTAATCCTGGCATGGTTCTTTGGATGTTAAGAATTTTGGGGAAAATTTCACACACACAAAGGGCAGTTAAGATGCCCAACCCGTTGAAATTCGGTGGGGGCTGAGTGCTTTCCCCCACATGTGCTTTTGCAAATCTCTTCCTTTATTATTAATTATTGTTATGATTAGACTCTAACTAGCAATTTACAGACTGGTAGTAACTCTTCACTGACTGGAGCTGATCTTTAATCTCTCTCCATGTTTCCTGTCCCCAGAGAGGAGAACTGAAATGCAGGTCTGAGGTGCCAAAAGCGGAGCTTACCTTCAGCTTTCAGGATGGCTGGGATCACTCTACATGTCCCTCCTTCACTCGGGCCTTTGCCCGACATCCTGAAGGGCTGTGCGAAGTGGCAGTGCTCCAGCACAAGCACAAAGAAGGGTTCCATGTGAGAGTGCAAGTCAGGTTACAGGCCAGGTGTCGCAATCTCCACATTTGCATGCATCCCACGAAGTGGGTAGTCACCCACGAAAGCTCATGCTCCAAAACGTCTGTTAGTCTATAAGGTGCCACAGGACTCTTTGCTGCAGACTTCACACTAGAGATGCAGAGTGAAAAAGGGACAGGGGCATTGCCAACTTGAAATTTTATTATGAATCTCAGGATATTTGGTGTTCTTCTTAAAGCCCCAGCTCCTGGAGTCATGTTGTCACGAGAATCTCAGCTTTCATTACGCAAAAATAAATGTCTGGCCCTTATGGTTGTGGAGAAAAGCCTGAAATATGAATCAAACAGAACCTGATGGCTCAGAAACCAAGTTAAAGAGCCCCAACATTATTATTTTTAAAAAAATCTCCTGATTTGAAGCTAATGTGATGGGTGGGGGGGGGGCTGACTTTGGATTTTTGAACTGTTGGAGTTGGAAGTACTACAACAGGCAGGTCTGCAAGCCAAAGCCTCATGTTAGCTTCACACTGCCCTCATAGGCTTTAATCCTGCCAGCAGGCAGAGTAACTTGGCAGGAGTGCAGCAATGATCTCCTAAAAGCAGGATCAGGTCCCTTTGCATTCCTTGTCCTGCTCATGACTTTTTACCATGAGCTTCTCTGTGTAATATTCCACAGCTGTGCTGGGCAGGATTCATCATCCTACTGAGCCCAACCTGTGAAGGGTGACCGCAAACCAAGCCTGGGAACAATCCCCTTTCCCCAAGCAAGAGCAATGCAGCGGCAGGGAAAAGTCCTTCCATTCAATTTCTTCGGCTGATCGTTGTTTAAGGCAGGGACTGGGCAGATCAAGAAGGGACCTCCATGCCCCTCATGGAGACCACCCAAGACTCACTCACTGGCAGGGAAACACCTTCACTTTGGATTCACTTGAAGGCAGGCTCAGTGGGACTTCATCCTTGGCTGGCAAAGTGCCCAGTGCTGCACTCTGACCCCTCTATGGAGGATATGGCTGCACATGTCATGGAGACATTTTACATCCTGCTCCGAAGTATATCAGTGAATCTCCCTCTTTCCAGTCACTGCAAGCCAACCTTGCAGCCTCAGATTTCACAATCTGACCAGGGGACTGGTGGCTGGAAGAGCCACGTAGCCTACAGCGAGTTGGTTCACACAGGCTGTCGAGTCCCATATAACAGCAGTCAGTCTCGGATATGGAGGTGATGGATGGTGGCCAAAAATGAAAAGACAAAATCAATTCCACAGCGATTTACACAAAAGCTTTCCCTGTCCTCCTCACCCCCACACTTCAGCCCTGGCTGCTCAGCAGAGCCATGGAAGGACCTCTTCCCCTACAGATTAAGTCTCTGTGGAACTTGCTCTCTCCCTGGGAAAGCCCAGAGGATCCCTGGGAGAAGGACTGGATACATACGTAATTCATTCTTTCACTGCTTCCTGAAGGCATCACTCACCCTCAGAGGCATGCAGGGCAGGAAACACAACCGAGAGCAGCTGCTAGCTTTGACTCAGCAGGATAAGAGACAAATGCCCTTTTCTACCCCCGGCAGTATGTGAATGAAGTGGATCTTCAGCACTAGTGACAGACGGGGTAAGCAGCCCCATGGAGAGCCAGGCAGAGAGGGACAGATTCTCCCCTGATGGGCATCTTATGAAGTCATTTACACCGCTGACAACCCTACCAAATCACAGTACTCCACACACCAGTGGGACCAGCATAAATTACTACACAGGGTGGTGCAAGGAAGTGGAGAGTCGAGCCTCCTTTTTGGTTCTAACAACTGTGAGCAAGCTGCTTTACCTCCTTGCCTCAGTTTGCCCATCTGCAAAATGGGGATAAAGATACTAACCTCCTTTATAAAGCACTTTAAAGCTCTATGAATGAAAAGTGCTACATAAGAGCTAGGATTTATCTATCATTATTATTGCAGTCTTAAGCTGCAGTACCCATTGCTCCTCTGGTCCTGAGTCCTTATACAACTCTGCCAATCCACCTCAAATCTCACTGCTATGCTGTCCTGGTTTCCCACCAATTCTGCCGTCTTAGACCACGTAATACTCCATTCTCCCAGGGCTGGAGTGGGCTCTGCCAGCCCACACAAGAAGTTTTGTGATGCAGGCTAGTATCCATCAGTTTTTCACTGGGCACAGTCTTCAAATCCCATGTTTATTACTCCCCCCACACGCTGAGTGGCAGTGACTATGTACATTTTACCGCCATTTGTGCCCAGTTTCAGGGTTTTTTTCCCTCTTCACTCCAGATTTGTAAAACAAAACGTCGGTTTTGCTGGTGAAACTGTCTTGTGGAACAGCTTTGTGAAAGCTAGGGCCTGTCGCCAGGAGAAACCCCCTGGCCTCCAATGAGGAGAGCTTGCTGCTGGGGTCTTAATACAAGTTTTTACTTATGGCTGCCAAAGTGAAAGGTCCCCAGACCAGCTATCTGTGCTCCTGATGCTGCAAGAGATCTAGCCTGGGCCGATGCAACCCATTAGGCGACCTAGGCAGTCGCCTGGGGCGCTAACATTTGGGGGGCAGTGACCGCGGCAGCCAGATCTTCAGCCGCCTCAGCTGTTGGTGGTATTTCAAGGGCGGGACCTTCCGCCGTCTAGGGCACCAAAAAACCTGGCGGCGCTCCTGGATCTAGCATTCCACTATCCATGCCGCCTACCTCACTTTGTCTGATCTTGCCTGCTGTAAGAGGTTGAAAGGTCCCAGGATAACTTTTAGGCCACATGCAACAGTCTGATTCAGCAACGGGTAGCAAAGAAGGGGTTGAGAGCCAAAAAGAGGCGTGAATGTGACCTGGGTGCAGGATAGTGCCCAGTTCATGCCGGACCTGCCTTAGAAGAGATCCCACGGTGCGATTCTGCTCTCAGCCCAGGAATTCCGCTGTGGCCAGTGGAGTTAAGCACTCGGCAGGGGCACACCCAGAAACCTCTCTCATAACGCGCTGTCAGTCCCCGTGGAGCCATCCCCACTGCAGCCGCCTGCCCCAGCACCTTTCCCGCTGAGCGCTCAGCCCCCACCTTCCAGCCCAGGTCGCCTGGGGCAGCGTTACTCTCCATTTCTGAGAGGGAACACAGGCTGCTGGAAGCGGGGTGAGGCCAGGCAGGCCCCCAGGGGGAGCCCCGGTACAGAAGCCAGCCCCACAGAGGGTGGCTATGGGCCAAACTTGAGTGAGTGGTATTGCAACCTGGTGCCTGGGTGTCACAATGCTAATCATGCATTTTAGGCCCCCACTCCATCACAGCAGAGGACCGGCAAGGCCAAAGCGGAGTGGGTCCCCTGGGCAGTGGGACTGCCAGTTCTGCTTCTCCTCGCCACTGCCTGTGGTACGCACTGAGTGTAACGTGTGTCCGGCTGCGGGTGCCGCTGGTGCCCAGCACAGGTACTCAGGCCCACGCTTTGGCCCTGATAGAGTGCAGGAATCACACGCGCTGGTGTAAATCGGGAGTAACTCCATGACTGTCAATGGAGTTACACGAGGGGGAAAATGGTGCAAGTGAGATGGGACACAGGCCCAACAGGTTTATCAAGTGAAATGCTCCTTCGCACCAACCGGTAGGTTTTACATGGCATCTCCTTCTGGCTCACTGTTTTCTAGCCTCTGAGCATAAAGGGGTCTATTCTTCTGTTGCACTTTTGCAGCCCCCCCATCACATTATATGTAATACAAGCCACTGCCAGCCTACTGACAACACCTAGGATCACTGACAAGGGCGCTCACGCCTTGTGCGTCAGGCCAGAAGCTGGAGGATCTTCTAGGAATTTCCCATGATGGTGCAGCATAGAGCTGGATTACAGGATGGAGCTTCCTCTGAATACACGACATCTGTCAGAGATAGGATATCGACTAGATAGTCTAAGGGTTAGTCTACACGGCCCCGCCATTCAGACTATGGGGGTGTGAAGTGCAGTGTGTATGAGCCTGTTGTGCTATAACTGCTACATGTGAATGCTGCTGGTGTGAACTAAAACGTACCCAGTTCATACTAACGTAGTCTTGTTTTAGATAGGACACTCTTTCCCTCTTCCGTACTAGTAAGCGCTGCAATTCATACACCTCTAGTCCAAACTGCAGGGACTTGGAGACTAGCCTTAGTCTGTTCTGGTGTAGCGATCTTGTCTTCTATATAAGGCCTTGGCTACACTTGCGCGTTATAGCACAATAAAGCCGCCAAGAGCGCTCTACCTCATTCCCTGTCCACACTGGCAAGGCACGTAGAGCGCGCTGACTCCGCGGCTGGAGCGCTCCTGGTACTCCATCTCCCCGAGAAGAATAACTCTTGTTGCACTCTTACTGGAGCGCCGCGGCGCCAGTGTGGACACCTAATGTACTCTGATTGGCCTCCGGAAGTGTCCCACAGTGCCTGTTCTAGCCACTCTGGTCATCACTTTTTAACTCTGCTGTCCTGTCCTCAGGTGACCAAGCGTCAGACCTGCCCTTTAAATTCCCTGGGAATTTTGAAAATCCCCTTCCTGTTTGCTCAGCCAGGCATGGAGTGCTCTCAGCGCATCTTTCCAGGTGGCCATGCCTCCACGTAACAGGCAATCCCCAGTATGGAGCAATGGCGAAGTGCTGGACCTCATCAGTGTTTGAGGGGAGGAAGCTGTGCAGTCCCAGCTGTGCTCCAGCCGTAGAAATGATGATACCTTCAGGCACATATCAAGGGCCATGATAGACAGGGGCCATGACCGAGATGCGGTGCAGTGTCGGGTTGAAGTGAAGGAGCTGCGGAGTGCCTACTGCAAAGCCCACGAGGCAAACAGCCATTCCGGTGCTGCCCCCATGACCTGCAAATTCTACAAAGAGCTGGATGCAATACTTGGGGGCGATCCCATCCCCACTGCAACGACCACCACGGACATTTCCAAGCCCAGCACAGCAAGGGGAGGAGGAGGAGGAGGAGGAGGAGAAGGAAAGTGTGAGCAATGGTGCTGAGGTGGGGGGATTCACCCTGGAATCCCTAGATGCATGCAGCCAGGAGCTCAGCAGCCAGTCGCGGCATCCGGTGCTTGGGGAAGGACAAAGAACAGAGGAGGTTCCTAGTAAGCGGCTTTCTTTTCAGGAAGGAAGTTTTTAGGTATGGGCTCTTTGGACGATGAGGGGGGACCATTGCTGCATGGAGGCAAGTTGCGTACGGGCCAGGGTGGAAGCCGCATTGTAGAAGACCCTCCCTTGCTTTTCTGGTCACCCTCAGAAGCGAGATATCTTCCAGGACAAACACCTGTGGAGAATGTTGGGACAGTGTTCAGTGTAGGTGCCCCCTACAGCTGTTGGCTCTCCCCAAGGCACAGACACCCAGAGGATAGCACAGCCATGAAACAATCAGTCTTTATGGACCCTGAGCTTACTCACGGCATTAAAGGGTAAGCAGGGTTTCCAAGGATCACAATGGGCATTTCGACTTCCCCTACTGTGATCCTCTGGTCTGGGAAAAAAGTCCCCGCTTGCAGCTTCTTGAACAGGCCAGTGTTCCAAGAGATTCGTGCATCATGCACCCTTCTGGGCCAGCCTGCATTAATGTCAATGAAATGACAATGGTGATCCACAAGCGCCTGGAGAACCAAGGAGAAATACCCATTTTGGTTAACGTACTTGGAGGCTAGGAGGGCTGGTGCCAGAATAGGAATATGCGTCCCATCTATCGCCCCTCCGCAGTGAGGAAAACCCATTCGTTCAAAGCCAGCCACAATGTCATGCACATTACTCGGAGTCATGGTTCTTCTGAGCAGGGTGTGATTAATGGCCCTGCAAACTTGCATCAACACAATCCAAACATCGACTTTCCCACTCCAAACTGGTTAGTGACCGATCGGTAGCTGTCTGGAGTTGCCAGCTTCCAGATTGCAATAGCCACCAGCTTCTCCACCGGCAGGGCAGCTCTCAATCTCATGTCCTTGTGCCGCAGGATGAGGGCAAGCTCAGCACACAGTCCCATGAAGGTGGCTTTTCTCATCCAGAAGTTCCCCAGCCACTGCTCATCATCCCAGACTTGCAGGACGATGTAATCCCACCACTCAGTGCTTGTTTCCCAAGCCCAAAAGCGGCGTTCCACGGTGGTGAGCATGTTTGTGAATGAGACAAGCAATTTCGTGTCATATGCATTACGCGACTCGATATCATCTTCGGACTCCTCACCGTCACTTTGGATCTTAAGCAGTAACTCGACTGTCAAACGAGAAGTGCTGGCGAGGCTCGTCAGCATGTTCCACAGCAGTTCGGGCTCCATTCCCACAGACCGAAGGGAAGACAAAGTGCGCTCTGCACAGAAACCATTGAAAGATGGCACCAAATGTGGATGGAAACACAGTGATTGCTGGGATGCGAAGCGATGCATCACGGGGCATTGGGACAGGATCCAGAATGCCCCGCACTCCACGCCCCCTCCCCACAAGCCACAGCACCAGATTGGGAAGAGGTGCTCTGTGGGATAGCTGCCCATAATACATCGCTCCAAATGCCGCTTCAAGTGCCGCGAATGTGGCCATGCCAGTGCAGTTGCAGCTGTCAGTGTGGACCAGCTTTCCCTGGTGCGCTCTCCGAATGCTGGTTTAACCCAAAGCGCTCTACATCTGCAAGTGTAGCCCTGGCCTAAGTCACTATATGTTTAATACCCTTCCTCCATCCATTCCTTCCCCTCCCTCAACATACTTCATGCCTAGTGTAACTCCACTGACTTCACTGGAGTTACACCAGAGATGAATTTGGCACCCAGTTCTATAGCATCACCTCTACAAATGCGCCTCCTTCTATATCAATCAACCATGAATAGGGGGGCAAAAGGGGCTGCATTTCCAGGCTTCTATTCCCGCTCCCATGCAGGTGGGGGGGGGAGTAGGTGGAGCTCAGCCAGCGTGAAGGGGGATGTAATCTGTGCTGCAAAACAGTCTGGCACAATTTCCCTCCATCCTGCTGCAGAGGGGAAGCAGGGGCTGAATTGTGACTGTCAGGGTGAAGATCAGCTCAAACCCTCATCTCCTGTTGACTCCAGACCCTCAATTTTCATTTCCAACTGGCAGTTTCAAGCCCCTCAGGCTGTGGATGGAGCCACTGTGACCCAGTCAGAATCTGCAGCCAAACAGATCAAAACAGGAGGGCTGAGAGAAGGGCTCAGCTTGCCCCAGTCAGCTCAGCGGGCTGCTAAAGGCCGCTATTGCCATTACCTTTCCAATGCAACCAAGCTGCCACTGTTCACGTCACATCGTGTGCGTAGCTGTGGCACAGCCTGTGGAGTTATTTAAAGGGAGCTGCCATACAGCTTGGGCTAGCAGTGAAAGGTCCTTCGAGAAACTAGTGTGAAATCCTCCCCATCATGCAAAGCCCAAGGAAACAGACCTACTAGGGTGGATGGAATCTTCCACCTCAACCCTCAGAGCTGCTGCACGGCTACCCACTAGCCAATACATTACCCCTAAATGGGGGTTCGACAACCGGATTTGCATCTTTCCAACCTGCCTCCACTTCCCCTTCTCCTACCCCACTTACAACACCCTCACCCTCATGTTGCTGCAGAGACACTGCTCCATGCAATGAAACAGATTTGGGGTCCCCACCACACAGCCTCTCTGCAGCCCAAGCTATGCTGCAAGTTGGTCTTGTGTGCTCACACAATGGGGGAGAGATTTTCCCCAGCTGATAGTTGTGAACAGCTCTCCTTGGGCATGTTAATATAGAGCAAGGCCGAGCAGAAGAGAAAATTCAACCAGCCCTGACTCCCCCGCAGATATCCTGAAGTTCTCAGTGGGGCTGGGGAGGAGACAGGTTGAATCCCCCTTCCCCCCACAACATCTACTACTCCTGAACAGCACTAAAATCTACATCTATCTTGTAGGGAACAACCCTGCATGTGCTGCAGGGTGGGAAAGGCTTTTCCATCAACCCTGCATTTCGCCCTGGGGTCGCGAAACTGACTTTTCTTTGCTATGCAGGAAGTCTGACATCTAATGCTCTTCTATTTCTAAGTTTTCACACTCCCGCTATCTTGGGAGCTGGAAACTTAAGCCATTTCCTGTGTTCTACTGACCGCCACTTAATAGATATTTGACCTCAAAGTACAACACTATTTATGCAAAGCATGGGAGCCAGCTTGGTGACTTACACGGGAGGGGACGCTTCTGTTGGGCAGGATGAATCCAGCGTCTGAAACCCAGCCAGTACACAGCTCCACTGGGCAGAAACTCAACTAGAGAGGACACAGCCGTCACGGGGCAACTGTTGAAAAGCTAAAGGAGCACTATATATTTGGAGATCAAAAGGAAAACCAGACTCCTTGTGCTGTTCATTGCAGCGAGGTCAGGAGGAGACTCACTTTGGTTCTCACCAATCTGTCTAGGGACCCTCACAGACTTTGAACCACAAACCAGTCTAGTGGTTGAGACAAGCTCAGAGATTCTCTTCACTCTCCTCTGAGCAGACAGAAGGCTCTATGTGGATGCTTCAGATAATAGCTTATCCCCTCTGTGAAACAGGGCTGGCCTTAGCCACAAACACTCACGCCACTGCTTCAGATCCCGAAGACCTACTCTGACTCACACACCCACAGGCTGCTGCCTTCCAGCAATGGGACTGGAGAAATAAAACACTCCGTTTCAGAGGCTTGGAGCCATGCGGCTCCCAAAACCAGCCCAGATCTAATCTGGCTTCCCCTTGGGGGCCTGGAGATCACTACCATCAGAGTTTTGATACCACTGGGATCCATAAAGATAGGAACAAATAGGAGGATTGCGTGTGAAAGGCTGGCAGTGACCTGTGTTAAGTAGCAGAGATAAACCAAGGGGAAGTGGCTGAGCTTCATTTTTGCCCTACATGTATTTAGGATCTTAAGGACAGAATCTGCCCCAGTGCCAAGACAGTGTGTCTCTGCTGAAGCCAGCAGAGTTACTCCAGATTTGCACGGATGTGAGGGAAGGCAGAATATGGCCCTCGTGTGCTCTTTTGCTTTAAGAGCTGGCCTGGTGAACGGTGCCCTGGGACAGTGGATAGCTCAGCCATGGATCTATCAGATCTGCCTGCCTCTCTCTTTTTCTTACTGGGGGGGTGGGGGGAGCCAGGCCTGCCTCCTGCTCTTGCAGTCCTACAGTTTAGTTCCTTACAGAGTGTGCAGTCAGGGACTGTGCTTGTTGCTGCCTGGACACTGCAGTGAGAATCTGCAGGCAGCTCTGAGAATGTTTTTTCCTGAGGTCAATGCTGCCTATTGAGTAACCCAGATTAACCTTCTGGGGCCTGCAGACACTTGCTGCATTCAGAGCTCACCCTCCTAGGCATTCAGCTAGCTGGCAGCCTGCAAAATGCCAGCGTTCTTGGCATGCTTTTCACCAGGATGCCTTTGAGTGCAAGGTAACGAGCAATGGGCTGATATACAGTCCTCAGCTGAAAGGTCTCGTCCTTCCCACCAGAGCTGCCCCAATGCTGAGAAGTGGGAGCACTAGGCATTAGGTAGCCACAGATCACTCCATTAGGTTTGGACAGATGAGCTGCTATAATGGGCCATGCTACAGACCGCTCCTGGTCCTTGATTAAGGGCTCAAAGCCTGCAGCTCCCTTTGGCTGCTGAGGAATGTTCTCTGCAGGGCTCAGCCCAGCAATCTACAGTCTTGTGGAAAAGGCCAGAAGACCAAGAGAAGGAATACACAGGAACTTACTTTCTCTGTCCCTGTGGTCCTTTCGCACTGCTCCCTTCCTTCCCCATCTCTTTCTATTCAAACACAAATTTTAATGAAGAAGAGCCAACTTCTCACCTCTGGCTCCAAATCCCAGTTGGGTGACAAGTGACATGACTCATGAGTGGATTCGCATTGGCAGAGCTGGGGGTGGAACACAGGACTGGAACAGCAGGGGCACTTCTGATCAGGATTGAGGTGCACTGGCAGAGCACTAGGGAGAATACAGGGTTTGAGGTGCACTGGCAGAGCAGTGAGGGGAACACGGGGTTTGAGGTGCACTGGCAGAGCAGTGGGGGGAACACGGGGTTTGAGGTGCACTGGCAGAGCAGTGGGGGGAACACGGGGTTTGAGGTGCACTGGCAGAGCAGTGGGGGGAACATGGGGTTTGAGGTGCACTGGCAGAGCAGTGGGGGGAATACGGGGTTTGAGGTGCACTGGCAGAGCAGTGACGGGAACACAAGGATTGAGGTGCACTGGCAGAGCAGTGACGGGAACACAAGGATTGAGGTGCACTGGCAGAGCAGTGGGGGGAATATGGGGTTTGAGGTGCACTGGCAGAGCAGTGGGGGGAACACGGGAATTGAGGTGCACTGGCAGAGCAGTGACAGGAACACAGGGATTGAGGTGCACAGGCAGAGCAGTAGGGGGAATATGGGGTTTGAGGTGCATTGGCATAGCTGTGTGGGGAGAGCTCAGCTCGCACCTGACCACATTCTGCCAGACTCTCACCGGTGCCATCAGTTGTTTGTTTTCACAAGCACTAGGTTCGCTCCCAAATGAACAATAAACAGAAAAATCTCAAGCAAAAAAGAGAACTCACACCTGAGCTCTGGTGCAAGGCCCATGAAGATCACAGTGACCCAGTGGGGCAGGGCTCAGCCCTGTAGTCTCACAAGCCCAATTACACCCACAAGTACTGTCAGTAAATTACTCTTTCCCAGCCAACCCTGCCTCCTGTTGTGCTTCTGTGAGACTAGTCTGCCTCACCTCTGACTGTCTGGGTGGGGGGGATGGATGCATGGCCTTTCCCAGCAAAGCAGAACAATACCCTGGTGCCCACATAAAAAGCCTTAGTTCTGCTAAACTCTGCTTACAAGGAGCTCAGACGAAAATAGAGCACTCTGTCCCCCGGTGCCAGGGAGCAAAGCAGTACACAGCTCTTGTCCTGGGCACTTACATCTTCCAAACCCTTCTCAGACATTTGACCCAGCCTACTGCCCTACGAAGCAGGGGGCGGTGGGGGTTGTTATTTCCCCAGGAGACAGAGAAGATAACTGCAAGGAAAACCATGACTACAGCTGCAATCCCAGTATCAGTGGCCCCACCAGCAAAACTCCCACTGACTTCAACGGGAGCAGGATTTGGCCCTACTACATTCCAGCTCCAACGGCCATACCCCATTCTGCAGTTGCTCTCTCATATGACGTGCGTGCTTTTAGACTGGAAGCTCCTCAGGGCAGGGAGCTGGTCATTGCTCTGCATAGGTCTCCAGCTGAGCTACAGAGCGGCACAATGGAATAACAGAGCATGGTAGGAGTTGCTAGTTCGAATGTGCTGAGTGGCTCACACATTCCTGAGGAAATTCACCACATACATAAAACCGAGTGAAACGTAAACAACACCGAGCTGTAGCTGACTAGCTACAACTGATCCTACAGTGACCTCTGACGAAGCTGGTATTTACATTAACTATCCGGCTAATGGCACTAATGCACTTTATATCGCAGCGCCCACTCCATTTCAGGACTATAAATTAGAACAGTAACTGTCACTGGTGGCAGGCCCCGGCCTGCTAATGAGCCCTGTGCCAAGTGCCTTCCCGCACCCTGCCCTCCCCCTCAGGGCGGCAGAAGGGAGGGTGGGCGCTGGATCTCGATGACGGGGTGACTCCCAGGAAAGGCCCGAGCAGCGTGTGAGGTAATTTCCCCCAAGCCCCACTTTATCAGCACGCTGGGCCGCAAGAGGAAACGAGTTCAGCCAGAGTTTGTCTAAACACGTTGTGTTTTATGCGAAAAGCAGCTCTGATCTCCTCCCTTTCCCAGGCAAATCCTGACAACTCCAAGGAAACCTTCGCCCTCCTTTCTCTTACTGGGGAAGGTGGAGGAGGGAGCGCGCTGGACAGGAATTGCAGGGAGTGTTCCACGCTTCCTGTTAGAGCCCAATCCGGCCAAGAGTACCAGCTCCCAAGGGGCGAAAAATCACAGGGCAGGCCCCCAAAATCATGAGATTTAAAAAAAAAAAACTCTTGTGATTTTTAAGCCAAAGTCTTTTTTGTCTTCTGGTTTTGGAACCTTTGGGATGCACGCAACATCATGTTCTCAAGCTTTTCTCTGCAACCATGAGGATTAGCTTCTTTTTCTTTAAAAAAGAAAAGCTGAGATCTTCACCTAACCACATGCCTCCAAGAGCTGGGGCTTTAAGAAAAGGGTTGGCAACACTGTGTGAAATCTTGGTCTCACTGAAGTCAAGGGGAATTTTGCCTTCAACAAAGTCAAGATTTCACCAAGGAGTACTGCATGCATATATGATTTGCCCACTATCTATGGTGAGAGCGAGGGTCACCAGTGAACGTTTGAACAGTTAATTAATGATACCTTCCAGCATTTCCTGGATCTGTGAGAGCTAGGTTGGGGAGGGAATGGAATAAAAGGTCAACCTGGTTTTGTGCTCTACACCAGAACTCCTGCTGCTCCACAAGTAACCTAGAAATTGCCCCAGAGACACAACAGTATCACAGCAAAGTGCAGGATGGGAACAAGGAGAATGCTCTACAGTTTAATCAAAGTTTGAAAAACAGAGCTATAAAGAAGCAGCAATCAGTGTCCCTTCCATAAGAAAAAGGGAGGGATATGGATAGTGCTGGCTTAAGCTAGCACAGTTCAGCCAGGCACAATGTAATTCTTCTACCACACAACTGGATGAATGCATCTCAATCCTGGAGGATAGCTCTATCAAGGGCCATTATCCAAAATGGTCAAGGAAGCAATCCCATGATCTGGGTGTACTTAAAACTCCAACTGCCAGAAGCTGGGACTGGTGACAGGGGATGGAGCGCTCAAAATTGCCCTGTTCTGTTCATTCCCTGTGAAACACCTGGCATAGGCCACAGTCAGAAAAGATGGACCATGGGACTGATCAAGTACGGCTGTTCTTATGACCCACAGTACCCAGGTGTGCCCACATAGAGCTCTGCTGATGAACCCAACCCTGATCTGCAGAACCCCCTACTATCCCAGTCCAGGTCTTCTCCTAGCTACTGCATTAACCTGCAACCACGGCCAACCAGCCCAGATCCACACACTGCATATTGGCACCTTCCTTATTTGCTTTCGTCTTAGGGCTAGTCTACACTGGCAATGTTAAAGTGCTGCGGCGGCAGAGCTTTAACGTGGCTTGTGTAGTCACGGCAGAGCACTGGGAGAGAGCTCTCCTAGTGCTCTTAAAAACCAAAACCATCTCCACGAGGGGTGCGGCTCCCAGCGCTGGTGCACTGTCTACACTGGCGTTTGCAGCACTGGAACTTGCTGCACTCAGGAGGGTGTTTTTTCACACCCTGAGTGAGAACGTTGCCGCACTGCAAAGCACCAGTGTAGACAAGCCCTTAGAAGGATTCTGTTTGCAGAGTCTGTTGGGTGGGCTCATATCCCAAAACAACACTAGCAAACAAACACCAAGGAAAATGACAAAAACCACCCAGAAAATAGAGGTCATTCTAAACCCAAGGATTCTCTGAAGTTGGCCGTGAGTTGCCAGCTGTTTCCCAGATCCCTGAGAAAGTGGACACAAGGGCAGAATCTCAGAGCAAGCTGGAAAGAGCTTGTTTTGCATAGATACAGACATTGGCTGGCATCTTCCCCTTCCTCACAGACAACTGCCAGCAGCTCTCATGGAATAATAATGCTCCATGGAGCTGTGCAGACATCAAGGGCCAGCTTCAGTCACCCAAACCCTTACTCACAGCGAGTAGTGCCATACTCCTTGAGTAATCACAATGAACCCAGTGGGACTATTCAAGGCATGAGGTCCTAATCAAGGGTGGAAAAATTCAGCTCTTTCTTCACACCCCGTCAGATAGATACAGAAAGTCTTATGATGCCCTGTCTTACAGAGGGGGGAAACTGGAACATTGGTGACATGACTTGCCCCAGGCTACGCTATACAGTTTAATGGCAGAGTCACCACCAGAACTTGGGACCTCCACTCCCTCAACCTTCTGTTTATTCTTCCAGGCCATGCTGTGTTTCATGTTCAGAATACCTGACCCCATTTCCATAACAGACACTAGCGAAAACTCCCATTGACTCCAGCTTCATAGAGGAGAGCGACAGACAGAAAGCTCCCCATGTGCAGAAACTGTGCGTGCCCGCGTGCTCCTAGCTGTGAAGGGTTCAGCTTCAGATCCTCATCCAGCTTTTCTTACTGCCTCTGCCACAGGATGTGGGGAACCTCGCCTCCCTGCTGTGTTAATAAAGTGCTGTCCCATCCCATGTCACAGAGACCTTTTTCACTGTGACTACTCGAGTGCACCAATTCACTTTCAACCAGCAAAAACATCCACGGAAAGGAAACATGACCAGGGGCCCAAGCACAGTGCCTAAACTCCAGATCCCAATGACTATGTGGTATCTATCCAGATCTACCGTATTTGTCTGAGGAGCACTGCCTAGCACTTTAGGAGGTCTAAGTTGTGATTCAATCACCAATTAGAGACAGCGTCAATTTGTTTCCAATGTCCCCCTTTCCCTCCCTTTCGGATTCCCATCTCATCTTTCAGAGGGGTAGCCGTGTTAGTCTGGATCTGTAAAAGCAGCAAAGAATCCTGTGGCACCTTATAGACTAACCAGGACCAGACTTCAAAGAGAAACTGCTGAGCTTCAGTTCATCTGCAAATTTGACACCATCAGCTCAGGATTGAACAAAGACTGTGAATGGCTTGCCAATTACAGAACCAGTTTCTCCTCTCTTGGTTTTCACACCTCAACTGCTAGAACAGGGCCTCATCCTCCCTGATTGAACTGACCTCGTTATCTCTAGCTTGCTTGATAGCATATATATACCTGCCCCTGGAAATTTCCATTACATGCATCTGAGGAAGTGGGTATTCACCCACGAAAGCTCATGCTCCAAAACGTCTGTTAGTCTATAAGGTGCCACAGGATTCTTTGCTGCTTTTACATCTCATCTTTCTCTGCCTTTTCAAGGCCAGACTGTTTCCTGAGTGAGTGAATTGTGTTTGTTCTGTTTGGGGGGAGGGGGAACATGTTGCCACCATAAAATTCAAGTGCTGCAGATAAACATCAAAGAAACATTATTCCCTTGTATAAGTAGATGACTGTTAAACATGAACTGATCACAGCACTGCATGACATAATGAGGCTAGAGTCACAAAGAGGTGCTCAAAATATCACTGTGTCGAACATTACAAGGGGCTGGTAGTTTACACACCTCTGCAATGCTGGAATGTCTGTTAATCACCTCTACGCCCCTTGGCCTCGCTCCGGAAATAATAGACAGCATATAGAGAGTGTGGAATGCATCAGAAAATACTCACAAGTCCAGGCCTTTTGTGCTCTCATTCTCAGAGGAAAACAAAAGCAGGAATTTTCAAATTGCCATTCAATTCTCACTGAAAGGCAATGAGGGTTGGGTGCCTTCAGCCCTTGCCAGCCAAAGAGCAGACATGTCACATGCTTGAATCAGGCAGCCTTTGCATGTACAATGTGTGCTTGTAACATGTTGCAGGTATATAACCTGTTGCAAAGGCAACGCCTACCAGCAGCCCCCTTTTCTTTAGTTGTAGGGCCTGATCCTGGGAAAGTTGCTTAGTATTACTTTAGAACAGGTCCTTAATCTGAATGTGAAGTTTTAGCATTAATGAAATCGGGAGATTAATTCCCCCCTTCTCCGAAAAGCCAGGCCTATGAAAAGTTCTCCCCACAGATTCTTGGCCTTGGCCTGGAAATCCCCCAGCACTTTCTGTCCTAAACCCTACACACACCTTTCACTGCACTTCAGATCAGAAGCACAGAATCAGCCGTGCTGGTCCAGTCCTGCAAACAGTTCTGCAAGCACACCTCAGTTTTGAGCTGAAATAAATCCCTGCCAATACAAACCCAGACCTCTCCTGGGCAGACTGAAAACCGTACAATGGTGTTTTGCCATTTGTACACCTGGGGACTATGATGAGATCATCAGATCCATTTTCACTTGGGACCTAAGAGTTTTAACAGAAACCTCTGAAGGGGTGACAAGCTAGAACACTAACGCAATGTAACACCAACCCACCAAAGCATCAATCCCTGCAAAATCCCTCTTTGCTTCAACCAGTTTTTATTCCAATTGCCAAGTATTGCCTTTGCTATGCAACAGGACTGATGGGCCTTTTTTCCCCTATTGAAGGAAGCATAGGCAAAGCCAAGCCAAGGAAGAACCAACCCAGTGAGAACATCCTGTCATTATTTCTTGACAGCTGTAAGAGCCGTATAAGGCATGTTATGTATTTTCCTTTTTCATGTGTGTATAATCAGGACCGGCGCGAGTGTTTTTGGTGCCCTAGGCGCATGGCCATTTTGCTGCCCCGTGCGCTGCTCCCGCAGCTCCGGTCGACCTGCCGCAGGTGTTCCTGCGGAGGGTCCACTGGTCCTGCGGCTCCGGTGGAGCTGCTGCAGGCGTGCCTGCGGGAGGTTCACTGGAGCCGCGGGACCATCGGACCGTCCGCAGGAATGCCTGCGGCAGATCCACCAGAGCCGCGGGAGCAGCAGACCCTCCGCAGGCATGCCTGTGGCAGGTCAAGCGGAGCCGCCTGCCGCCCCCCGGCAAAATGCCGCCCCCCAATAATCCTGGTGCCCTAGGCGATTGCCTAGGTGGCCTAAATGGAAGCACCGGCCCTGTGTATAATTCATTAGTTGCAGTGGCTTGCATGGTACTTTGGTCCATAGAACTGAGCCAGCCACTCTGGCAGAGTTTTGGCTCTCAGTTGTGTCTAGGTCTATCCCCATCCCACGAAAGAATGAAACTCAATGAAGAGAACCAGTTTTGCATGCAACCCTGGAGAAATCCAGGTAACTCCTGCTCGGACCCAGGAAATGAATGTACTATTTAAATTGACCTAAAGGAAAGCAGCCCCCTTCCCCAATTCCCATCTTTAAACTCTATGGCAGATGGAACAAAAACTGAGCCCAAGAAAGTCTTAGCACAGGCTCCAATCCAAGAAGAGCTGCTTCTTCCATTTATAGCCATGTTCAGTCCAGCTTCATTGCAACATCTTGGACTCTAGGAAATGAAGCGTGTGTGTGTGTTGGAGGGAGTAGTGAAGAACACAATTGGCCAATTGTCAAATTATCTTGTTTGATCACAATGAAGTTTGATGTTCCCAAAACAAAGCTATCTCTGCATAATCTTAATTCAGTCCTTTGCCTCGGCTTATATGGTTTATTGCGCTGGCAGGTTACCCAATCTATCCTGTCTGTCAAGCAGTGGCCAACAGTAACACCAAGCTTAGGCAGGAGGAAGGATCTATAAATAGTTTAAAAGATAATTGTTCAATCTGGAAAAGTCAATTCTTATCCTACTTTTATCAACAGTCAAAGTGCCCTACCGGCAGAAGGCATTGAAGGCCAAGTTAATAGCCAACCCATACTAAAGGAGACCCCAGTTAAATTTTTGCCTTATCTCTGCCAAGATAATGGACTATTTTTCTTATCAGCCTGCAAGACTATTTGTCCAAATGCATGAGCCCCTGGAATGTCCAGAAGAGTGAAGAGGTGGGGACGATATCTTGTAGAGTGACTGTGTCCGTTATCAAGAGCTAAGTAGGATTTTCCATGGTGTGTGGATGGGAGACCTCCAATTAGCAGACAGGATCTGCACTGTTTTGCACGTTGTGTAATCATTTACACCTATGGTAGGAACTGATTTTCCTTTTCTCTGAGGCACTGTTACCCTGTCAGAGCATAGTAGAACCTAAGTATAAACGAGAACCGTCCGTAGTGTTTTATGCCCTCTTTGCACAAGTGTAAACGATGACACAAGGTGCAAAGCTGTGGAGGATCTGGCATCTAAGAGTGCTGGTGATTCAGGAAGGGGCACTCTTCTCTCACAGGGTGGTTCTACACTGCACACTAAGTCCAGGCTCTAACTCGGGTTTGAGCACAAGCCTCCTTCTATCCACACACCAATCAGTCTGACTCAGGTCAGCGAGCATTCAAGACCCAGGTCCTAAGACACTGCTAGGAGGTGGGTCAGAGCCCTAGGAACCTGCTAGGGGAAGTGGGTCAGAGCCCTAGGACCCTGCTAGGGGAAGTGGATCAGAGCTAGAGTCCTGCTGAGACTCAGGTCCAAGCTGTGTAATTTTGCAGTGTGGACACAACTCAAGCTGCAAATCCAAGGCAGAAGGTCTGCGTAGTACAGTATGGATGCATTAGCACGGCTTTGAGACGTGGGCCCAGCAACTGTAAACCCAGGTTTACCATGCAGCTTGAACCTTCAAGCGTGGACTTGGAAACACTAAGTCCACAAGTCCAGGTGCCCCAAATCCAGGCTTAGCGTGCAGTGTAGACATACCCTAGGTCTGCAAGGAGCCAGTGCTCCAGCCTCATGTGATGAAGTGCTGGGTGGCTGCCTTTTGGAGAAAACAGAGGCCTTGACCACCTGGGGTTTTTTAAAATCCCAAGTACACTGATCCCAGCATCCTCTTTGGAGGAATTCTTGGAGGCAAACATCATGCTGATGCATAGAAACTAGAAATGGGAGAGAGCCGTTTAGGTCATCCAGCCCACTGCAGGATGGTCCCTAGATCCAGCTCAATCCAGTCCAGTTTTAAACAACTCAAACAACAGGACTCCCACCACTTCTTTTGGGAGACAATTCCACAGTATAACAGATCTGCTGCTGGTGAGATCACCCGTTTCACTGCTGACCCACAGGGACTTACACTGGGGCAAACAAATTCCTTCTTTTATCTGAGTTTGGCCGACTCTGAAATGAGAAAAGGAGACACTGAATCTGCTAAAACAAGGAAATAAATCCAAACTTTGGCCCTGAGTCACACTGGAAAGGAGGGGCTGGTTTGAAGGAGGGGGAATCTGCCATGTCAAACAATATTAATAACAGCTTGAGTCAGTAATGAGGCCTCGCTGGCCTGCAATCACACTCCTATTTAATGCTCTGCATCTTGGCTCAACCATACTAGACCATCTCTGGTGTCCAAATATAGCTCCTTATCCCTGCCCATGTTGGCTTGGAGGCCTGGTAATTGACTTCAGAGACTTCCACCCTAGGTCGCCAGCAACCAAAGTTATTCACCACCTGGTGGCCCAGGTAAGCTGAGTTCAGCAGGCCTCAGATCAGATCTCAGCAGGACAGGCGTCCACATCAGAAAAACCACCATCACAGCTGGCACCTTCACCAACATTCTCAGCAGACAGTCTCAAGTCTAAATGAGCCTGGAGACTGAATGACCCATTTCCCGTTGCCACTCCAGAGCAAGATCAAGGAACGCTGGCAAAGAAGGGGGAAGCTGGCTTTGCTGCTGCCTACGTGGTACCTGCCCAGGGGTGGGGTAATAGAGGATAAACAGAGTGCTTCATCTGTTGTCATGTTGCTCTCCAGATTGTGTGCAACCTCTGCAGTGAAACAGGCACCTCTCCCCCTTGCACTCTCTCCTCTTTTCTCTCTTTCTTTCCAAATAACTGGTGCCGCAGATTTTCCTTTTTTCCAGATTACCTCATATTTGGCGCCTACGACATACACACAGATTTGGACTCAGTGCATGTTTCATTCCCCAGTCCCCTCCCTGCTCTCAGTCTATCTCGGGTATCTCCGGCTGCAGGCGTGCACACGCACGCACCCAATCTAGCCCCAATGTGTCAGCTGGTTTTAAGGAAATGCTTCACCCCAGCTTTAATCTCTGTTAAATTGCTGTGCAGCTCAGGAACTTGGAAAGGATTACTCAACCCTGGCCTTTTCATTTCGGGTAGAGTTGCTTTGTTTATTGTCTTTTAAATCTCTTTAACTCCCCTTCCCCTCCCCCCCTTACAACTAGGCCAGAGAGCCACATCCCAAGAGGGCCTTGATAAAATAGACACAGTGTTGTTTGATTAGCACATTCCACCTTTCCATCCCCAAACCTCTCTGGATGAGGAGAGCCCCAGGCGCTCACACCTTCCCCAAACCAATGGGGCCCTCTTCTCAATGGCAGTGTCCTCTTCAGAGTCCTCCTAGGGCAAAAAGGCCCTTTTCTAAAAAATCCCTCCTCACAGAGGGTCAGAGATTTGATCTCCCTGGGCAACCACTTTTATCAGCTTTGAGTGGCTGCCTAGGTTACAGAGCGGTGGGAAAACAGCACTGGAGTTTGGGGTTCAGTTTGGAGAAGCACCCAAATGCTCAGACACTTCACCATGCCTTCTCTGAATTCCTCCTGGGGCAGCAAAACGGGGCTGGGAACCTCACTCACCTCCCATCAGATTTCCCAGCACTTCTCCGGCTTCCCCAATGGCAGCCAGGAAGGGCAAAGGCTGCTTCCAAGAAAAAATAGGTTTTTAAGAAGTTATTGGAAACCTTTGGAAGCCAACCAAGACTCAGGGCAGGCTCATAGGAACACAGCAAATATCAAACCCGATCAGATCCGAAGTCTATCTAGTCCCTGACAGTGGCCAGTAGTAGCAGCTTCAGAGGATGGCTGAGTTCATGTTTTGGGTGAAGGTTCATACTACTAGTTCATCTTATCTGCCTTGGTTCCTCCATCTCTGCTGGGGAGAGTTCTGGAGAGAACAGCAGCCAGAAAATGGAGGGACAAAGGGAATGAGGTACTAGTACTGGGCAAGGGCAGGACAATGACTCTGTGGAAAAACAACATTAAACTGTGCTGTGTCCTCAGCCTAGAGTGTACGAACGAAGGCCCTGAGAGAATCACAGGTGGAGAATGAGGGGACTAAACTAGCCCCAAGATAATGGTAGAGAAGGTTTGGGAGATCTGGTAAGAGTCTGATGGGTTTTTCCTGGCCCCCAAGCATATGACATGGGTCAGAATGAGACAAAGGTTATACCTCCGTCACGTGGCCGCGGTCAGTAGCCACTGACCCAACGGCTTCTGTTATAACACCCTCCTGTCCTGTACAAACCTGAGGACCCTTGTACCTTTCCTGAACAGACCCAGTCAGACAGACTCTCTTCTCCTTTGTGGGCAAGTGTGGAGATGGGGCTCTCAGAGACACCGGCAAATGAACTCTTTCCTTTTGTGAGTGACACACAGAGGGTCTTTCTAACCTCTCCAGAACCAGGGATTTGCTCAACTCCTTGCTCCATTGCCAGTTAGAGCTGGCAGGAAGGACAATCAGGCAAAAGAGCAAAGAAAGAAAATTAGTTTAATCAGCGCCAACCTCAAGCTGGCGGCTTTTTAAATATGACACATTTTGCTGGCAGCGTACGGCCAGGATGACTTTCCAAGAGGCTGGGCCAGCACTGAAAGCACAGCATGTGCTTTCGAGGAGAAGCCACACCACATCGCTTTCATATCTGATCAAGGAAGATCTCCAGATGCACCAGGTATTGTAACTGAGCCTCACCTCCAAATACAAACCAAAGGTCGAGTGGGGAGGAGCCAGGGCCAGAATGAGAAAGAATTGACTAACGAGGAAAACATTTACCAGGTTCCGGGAGCACCTATGGTCTTCTACATTGAGTGTTCATGGACTGACTATAAAGGAGGCTTGTTACCAGGGGAAAAGCGGCAACCTCAGTGGGTAAGCACAAGAGGAGTATGGGGAGAGGACAGGGAGCAGGAGAAGGAACCTTTCATCTCCAGTCATTAGCTCCAACCCAGCCCACCTCAGTGATGGCAAAAAGTTTTTGGCATCTGGAAGCTGTTCAAGGATCTGTCATAAGTAAGCTGGAGGTTTTCTGTCTACGTGTCCTCAGCACAGGCCAATGACAGAATGGACATGGGAAACTGCGCTACTGAACTATCCTTTCACCTGCAGAAGAGGTCCCTGGAGCAGAGGATGTAGAGAGAGGAGTGCAGAAGATTGCTCTGCCACTGCCTGTCCTATAGCTATTCCGTGGCTAAGTGTCCGTCCCCCACATTTAATGGGTAAACGGAGGCAGAGACAAAAAAAGTGACTTGCTTCATTCAGTAAGCCGGCAGCAGAGTCTATAAGAGAACCCAGGAGTTCTGACTTTCAGACAGCCACTAGAACACTTCTTCAGTGAGTCCACTGAGGAGAACTACAGCTGGAGGTTTGGATGTTCTTCCTCATGATTGACCTGTTAACACAATGTGTGTATACACACACACACGCACGCACACATCCCCTCTCAATCTTTCTACCCGAGGGGAACTAGATTGCATTCTTTTCAAAACTCATTAGTGCTACTTTCTTCATCAGACAAAAGGTGGCAGGCTATCCTGTTATTTATTACTGCCAGGGAAATTGCTGGCCAATTCAACCATCCTGGAGACTGACCATCTTCTACTTGTCACAAGAGGGCTGCAAACAGAGTGACACAGACAACTTCTTGAACCTCGATCCATGTGTTGTATCAAATCCATTGCCTCCAGGACTCAGATCTGCTCTGAGAGAGACGTGTGGATTCCTTACCCTTTGCCACCACCACCAGGCACCGCGACAGAGCCCCTTTCACCAAAGACGGCAAAAGCAGTACAATACAAAGAGATGAATTAAGCTGCATTACCCCCAAGAGGGAGCTCAAAAGAATTATACCCATTTTACAGAGGGGAATCCCGAGGACCAGAAAGAGGAGATAACTTGCCCAAGGTGACAAAGTAAATGAGGGAAAGAGGAGGCGAGAGAACCCAGAAGTTCTAGACCTCTATCGTAAGCACAGAAAAACTCTGCTTCTCCCTGCTCTGGTGTAATGGTTGCCATGGGATGCCAGCATGCAAACTCAGCCTTTCCCAACAATTAAATAAAAAGCAGATATCTGCTGGACATAGAAAGGCTTCAATTGTAGAGACATCTGGGCCCAGGTCATCTATCCTGTTAGGGGGCTTATTCCTTCACCCTCTCACTTCCCTGGTCCCTGCCGCATGAACAGAGAGCAACAATACCCAAAGTCCAAAGGCACAAACAATTCGATGTTCATTGGGGTGAACTTCCAGCAAGCATGATTCCAGTTTCCTTCCTCAGTGTCCCCCTTCCCAGCTCTGACACCACAAAGCCTTGCCTGTGTCCCTGTCCTTATCCCCCCTTTAGCAAAACATGATCCCAATTCCCCCAGCCGCAGTCTGTATTCCCATTCCCCGCCCCCCCTTTCTGACTGACTGCAGACTATATAGTAAAACCTGCGTTTTGCTTAGTTATTTTTTAACCAATCATTTTACTGAAATTTAACTAACCAATCCTAACATACTGTAATATGGTTATTTAATCAATTATATTCCACCACCCTTCATTGGTTTACATCCAACAAAATTAATTATACAGCAGACAGAAACAATCACAGAACCAGATAGAGACCATGCAAATAAACATACAAAACAATACAGAAGTGAGTATTTTACAACTACATCTATACAGACATAAGGGTTTTCCAGCTGTGTCTATTGATAAGTGAGTTCTTGCCAGACAGGATGCTATTAAACTAAGTTTCCTTTTACATCTTCTAGGCTATTCCCTTTCTCTGGAAGTGATAGGAATATCAGGACAGGATTGTATTCCTAATAGCTCAATAGCACCTTATTTCAATGTGACTAGTTTGGAATGTGAGGATGTGACCATACACTTCCCAGCTTATGGCTGCCTAACTACATCTTAGCTGAAGGCCTTAGCCTGTCACAGTAAGAGAAGGCCATTACACAGACAGTGATTTTGATTCTCTCTTTTATACCTCTGTAACTAGCTAAGTGATAAGAATACACCTAAATTCTTAAAGTATAGGCCTTTGCAGACAGGCCTGAATATCTATATCCTGACATATCCCTGGAGCATCTCCAGCTATTTTTGTGGTTCTAATGCACATAATACATAAACGGATGCATGTGCAGAGCGTGTGTTTGAATATATATTTGTGATGTGTACGTATGCATTTGTGCACACGTGTATAGATATATTTGTGTGTCTGTATGCAGGTGTGTACACTGAGTGTGAGAGTGTTTAGAGCAGAGGTAGGCAAACTATGGCTCGCTGGCCACATCCAGCCCACGGGACCACCCTAACCGGCCCTTGAGCTCCTGGCCAGGGAGGCTAGCCCCCGGCCCCTCCCCTGCTGTCCCCCTTCCCCTGCAGCCTCAGCTTGCTGCACTGCCCATGCTCTGGCCCGCCGCTCCTGCTGGGCAGCGCATGGCTGACTCCAGCTGGGCGGCAGGGCTGCAAGCTCCTGCTGCTCTGAGCGGTATGGTAAGGGGGCAGGGAGCATTTGGATAGGCGTGGGAGTCCCAGGGGGCCTGTCGGGGGTGTGTGTGTGTGTGGATAGGGATCAAGGCAGTCAGGGGACAGGGAGCAGGGGAGGTTGGATAGGGGATGGGGTCCTGGGAGGGGGCAGTTAGGGGCAGCGGGTCCTGGGAGGAGGCAGTCAGGGGACAAGGAGCAGGTGGGGTTGGATGAGTTGGGGGTTCTGGCAGAGTGGTGGTCAGGGGATGGGGAATAGAGGGGTGTATAGGCGTGGGAGTCCCGTGGGGCCTGGCAGAAGGCCAGATAGGGTTCAGAGCAGTCAGGGGACAGGGAGTAGGGGGGTTTGGATAGGGGGTGGGGTTTCAGGGGGTGGTTAGGTGTGGGGGGTCCCAGGAGGGGCAGTCAGGAAACAGAGAGTGGATGGGGGGGGTTGGAAGTTCTAGGAGGGGTAGTCAGGGGGAGGAAGTGGGAGGGGGCTGATAGGAGGTGGGGGCCAGGCTGTTTGGGGAGGCACAGCCTTCCCTACCTGGCCCTCTGTACAGTTTTGCAACTCCAATGTGGCCCTTGGGCCAAAAAGTTTGCCCACCCCTGGTTTAGAGCACTCAAAATTGCAGCATTAGTGACAAGAGGCACTGGATGGAACCATGAATACCAGAAACAACTGAGACATACTGCTCATCTCCCCAGACAAGAGGGCTCTTGCAGAATTAGACATTACAAATTATACGAGGCTCTTCCTAAAGGATTAGGCTGGCACCCATCCAAACCAAAGGGAAGCCCTCAAAATCCCTCCATTGAGAAGGCCTGGGGGTGTCTGTGGATGTGATATGCTGGTTCATATGCACATGGCTCCCTCCTTCTCCTCCCTCCCAGTTCCCCTGTCCCGGAAACGACATGGAAGGGAATTCCAGTGCTGCACCTAACACAATTGCCCTCGCACCATCTGCCAAGCCAACAGAGGCCAAGGAGGTAATATCTGGCCTTCAGGAAAATGGCAACAGCTGCACAATCTCAGGGGGAGGGGATAAAACCTGTTCCCTAAAATGTCAGGTGCTCCCCTCCAGCTTGACATCAAGGGACACAATATGCAGCAGCTGTGAAGCATGCACGCCTCCAGAGGCTTGGAGAGGGGCACTGTGGAGGCAGGGAGGAAGGCAGGGTGCCGAGGTGCTGCCTGGAACAGGCAGCAGACGAGAGGCTGTTTGGAAGGCAGTAACGAAGCACACACCTGAGAAGAGAAATCCTAGAGCTGACCAATTCCAGCTGGGTCACCACCGGGGCAGGGATTCATATCCGGGCACTAACACCCCTGGGGCAGAGTCCTGCCTCCCTTGAACTGGTGGAAAGCAACTGTGAAATCCCTTCTCAGTGCAGAGCACCCCCTCACCAGGCACAAAGCCTCCCCACACCCAGAAGTCCCCAGCCCAGGGGATGTTCTGGAGAGGATCAGGAGTAAGCTAGAGGATGCAACAGAGACAGTAGCGGATGAAACAAGGAATCTATTCCACGGCAGTTGCAAGGTCCATAAGGGCCACGCAAGGGGAGATGCGTCGACAGACTCATTCCCTAACCCAGGGATGTGCAAACTTTTTGGCCTGAGGGCTGCATTGAGTTTCAGATATTGTATGGAGGGCTGGTTAGGGGAGACTGTGCCTCCCCAAACAGCAAGGTGTGGCCCGGCCTCCGCCCCCTATCCGACCCTCCCCACCTGGCTGCAGCCAGCCATGCACCGCGCAGCACAGATCACTGGGTCAGGCCAGGCTCTGCAGCTGCGCTATTCCAGGAGCTCGCAGCCCCGCTGCCCAGGGCATTGCATCAGAGGTGGAGTGAGCCGAGTCTGCGGAGGAGGGGTCGGGGGCCGGGCAGAACAGTCCCGTGGGCCAGATATGACCCAGGGGCTGTAGTTTGCCCACCTCTGCCCTAACCCCAGAGTCAGCCCAGCATCAGCATGCCGAAGGTTCAGTCCACGTGCCTAGAGAGTTCTACAGCGTGCCCCCAAGGACACCTCCTTAGAGGTGCAGCCCAGCCAGCCACTCGGATGGATGGAGCACAGCGTGCTGGGAACGGCAGTATCCAAGGACAGCCTGCCTGTATTAAAGAAGAGGCAGGTTTCAAGAGGCTCCTTTATGCAAGGTGCATGTATCTCTTGGACATGTGGAAAGCTGCCCTGGAGCTGGTGAGGTTTGGGCACCCCTGGCCCAACAGCAGGGGTTTGCTACATGACCCTCTGGTGCAGAGCTGTGCTCTCTTTCCCCAGCAGGCTTGCCAGGCCTGCGGTAACCCTGAGGAAGCTATTTGCACAGTTGTTTACAGTGATCCTGTTGCCTATAGACTATACCACATCCGTGGCTGCCTCCTGTCACCTACTGCAGGGGTGGAACAGTCTAGCTGACAACGGTTACTTCCCCTCCCCCTCCATCCTCCAAGGACTCACTTCAGAGACAATGTAGTTTGGAACCATCCTCTGCCCAGAACTGCAGAGTGAGGACACAACCTAGCAGCACGAGGCAGTTACTGCTGGCAAACTGAACCAACCTGCACCTTCTGCTCATCTGTCAACGAAGCTCGGGGGACTGGACAGCTCAGCCCACATTAGGTACTTATCTGGGCCTATTACCATTGCATTGGGGCCCCCTTCAGTCTGTAATGCATTTGTCCCCCAAAACACCCCTGCAAGGGACAGAACTGCTATTACCCACACTTTACAGATGGGGGCACTAACGCAATTAATCTCCAGCACCTGGCCTATGTCAGCTGACTCGAGCTCCAGAGGCTAGGCTACTGCGGGGCTGTAAAATTGAAGTAGACACATTTGGGCTTGGGCTGGAGCCTGAGCTCTGAGCTGAGGGTTGCAGATAAGCCCAAACATCTACACCACAATTTTACAGCCCCGCAGCCTGAGCCCAAAGAGCATGAATCTGCTGAGCTGGGCCAGGCACGGGTGTTTCACTGCAGCGTACACTTACCTTGAGTGACTCACCCAAAGTCACAAAAAAAGGGTATGGCAGAGCAGGAACTGAACTCAGATCCTAGCCTAGCAACTTAACCACCGGACCATGCTTCCAGTGGACCGGAAGTAGCCTTTCATCAGGTCAAATCCTGGGTAGGGAAGCGGCAGGAATCAAAGGTTACCACCATCTGATGCTGACTGCTGTCACATTCAGCGAATAGGCAGTCACAATCATCTATGCAGTGGATGGCGCCCTCACAAGAATTGTCACTCTCAGAGGAAAAGCCAAGGAATTAACACACCTGGAGGACTGACTATGCTGTCCTCCATGAGAAAAGATCCCTTCAGGTCAGGTGGCAGGGCACAAGAGAGGAAGGGAGGAAAAGTTGGCATGGCTGCTGCTTATCCTAGAGATAGCTGCTCTTGGGGATTTCAGTCTCCAGGCCTGTCAAAGCAGCATTAAACGAATGCAAATAAATATAGAGGAGGAATAAAAGCAAGAGACAGATAATCAGGTTGTGCACAATAATATTTGTATTTAAATATACATGTAAATTAAAATGCAAATTAGGCACAGCCCTCCAGTGCCTGGCAAACTGCCATGTGGCTTTTGAAGCTATGCAGGTGGAAATCGCTGCTGTATGGCAATCTCAATACAAACTAACCGCTCCCCCTCCCCCTTCACAATGGCAGTTTCACCACAGCTAGCTGCTCTATTTCTTTGGCTTCCTTTCCCCGAGGTTTCTTTCAGAGATGCTGAGCAACATGTGACAGCTCTCTCCAACCAGCCTCCTTCCTGCATCACACTTTCCTTCAGCAAAGGTGGTGGTGACAGCAGCAGTGGGGGGACAGGGAGGGGAACAGCATGAGAACACAGAGGAGTCACTGACAGCTGGAGCTTAAGGGAAATAAAATCTCAGTAACAAGCTAGAGGCAGGCACAAGGGGTTAATTGCTTCTGGGCTGTTTTCAAGGCTTCACTATAGAGGTAGCAGGGGGCTGGGGTGGAGGGGAATTTCCACGAACATCATATTGCCACATCATGCATGACCCAACCTCTGGGAGCATTTCTCAGCTAGAGGAAGCAGGGCATCAATCCAGGTGTCACAACTACCAAGTGAGACAGGGGCACGAGCCACTGCAGGGGCACAGCTGCAGCGAGCCTAGAGACCTGGCAGTTTCACCTCCAGGCAGCCACACATCTCCAAGGGGAACACACTTTGCTCTGCAGTGCAGAGACAACGGGGAAGGACGGCAGTTCCTAATCCTGGCTGTCGGACAAGAACTTGAGACTGTGTTTGCAGCCCTTGGCTCCCTTGGGCACGAAGGAGCTGAGTCGCCAAGCTATCATCGCCCTCCGAATCAAAGCTAGGTTCTTTTAGTCACAGGGCCAAATTCACCCCTGGTGTAAATCCATCCAGTTTCTAGCTCCCAGCGGGATGGATTTGTTTAAGGGGAGAGCTTGTTTTTCTCTTGGGTTGTTTCATTCTGTCTCAGGTCTACGTGCAGCTTTGAAGCTATTTCCTCCCACACCAAACTCAATCCCAGGAAAGGACAGTCTGGGATGACAGGTCTGTCCCATGGCCTCTTCAACACAGATGAGAAAAGCCGTGTACCAAGACCCCACTGGGTAAGGGATTATCCAGTTTCTTTTCTGTGGGGGCTCAGCCGTGGTCTGCCTCTCTGCACTCACATACAGCCCTGGGCACATCTCTTCTAGGACGGCACCCCTACTATACTCCCCACCCTGCTAGCAAATCCAGTTGTACTACAGCTCGGAGCTATGAAAAAATCAGACCTCATGGGCCTCATTTGGAGTGATTAGTCCTCACCTCCTCATCAGCACAGGCTTTCCTGCATTATCACTCTACTAGCTTGGACCCAGAGCACCAGCTGAGCTGAGAAGTCCTACCTTTTGTATCATGGCAACCAGTGGTGCCCTGGGGGCTTTTAAGAGTGGGAAGCAGAGCAGCCCCCACCCCAGCCACTCCTTCCATCTTGGAAAGGGAAGGGAAGCATCTCATTACCCCCCAAAGACTGTGTGTGTTTGAGGGGAATCAAGTAGTAACATCTTCTCAGGGGGTTCTGAGAAGCCTTCTCTCTTTCTCCTACCACTGAAGGGACTTCCCTTGGCTCTCAAAGTCCATGGCTTCTCCAGACATCAGCTCTGAGTGCTTTGCCCACGCTCAGCAGGTGGGGTGCCAATCAGCACCCCTTCCACCACAGGGCTGACAGGGCAGGATGCTCCCCCACTGCCAGGCAGGACAAACAATGGGCAATCCCACAAAACGCCAGACCTCCGACAGCCCCACTAAGCCACAGCAGAGAGCGGTCCTCCAGAGCGGGCGCTACACAGCCATTCACAGGGAGGCCGTGCCCCACAATGGGGTGTGGCTGGGAAAGTGGCCCAAGGAGCCGTGATTGCATAGTGGCTAATATGTCAGTGGGGGAGGAGGAAAGGTGCTGGGGCTCGAGGGGAGCAGAGGGGATACTGCACTAGCTCTCAGGCTGTAAATCTGGGCTGGGAAAGAGGGACCAGGAGGATGAGCCTTTCAGCTCAGTTTCACAGCTCTTTTTTATTGGACTCGGGGCTTCCCTGGGCCTGAAAGCCCCTTTGTATCAATCCCACTGAGCACGGCTGTCTTGTTCTGTAAATCGTACCCCAGACAGCTCTGCTGTTGTGTAAACCTCGCCCTCAGCAGCTGTCTTGGGATTCTGGAGCTCCCTTGGAGTTAAAGACACTCCCACTTTCAGGCAGCTGTCCAGGGATTCTGCAGCTTAGGCGCTGTCTCCAGTCCCTACCAAAGGACCCGATCCTGCGTGGTGTTGTGCTCAGCATCAGTGGGAGCGGAGAGGGCTCTGCGCCTCGCTGAAGGAGCTCCACACCGAGCATCTCACTGAGTGGATGGTTTCTCTGGGGTCACTCAGGTCATGTTTAAACCAGAGCGGGATGGGGCAAAGTGAATAGGCCTGCAGTGCTTTTATGGCTTATTGTGCTGTATCTTAGATGTCACTCAGCCTCAGACAATCGAAGTTTGTCTACTGAGATAACTGCAGCTGTCCTAGGCGGCTTCCCCTCCCTCAGTCCCACCAGGGCTGTTCCTCTCTTCTTACAAAGGTTACACACAGTTGGGATAAGGGGGACTTCACCATTTCCTCATTCCACATATTTTAAACTCTGTGGGCTCATGGTTAGCGCAGGGGACTAGGAGTCAGGATTTGTGGGTTCAAAGCCTGGCTCTGCCACTGACTCACCCTCGGGTCTTGGGCAAGTCACTTGCATCAACAACGTGGCCTCTCTTGGCGCCTCAGCTTTTGGGCACCCAACTTGATGTGCTTTGAGCCTGATTTTCAGAAGCCCTGAGCATCCGCAGCTCCCATTAAGGTCAGTGGGAGCTGAGCTCCTGCCTCTGCTGCAGCCTGTCCAATGGCAGAGACCAGCTCCTCATGCGCTCACACCCAATTGCTAAAAGATGCCCTTCAGCACCACTGGCCTCATGCCCTAAGCCAGGTGGGGAGGGAGGGCTCGCTAGAGACCACGGAGTCTCAGCAGGTCAAGAATGGTGGGGGTCAGAGGGAAGCAAAGTCATCAAAGGTACATGGAAGGGAAAGGGGAGTGAGCTGGATGGGGCCCTGTGCAGTTGACTTCCCACAGGGCCCTTCTAGAGCTAGGCTCAAGCTTGGGGAGGGGCCCAGCACAGCTTTGGTATCATATAATATGGCTTTCCTGTTTCCATGGAAGCTTTTGAATGGGAGGCCAACTGGAGCCGTGCTAACACCTGAGAGGCCAGGTCCTCAGACCAAGGCACATCTCCACAGCCCCAGCCTAATGCCAATGAATGGGTTCAGCAGCCAATGGCAGAATGTGTGTGTGTGTGTGGGGGGGGAAATAATTCTCCAATTGTCCAAATGTTACTACAGGCCAGGTCTCTCCCAAGCAAAACCAACCTAACAGCCTCTGCTGGAAGCTGTCACTTCCACAACCAAGCATCCCAGCTTGAGGCATAGAGCAGGGGTGGCAGGGAGGTTCCTGACAGGTAATGGCAGAAGCCACAGGAGGCCTGGACACTCCTGGTAGGGTCTGTGTGCGACATGCTTGGAACAGGCTCCAGGGTGGAAAGGGGAGGGCACGAAGAAGGTAGATCTTCTATCGTCTCCAACCACTGTCCCGAGCTAACAAAGCAACTGAACAATAGTGCTGGACAGGCCAATAGACGTTGCCTTGTAAGGAAGTCTGGTTAACTCCTGGCTGGACTACACTGAGTTGGGGGGCGAGAGAAGGGCGGGCTGCGTAACTCACTGGCCACGCAAAGACTGCCCAGGGGCCCATTTCAGCTGTAACACTCCACCCCACAATGGATCCATTTGCGTGGAGAAGAGCGGGGTGAGGAGGGAAGGTCACGGCCTCCAATGCCAAAGCTGCACCTAGCAGAGGAGGGGACTGGGGAATGGAAAAATAATCAAAAGAGCTGGAACAGAACAAAATCTCTTTAAAACAGAAGGCGGGGGGGAATAAAGGCCTCGGCGCCGCTGCGGGAGGGGAGCCAGCTTAATGCCTAATGCAGGATTAATCAAAAACAAGATAGAGCTAATATAAAACAGGGCTGCAATTTCACAGTGGCTCCGGTCCATGACATAATTACAGCATCTGGCTACAGGGGCCAGAGGGAAAGAGCTCCTGATTCCTGCTAAGAGAGAGACTGGGTGGCTGCCCCAGCAGCACAATAATTGCTGACACAGTACTGGAGTCCCACAAGCATCAGCACCACAACAAAACAGCAAGCAACACAGGCGCCATGTCCGCACCTTCCATGTCACCCCAGTGGCTGCTTTTCTTAAGGAGACATGGTCAAGGCAGGTGGGCCCAAGATTAGGGTAAAAAATGTGAGCAGTGTCCCATTTTACAAGCCTGGCAGACGGCTGAGGTAAGGGGAAGGGGGCTAATTTCTCATTCTACTTGCTACAAGCTTTGTGGTCTCATGGGGCCACTTAATGAAAATTCTGCAGTGCCCCCAGCAGTTCCATAAGACTCAATAAATCCAAGCATAACAGACCCGTGACTACATTCATTCAGACACCAGCAGGTACAAAACCCGGGACCTTCAGCACCAGACCTCACCACATGAGCTAAGGGAGCAAGAGTTAGCAGGCTGTTGCCCCCCCCTTGTGGGACAGCCACTAGAGGGAGACATAAGCAGACATATACTTTAGCCAGGATGTTACACAGGCCCATGCCCAGGGCTCTACTTACCCTCTGGACTCTTTGGAGGGATTTCAACCATTACTGGTTGCGGCTTTGATTCTGGTTGGAGATGTTGACTGGCCAAGGAAGGCTCCAAATTCTCCACTTGCCTGACAGGTGGGACTGGGACCTCTGGAGACTTTGCCACCTGGATTTCTACCCGTTTGGTGGCAACGTCTGGCACAGGGGCACTGGCTGTCTCGGCTTTCCGCTGGGGCAGCTCCGGGATCTTTGAGGTGGGGGCTTCCATCCTCCGGACAGCGGGCTCCTGAGGCTTGCCTATAGTGATCTCAGTCCTTCTTGGGGTGGGCTCAGGGGGTTTGTGCCCCAGCCCCTCTGCTCTCTTGAGGCCAAACCTTGATAACCCTGGAGTGGAGTTTTCCACTTGCTTGGATGAGATATCAATGGAGATTTCTGTTCTTCGTGACACAGGCTCAGGGAGTTTGGGTCCGGAGAGCTCCACCCTCCTCAGAGCCGACTTAGGCGACCTTTGGCCTGGAGAGTCTGCATGTCTGGCAGGTGTCTCTGAATTCCTGGCACCGAGATCCTGGAATTTCTGTGTGGAGCTGGATACGGTGGACCTGAGGAGAGGGTTCGGGGTCCGTCTTTGTGGCGTGGAGGCGTTTAGAGACTGGTCTACCTCCTCGACCTCGAAAGATCGCTTCAGAGCTGAAATACACGAATGGAATTCAGAATTTAACAACAGCATCATCTTCATGAGAGGATCACAGCACACTTTACCAATGTTCATGAATCTTCAAGACCTCCCCCCCCACATTCAAGAGGTGGGTAAAGGTCAGTACCCCCGCTGAACACATGGGGGAACAGAGAGCTTATGGAACTTACCCAAAGAAACACAGCGAATCAGTGCTAGAAATAAGACTAGAATCCAGGAATCCCTGTTCCCAGAAATCCAACCACTCAACATGAAGGCCTTGCATTTGAGTATCTTTTACACCTCTAGTACAGGTTGCCACCTTATTAGTATTCTCCACTCACCCTGGGGGTAATGTTTTGTCTCCTGCTTTGCACAGGTATAAATAACTTCACAAGGTACAAGGCAGCCTGGCACCAGGACCAAATGGGAGCCTGCTGGCTGGTTTTAGCTTGATTACACTCCAAGTAGCCAGCCACTGTGATTCCACCTCAAAGGGCACGGAGGTACATATACAACTTCTGAGGGTCGAGTGGGTCACTTGGAGCAAAAAGAACAGGAGTACTTGTGGCACCTTAGAGACTAACAAATTTATTTGAGCATAAGCTTTCGTGGGCTACAGCCCACTTCATCGGATGCATGCAGTAGAAAATACAGTAGAAAGATATTATATATATATATATATATATATACACACACAGAGAACATGAAACAATGGGTGTTACCATACGCACCTTCTGGTAATAGCTCACCTCAACTGATCAGTCTCGTTAGAGTGCATATGGTAACACTCATTGTTTTATGTTCTCTGTGTGTGTGTGTGTGTGTGTGTGTGTGTGTGTGTGTGTGTGTATATATATATATATATATATATATATATATATATAATCTTCCTACTGTTTTTAACTCTGGCATGCATCCGATGAAGTGGGCTGTAGCCCATAAAAGCTTATGCTCAAATAAATTTGTTTGTCTCTAAGATGCCACAAGTACTCCTGTTCTTTTTGTGGATACAGACTAACACAGCTGCTACTCTGAAACTTGGAGCAAAGTAATCCAAACCCACACTCATGAAAGTGTCCAAAACAACTGCAGAAGACCAGGAAATCTCCGATAAACATACCACTGAGAGAGAAGCTTATGTTATATTTTAATAACAAGGGATCAGACTCTGAATAAATCCTCTGTAACAATACTTTGTATTTCTCAAGAGCCTTCTACCCAAGGATTGCAATGCACTTTTAAAACGTTAAGGAATTTAGCTTCACCACAGCCACTTTGGGGCAGGGAAGTGCTGGTGAGGCCTCTAGACACTATTACAGAACCAACCATGATCAGCCTCATTTTACTGATGGGGAAACTGAGGCACAGCTGCTATCTACTACCCAAGATCCACAAACCCGGAAATCCTGGACGCCCCATCATCTCGGGCATTGGCATTCTCACTGAAGGACTGTCTGGATATATGGACTCTATACTCAGACCCTATGCCACCAGCACTCCCAGCTATCTCCGTGACACCACTGATTTCCTGAGGAAACTACAATGCATTGGTCACCTCCCAGAAAACACCACCCTAGCCACCACGGATGTAGAGGCTCTCTACACAAACATCCCACACACAGATGGAATACAAGCTGTCAGGAACACTATCCCTGATGATGCCACAGCACAACTGGCTGCTGAGCTCTGTGCCTTTATACTTACACACAACTATTTCAAATTTGATGACAATATATATCTCCAGATCAGTGGCACTGCTATGGGCACCCGCATGGCCCCTCAACATGCCAATATCTTTATGGCCGACCTGGAACAACGCTTCCTCAGCCCTCGTCCACTCACACCCCTTCTCTACCTATGCTACATTGATGACATCTTCATCATCTGGACCCATGGGAAGGAGACTCTGGAAAAATTCCACCATGATTTCAATAGCTTCCACCCCACCATCAACCTCAGCCTGGACCAATCTACACGGGAGGTCCACTTTCTTGACACCACGGTGCAAATAAGTGATGGTCACATTAATACCACCCTATACCGAAAACCTACCGACCGCTATGCCTACCTTCATGCCTCCAGCTTCCATCCCGGACACATCACACGATCCATTGTCTACAGCCAAGCACTGAGGTACAACCGCATCTGCTCTAACCCCTCAGACAGAGACCAACACCTACAAAATCTCCACCAAGCATTCTCAAAACTACAATACCCGCAAGAGGAAATAAGGAAACAGATCAACAGAGCCAGACGTGTACCCAGAAGCCTCCTACTGCAAGACAAACCCAAGAAAGAAACCAACAGGACTCCACTGGCCATCACATACAGCCCCCAGCTAAAACCCCTCCAACGCATCATCAAGGATCTACAACCCATCCTGGACAATGATCCCACACTTTCACAGGCCTTGGTTGGCAGGCCAGTCCTTGCCCACAGACAACCTGCCAACCTGAAACATATTCTCACCAGTAACTGCACACCGCACCATAATAACTCTAGCTCAGGAACCAATCCATGCAACAAACCTCGATGCCAACTCTGCCCACATATATACACCAGCGACACCATCACAGGACCTAACCAGATCAGCCACACCATCACTGGTTCATTCACCTGCACATCCACCAATGTAATATACGCCATCATATGCCAGCAATGCCCCTCTGCTATGTACATCGGCCAAACTGGACAGTCTCTACGGAAAAGGATAAATGGACACAAATAAGACATTAGGAATGGCAATATACAAAAACCTGTAGGAGAGCACTTCAACCTCCCTGGCCACACTATAGCAGACCTTAAGGTGGCCATCCTGCAGCAAAAAAACTTCAGGACCAGACTTCAAAGAGAAACTGCTGAGCTTCAGTTCATCTGCAAATTTGACACCATCAGCTCAGGATTGAACAAAGACTGTGAATGGCTTGCCAATTACAGAACCAGTTTCTCCTCTCTTGGTTTTCACACCTCAACTACTAGAACAGGGCCTCATCCTCCCTGATTGAACTGACCTCGTTATCTCTAGCTTGCTTGCTAGCATATATATACCTGCCCCTGGATATTTCCATTACATGCATCTGAAGAAGTGAGTATTCACCCACGAAAGCTCATGCTCCAAAACGTCTGTTAGTCTATAAGGTGCCACAGGATTCTTTGCTGCTTTTACAGATCCAGACTAACGTGGCTACCCCTCTGATAGCTGCTAAGTGATTCATCCAGCATTGCACACAGACAGTTAGTTCTGGTTCTCAGGCTTTGGCTACAATGAGAGCTTAGCACAGAGTGCTTTCGTTTAATCAATAGACTGCAGAATGTCTTTACACCACTGCTTTCGGTCATTCGCATACCAAAGCTGAGTAATCAGCCTGTCTGAGAGGCGCTATAAAGCTGCATGTTATTGGAAGTGAAGTTTTCTGTTGAGTCCATCCACATCAATCCATCTCTCTTCCACCAACTATTATTATAAACTCCTCCAGCCTGATGATCCCACCTCACATCAGTCCAGGGTCAGCCCCTGTCAGACCCCAGCCTCGTTCGTGTCAGACTGGCCAAGCATGACTGACCCTGCCCACGCCTGGAGTTAGCCCCTGTTAAAGGAATAGGCACGTGAAGATAAGGCATCAACTCCATGGTCCCATACAGTGGGTCCCTGTATGTCAGGCACAGGGAGCAAGAGACGAGCAGCACATGCGCAACAGGAAGAAAAGTGGGAGAGGGAGAGAAGAAATCATAGCTACACTCGATTACTTTGCCTCCCCATGCTACAGTAATGCCCTAAAACCCACTTACTTCACAGCACAGCACCGCACCCTTAGCCAGGGGACCAAAGTACACAGAAGAGAAACAAGCCCTGGTGTCTCCCCACCTGTCACATGCAATGATAGCGTGGTGGGACAGGCCAACAAGGTGTGGAGAAAGCATCAGCACCAAATCCTGCTTCCCCTCTGTGCATGAGCTCTGTGGGATTGGGACTCCACTGAAATTTGAGAGCAAAAGAGGATGGAGTCAGCATGCAGCTGCATGAGCCCTTCCAAACCTGATGGATGCTCAGACCAGGAGCAGCTGCCTGAAGCAGCCTTAGCTCCTGTTGGGTCCCCTAGGAGCCTGCTACTGTGCAATTGCAGAGACAGGGACAAAGAGCTAGAGAACTTCAGGACAGATCAGTGTCTTTCTAGTTAGGCAAAGGAGTGAGGTCTACTCCCTGCCAGCTCCTCCTTAGAAAACACAGGGCCAGTCTTGGAAGTAGCAGCCCTACCATGGTGACATAGCAAATAGGGGGGCCATCTACCTTTCTGTAATAGGATGGCTATTGAATGGTGCCTGCTGCCCTGCCCCCCAGATCAGGGTGGACTTATTCTTTATCTCAACAACAATCAGGCAAAGGACCAGGTGCTGCAATACACATGTCTGAGTCTGGCCCATGAACGACGACACATACGCTGCTCAGGAGCTGTCCCATCAGCTCGGTCCCATATATCCCAGAAGCAGCGATGCTTGCCCTGACTATGAGGCATAGAATCATAGACTTTAAGGTCACTAGGGACCATTATGATCATCTAGTCTGACCTCCTGCACAACACAGGCCACAGAATCTCACCCATCCACTCCTGTAACAAACCCCTAACCTATGTGTGAGCTACTGAAGTCTTCTAATGGTGGTTTAAAGACTTCAAGGTGCAGAGAATCCTCCAGCAAGTGACCCGTGCCCCACACTACAGAGGAAGGTGAAAAACCCCCAGGGCCCCTGCCAATCTGCCCTGGAGGAAAATTCCTTCCCAACCCCAAATATGGCAATCAGCAAAACCCTCAGCATGTGGGCAAGACTCACCAGTCAGAATTCTCTGTGGTAACTCAGATCCCAAACCAACTAACATCCCATCACAGGCCATTGGGCATATTTACCACTAATAGTCAAAGATCAATTAATTGCCAAAATTAGGCTATGGCATCATACCATCCCCTCCGTAAACTTATCAAGCTTAGTCTTGAAGCCAAATATGTCTTTTGCCCCCACTGCTCCCCTTTGAAGGCTGTTCCAGAACTTAACTCCTCTGATGGTTAGAAACCTTAATCTAATATCAAGTCTAAATTTCCTGATGGCCAGTTTATATCCATTTGTCCTAGTGTCCACATTGGTACTGAACTTAAATAATTCTTCTCCCTCCCTGGTGTTTATTCCTCTGATATATTTATAGAGAGCAATCATATCTCCCCTCAACCTTCTCTCGGTTAGGCTAAACAAGCCAAGCTCTTTGAGTCTCCTTTCATAAGACAGGTTTTCCATTCCTTGGATCATCCTAGTAGCCTTCTCTGTGCCTGTTCCAGTTTGAATTCATCCTTCTTAAACATGGGAGACCAGAACTGCACACAGTATTCCAGATGAGGTGTCACTAGTGCCTTGTATAACAGTACTAACACCTCCTTATCTCTAGTGGAAATACCTCGCTTGATGCATCCCAAGACCAAATTAGCTTTTTTCACGGCCATATCACATTGGTGGCTCATGGTAATCCGGTGATCAACCAATACTCCAAGGTCCTTCTCCTCCTCTGTTACTTCCAACGCATGCGTCCCCAGCTTATAACAAAAATTCTTGTTATTAATCCCTAAATGCATGACCTTGCACTTTTCACTATTAAATTTCATCCTATTACTACTGCTCCAGTTTACAAGGTCATCCAAATCTTCCTGTACGATATCCTGGTCCTTCTCTGTATTGGTAATACCTCCCAGCTTTGTGTTACCCACAAACTTTATTAGCACGTTCTCACTTTTTGTGTCAAAGTCACTAATAAAAAGATTAAATAAGATTGGTCACAAAACCGATCCCTGAGGAACTCCACTAATAACCTCCCTCCAGCCTGACAGTTCACCTTTCAGTATGACCTGTTGTAGTCTCCCCTTTAACCAGTTCCTTATCCACCTTTCATATTGATCCCCATCTTTTCCAATTTAGCTACTAATTCCCCATGTGGAACCATATCAAATGCCTTACTGAAATGGAGGTAAATTAGATCCATTGTGTTTCCTTTATCTAAAATGTATTAATTCCAGAGTGGAGGAGAGGAATATGCTGTTGTTCAGCAAACACCTGAATTCCCAGCGGCCAGGTACGTCCCTAGTTCACACACACTCTCTCGGGTACTTATCTGGGCCCCATCCCTGTGGTATCAAAGCACCACACAGTCTTTAGTAAAAAGAACAGGAGTACTTGTGGCACCTTAGAGACTAACAAATTTATTTGAGCATAAGCTTTCGTGGGCTACATACAGCCCACTTCATCGGATGCATGCAGTGAAAAATACAGTAGGAAGATATATATACACGGAGGACATGAAAAAACTGGATGTTGCCATACTAACTATAACGAGAGTAATCAGTTAAGGTGGGCTATTATCGGCAGGAGAAAAAAAAAAAACTTTTGTAGTGATCATCAGGATGGCCCATTTCCAACAGTTGACACGAAGATGTGAGTAACAGTAGGGCGAAAAACTAGCATAGGGAAATAGGTTTCCATGAGGTAAGGAAAGGCTACTCTCCCTGTTACAGAGGGGGCACTGAGGCACAGAGGCACTAAGGGTACATCTTGATTACAATCGCAAGGTGTGATTACAGCTAGTGCCGACATACCTGATCTAGATTTAATTTAGCTAGCTTGGGTCCTGGAAGCCATGGCAACACGAACTGTATGGAACCCAAACCAGAAACCTGGTAATTCCTCCCAGGACTAGTCCATGCCACTGCGGCTTACTGTTCTGAGACTCTTGCTAGCTAGATTACAGCTGGCTCTGCTCTGTCATCCTGAGCTGCAATCCCTGTGCTTGCAGTCTAGACATACCCTAAGTGCCCAAGGTCACACAGGAATCCTCTGGTGGGGCAGGGAATGAACCCTGGTCTCCTCGACCAGTGCCCTAACCACTGGATCATCCTTCCCTTCCTTTCTCCTTTGGAAAAACTCTTACAAATGTTTTCCTGCAGCAGAGCATGGATCCCCTGCATTCTGTCTCCTGGGGGAAGCTCTCTGAACGCCTGAACCCAGAGGAGAAGGAAGAGAGGCCTGTGAACTCTCAGTCCCTCTGACACATGTATTTGTCAGAGCAGCAGCCTTCCTGCTCAGCAATGGGAACCATCTGCTCCAGCTCTCTCCAGCGTACAGGGTCAGGAAAGCGATCCACGTGGCAGGAACTCCAGCGCCACTTTGCCAGCGGATTGTAAATGCAGCTGCTGACACGCAGCCGCCCAACAATTCGTTAGTTATGCTTATGTTCAGAAGGTTCCTCCTCCCCTCGCCATGAGCTTGAGTGCTGCAAAGTACAGGCCAGCCAACTGCTGGGAAAGCGCACAGCTGCAAGATAGCACGGGGAGGGTGGGTGTGGGGCTGTGATGGAGATTGCACTGATTTGCTGCAGCAGCTCAGTCTGAGGGATTTATCCTGCAGGGAGATGGTGGAGCCCTGTCAGAGGTGAGAGTAAGCCGGTTCGGTCCTGTACGGCATACTGGCAAGAGCCAGTGCACCATGCTGGACTGCCCCGGCTTCCATGTTGGGGATTGAAAGGGCTCTGGGCTGCCCGCAGCTGCGGGCAGCCCAGAGCCCTTTAAATCCCAGCCGCAGCTCCAGTGGCCGGGCTGGGGCCGGGATTTAAAGGGCTCAGAGTTCCCCGTGGCTGCGGGCAGCCCAGAGCCCTTTGAATCCCAGCCATTGCTCTGGCGGCTGGGATGGGTCCAGGATTTAAGGGCTCGGGGCTCCCCTCAGCAGCAGGAGCTCTGGGCCCTTTAAATCCCTTCTCCAGCCCCGCAAAGCTCGGGGTTCCCCCCGGCGGCTAAAGCCCCAGGTCCTTTGATTTGCTCCTGAGCGCCGGGGGGCTCCCAGCCACCTCTTCAGCTGGGAGCCACAGCTGGTACCCCAAGGCCTTTAAATTTTGAGAGGCCACAGCCCCTCCGGATGAGGCCACGCCCCCTCTGGACTCCGGCAGTGCCGGTAAGTCCTGTAAGTTACTTTCACCCCTGAGCTCTGTATAGATTAAACAGACATGCTCACATTTGATTCTGCTACGAGCAGAACTGGATTTAAGGATTGTGGATGCTGCATGTTCTACTGGCATAATCTGCAGTACCTGGGGTCGCCATGAGCCCCACATTTCAGGAGTGGCTGGAGTTTTAGGGCCAATTCAAATGGGTATACAAGGGAGTTGGAAGATGTGACATCTTCCAGGCTCCTCAAAGTGGGTTTGGATTCCCATTCGGTCATCAACATGACCCTTACGCATCAGTTAGGCTGGGTTGGCCATACTCAGAGGTAACACGTAAGGGGTGAGGGGAAAGGTATATTACACGTTGGTGAGTGGCTGCAAGTCTGGGAGGGGACAAGATGATCTAAGTTACACCACCTTCGACTCCACGAGCAGGGCTCATGGGACCCAGAGACGCTACAGGCCCCACTGGTGCGGTGCTATAGGGATTAGAACCATCTGTTTTCATAACAGCTTCCCAAGAGGGGGCACTATAGCATGGTCATGGCGGCTCAATGTTCACGTGGGTGGGCCCCAGGGCTCTCGCTTGCATGCTTTTCACTATACCCTTGCCAGGGGTGTAGGGAGAGTCACTCTCTCTGGAGACCCCTCTTACTCAGCAGTCCACAGGATACATTCTCCCTCCCAAAAGCCTCATCCATGTGCACTCAACCTCTCTGAGTGGGATTGGTGGGAAGCAACAGTGGCCTGGGGACCAGACTGCCACTGGCAGCCTCTCCCAGTAGCCATGCAGAGGGCACCACAAGGACGGTAGCATTCAGCAGCTGAAGAGTCCACAGACACCTCTCCCCTAGCCAGAGCAGCCGTGAAGGGAGGAAGGCCAGTCTTGTAGTTTTAAGGCGCTGGACTGGGACTCAGGAGATCAGGTTCAATTCTGAAGTCTGCTACAGGCTCCATGTGTGATCATGGGCAAGAGACAAACTCTCAGCGCCTCCATTCCCTTCACTGCAGAACAGGAATCATGATCCTTCGACCTGGCCGACAAGACAATTCCAAAGCCGTTGAGAGGCTAAGCGCATGAAGGCCTGTGTGATACACAAACAGAGCAGCGAACGGGGCCCCAGAAGGCCCTTGTCAGATGCAGCTCTGAAGAAGCCAGGAATTTTAGGTAGGAGTCTTAGTTATTAGGGGGAGAAGAAGGGGGTGGGGGTGAGAGAGGGAGGATGCTGCAGTCTAACAAGGAAAGATACCTAACCAGACACGTTACTCGAAGGGAAGCAAGAACTCATTAAATATCACTTTTCCCTACCCTGAAGGGATAGGTAACTATGGGCTGCTCCATTAGCATTTCTATTCCAGTAGCATCTCCGGGCTCTGTACAAACACAGTCCAGCCAGTCCCTGCCCTACCAAGCTCTCTACAGCATCACAGCGACTCTTGCATTAGTACAGCAACTCCACTGCAGGCTGGGAACCCTGCTCTGTTATTTGAGCATTGCACTTAACTGGTTCCTGCATTACCTCCAACTAAGATAAGCAGCTGTTTGCACACGCTGTGTGCCATGCAAAGAGAGGCATTACCTCATGAAAGAGGTGAAGTGCCTCTTCAGTTGGAACTACCACTCAGAAAGCATCAAGTCTTTACTGCTACCAAGAAGCAAACGTGCAATACAGAAGGTTTCTTGATAGCAATAAAGACTTGAGGTACAGACCACAGCATCCACATGAAATCCCCAGACCGACACCGACTCTGATCACAATCATAAAGCAGCAATACCTTGCCTTCTAGAATCCTCTACCCCAAAGTGCTCAGATACTATGATGGCAGGCCATGTAAATCAAGATCATATGAGCTAGATTGCTTCATCTGCTGTTCAAATGCAGATCGTGCTGGGGTGGACTACGGCAGCTGTTTAACACAACACAGAAATCATTTCAGGGCATGCCGCACGAAAGACTCGTCCAATTGAATCTTCAGTGGAGAAAGGGGGTGAGGTTGGCAGAATATCCTCTGCCCTGGCATTTAGCCAGGACACAATGGTTAAAGCCCCTGTATCTGCATCTTCTAGACCAGAGGTCAGCAACCTTTCAGAAGTGGTGTGCCGAGTCTTCATTTATTCACTCTAATTTAAGGTTTCGCGTGCCAGTAATACATTTTAACATTTTTAGAAGGTCTCTTTCTATAAGTCTATAATATATAACTAAACTATTGTTGTATGTAAGGTAAATAAGGTTTTTAAAATGTTTAAGAAGCTTCATTTAAAATTAAATTAAAATGCAGAGCGCGTCGGACCGGTGGCCAGGACCCAGGCAGTGTGAGTGCCACTGAAAATTAGCTCGCATGCCGCCTTTGGCGCACGTGCCATAGGTTGCCTACTTCTGTGCTAGACCCACAAGTGGTCTGGTTTTACCTCTCCTGGGAAAGGCAACACATGCAGCAGCATGGGTGTCATCCAGCACTAGGCCAGGCACTGACTCAATATGGACTCAGAGGAAAGATAATCATCAGGGCCCTTTACACAAGGGAAATCAGAAGCAGCAAATCCTAACTAAAACCTTGAAAGGTGTCGGTTTCCCTTCATTTTGCCTGGTCCTGGTTCCACTGATGAACTGGAGGGGTCTCACGGCAGCCTCTTGCTAAAATTTCCAAGCCTATGTTCATGAGACTGGGATTGAAACGGACACTCACCTGCAATATGACCCACCTACCTCCCGCACTGCAGCTATGAGCACACATGGGGCGTGGCACGCAGCCCTGTAGCACCCCACCAGTGCCTGGCTCCCTCCCAGCATTCTTCCCATAAATGAAGCAGCCACTGTCCCCCAGTGATGCCATTATCCAGAGCGACAGAGCTGAGCCCCACTGCAGTGCATTAGACCCCTGCCACAGGCAGGTCTTTCCACCAGCAGCCTGTGCCTTGCGACCGATCAGCTCAGCACAAGAACGTCCCACCAGGGGTCTTGCAATTAAGTAGCAAGCAAAGCTCATAAGGGCTGGGAAAGGATTGTGTCTGTTTTGTATGCAGTGCCAGGAGGAAGAACACCATCTCCCAGGCTGGCAGCGCAGACTTGAGGTGAGGAATAATGGAAAGAAGCTACCAAACGTCGGGCTTCAGGGTGTAAGCTGAAGGCCTGTGGAATTTAGGAAGGCCTGTGGAATTTAGGAAGGCCCGTGGAATTTAGGAAGGCCCCTGTGGGGTTTGGCTGGAGGCATTATAGGATTTGTTGCCTAACTTTGAGGCACAAGTGCAGTCCAGCAGAGAAAGGCTGGGAGTCAGAGACTAGGCGCTATTTCCGGAGCACCGATTCGCTAGGATATCTTTGCGCCTCACTTATTCAATCCATAAAGTGGAGTTAACGACATCCACCTTTGTTTTAGGCCCCTGTGATCTGGGAATGAAAGGGGACACGCTAGGCAGCATCTCTCGGGTATCGAGTACAGGCTACTACTGGAGGTGTGATATTGGATGGATGGACCAGGAGGGGTGGCTATACTGGACCAGGCTATCCCCTGCCCCGTTCCAAACCCAGAGTGAATTATCTCTAGTGAGGCAAAAAGGATCCGTGTAATGAAGGCAGAGGGAAGAATGGGGAGGAATTTAATACTCCGGAGCAGCAGGTCTGAACCTTTTCAGGTTGGCAGCTCCATATTCGAAATCAAAAATTTCCCCACCCCTCTTTTATCTCTTATAAGAGAGTGAACAGTCTCTCAAGGATACCAATGCTAAGCCTAAATAATTGGTCGCTTGAGGCTGACAGAGCATTTGGCCTGTTCTCTACTAGTAGCACACAACAGTTTTTAGTCTTCTAAGGGCTGTAGTGCTGGGTTGAATTCTTGGTAGTGACTTGGTGTGGGGGTGGTGTTTAGTGGCCTGCAGCAAGACGTGTACGAGGTCAGACTAGACGATCAATGGTCCCTTCTGGTCTTAAACTCTGACTGACTGACTAGCCAGTCCCAGCACACCAGACTCCACCCTCCTCCTCATTCAAATCCCTCTGGTGAGCCACTTCTTCCAGGAAGCCCACCATAGAAAACCATATGTATTGTTAAAAAACACTGGGCCTGTTCAGTCTGGAGAAAAGATGAAGGGGGAAGGGGGGAGCTGATAATAGTCTTCAAATCTGCAAAGGGCCGTTACAAAGAAGCGGGGCTCAATTGTTCTCAGTGTCCCCTGAAGGCAGGACAAAGAGCAATGGGCTCTACTTGCAGCAAGGGAGATTTAGGTTAGAGATTAGGGAATCTTTCTAACTCCAAGGGTAGTTAAGCTCTGGAACAGGCTTCCAAGGGAGACCGTGGAATCCCCATCACTGGAGGTTTTTAAGACAGACCACCTGTCAGGGATGGCCTAGGTTTACTTGGTCCTGCCTCAGTGCAAGGGGCTGGCACGCAGTTGACCTCTCAATATCCCTTCCAGCTCTACATTTCTATGATGAGAGCAGCTGTGAGCTGTACACTACTATATAGGCCCAGGTGCATATTAGAGGTGGTGCAGAGCTGCTTTGCCTCAGGGGGAAATGTAGGAAGGATTCTACCATAGGCTCCCTCATCAGTCACTCAGGGGTGTTGTATACTTCAAGGACTCTTCAGGAAAAACACATGGTCTGCAACCACACCTGGCTGGTGCTCAGGAGAATGGGGAGAGGTTCTTGTGACCTTCCTTTCTTAAGTCCCTATGGGGCAGCCAAGCAAGTGTTAGCCCCATGCTTAGCTTCTTGTGTGTGCTCTTTCAGGCAGACTGTCTTGCTAGCTATGCCTTGCATGCCGCCACCAAGCGCGTTACTGATGATCAGCAGTTAATTCTTGATGAAATCATCAATGTCCTATTCAGAACAGTAATTAAAAATAAATAGTCCAGACTCGAGAGCTTTTCCAAACTACCCAAAGCCTTCAAGTCTCCAGTGCTGGGCTGGGAAGCCCAAGGGCACCAGTGTTTCTGCAATTTTCTTTCCTGCTTTGTGCCTTGAATGATTAACCCCTTTCCCCCCCAACCTCTGTTTTAAAAAAGACTGATTCAGGGTCAATCTGAGTTTTGGATGAAGGCACAACAGAGAATAGGAAAGCAGAAAGTACGATTCAAATCTGAACTGCTCTCTCCACCACCTTCTCTACACAAGACTGCTGTGGGGCTAGGGTGGAAGTAAGTCAGATGAGGACACAATCAATACCTGCTGCCACTGTTGTGACAGACACCACTGCTGTTCTGTGAGCTGGGGGTTTTAAACCATGCTCATCACTCTGATCTCCGAGTGCTTCAACCTCATCTTATTCCCTTGGACTGAGCGACCTGCTCATGTAAAAGACAGATGTGTCTAGAAGATCCGACATTCCAAGGTAAATAATATTCTCTCAACGAACGTGATAGCAAAGGAAATGGCAACATTTTGATGAGTACTGGAAAGTTTCTTTATTTAGGCAACACTCCATTTGTGGATCTCACTCTATGAGCAGGCAGCAAGATTTGCGTTCCTCTTCTGGTAACGTGCAGTCTATGCGAACAGCACTGCCAATCATTTCCTAGCCCACGGAAGTGGATTGTGAAGCTGACTCAATGTTTCAGCAGATTTTAATCTGCATGAAAAACACCAGAACCACAGGAATTAAAGATTCTGGAATCAGAATTTCAGTGGCTACTTAGCTGTTGACCAGCAGAGCCAATGAGGGGCTCTGGTGCAATTATGCTAGCTCTGCAACGCTGACAGAAAGATTCAGTAGAGTTTGTCATAAACTCACCAGATTAGGATTTGGGACAAGGCATGTGGGATATATTCTAGTTTCCCAGAGACATCAAAGGGAGTTCCACAAGCAAGTAGAGGGGAACCCGGCCTGATAACTAACTACTGGGGGATGTTCTCTGGCCCGTGACGTGCAGGAGGTCAGAACAGATGATAACAATGGTCTATTCTGATCTTGAAATCTCTGAATCTGGAACTTTCCCTCAGATGAGTATTCCCATGGAATATCTGGGTGAGGAGTAACAAACAATCTGTGTGACTAAGGGCTGTAGGTTCAGACCTATAGGGCTCAATCCTCCAAGGTTCTGACTGTTCTAGCCATGATCCAGCAAAGCATATGCCAAAATCAGCACTTCTGCTGGCATCACTCATGCACTTCAGTGCTCTGCTGGACTGGGGCCAGAGAGCTGAGTTTGTTGCAGGACCCAGTTGATATGTGCAGTCCTAAGGGGTGATTTGCAGACTCATTGTTCTGTACCATAAACCTCCCTGAAAGTTCCTGGAAACTAGAGAGTACCAACCCCAATGAACCAAGATCAGACCAAGGGTGAGAGTTAGGCAGCCAGTGGTCTGAACAGGCCAGCTGAATGTAACAGAAAACAATTACTCTTCTATAGCTCTTTTGGACCAGCCTGTAGAACCTCACCGCCCAACCATAGAATTCCACAGGATGGCTCAGAACTCCTACATGGCCCAATTCAAGTCCACCCAAGTCAACGAGCATCTTCCTGCTGACTTCACTGGGCTCTGAAGTAGGCCCACGAAAAGGATTCTACAGGCTTTGAGAGATGTTTCTATAGAACACCATTGGTTTCATCCCTATTGATCGCTGCAAGCCTCTTCCATAAAGACCAGCAGGAATACCGGGTCATAAAAGCAGAGAGCAGGCTGGTCCAATCAAAGAGGTTTTCAGACCAGCCCAGGAATGCAGAAGACGACTCCAAAGACACAGAACAAATTGTGCTGGGCAGCCCGCTACAGACTGCTGAGCAGCGCAGGAGGGACCCACCCCATCTCCACTTTAGTCTCGGGCAGGGCAAGTATTCCATGCTCCTGGCGTGAAGGAAGGAAAGTGGCTTTGACAAATGGGCCTTGCATTTCTGCCCTGCAAGCGGAAGCACGTTCCTTTGGGCAGAGCACGCTTCTAAAGCCTCATGGGGCCCGAGATCACCTTGGCTTCAGGGTTGCTCAAACTTTTACCTTCTCAGCTTCCCAGACGCTTCGCTCGCCTCTTTTTCTAGCTCTTTCATGCTCAGTGTCACCACAGCCCTGCACACAGCAGCTGAGCAATGAAAAGGGGCAGGGGCGGGGGCGGGGGAGAAGACCTCAGGAAGCAAAACAATCCCAGAAGAGAAAAAAAACCAAGATGGGAGAGTTTAAAAATAGCCTGTGCAGCCTGGAGCCAAGAGAAGGGAAGTAAACAACCCGTGTTCCAAAGGACCCGCCTCCTGGCTTCCTGCAGGGAAGCTGGCTTATTAATTAAAACAATAACAGCCAAATAAAGGCCAATGCCATAGATCAGCCCTGCAGGCAGGCCCTGTGTGCTAGTCCTCCCGGGTGCCTAGAACAACACGGTACCAAAGGGACCGTATCTACAGAGTCGTTGCATGGTTCTCCCACCATTGCATGGCTAATACTCGTAGGGCCAGATTTTTAGAGGCATTTTGGCACCTAACTCCCCTTTAAAATCTAGTCCTTAGCTCCTCTGTAGCGCCCACCCCACCAGTCCTTCACTTCCCAAGACAGGGGTGCATTTATAAGTGGTCTAATAGAAGCACATTCCACCAACTCAAATTTCTGCCTTTCCCCTGCAGCTTCCATTGTATTTTTCTTCCCTACCTGTGACAGGGCAGAAACCTCCCTGCTCCAACCTGCACCACAAATCAATTATCAACAGCACTGACCTCTCAGAAGTGCATATTCTGCACTTATTCCACATGGGAACTCACCCTGAAGACCTTAGGCAGTTTCCATAATATCATTGTGCGTTAAACTGCTGCCAAGTTCTGCCCCAGAGGTGGCTGCATTTTAGTGCTGGGTGAATTATTTATGCCTGTATGCATTTTGTAAAGCTTCTGGAATGAAAGACACTTGCAAACATACATTATTGCTGTTACCTGTACAGGATACAGTATACTGATGTATGATGATTGGCTGCCTTGTGCTTGCTCTCTTTAAAAAGAGACTGTCTGTGATAGTAGGAAGAGATAATAGAATCTCTTTCCTCCCCTTCTCCCCCGAAAAGCTGTCTGTGTTTGTGTTGACAGTGCACCATCTGCATAAGGCCAAGTAGCATACAGCCACGAAAAAAGATGTTTCCGTTTTCTGGTGTGTTTTTGTTTACCCAGTTTAAAAGTTAACATGAGCAGCTCTAGCTCTGCCTAAGTGCTGGATTCTGCCCTGTGTACCTTCAGGCCTGCAGGGGCTTCAGCAGAGAACTCTTCTAGGAGCGCCAACTGCAGTGCACACTGGCATGCCCTTTGCAATACCCTTGTACGGGATCCATCTTGATCCCTCATCTGGGCTCAGCTAGCAAAACGATCCTGTGCATAGGGGGAAGGGGAAGCGGACATGAAACCTCACCCTCACCTTACCATCCCGGCGCCCACTCAGGGACTGGCTTTGCGAGGGTAAGTGGGTGGTCAGAGCAAAAACGATCATGATACTGAAAAAAAGAAAGAATCCCCCCAGTGTGGATTCCCAGAGGAAAAGCAGCTCTCTCGCTCTCTCTCTCTCTCTCTCTCTCTCCAAGGCAGCTTGCCATAATCAGCCTAGTTTACTACACACAAATGCAGCAACTCTTTGCTCCTACAAGGAAACGTGTGTTCAAACAGAAAGTCGGGGCACAGCTTCCTTTAAAACAGTAAATGGTAACGTGTGTTTATGCATGTGTTACTTGGTCCTCAGAAAATGCTTTGAAATATATGAGGGAACAGATTTGTATTGTGGGTTTCATAATTTCCCTTCACTGCTAATGCTCTCTCCCACCAAAAAATCCTTCTGTAAAACCCACTTCCCCCACAAAGCCTTCTGACCTGGTGGTTCTCAGCTTTCATCACTCCACATCCCATCTCTATGGAACTGTTGTCTGTGTTTCTCAGATCTCTCCTAAGGCCTGATCCTGCAAACGCCCGTGAGTGTAGAGAAGTGTCACTACAGAACCTGATTCTGCCACCTACACTTCCATTGTGGGGCTCCTGTAAACACCGCGCCCAGTAACGTGAGTTGGCAGGACCGGGCCCTGCGATTGTGAGTACGTTGGCACAGGAAACGTGCCTTGTTCTATGACCGTGCACCACTGTAACTGTGCACACTGCAACCTATGTGATGAACAATCATTTTTGTGCATCTCCCAGCCCGTCCACCTCTCCCACTGCTGCACAAAGGTCATTGTAATGCTGACTTTGCAACAACTCAGGCACACCTGTCATCACACACCATGGAATCACAAGCTAAGAATTAGGATCTCCCTGTGAGGGTCACACAGAGAGGGGGAAATAGGGCTGAGCGACAAAGTTCTGGGAAAATCCCACTTGTTTGCAAAACAGACAAATCATCAAAAACAAAGTCAGGGGCAAAGCCCAGGGCTGCATGCATGAAAGTGCCTTTCTCCCAGAGTGAAAGACTCTCTGTAGGGCCTGATCCAAACTCACTGAAGTAGATGGAAAGATTCCCAGTGACATCAGTGGGCTCACTGGCTCCTGCCCTCCCCCTAAGCTCCCTGCCCCAGCCTTCAATACAAATCTTTCCTGGGTTTTCATTAGAGAGCTCCGCCCCCAACCCCCATCTGTTCTGTGCTACGTGAAATAAGTCTGTCATCAAACACCCCGTTTTAGATATGGAGGCAAAAATCTCTGGATGACACCTGGGGAATGGGGAGGCTAACATCTGTGGACATGTTGTAAACAAAAAGACACCAAGTCCCAGCCGAGGTGATGCCGTGGACAAGGAAACCTCTGTTCACAAAGCACCGAAGGAGACCAAAGTAAACAAACAGAAAGGGATGCCGTTTCCTACAGGACCTAGACTAACTGCTTTGCAACCTGGGTCAGGCTCTGCAGAGACTGCAGAGCTGAAAGGAGAGGTGGCTGCTTCCCACTATATATCCCGCACATGATTTCTGTAACCTCGGGGTTATGTTTGTTTGCTTGCTTAAGCACTGAAAGCTCTCTCTGCATTTTTAGACACATGAGACTCTTATGGGAATAAGCCAGAGCCGGTTAAACTGTTTATTTCAGAATATACAAGGGTATTATTCCAAAACACTGACTCTCTAACAGATGCTGAGCTGGGGTTCCTAGGGAGGAGGAGCTTTTTGTAGGTGCTGTCTTTCAGTGAGCTATAAAACTGAGATCCTACCCATTTGTGGTCATTAAATATTCCAGGACACTTGTCACCACAACGGCAGGATGTTAGCCCCAGTTTTCTGGCCATCTTTCAGCTTGAATAATTACATTCTTACACTTCACCAATCCCCCTACATTCAAATGGACATGTGTCATAAACAGATAGCTAAGGGTTAATGTCTCTTTCACCTGGAGCACCTGACCAGAGGACCAATCAGGAAACCGGATTTTTTCAACTTTGGGTGGAGGGAATTGTGTGTCTGAGGTCTTTGTTTTCTGGCTGCCTGCTTTCTCTGAGCTTTGGAGAAGTAGTTCTATTTTCTAATCTTCTGTTTCTAAGTGTAAGGACAAAGAGATCAGATAGTAAGTTATATGGTTTCTTTTCTTTGGTATTTGCATGAATATAAGTGCTGGAGTGCTTTGATTTGTATTCTTTTTGAATAAGGCTGTTTATTCAATATTCTTTTAAGCAATTGACCCTGTGTTGTATCATCTAATACAGAGAGAACATTTGTATGTATTTTTCTTTCTTTTTATATAAAGCTTTCTTTTAAGACCTGTTGGAGTTTTTCTTTACTTCAGGGAAATTGAGTCTGTACTCACCAGGGAATTGGTGGGAGGAAGAAGTCAAGGGGAGATCTGTGTGTTGGATTGCTAGCCTGACTTTGCATTCCCTCTGGGGGAATAGGAAAGTACTTTTTGCTTCCAGGACTGGAAACAGAGAGGGGGAGTCACTCTGTGTAGTTTCACAGAGCTTATGTCTGTGTATCTCTCCAGGAGCATCTGGAGGGGGGAAGGGAAAAAGGATTATTTCCCTTTGTTGTGAGACTCAAGGGATTTGGGTCTTGGGGTCCCCAGGGAAGGTTTTTCAGAGGGACCAGAGTGCCCCAAAACACTCTAATTTTTTGGGTGGTGGCAGCAGGTACCAGGTCCAAGCTGGTAACTAAGCTTGGAGGTTTTCATGCTAACCCCCATATTTTGGACGCTAAGGTCCAAATCTGGGACTAAGGTTATTACAACATGACATTCATCAGCACTTCCAATCCTAAACTCTTGTGTGGGGTTGCTGGACTCGTAAAGAGCAGCCAAGATCTATGCCAGAGGTGGCTGCATTTTAGAGCCAGGTGAAGTAAAGGGCTATAGAAAGAGCTATAGGAATATTAGATATGTTAATAATGTGCCTGCAGGTCATTCAGCTCCCTTCCAACGATACTAGGAGTTATACTTGTGTGATGGCTGCCATCTTGGTAGACAGCCCAGGGACTGAACTGGGGACTTCCAGAGCTAAAAGTATAAACTACTATAGCTTGTGCTAAGCTCCCTAGCGGGTGCTGGAACAAAGCCACAGCTTTTGTGGCTGGGATATGGAAGGGAACCTGGAACAGATGCTCACCAGTGGGTTAAGCTTGCATGTGCCAAGAGGAGCACAGAACATCTAGTCTGGACCTGACACGTACACTAAAACACAATGAGTTATAAATGGCCAGCGGTCACCAGAACGCTTAGGTACGCTGCTTTGCAAACGTTCACTGACTGATCCTCAAAGCACCCCCAGGAGATATGATGATCCTCAATTTACGGACAGGGAAATGGAGGCAGAGGAGTTCAGCAACCTTCCCAAAGCAACTGAGCGAATCAGCATAAGAGAGAAGAACAGAACTCAGGAATTCCTGGCTCAGGAGACCACATCACTCTCCTGCACAGCCAGCCTTGCTGCGGCACGTCCATATGACACAAGGGCTTGGTGTGGTATAATAGCATCAAGCAGCCTGCATTTGGGATGGTCACATTACTCCCAGGGCTTGTCTGCACAGCAAGTTACTGCACAGGAAATCCGCTTGCCCCCAAGCAACGTCCCGTCTGGACACTACTCCAGCACAGTCACTTGCTGTGTAGCCAAGCCCTCAGTTAATGCACACACTTAATAACGCCTTTTACTGAGTGTCGGGACAGAGCTGAAGTGGCTTCAGTTTCGTTCCCGGGCTGACACACGTGTTATGTACAGCAGTTTAAGGTGATGGACAGATTAACGTTAGGATTGTTGTAAAGTGGGAGTCAGGGACAGCATGTAAACAGAAAAAGAGAAAACGTGGTGGTAAATGAAATCGCAGAACTCTCATCTAAACCCAATATCCCCAATCAACGTTCCTTCCGCATGTGTTCATTTAAATTATGATGATTACCTGTAATAGCCCATGCGATACACTCAGGCACTAGGAATCATTGCATCATTTTACCAGATGCCCATTTGAATGTGGAAAAGCAGAGGAGTAATTATGTTCAAGTATTAAGAACAGCAACAAACAGCTCCCAGGTTAAGTCAAATTCAGATCTTGTCTCTTACTGTACTGGACAGACAAAAAGGCTTTGGACTCGATTCTCATCTTGGGAAAGTCATTTCACCTGGACAAAATAAGAATGGGAGCACTTTACACCTATTTTGCAGTGGTGTAAGGCAACAGAAAAAATCAGCCCCTTGGATTCTATTCCCAGCTTTTATATCAACTTGCTGGGGCACCTTGGTCAAGTCACTTCCCCTATCTATGCCTCAGTTTCCCCATCAGTACAATGGGATTGCGATATTTCCCTCCCTCACAGAGGGGTTGTGATGCTTAGTTCACTAAAGTGCTTTGAGATCATTGGATTTAAGGTACTAAAGATCTCCAAAGTTATAACCTAGAAAGTCAGGGGTAGAAGAAGGCGGCTAAATTTTGGAGATGTCTTTTCAGACAACAATTTTCTAGGAAAGGGAAAGGATTACCCAAGTTTCACTTGTCGTCTTAAATTAAGATGCATTTGAAGATTTGGCTGACTGACTTCAGCCACCCTTCCCCTGCCGCAGAAAATACCACAATTGTGCTGGAGATTTTCATTTTGTTTCTTCCTTGGGGACAATGCTGTTTTTCCAGAGACGATTTTTTTAACCTCATCCGTGCCTTTAAACTATAGTCAGGTCACCTGCATCATGACCACTGTTGTACATCACACAGACAGCATCAACTCCTATTTTGGCAATGCAGTGCCAGGCACGCGTGGGGAAACAGCCACAGAGTTGAGAGCAACCATTGCTCTGGACTGTCCAGCAAGACTTAGTCTATGTCTACCTTACCGCTTAGGTTGGTATAACGTAGGTCGCTTAGAAGTGCCAATAAGCCACTCCCTGAGCAACACAAGTTACACTGACCTAAACGCTGGCGTGGGCAGTGCTATGTCAGTTCTGTTCGTGGGGGGGCGGTTAATTAAGTGGACAGGAGAGCTCTCTCCTGTCGGCTCAGAGCAGCTACAGTAGAGAGCTTACAGCGGCGCAGCTGCACCAATGCTGTACGCCAGGGGTAGGCAACCTATGGCACGTGTGCCGAAGGTGGCACGTGAGCTGATTTTCCGTGGCACTCACACTGCCTGGGTCCTGGCCACCGGTCCAGGGGGCTCTGCATTTTAATTTAATTTTAAATGAAGCTTCTTAAACATTTTAAAAACCTTATTTACTTTACATACAACAATAGTTTAGTTATATATTATAGACTTACAGAGAGCGACCTTCTAAAAATGTTAAAATGTATTACTGGCACACGAAACCTTAAATTAGAGTGAATAAATGAAGATTCAGCACACCACTTCTGAAAGGTTGCCGACCCCTGCTGTACGCTCTTGAGTGTAGCCATAGCCTTTCTCGCTTGTCTAATGAAGCTAAAGGTCCCCTGTCACATCAGAGGCAGACGCTGCTGACAAACGCCATCTCAGATGCGAGTCATGTATCCTGAGGGGAAGGCATGGGTGCAGAAGAAATGTCAAGACCACTTACGGTGGGTGATGGGGAACGGAGCGACAGGGGATTAATGCCAGGTTCTGGAAAGGAGATTTCATCACCCTCAATAGTTTAAATTACTAAATCTTTATTTGACAACGTGTCCTAACAGGCAGAAGTGTCACCAAGCAGCTTTGAGCAAGCTTGGGAAGAGGGAGGGTTTAACAGATCTGTCTGGAGCCAAATACAGCGTGGACAGGAGCTGGACAAGTTCCTCCACCACACAGTTCTGCCGGTGCCCTTTGAGCCCGCTGGCTCTTCCGAGCCTGCAGACCCCGCTCATATGCACAGAGCTCTGCCATTGCCCCTCAGTCCTGCCCTGAGGCCCCTCACAGCTTTGCCAATGCCCCCAATCTTGCCCTGCTGTACCTTATGCTATTCCAGGACTAATCCTCTCCTGCACAATAAGAGCCAATCCTGCAGAATCAACTAGTATTTGTGTGACAGGTTTCAGTGGTAGCCATGTTAGTCTGTATCAGCCAAAAAAATGAAGAGTCCTTGTGGCACCTTAGAGACTAACCCATTTATTTGGGCATAAGCTTTCGTGGGCTAGAACCCACTTCATCAGATGCATGGAGTAAAAAAATACAAGAGCAAGTATAAGTACATGAAAGGATGGGGGTTGCTTTACCAAGTGTGAGGTCAGTCTAACGAGATAAATCAATTAACAGCAGGATACCAAGGGAGGAAAAATAACTTTTGAAGTGGTAAGAGAGTGGCCCATTATAGACAGTTGACAAGAAAGTGTGAGTAACAGAAAGGAGAAATTAGTATTGGGGAAATTAAGTTTAGGTTTTGTAATGACTCATCCACTCCCAGTCTTTATTCAAGTCTAATCTGATGGTATCTAGTTTGCAAATTAATTCCAATTCTGCAGCTTCACATTGGAGTCTGTTTTTGAAGTTTTTTTGTTGAAGAATTGCCACTTTGAGGTCTGGACAAGTGTCCCATGGGGACTCTAATGAGATTGCCAAACTCATCTCACTGGTGAACTCCAGTCTGAAGAAGAGGTGAAGATTCAGATCAACTTCAGTGAAAGAGGAGATAACTGGGAAAGCCTGCCAGCATCTTTACCAGCCCTCTGCCTCCCCACACTGACTCCACAGGAAGACATGCTCTTCTGAGGCAGCTTGTTCCTAGCAGCCGTGACATGTACACAAGCTTCCCAGAATTTGACAGCACTATAAACACATCATCATGCCACTCTCCTTAAACAACAAAACAGGAAACCAAGGAGGGAGGAAGGGGGAAAGAAGAGCGAAAGCAAACAACCGGCCGATTGGTCACTCTTAATATTCCAAGCAGCACTGGTTTCCATGGGGCAGGGAAAAGATCAGTGCTGCAAGGAGACAGCTGCTGCCAAGTAATACTGGGAGGGATTCGTTCCCTTTCTCTCTCCTCCTAACCCTCATCCCTTTCCCATTTCCCCTCCCTGGGACACTACTGATTGAAACATCTGATGAACTAAAAATTGCTTCAAAAGAATTATCAATCCAAGATCTAAAATGGCCCTTCCCCCTTGCTCAAAATTTACTTTTCCATTAGCAATTAAAATAAATATATACAAGTGATGGGCTCCCAACAGGGAAATCCAATACTTGCAACAATCCCTTTCTTCAGTGGTAGTTTCTCTCTCAAATGACCTTTGCAAGTTTCATCCAGTTTGCCTTCTCCATCTTTGCGAGCCCTTTCTATGTCTCCCCTGCAGCTGGATCGGGCTGGATGCTGCGCAAGTCACCAGGATCAAGGAGTGGAGTAACCATGGTGGCTACTCAAGTTAATATTTTCTGTGCAAACGGAGGTGGCGCTTATCCATCACTCTGTTGGTTGTGTGGCAGATGCTCTCCTGATGTCCCTTGCCCTGGAATTTAGACGCCACCAGGCTTGATTTCCTGGAATCTGTAATGCTCTTTCTGAACTTCCCCAGGGGGGTCCTTGGTTAATTGCCATATCCCTGTCACATGGAAAAGGGACTAAGCTGCAAAATCTGGATTCCAAGCCCCTCTCTCCCTCCAGCTTCAGTGGCATTTGGATCATTATTACAGATTGAGGTCAGTTTGGAATTAGAGGGTCAGACTCAAAACACTATAAAACACATAACCCAGGCTCATCTCCAGCATTATCACCCGGGACAGGGGTTGTAATGGCCCATTTGCCAGAAATCCATGTCCCTCACTCCTCCACCTGAGCCAATGGTGTCTGCACTGGCAAGGGGAGCAGAGGTGTCAAGAACTGAAAGAGTTATGGAGCCAGAACTCCCCTCCCACCTTGAGGGTGGTCCCTACAGGTCAGGTTTCAGGCACATTGGTGGAGGAAACTTCCCCACTCTCCCTGTTCTCTAGGGACACATGTTCCAACACCATGAAAATTCACTTTGGTCTGACCTACCTCGAGCTGTAGCTGCCTCCCTACCACATTACTAGCTCAATCACTACCACTCAAGCTTCAACCCATATCCCCGGAGAGGCCCGATATGTAGAGTTTAAAGCCCTACTTAACATGAGCTAGAGATTTGTGTGTGTGGACAGGAATCAGGTCAGGGACAGCACGCAAGTTATACCACAAGCTAGCACTACAGTGAAGACAAACCCTTACAGAGAAATAAATTAAGAGTAGAAAAGGAAATGTTCTCTCTCTGTTGAAGAGAAAGATCACCTTAGTAATTATAGTTAGCAGTCAGTGGGAGCTTCGGTCCGGCGAGAGCCCAGGACACCCAGAACTCATTGCACGTACTGTTGGGACAATCAGCCCTGAGCGCTGGCCAACGACTTTGGAAAAGCAATCACAGCAAAAGCCTGAGTCACAGCTGCAAAGCACTGAGAGCTGTCATTAATCCAGGGGCAGCTTTTCGGACCACGTCAGGGATAACAATAAACCTCTTCCTCGCCCAAGGTCCCTTTCCTCTTCCTCAGGGCTGTTCTTCACGTACAAAGGAAGGAAAAAGGGAGTGCTAGAGCACGCTGGTGAAAGACAACCACGGAGCAACCAGACCCTAAACTCTGCCAGCATCTGCTCGGGGACAGAGACGTGGCTGAGACAGTGGGACTAAAGGGATGCAGCGATTGCGAAAGGAAAGGTGGCAGACATGCAGCGCAGCAGTGTGCCCCAGCACTGAGTGGAAGGATGAGGCACAGCAGCTCAGGGACAAAACTAGCCAGGCCTAGGCCTCTCTACCAACACTGTCGCCACTATCAGCAATATGAATGCGCTCCCACTGCGAACGGGACATGGGCCCATGCACTCTTTACGTCACCCAACTGCCAGGAGACTGGGCTCGATCTGAACTCAGAAGCAAAAGGATCCACAGCCCATTACCCGTCCCCACCTTGCCCCCTCGATCCTTATCTTTCTAACAATGGAGAAAGTGCTGTTTGGGGTTTGCTACTGCAGGAAGAGGGGGGTGGGAACAGAGGTGGGGGGGGAGGGGAGAAGCACAGCTGATAGCTGTAGGGCTGGGCCAGCTGCAAGTGCCCTGTCTCCTCATTTAAATAGTAGAGCTAGTAATGTAAATATTTGGAGTGATGCTGGAATCTGATGTCTCCATTATTGTCTCTGAATTTACAGTATGTCCCAAACCCAGTGTTTGGCCACTGCTGCTGCCCTTGGTCCCACTCCCACGAAAATGGACCATGTACCCTACAGCGGGGCAGAGGGGAACCGGAGAATAAATAAAGGAAAGCAGGAAAGCAGAGCCCAGATGACACAGCCAGGCCAGGACACACCAAGGCTTCACGTCCCTTTAACAGCTGCGGTTTTGCTGACACATGCCAGGCTGAAAGGAGCAGCGGTTCCTAACCTGGGACAAGACAAAACAAGCTGCTTCCACCGCACTCTACCCATGAGACGGTCTGGAGGTTAAATAAGCCACCTAAGGGCAAAGCGCAGAGAATAAAATGGAAGAGCAGACTTCAGAGGGCAGCATACCAGGCCCTTTGAGGGGACTCCAAATGGGGGGCTGCAGGGACCTCAGAAGGCAGGGGGCACACACAGTGTGGGTTCCAAAGATACTCCTCACTTCTGGCCTTGGCCCATTTGCATTGCCCAAGCACCTGCCATTCTGGGCCAGGATGCCCAGAAGCCTCCCCCTCACCCCCCACCAGCCATAAGCCTCCCCCTCACCCCCCACCACCACTTCCTCTGTGCTAATGCAAAGCCGTTCTTAGAGTTCTCCCATTGCCGACCTCACCCAAAGGTGCTGGGATTTCGCCATGTCTGGAGCACTGGAAGCTCCGGGGCCTAGCAGGGTGCCACAGAACAATCCGTGCTTTGTGGTGTAGACGGCTGTAGGCCCCAGGGGAAGCAGCTGGGCTCCTCATTGCACACAACCAGAAACCCTTGGACGATCCCACTTCCTAACTAGGGACAAGGCCAGGGCTGTCACCAGAGTCTAGCTCCCACAGGCACAGAAACCCTTTCTTTCCTCTCCTCCTCCCCCAACTTACTTATTCCAAGTGAATTAACTTTACAAACGGGAAAATTCCAGCAACCTGCATGCCCAGGACTATTGGTCACCTGTGCCACCCCAGCTGCTATGACTATTACTAGAGGCTGAAGTCCACAGACTACTGTAGTGACCAGCTGCTTCCTCATCTGTCGGAGACTAGAGATTGGCAAACCAACCTCAACAGAGAAGAAAAGCCATGAGACCCATACTCAAAACTCAAACAAACCTGAGCAGAGGCTCTTGTGAGATGCAGAAAGGTGCCCTCCCTACCCTCACAGACACCTCTGCTGCCCTTGATGCCAGCTGAAAGCAGAACTGCTGAAGTACCATGAGAGATGGTTTCTGTGGTAATTCTGGCCTAATTAGAGGCAGACAGTGCTGGAAATCTGATGAGAAAGGCTGTTCTTAGAAACATTCTAACCATGGTACACCCACAATTCGAATATCGCATGCAAATCTAGTCACCCCATCTCAAAAAAGATATATTAGAATAGGGAAAGGTACAGAGAAGGGCAACAAAAATGAGTAAGGGTATGGAACAGCTTCCATATGAGGAGAGATTAAAGAGTGGGACTTTTCAGCTTGGAAAAGAGACAGTTAAGAGGGGGATATGGCAAGAGGTCTATAAAGCCATGAATGTTGGGGAGAAAGTGAGTAAGGAAGTGTTATTTACCCCTTCATACAACACAAGAACTAGGGGTCACCCAATGAAATTAAAAGGCAGCAGGTTTTAAACAAACAAAAGGAAGCACTCCTTCACACAACGCACAGTCAGCCTGTGGAATTCATTGCCATGGGAAGTTGTGAAGTCCAAATCAGTAACAGGGCTCAAAAAAGTATTAGCTAAGTTCATGGAAAATAGCCATTGATGGACCTATTGGCCAACATGGTCAGGGATTCAACCCCATGCTCTGGGTGACCCTAGCCTCTGACTGCCATAAGATGGGAATGGACAACAGAACGGATCACTCAGTAATTGCCTGTTCTGCTCATCCCCTCTGAAGTACCTGGCACTGGCCACTGTCAGAAGACAGGATACTGGGCTAGAGGAACCAGTGATCCAGATTCATCTCCCCACCCACCTCACTACAAAATTAATGAAATCAAGACAAGCAGATGCCCCACAACTCACTTCTCCACCTCCTCCAGTTTGATGCGCTTTGGTCCCAAAGGAAAATATTGGCAGGACAAAGGAAAAAATCAAAAAACTAAGCAGGTATGTAATTTCTTCCATTCTTACTGACCAGCTCAGTTGTGCCAAAACATCAGGCATTCCACAAGCCACCTTCTCTTCCCTCCTCTCAAACAGCCACTTCACTTCGCAAAACGTTTGTTGTTTTGGGGGAAAACGCTTCCATTTTACACCATCTTTTTGCCTTGGACTCAAGAAGACTGTCAAGGGGAAGGTGGAGGACAGAGACAACCCACAGAGGTCTCATCTGAGGATTATATAAAATCTAACTGGTCAATTTGAGCATTAAGCTTCCTCAAACAGCTGGGGAAGAGGTATTTGTTAGTGTCGGGCACATGTGTATGGCGTCAGGAGTGCAAGAAGGGGCCCATCTCAATCTGATTTGTTGGATACTCTAGGAAATCAAAAGATTGGGGGCAGGGATTCCTACTTGCCAAGCTTCCCACCCAAGATTTGTAGATGCTCTGAGATGCACCTTGAAAGATTTTCTAGCATCTACTTCCCTGAACGTGTGCAAAAGAAGCTGGAATAATGGAACTGTTTCAGTATGTAGGAACTTTAGTTAGGTCTTGTCTACACTAAAGGGAAAAGTCGATCTTAGCTACGCAATTTGAGTTACATGAATAGCGTAACTCAAATCGACATAGCTTAGATCTACTTACTGCGGGGGCCATGCTACACGATGTCAATGGGAGACGCTCTCCCATCAACTCCCCTGACTCTTCTCGATCAGGTGGAGTACAGGAGTCAACAGGAGAGCAACTGGTGGTCAATTCAGCAGATCTTCACTAGACCTGCTAAGTCAACCACCGATGCATCGATCGCGACACTGTGGCTCCTCCGATAAGTGTAGACAAGCCCTTAGTAGGCCCCACCCCATGCCTCGTGATCGCAGATGGATCAGAGCCCATCCCATGGGCCCAAATGCACATGGCATCCAGCCCATGCTCTTGATTGAGTCAGTCTGGACCCAAATGAAATGTTATGAAGATCTTGTGCACTTCTTCTCCCCCAGCTTTGCACCATCATACTGAGTTCAAGTCACATTCTCCACATAACACCACAGCCACCCCTCTGGCATACTGCTCTCTAATATTAGCATCATGGCTGATATTCAGCATCTGCAGCATTCAAGTAGCAGCTGCTTCCTGCATGCAGGAAGAATGTGTGCACCAAGTGGCTTAGCATGCATACCCCAGCCATGTGTCCCTATGAGATTCCAGACACGTGCTGAACTGGATTTAGGGAAGAAGTTGGGCTGGATGAGCCCACGGGACTCTGGCCTCTGGAAAGTCCTGGGATCCATTTTTACTTGGGTCCTTTGTCAACATGACCTGGCAGCCTTTTTTTTTTAGCTCCCACTGACCAAAAAAACCACCACAGAGGTCGGTTACAATTGGTGGACTTTGCTCAAGTGAAGGCCATGACTGGAATATCAGGGGGTGATGTAGGGCAGGATAGAGCTGCATTGGCAGAGCTGGGGGAAGGACTGCAAAAGAAGAAAGTGCTGCCAGTTACAATCGAGGTGCATTGTCAGCTGTTATAAATTACCTTCCCACGTAATGCCTGCTTCTAGCCAGCTCTGTTGCACTGGATTGCAAAAGCTATTACTTTTGTGAGTTACACATTCTGATTGGTTGTTTTCTTTTTTAATAAAAGGAGCTCTTCTCTGCCAAGTAGCAAACTACACAAGAAGCCACTCTCGCATGTTGGCAGCCCAAAGCCACACTACTTTTGCACTCTGATTCCATCAGATTTCACGACCTCTGCAGAACTAGGCTAGGATGGAAGACTGCCAAGGCCCACCCAGGTACAAGAAGAAGCGGGTGAGTCAGTAAGCAACACTCATCCTGGTGAGTCGGTGCCGATCCGATGTCCCAGCATGGTGTCACTGTGCTGCTGGAGATGAAGTCTTTGGGATGGATTGTAAAGCCAAGAATCTAACCACTGGTGACAACTGGAACTTATTTTACATTTTTTGCTGGAGCAAAGGTGCTAGTCCTAGCATCCTGATCAGATGCTAACTCTGGTAATTACAGTCTGCTTCCTTACATTACCCTGCAGCTTCAAGTGATTGTGGTCTCATTCCCCATTTGCTGCCATTTGGGTCACGTGTTCGTTAGGAAATCCCATGTTTGGAGCTGATGCTGACCACAACTGATGGCAAGAGTGGAGAAAGATATGTTGTACTCAGTATCATCGCCGCTAACTCAACTCCATGAACTTCTAGTGAAGACACACCTTTGTTCGTGTGTCATTCAACAACAACTGTATTCCACCCTAGAGATGGCTGTACTTCATGAATGGACCTCTTTTCTCTCTCTCTCTCTCAATAAGGGACATTACTTCAGCAGATAATGTTTGCTCAGTGTTTTGAGAGGCTCTGTATACATGCAAAGTATTATTACATTACTAGTGCCCCGAACTAACCCACCTTGAGTAGCTGCAAATGTAATTCTTAATACTGGTGAGAACCCCCCCACTTCTCCCCACTGTCCCCATCGTCATGAATACCGCAGCCAGCAGTTGGATACTCCAGGGATGGGTTCTATAGTGTAACCTGACGTTAGGACAGATTCAGGTTGATCCTCATACCGAAAAACAAGCAAGCAGAACATAGTCATGCTATGTAGTTCAAACGCTGGAAGAGTGTCTCCATGCCATACTGCACATATGTATTTATTTCACATTACTGAAAGCTAAGCCAGCTGCAGTGCAGGCTGGGGGCACTGTGGAGCTGGCTGGGCCTAGGGGGTTTGTTCAGTTTTGTGCTAGTGCTGGGCAATCTAAGATGCTGATGGAGCTTTCTGACAGGGGTGAGGCTGGGGGGTACTGGCACAGTGCAGGGTGGAGCTCACTGTGAGAGGAGGAACTCTTCAGAGGACCTGCCAAAGCCTCTGAACTCAGGAGTGCAACTGTGCTGGTCCTGCACAAGTCTTGGCAAACCAGACTCCAAACAATGTGGGAAAGGGGGGCAGAAAAGATTTCTCTGCTTATTAAAAGAGACAGAGTCTCTGCCAATCACATACCAGGGATTACAGTATCCCACGCCATACCTGGTAGCCTAACCAATGCTTATAGATGGCCGTGCTGCCACCCAGTTCAAATCAGATCGTTCCCTCCCCACCATCCAGGGCACTGCCCACGGGAGCAGGGCAGAGCCACTTTTACCCCCAACCTCATCGCAGGGGACAGGGTTTTCCCCACTCTAGCTGATGCTCTGGTTTGGATGCTGGTGCCCACCAAACAGCACTGCAACAACTCGCATCCCTCCTCCTGAAGACGTGCTTTGTGAAAGGATGCCGATGCCCCACAGCAGCGGCATTGCAACTCCACCACGCTGGCTCATGAGATGTGGCAAGGCTCCCAGGCGCAAACCTGCACTACGCCAGGGCATCCCCACATCCTGAGCAGGGACTCATGTTTGAGTGACGGCCACTTGCTTGGCCCACGCCTTGGGATTGAATCGGGGACCTCCCGAGACAAAAGCATGAGCTGCTACGGCTTGAGCTAAAGCACCCAAGCTGGGGGCTGTAACAACTTCTATCCCCTGTGGACATGTCCAGACCACTCACGACTAGTGGGTTATACTTGCATCGGGGGGTGAAGGAGAGGAAGGAATAGCAACCCCTCATGCCAAGCAGCACTTCGCTCCCTTCTGCTACTCTGTAGTTTTAGGTGAAGTGTCAGGCCCAAGCCAGCGAGAGACACTAGGAGAGGAACCAGACAAGGATGGCCAAAGGGAACATTTTCTGCAGGGCCAACAGGCCTGCAGTTTGCAAGAACAAAGAGGGATCCAGCTTCCAGAGGATCTGGGGTCTGTGTCACTTGTGAGTTTTTGGCCAGATCTTTCACTTTTGGCCTTGGGCACTTACTAGATGCCCGCCCAGAAATCAAACACTAGGCTCACTGTCGATGGGGTTAAGAGAATAACGGGAACTGGCACTACCACGGTCTCTGCTTGGGATGCCGCCGCAGAGTCGCAACAGCTAATTAAGCTGTGAACCATTAACCTGGATCCCAGCTCGGGGCAATGCCAGGACTTTTGGCCAGATGCATCCACAGCTTTCTCTCTGCTTCTCACTACACAGACAGGGGCTGCTGTTTTGGGAACACCCACACTGGCATGAACATTCTCCCACCGGGGGGCAGCTCCTTGTCTGGGGGGAACATTCACATTCTGCAGCGAACAGCCTTCAGGTTCATTGCAGGGCCTTTACCATCTTCAGTTCGTTCTCCGAGTGGAGGATTACTTTAGGCTGCAAACAGATTTAAACGCAGTTGGGGTGGGTGAAAGGGGAGGACTGTGATTACATCAGAGCCTGAGCGTACTTCAGCAGCGATGTGAGTGCAAGTCCCTGAAGGGCAGTTATACACGCACTAGATGCAACAAAGAATGGAAAACTGATTGAACAGCCGGGCAGCTTCGCTCACTCCAAACTTCCACTAGCACTTACTTTGTTATGAGATTGTATTTCCCCCTCTCTCTCACCCACCCACCCACTCCTCCCAGTGTGCTGCTGCAGAGACTGGAGTCTTGCAGGGTAAAGGATTGTGGCAGGGGGTGGCCACACTGGGGAGGACATGCCCCTGATTTTCACAGGAGGGGAAAGATGATCTTGTGGTTGAAGCACTCAACTAGGACTCAGGGTTCAATTTCCAGCTGTATGTGACCTGGAGCAAGACATGCTGTGCCTCAGTTTCCTCCACTACAACATGCAAATGAAGATATGTCCCCACTTCCCTGCAGGGGATACAAGACTGAATTCATAAGGGTCTGTGAAGTGCTGTGAAACTATGGCTACAGAGGCCCCAGAAGTCTCTAGACAGACAAATCCAAAGCCATGACCCACCACCCCTGCTCTAGGGCTCTGCTATTTCTTGGTTTTCTACAGCCCACTGTGCGAAGCTCAGTTTCTTTGGACCGTGGCTGGCTCTTAAGTCCCAGTGCTTCTGGAGAGAAAACGTTGCTTTTCGAGTACTCGCACCATTTTTAGGAAGAACAATCCCCCTGATCTTACAATCACACCTGTATTCTCCAGGCCCGTTCCAGATTAGTCCTTTTGTCCTGTCATTGCCTATCTCTGGCCTACATGCCTTTCTGGCAAGAGTCCAGACTTGACTAGGTTAGTTCTTTGTGCTCTCCTGAAAAGTCAGCACACTGGGCACATGCCCAGAGCCCCCAGTTCAAAGGCATCCCTCAAAACCCTTTAGCGCTCCACAAGGGTCCGAGGGGAGATACTCCTCCTCTCTTGTATGCTCTCCAGAGGCTCAGGCGGCCATGAAGACATGATGCCGTAACAGGCAGTAGAAATTCTAACCAAAAGAAGCTTCCTCTGGCAGCTCTAGCCATGGCCATCTCACAGCTATCTCCAAGCTGTGCTGGCATTCAAGAGAAGCAAAGGGCAAGCCCTGCGTGTGCTTGGAGATTCACAGCCTTCTCTATTATGTCAGGCATGCACTTCAGACTAAAAAGCTACATAAACAGAGTAAGAAAAGACAGGAAAAATCCAGCCTGAGGATCTTTCCTTAGCAGATGACAACAGAGTGCGGTGCTGAGCTGAACTAAAAACCTCATGCACTCAGAATTGAGAACAATCATCTCTGAACTCCCCAAAAAGCTGCCAGAGGATGTGAGATGGCAGCCGGCCAGGTTCAGACACCTCCATTTTTCCAGCCTCCCCAGCCCTACCTACAGAAGCCTGGACAAGTCAACAAGCAGAGCCAATTGCTTCTCACTTTGCTGAAGAAGTAGTCAAACCCTATCCAGTTTGTCCCTTTCCTCCTGCATGTAAGAGGGCCAGTCTCCAGCTGTGGCCAGTGATAGTGACTCAATGCAGCTGTTTCCAGGCGATGGCAACCCCCTTGTTCCCCATGCAGAAGTGAAAAGCTCTTTTCACACCCTGAAAGCACAGCCTGCAACATTTCCCAGAAGAGAAGTAGTATGACGCTGGCCTGGCCCTGGGACCCAAAGATCTGGACTCAGTCCCCAACTCTGCCACATTGGAGGAGCGAACTGGAAGCTAACCCTTTACACACCGCTGGATGAGAGCCAAACCCACAGATCCCATGGCCACACCAGATTCAGCCCGCCTGGTGCTGGGGACAGGGCCCTGACGGTCACTGCCCCACAGACAAAGAGTGCCTAGCAATCCCGGACTCATCTGCCTGGGGATTCGCTTCCCTGCCCTGTAGGAGAACCCAAGGCCAGGAACTCAAGGAGTTTTGCTGAGCACAGATGCTGCTGGAAAAGCAAATATTTCCAGGTTTCTTTCTGGTTGGGGGGAGGGGGAGGAGCTGGCAATAATCCCCCTCCCACAAGGACCCAGGAACAGAAGGGCCCCACTCCCTGCACTGCGAGGGAGGCTGCCCCAGACACAGCTCAACAGGAGGTTGGAGGGAGGGAGGCGACGCTGGCTCTTGGATTCACCCCGTCCGCAGATGGCTGGAGCCTGGAGGGGTGGCAAGCCCGGCCCGAGCAGGCACAACGGCGGGGAAGGAGACTCAAAGACGGGGAGGGGTGTAAGTTGCCAGCTGTTGCCCTGCCCCCTTGAGAGCCCGGCCTCTACTGAGGCCTTCGGGCGCACAGAGCCCCCAGGGCAGCTGCAGCGCTGAGACCCTCTCGGGGATTCCGCCTGCCACTCACCGGAGCTAGCGACCCCCTGCTCTGCCCTGCGCCACCCCCCGCCGCCCCCAAGAGGAAAAAGGGGACTCGCTGCCAGGGCAGCCCCGCTCCTCCCCGCAGACCCAGCCCAGCCTGGAGCGTCCTGGCCGAAGCGCCCACTTGGAAACTAACCAGCGCGCAAGCAGCCCCGTGCGCTTCTCCAGCCCAGGAGCCAGCGACCCCTCCCCACGTCCCGGCATATCCCCTCCCATCCAGCCTCAGCCCAGGCGCTGCCTCCTCCTGCGCACCGGGGGAAGGGAGAGACAGCACGATCCCCCCACCGCTGGGTGGGACCCCCCGGGAGCGCTCGGGCGCTGCCCCGCGCCGTAAGCTCCTACCTTCGAAGTCGGAGATGATGCCCTCCAAGTGCGCGTTCACCGCCGGGTCTGACATCGCGGCGCGCTGCCCCCACCCCCTCCCCAAATAAAGCCCCCGGCCGGGGGTGGCTGCGCTGCGGCCAAACTCCTGTCGAGCCCCTGGCCGGCCCCACAGCACGATCCCAGCGACCGCGGGCTGGGTTCGCCGCTGAGCTCGCCGGAGCCCCTCTGGGGCCCCCTCCCGCTCGCAGGCTCGGGCTGAATGAATGGAGGAAGGGCAGAGGGAAGGAGCCCTCCCAGCTTGCTCACACACACCCAGGGCACAGTCCCAGCCCCAGCCAGTGCGAGCGCAGCCCAGCCTCCCCTCCTCGCACTGGCTGCTCGGCACGCCCGTCAAACCTGCCTCCCGGCTCGGAGATCAGGGGCACGCAGCCGCCTCGCCACCCCCCGGCCCTTTGGAGAGGGGCAAAAACAGAGCGGGAGGGCGGCGATCGCTCCCCGCGAAAGTGCAAGTGAGTCGTGCCGGTGTTTGCCAACACGCTGTGCAAGGCGAGCCGGCCGGGGCGGGCTAGCAAGGGCCCAGGAGCTAATCTGGGTGGAGCTGGGGTGAGGGCGGCTGTTACAATTGGGGGCGCCCCTCACGCACTTCCTGTCACCGGGAGAAATCACCTTCTGCCACTATGGACAGTGAACATGCCACCCTGCAGCCCCTTTCTGGAGGAAGGGACTCGTGCTGTGCCCAGTACTGACAAAGGCTTTCCCCACTGCTTCTGTACCCCCCCTTTATTTCTGCCAGCCTCCCTGTATTGCCACACTTCTCCCCACCACTTCTGCCTCTACTCTTCTCCGTCCCCTCTTTGTTTCAGGTTTGGTCTACTGGTGCCAGTAACTAAAATGGGTTTAGACACTGATTTAACCACCTGTAGTTAAACCGGTGCAATTCCCTCATGCGGATATACATCAGTTAAATTCAGGAGAATAAGCTATGGTGCTATAACCAGCTTAGCCGCAACCACGCTGGGGAAGGATGGTAGAAAACCATAGCCACCATAGAATTAGTTCAGTCAGGGCAAACAATGGGTGTAGAGTGGGCCTTAAGGACTGTACCAATTCAGTGAATTAAACCAGTGCAACTTTAGTTCATAGACAAGGCCTCATGCTTTCCAACCTTCTTTGGATTACACAGGACCTTCTTCCTTTGCTTTAACTCCGCAATTCCCCCTTGTACTCCCTCCTCCAACAGCATCAAGCCCTGCTGGCCAGTAACAGCCTTTCTGTAGGAGAGACCCTTATGATCCACTCACTCTAACTGGTTAGAATATGCCCATCACTGTAGCATCAGTGCATGTTCCTGCAGCTGATCAGAGATTGCTACAGAGCAGTTAGACATCATGATGCTGCATCTCCCTGGGGACTGAGTCTTCCGCAACTAGGTGGTTTCAGACTGATATACTCTCGCCCTGGAGCCCGGGTGCAGCTTCTGACTCCGTTTTGTCACTCTCTGCCTCCTCTCTTCTCGGATTGTGCATCTCGCCCCATATGTATGTTGCCCCTCCCCTTCTGCTTTCCTCTTCCAGCTGTGACTCAGATACTACAACCTTTACTCAGACTGGGTATAACCGTATATGTAACCCCAGAGAAGGCTACTTCTCAGCACGTTCTGTTCCATTCTAGGTAGAGTCTTACTCTGAGCTCTTCACCCCGTAGCATCTGAGTAGGGGTGGCAGAATCTGGCCCTTTGTCTTGTCATTCTCCCAACCAATGATTCCCCCAGAATTGTTTTGACTGTGCTACCCTAACTCACTGAATTTGTTCAGAGACAGTAGCAGGAAAAGTAGCATAAAACAGACCCAATGTAACTCTTTTTCTGCTAGGCCATGAGGGAAGCGATGTGAAAAGGAGCAGGCTGGGTATAACCCTCCATTGCTGCAATAGGGGCACATCTGCAGATTTATTTTATTTTTAAATTTTTAATGACTTTTTCCCCCCAAACACCGAAGAGACTTGTCCTAGCACACGGAAACCCAAAAGCAAAACAAACTGGCCCAAAGCTGTCTACAGCTACAGGAAATCCAAAAGGCAAATGAGTAAAGGGTGAAAAGCACAGCTGATTTCCACTGCTGTTCAATCCAGGACTTCACTGAGTGATGTTCAGTTGCTGATTTGATGACATTGGTTGTGCCCTAGCATGTAACAGAGCAGACTACATGAACCAAACAAATGGATCGCCAGTCTAGATTGGGTATTTAACACTGCTGGTTTTAAGCCATATGAAAGCAGCAGCAGAAAAGGTGATTTGTTTTTTACCCAGTTTTAATAATCTGAAGTTACATGGAAGGACTTTCTTAAAAAAAAAAGAAAACCATGATTGTTTAAACAAGCTGACTAATGCACCCTTTAAAACAGCAATATGGTATTTTAAGCTACAAACAGCTTGTCAGACATTACAGCCTCCCTTTAAAAAGAATAATGCTTGTGTCTTGAATTCTTTACACGGAACTGGTAAACCACAAACAGTTCAGAGAGGTTCGCACTTTGCCTCCTTGCCATCGCAGGTTTAAAAATAATGTAGATACTTATTGCATTGATAACACGTGAGATTGCTCAAAAATACATGAGTGCAACTTTCTTTGGAAGCCCATGTTAAATTAGCCCAGTTATACATTCCAAGTGCGTTAGACAACGGCATGAGCTCACATGGGTTTACAGCTCGAATTGCCTTTCTTGTGATGCTAATCTCACATCCTTAGTGGGCCCTTGCCATTTGCAGATCTACACTGTCTTTGGGGAAAGGAAACTCTTGTTACATTATACAGAATCCAATGCTGCTGACCTGTACCAGTGGCCTTGGCACCAATTTTGAAAGGAAGCTTTTGCTTCCTTCTTGTATGGTGCTAAGGTGCAGAGGTTATATCCACAATCCATTTTAAGTGGACAAAAAAAGGCCCAAACACAGAGTCTGAGATTTACAATTGGCTAGTATAAGACAGTGATTTTCAACCTTTTTTCATTTGCGGACTCCTAAAAAAATGTCATATGGAGGTACGGACCCCTTTGGAAATCTTAGACGTTGTCTGCAGACCATGGATCCAGGTTGAAAACCATTAGTAGAGAAATGTTGCCTTGCTAAGACTGATGGAGAATTCTCCCAGTATGTCATAAACAGATAGCTAAGGGTTAATGTCTCTTTCACCTGAAGCACCTGACCAGAGGACCAATCAGGAAACCGGATTTTTTCAACTCTGGGTGGAGGGAAGTTTGTGTCTGAGTCTTTGTTTTCTGCCTGCCTGCTTTCTCTGAGCTTTGGAGAAGTAGTTCTACTTTCTAATCTTCTGTTTCTAAGTGTAAGAACAAAGAAATCAGATAGTAAGTTATATAGTTTCTTTTCTTTGGTATTTGCATAAATATAAGTGCTGGAGTGCTTTGATTTGTATTCTTTTTAAATAAGGCTGTTTATTCAATATTCTTTTAAGCAATTGACCCTGTATTGTATCATCTTAATACAGAGAGACCATTTGTATGTATTTTTCTTTCTTTTTATATAAAGCTTTCTTTTAAGACCTGTTGAAGTTTTTCTTTACTTCAGGGAAATTGAGTCTGTACTCACCAGGGAATTGGTGGGAGGAAGAAATCAGGGGAGATCTGTGCGTTGGATTTGCTAGCCTGATTTTGCATTCCCTCTGGGGGAATAGGAAAGTACTTTTTGTTTCCAGGATTGGGAACAGAGAGGGGGAGCCACTCTGGTTGGATTCACAGAGCTTGTGTCTGTGTATCTCTCCAGGAGCACCTGGAGGGGGGAAGGGAAAAAGGATTATTTCCCTCTGTTTTGAGACTCAAGGGATTTGGGTCTTGGGGTCCCCAGGGAAGGTTTTTCAGGGGGACCAGAGTGCCCCAAAACACTCTAATTTTTTGGGTGGTGGCAGCAGGTACCAGGTCCAAGCTGGTAACTAAGCTTGGAGGTTTTCATGCTAACCCCCATATTTTGGACGCTAAGGTCCAAATCTGGGACTAAGGTTATGACAGAGCTGTATAACCTGAGTTAGATTGAGATGAGCACTGCTAATGGTCATAAGCCTCTGGTGACTTGTCATGATGGGGGTGGGGATGGAATACAAATTAAAAAAAAAGTGAGCAAGCAAAGAAAGAAAAAAATACGGAAAAAAAACAACCCATGGCCCTCCAAGGGGCTGAATAGTGCCTGTGAACCACACAGTGCTCTCACTCCCATTGAATTCAGTGTGAGGGGAGACCGCTGAGACCCGCAGTGAGCCGGGTCCGTTGTTTGGAGTCTGATGTTACCCTCCGAAATACGTCACTCAGGCAATAGTGTTGTACTGTGATGGAATCTGTGTTTTTGAGATGGGGAAGGGGTCAGGGAATAGGGAGTGAACTAGCTAGTGGAAAAACCTGCTAGTTTGATACATTTTTAATGCCAATTATCTCAGTGACGACAGAGCCAGAGCCTGGACTCATAGCTTCTCTGGGAAATACAGCTCTTGCAATACAGAGGGAAACAGCTTCCAGAACAGAGATAGGCACAGGGAGAGTCCATAAATACAGAGATAGGGGAAATGAAGTCATCAACAGGAAATCAAAACCCTTTCTCTCTGTTTATTTGGTAAAATGATACCTATTGTGGAGGAAATGGGAAAATTTCCACTGCCTCACACTGCACAACCTGGGCGAGGGGGAGAGACGAGGGGAAGAGGTTTGTATGGCCACATTGCAACTTGTTGCTTTCCAGATGATTCCTTTTTTTTCCTCCATTCCCTTAGAGAATTACTTTTCATATAAGGCTGCTAAATGCCATCTGTTCTATTAATAGCACACTGAGTGATGCACAGAAAAGGAATATTAGAAAAGCTAACATGGCATGCAGCCTACTCAGACTTGGGGTATGCCTACACTGCAATTAGACTGCAGCACCTGGCCCATGCCCGCTGACTTGGGCTAAGGGACTGTTTAATTGCAGTGTAGATGTTAGGGTTCCTCCCTCACTGCAGGGTCCTAGAGCCCAGGCCCCAGTTGGAATGTCTTCACTGCAATTAAACAGCCCCTTAGCTCGAGCCCGAGTCAGCTGGCATGGGCCAGCCACAGGTGTCTAATTGCAGCATAGATATTCCCATAAACATTGAATAAAACCCCAACTGGTAATGCTTGTGTGGGTTTGATTTAAGCTGTGAGGAAAGTGACCAACATCTGAGCTAAGGCTGCCGCTGTCACTAGCACAGGGGTGTGAGAACAGTGAATGAATTATATACCAGATGGGCTGTAACCACTGGGCACAATGAGAGGACTGGAGAAGGAAGAGGCGGCTTTCATTTGGAATGGTTTTGCTTTTGTTGGGTTAAGATATAGAGCTGTAGATTCTTAGCAGACTTGATATCTCCTCCCTTCCTCTATACAGCTGTCCTCATCTCTTCCTAGTTTCCAATCTGCCCCTAAACTCCTTGAATGTCAGATTTATTCCTATGGTCTCCCAGATCTACCCGGTCTGCTAGGATTGGTGGGAAGGTTGACTTTGTCTAATGGACAAACTCAGCTATCTTAACATAATCTCAGCTATGCGGTTGCTTTGCATCAGTCTGCACCACAGAAGGTATTGAGGAGATGGGTACCCCACATTTAATCTTTGCTGGTAATAAAGATGAGGTGCTGTCAACAGATCACTAGGCCCAGATGAGGGCATCTAGAGCTGTGATGGAATTTGGAAATGAAGAGACTGAGGTGCTAACCCCGATATGCAATCTCTCATTGAAATCAACTACCAGGATAGCAAATAGCAAAATAAATAAATAAAATGCTAGGGATGAGCAAAAAGGATTGGATCCTCATGTTTATGGATAACAAGAATATCCAGATTTACAATAGTAAATATTATAAAACTAACAGGAGTTTTAGAAGGGAGGTAAATGCTCATGCCAAACACTAGCTGGCCAGGGTTAGGAGACAGCTTTCCCTGGGGCAGTTTATCCCATCACTGCCTCTCCTCTAGTGCACCTTCTTGCACCTTCTTCTGAAGCACCTCTTACTGGCCACTGGCAGAGTCAGAATTCTGGACTGGATGGACCTTGGGTCTGATCCATTATGGCACTTCATATATTTGTGGAGTTTAAGACCAGAAGGGACCATTTGATCACCTAGTCCAGGGGTTCTCAAACTGGGGGTCGAGACCCCTCAGGGGGTCACGAGATTATTACATGGGGGGTCATGAGCTGTCAGCCTCCACTCCAAACCGAGCTTTGCCTCCAGCATTTATAATGGTGTTAAATATATAAAAAAGTGTTTTTAATTTATAAGGGGAGGGGGTCTCACTCAGAGGCTTCCTATGTGAAAAGGGGTCACCAGTTAAAAAGTCTGAGAGTCACGGACCTAGTCTAACCTGTATAGCACAGGCCATCAAATTACACTCAGTTACTCCTGTATTGAGCGCAATAACTTGTATTTGGCTAAAGCATCTTCCAAAAAGAAGCCAGTATCATTCTCACGCATGCCATATCTGGAGCGAATGTTGTGATGGCCAAAATTATAACAGGATTCAAAAAAGAGTTAGATAAATTCATAGAGGATAGGCCCATCAATGGCTATCAGCTAAGATGGTCAGGGATGCACCCCATACTCTGGGTGTCCCTAAGCCTCTGAGCACCAGAAGCTGGGAGTGGATGACAGGAGATGGATCACTTGATGATTATCTGTTCTGTTCATTTCCTCTGAAGCACCTGGCACTGGCCACAGTTGGAAGACAGCATACTGGGCTAGATGGATCATTGATCTGACCCCATATGGCCATTTTTCTGTGGTAATATCAACTCCCTCCTCCTACTTACTACTCTCCTATTTATACATCCAAGGTTTGCACTAGCCCTTTTTTGCCCCATTCTATAGATATGGCCTCTATTCCTTGTTCCTAAGAGTATGACTTTGTCTTTGACTGCATTAAAACACATTTTGTTTGGATGTGCCCAGTTTACCAAGCAATCCAGATTGCTCTATATGACTTCCTGTCTTCAGCATTATTTACCATTCCGCCAAGCTTTGTGTCACTTGCAATGTTCCTGCGTTATGATGTTTCACAGGCCCCAGAAGTGGTTGCTGGGACTTGTGAACATCCTACAAGTGCAGCCTGCAAGATACAGGAGCCAAGTTAAAATCAGTATAATCCAACATAACATAAGAACGGCCATACTGGGTCAGAGCAAAGGTTCATCCAGCCCAGTATCCTGTCTGCCGACAGTGGCCAATGGCAGGTTCCCCAGAGGGAGTGAACCTAATAGGTGATGATCAAGTGATCTCTCTCCTGCCATCCATCTCCACTCTCTGACAAACAGAGTCTAGGGACACCATTCCTTACCCATCCTGGCTAATAGCCATTAATGGACTTAACCTCCATGAATTTATCCCTTAATATCTGGGACAAAGCAGCAGCTCTGAGCCTCGTTCTCCATAGTAGAAGTCCTTTGCTCATGCTATCCCTACTGTCAGGAACTGGGTGCCTCCTGGCTCTCTTCAAATGCTTTCTCCAGACCTGTCTTTTCTCTCTGGTCTATGACTCCCAGCTCTTCTCTTAAAAAGCAACCAATCAAATCTGACCACTTAAACCAGCCAGTTCTTTTTGTGATCAGTCGTTCTCCCCCAGACTTAGTCTTTACTGGCTCTCTAGCCCTGCCATGCTATAGTTACAGATGCTACCTGTAAGTTGTATTGTAATCTACATACTTTACAAAGATAACTGGATTTCCTGGTAAACTGGAAACTTTCCAGTTTGGCAAGGCATCCCACTGACCAAGCCAGCCACATTAAGACCAATATAAAGAAAATCACAGTTGCAATATCATCAGTTGGCTGGCCAGCAACCTTCCTACACAGCAAACTTTCCCCCCTGGTTCCTCTGAATTCAGGGGCCCACCTGACTCTGTGCTGGGCCCCAAGATATCTCCAATCTCCCCAGTCAATTGTGTGCATCCTCACTCACGCTGGAGGCTGAGTTTTCCAAAACCCATGGCAATCTTCTTTCTCAGAAGCAGCTAGTACTGGCCAGTGTCATTAATTGGATATTGGGCTAGATAGATCTCTGGTGTCATGCAGGCTGAGCAATTCCTGTGCTCCAGATCCTGCAGCTGCACAGCGATGGGGAGGAGATGCCAGGGACCATGGCATGGTAGAGGACTGCCCAGACAGCTGTATTACAAAACAGGGGCAGGGAGGAGTTACATGTCACACTGCAAGTACATTGTCTTCTCTAAACCCTTCGGAGCCCCTCCTTATTGCTCTCACAGTCTGCTCCCACCTCGAACGCCAGGCTCATTTGCAGCGGATGGCCTGAGTCGTGGCTAAATGAATCCTGGAGGCATGTTTTTAAAATTATCCAGCAAACCGTAGCAGATAATTAATCCGCATCTCCCTCTTTTTCCTCCCCTGGCTCTAATTAGAAAATGGAACCCTTTGAGGGGACCCGCCGTTCACATCGGGCTGTCAGACGCCTCCCCTGCTGAGCTGAATCTGCAGCTGTTCCATGATGAATCAGCCCTCAACAGCTTTCCAGGCCAGGGCTCCCATTCTATAGGATTCAGAGTGGTAGCCATGTTAGTCTGTATCAGCAAAAACAATGAGGAGTCCTTGTGGCACTTTAGAGACTAACAAATTTATTTGGGCATAAGCTTTCCTGGCAGGAGCGGCGCCAGGGTTTTTGGCGCCCTAGGCGCAGGGCCGGCTCGCCGGTCCTGCAGCTCCGGTGGACCTCCCGCAGGCGTCCCTGTGGACAGTCCGCTGGTCCTGCGGCTCCGGTGGACCTGCCACAGGCGTCCCTGCGGACAGTCCGCTGGTCCCGCGGCTCCGGTGGACCTGCCGCAGGCGTGCCTGTGGATGCTCCACTGGAGCCGTGGGACCAGCGGACCCTCTGCAGGCATGCCTGCGGGAGGTCCACCAGAGCAGCCTGCCGCCCTCCCAAATCCTGGTGCCCTAGGCGACCGCCTAGGTCTCCTAAATGGAAGCGCCGGCCCTGTTTCCTGGGCTAAAACCCACTTCATCAGATGCATAGAGTGGAAAATACAGTAGCAGGTATATACACAGTACATGAAAAGATGGGAGTTGCCTTACCAAGTTGGGGGTCAGTGCTTATGAGACAATTCAATTTCCATAGGAAGAACACACCAGCCCCTGTGCCCTACAGGGAGAAGGCGAGGGCTCAGAATGCTCTGTAGCTCCCCATATGGCTGATGTAGGAGCAATGCTGCCTGATCCATCCTGTCTGTTTTGGTCAGATCAGCGGCAGTGAAGTGGAAAACCAAGGAGAGAGGGGGCTTTTTAACTGTCAGGGGGCAGAGGCGTGAGGAGCCCAGGTGACTTCACTGCTCCTTAGCTGCTCTCCCTCACCAATGAACACTGGAAGATAGAGCCAGCACACAGGAAAGCTTTCCTGCCCATTCCAGCCCCTAGCCAGAACTAGGATCCCTACCAAATCCAGTGCAGTGAATGCAAACACACACATCATCCAATGGAATCTTAAGCCAGCTGCTTAGGGAACAGGGAAGGAAAGGTTTGCAACTTCCTAGAGAAGGAAGGAAGGAGTATCATTAAATTGGGCTGGGCTTCCTTTCTAACTGGGCTTTAAATGCCACTACAGTCAGTGAAGTGACTACAGAACTGGCCATTGTCCATGCATCCATGTGCACCCATCATGTGCTCAGATTTCGGTTCACTACAAAGTTTCGGCTCACAACACCCCTAGGAAGAAGCTCTGTGATCTCCTTTTTACAGGTGGGGAAACTGAGGGAGAATGTGTTCGTGTTAGAGATTTTCAAATGGGGTCAGCTGCATCTGAGTAGGGAGCTCTTCTGAACATCTGGTCCTTATTCAGGTACCTACATGGAGCTGAGCTTTTTGGAAAGCCTGGCCCTGGCTGTGGGTGCTGAGCATTTCAAAACGTGACCCTGAACTCCTCTGAAACTCAGGACCCAGGAATGAATTTAGCCTGAAACAAAACACGTGCTACTAAAATACAGTTACAGCAAGAAGAGTGACTCTGTAACAATGATACTTATTTTCCATCAGTGTTTCCAGATCAAATTTGCTCACTTAGTCAGAGAATCAAGCTGTGCCTTTTCTCTTCCATGTGTACATACATGCACACCTGATCTTGCCAACAATATGCAAAGAGCCAAGTCTTCCTCTTGTGCAACTTGGAATAATTCCCTTGATTTCAATGAAGTCGCTCTGGATTTACACTGGTGTAATTGAGATGAGAATCTGGCCCTAAACCTATTTGCTTCAGCAGGATTTATACTGGATTTACATGGTGTAAATGAGACTGGAGTCTGGAATTCAGACTTGAGTCTCAGTCTTGCTACCCATACGCAGACAAAACTCTTTTAGACTTGAATGGCAGTTTTCCCATCTCAGGACTGCAGGATTGGACCCTGAGCTGCCAGTTCTGTTTAACAAGAGCTTGCCCTGCTGCAGCTACACTGTCTCTGGCAGCAGAAACCTTGTTTGTGCCAGCAACCTGAGCAGATGTGACATGGAAGATGCGAGGAGCACAGGGGCCCAGTTTTACAGACTATAATGGAACACATGGGGGTCAGCAGTAGCATGCCAGGAGGCAAGGAGAGTGGCCTACAGCCCAGTGGGCTCCATACAGGAACTCTGCTGCTGACACGGACACGAAGTGCCCCCCCTCCCCAAGCGACGCTCCCAGCAGCACTCAGAGCCTTATTGACCTGAATGAGCAATTTGTCCATTTACACAGAGCGACCCGTGTGCACTTAATGAGTTTGCTATTGACCACACGGACCTCATGCTGCAAACACATGAGTCACTCATGGCATCAGTGTCAGAGCCCAGCTGGAAGCATTTCACGTGGAGCCATCAATTCCGGCTATTGTGTGCATCGAGGAGCTGGGAAACAAAAACACCGTCTGAAGCTCGTGCTGAGGGACACGCTGATCTCCCCAGCTTCACCAGAACACGGACACTCCAGCAGAGCCAACTCGGCAGTGTTGACACCACATGTTTGCTGCTTCCCTTAGCCCAAGAGAGACCTGCACCACTAGGCTACTGGCTCAGGGAGAGGGCAAATAGGCTAAAGATACCATTGCCATGCCTCTTGGGAGGTAGGTTGAGAGACTTAAGTGCTTTGAGATCCTTGAGTGGAAGAGGGAGTGGAAATGCCACTTATGATTCTATCTACCCAAACCCTGTGGCCTTCAAGGTTAAATAAGGTCAGTCTGAAACTCTCCTCCAGCTTGTTTATTTTCAGCTCAGCGCTCGTTATAAAAGTTCCGTTTAAGGTGCAGCCTTATTGGAGGCTGGCTTTTCACAACAAAGGCCAAGCGTGCTCTCCCACAAGGGGAACTAGCTGACAATGCATCATGCTGCGCAAGTAGAAATAATGTAGGGGCTACCCTACATTACAAGACGCAGGCGCAAAACTCAGCAGGGCAAGGATACCTGAACCCAGAGGTCCAAACCCTTCCTTGGCCCCTGAGGAGTTTCTCTCTCTCTCTCTCTCTCACACACACACACACACACACTCTCTCTCTCTCTCTCACACACACACACACCCTATGTCTCCCCTCATCAAGCCTTCCCCTGCAGCTGTCGGAGGCATCTGACTGTCAGAAGTGGCTGGGCCATTATCTCGAGCGAGAGGAGATGTCCTCACATTCCCAGCAGGAGATATTGTGCGTGTCTTTCTGCTTGTGGAGGGAAAGGACAAGGGGGAGGGACGTTAGTTTGGGACCCTGGTCCCCAGGCCACTTTGGCTCCTGAAAACTTCTCGGCAGCTCCTAATTAGAGAGGGCTCCGAGGAAGAAATGAGCCAGTGTAACACATATGCTTTGCTGCCAGATGTTTCTCCCTCTGCTTTGCAGCTGGTCTCTAGCTGAGTGCTTCCGAGCTCCTTCCTTCAGGATAAGGAGGCGATGTAGGAAGAAGACGGCTCTCTATGCTGAGGTGCTGCAGAGATTACCCTTGGCTACTCCAGTTTACACAACAACCCATGCCCCTATCTCTCCTCCCACATACACAGCCTAGTCTTTCCTCTCTCTGCCTGTCTGTCGCCCACCCTTCCCTCTGCGCTCCTTCTCAAGTTACACCAGGCTGCTAGGCGGTAGTGCAATGCTCTTTTCCTATCCAGCTGGGTATGTCATTCCAGAGAGCAGCACACAAACCAGTCGAGGAGTCAGCCTGTGGAGATGCTGCCCCAGCAGCTCCATCAGCAGTGTGCTCGTGACCTTTTCAACCCAGAACTTTTCCAGTCATAAATACGCCAGCAAATGGCTGGAGAGTTTCCTCTTTTATGGCTCCCTACTGCTTTACCATGAGGCTGTTTCCAGTGGTTCCTGCTACATATACCAGTCCTCGCTTGGCTTCTCCCCACCCTGCAGAGGCTCCAGTGATGTTCCAAGCCCCACATGGCATCTATGGGCCCATGAAGATCTTAGACACAAACTGCAGGCTGCCTGATCCAAAGTTTGAGTCAATGGGAGTGCAATTGAGTGGAGCAGGCCCTGAGAGCAATGGTATCTCCTCAACCGCTTTTCCTTAAAGATTTTTTTTTAGAAAAAAACATCCAAAGAGCCGATAAGAGCAATTCCTCAGTTATGTACCCACCCAGCTTCCTCTGCAAGAGGCAGACAGAATAAAGTTACAAGGCACGGTACTATCATGGTAGCTTTACCTTAGTAAGAAAGTAAAAAAAGCAAGAGTAGGGGAAAAAAAGTGAAAGGAAGAGAAAAATAAATCAGTCTTTCCTCTCCTGCAAGCACCTCCCACCCACGATCTCCAAGGCCTTTTCAAACACTCGTGAAGCAAACCTCCTAGCACCTTGCTGAGAAACAGCCTGATCCTCCTTAAGCAGATCGGGGAAATGAGGTGCAGGGAGGGTTTGTTCTGTGTTTGTACAGCACCTAGCACAATGGGGTCCTGGACGTGGGCTCTTAAGCCCTGCTGCAATATAAATACCCATAATCAAGTGACTTGCCCCAGGCTGCTCAGTGAGCAGTTGTAGAGCCGAATCAGAAATCAAGTCTCCTGGTTTTCAGTCCTGTATTTTAAGCACTAGACCGTACTTCCCCTCTGCAAAACAGCGTGAGGCCAGATAAGCAAAAGGAACAGGGTTAGTGTGGGAAACTCTTACATATGGTCCTGTGTATAACTCTTCATGGTGGTGCCAGACCATCAACATCTGCCACTCCTGGTAGGGACCGGTATCAGTAAGAACCAAATGCCAGTCGTAATACAGTCTTTTTACCTGCCCATCAGAGTGTGCAGCCTGTCGGTTCATTCATGCCCTCTGGTTAACACCACTCACCCCCACTAGTTCATCTGCAAATGTCTTTCACCTGCAGCTGGGCACACCTGCCTCACACAGTGCACAAGCAGCTGCTGAGTGCCCTTCAGCTGTTTAAAATCCTGCAGCATGAGTGAGATTCCTGGCAACCACTGAACTTTGCTCTGCCTCCAGTTCAAACTAGCCCCAAACCACGGTGTGTGCATCATTAGGAGTGCAGTAATAAGTGTCTAGATAGGCAGGATCCCAGCAATCCACACAAGCCAGCCAATCCCTCCAACAGCTGGTCACTCTCCACCTCTGCTCTGCACTTGTGCACCTACGCCCATCCCCCCTCGAGGGAAAGTGAATCTTGGAAGCCTTGTCAGCACAGAACTTCCGCGCCCACGCTAAGCAAGAGGAGCTAGACTATTTCCTCTCCCTTGCAGCCTCTTGAATCTTTGCTCTCTGGTGCAGCCAATGTCTGTGACATTGGAGCAGCAGCTTCCTTCTGGCACTCAGCCAATGGTGAAAGCCAGCCTTTGCCCTGCAAACTTCTTGTTATGAGTATCCTCGCTCCAGCTGCTGCACAAGTAACATCTGTCAAAGAGTCTGTCAGTCAGAAGCTGGTGTTCACTGATACTGGATGTGGACAAAGGCAAGTGGTCCATGATGCTGTGGGTGCAGGAAGCCATGGGGCATGTCTGATAAATGTAGGGTTACCAGATAGCAACTGTGAAAAAATGGGACAGGGAGTGGAGGTAATAGGCCCCTATATAAGAAAAAGCACCCAAAAACGGGACTGTCCCTTTAAAAATGGGACATCTGGTCACCCTAGATAAATGGCTTGTACAATAGGATCTCAGAGTTACCAACACGAGGGTTATGAACTGACCTGTCAACCACACACCTCATCTGGAACTGGAAGTATGCAATCAGGCAGCAACAACAAAAAGCAAACACAGTACAGTGCTGTGTTAAATGTAAACTACTAAAAAAATAAAGGGAAAGTTAAAAAAAAGTTTTGACAAGATAAATAAACTGTTTCTGTGTTTGCTTCATTTAAATGAAGATGGTTAAAAGCAGCATTTTTCTTCTGCATAGTAAAATTTCAAAGCTGTATTAAGTCAATGTTTGGTTGTAAACTTTTGCAAGAACAACCAGAACGTTTTGTTCAGAGTTACCAACATTTCAGAGTTACAAACAACCTCCATTCTGGAGGTGTTCCTAACTTTGAAGTTCTACTGTATTTTTGCTTGGGTGGGCATGACACATTGCGCCCATCTAGGCAAAAATACAGACCATTTAGCAGGCCAGCCAGTGGTCAATGGAGGGGACCCACAGTGGGAAGGAGAGTACTTGATGATCTGGAGAAGGAAAAACTATACTCAGGAGAAAGCATGTTCCCTGTGGCTTGGGACTGTAGTCTAGTCAGGGCCGGCTCTAGGCACCAGCGAACTAATCATGTGCTTGGGGCGGCACATTTGCAGGGGCGGCATTCCGCCCATTTCTTTTTTTCTTTTTTTCTTTTTTTTTTTTGCTTTGGATGTTAAAAGCCTAGAGCTGGTCCTGGCAGCAGCAGCGCGTCATGTGAATGGGGCGCCCTGGGGCTGCTGCGGTTCGCGCCATGTGGGAGCAGCGCCCGCACCTTGTGGCTGGGCTGGGCAGGCTCCAAGAGCCCAGGGCTGGGGTGGGGGGCAGCCAAAAATTGTTTTGCTTGGGGCGGCAAAAAACCTAGAGCCGGCCCTGAGTCTAGCATGGTGACTTGGGATCTGTCTGCAAGATCCCCTGAGTCCCAGGTTAGAGCCCTAACCACTGGCACACCCTTCCTCCCTCCAAACAAAAAGGTTGTAGTAAGTTGAGTCCCGCATGCGTGTAGACGTGAAGCTATGTCCAAGCAAACCTCCCAGATATGCCCCCTCTTCCAGCCTTCTGTGGTAAAGGAGACAGGCACCGTTTATAAAGGGAGTGTAACTGAGAAGCACATGCTAGCCAGACCGCATTATACTAATGGGCCGGTTCCATACTTCTCAGCTAACGGGTTCCCCAGGCAGCTGTAAGGCAGTAATCCACTCTGCATGGCCAATGGAGCAGGGCCAAACCCAGCGCATGTCGAGGTGTTGCTACCGAGCTCTGACTCTGAGTAGCCCGTCCACAGGACGTCAGAGATGGCGAGACCCAGGGAAGAGTAGGGACATTGTAGCGGGGTGGTTACCTGCTCCTGCCCTTCGGGGCTTAAAACAGCCCAGGAGAGGGCTGTAGCTGGGGCAAGAAGCCTGGGCTGTTTGAGAGAAAGCAGGCTCAGCTGTGGCCAGGTCCCAATCAGGCCCAGCTGGCCCTTATAAGAGGCAGTGAGCCAGAAGCCCAGACAGTCTCTCTCTGCCTGCAGAGGGAGAAGGACCTGGCTGCAGGGAGCTAGACAAGGTACCTAGAGTGGAGCAGGGCTGAGGAAAGGCAGAGGAGCTGGGGAGCTCCAGCCTGGAAAGCCCCAGGCTATAGCCTAGCAGAAGGCAAGAGGTACTGGGGGTTGCAGGGGGCAGCCCAGGAATAGGCAAAGGCAGCAGGTCCAACCTCTTTGCCTATGATGAGTGGCTGATACTGCAGTCTGCCCCAGTGAATGGGGACTAGATGGAGACTGGGCAGTAGCCAATACTGAGGCAAAGTGGGGATAGTGGGGTGGGGGTTCCCCTGGGATGGGGAGACCCAGTGAAAGGGGCACCAGGGTCCTGGGAGGGACATGGGGGCCAGTAGCTGGAAGGTGGATCACCGGCCTGCAGAGGGTGCTCTGGGTGCTGGATGAGCTAATTCCCTGGATGACCAGGAGGAGGTGCTGCTGGGTGAGTCTGCACGTCTACAGACACCAAGAGTGAAGGTGGCTGCGTATCTCCCCGGCAACCAAGCTGTCCCCAGATTGTCAGGTCTCAGGGCAGGGACCTTCGCTTTCTACTGGCTTGTGAAGTGCATCATGCGCCTAGGGTAATATTTATACAATCGGCTGACTCTGCACAGTGCCACATGAGTATGATGTGCATGGTCAGAGGTGATTTTCCTTAGAGGCCCCCTGCAGCCCTGTCCCAGGCTTCAGGGGACTCCCCCATCCACACACACACAGATCGATCCACCACACCCCCCGCTCTACGGCTTAGGCTACTCTTTCCTGTTGAAAACCAATTCTTCCCACTCAGCAAAAGCAGCAAAGAATCCTGTGGCACCTTATAGACTAACAGACGTTTTGGAGCATGAGCTTTCGTGGGTGAATACCCACTTCCTCAGATGCATCCTCTCACTCAGAGACTCCCATTTCAGCACTCGCAGCCCCCACCAAACGGGAGCAGGGTGGTACCGAGAGAGAATCAAACCCAAGACTTCCACATGGCTGTGCTAAGGGCTTGGCTGCCCCTGGTTCCAACTGTTCTGGTTTTCTGCTCGCGGAAGTTCTTCGACTGGCACGAGCAGCTTTCTGCACATGCAAGAGCGAAGGGCTGTGGAAGCTGGCTCCCATAATGCAGAGGGGATCCTAATAAAGATTTGTGTGCTGTGAGATGACTGGCGGGGGTGGGGTGAAGTGGTACCCAGGAACCAGAAGGTCCATTGCAGTGTTTCCCCTGCAGTGGGGAAGGGAACAGCATAGAGCATGTGCAATGGAGGGAGGCAGAGCCCTGAGCCAGGTGAGAGATTTGGGAAGCAATGGAAGATAGGAGATGAAGCGAGATTTACAGCCCCACAACAGGAAGTGGAAAATGCTAAGTTGACATTCCATGCAACCCGCTAGCCAGGTTCTAACCCCTTGGAGTGAAACCAGAGAGATGGGCTGACTCTGAGGGCTTTGGAACCAGATAAAAGCCAAAGACACCAAAGCAGAGGATGCCCCTTAGTAAGAACTGGCCTGGCTTGTATGGGGGCGGGAGGGAAAAAGGCTTGGAATGGGGTAAGCCATGGGTTTGAAAACAGCTTCTAGCTTTGCTTCTGCAATGTGCTGTCACAAGCTGCTCTAGCCACCAGTGCTCTCTGTACAGGAAGCAGCTCCATCCATCAGCCCTCTAAATCAACCCCCCCTTGTTGTAGCTGTCTAATGTCTCGATTCCACATGTCTTGCTGTGGGCTTTGGAGTCATTAGCTTTGCTTTTGTTTCAGATGGAAGCTGCAGAGCCAAACTGCTCTGATAAGCAAGTCATGCATTGTCTGTCCCCTTGCAGTAACAGAGCAGTGCAGTTTCATCTCCACATGCATAGACCTGGTTACATAGCACATGCCCTGGTCACACCTTGGCCACTGGGCTCATCTGCAGGCAGCAAAGTGTATTTGGGCAAACGCCTGTCCTGATCAGGAGAACTTCTCAGTATCCCTGCACACCAGAATGCAGCACACAGGCATGGTAATGAGACAAGTGTAAGGGGCTCACTTGCATTAATCCCTCCTGAAATATCAAACATGTAGGGCAGGCTGCATTTGTTCAGTTACTGGCCTCAGCAGCCACCTCGTGCAATCCAGGTGACTTCCCCCACTGTCTCGTCATTATTATTTCATTGTTACATTGCAATAGCACCCAGAAGATCCAACCCGCCTCACAGCCCCATTGTGATACGGGCTTAGGGTGACCAGATGTTCCGATTTTATAGAGACAGTCCCGATTTTTTGGTCTCTTTCTTATACAGGCTCCTATTACTCCCCACCCCATCCTGATTTTTCACATTTGCTGTCTAGTCATCCTATAGGGGCTGTGCAAACACATAGACTCAGACAACCCTTGTTCTGAAGAAGTTACATTTGGATTGATTTTAACTTTTAATTGCCTTCTCCTAGAAAGAAATTGAAAAAGAAAACAATTGTGTGCATTACGCATTAGCCATGACCCTCCATTTGGACATACCAGTGAGACCCTCCTATACAGGGAAGGCTCTTTAACCATATTCAGCAGACTCAAGCCATTATCCTTAATCTCTGGAATGGAGATGCTTGGCTCAGGCACCCTAGCAATAGATCTTCAGCACATCTTGGAAGGCCAGTGGACACCACAGATGCCATCAGATTTCCAAAGGTTATTGCTAAAGTCTGCGAATGCAGATTCACTTCTGTAGCTGAAAGTTTCCAAATAAAGGTCCTGCCAATAATGCTTGCTCAGAGTTTATTGGAGAGGAGATCACTGCCAGCCAGCCAGAGCATAGTTCCAAGCCTCACTTCAAGACAGCAAACCCAAAGCAGCTCCACTTATATCACAAAGTACAATTTGACTCTTTGGTTATTAGTTTTTGGTGGGAAGGGATGGAATTATTTTGTTAAAACCTGTTTAACTCAAACAGCTAACAGTGAAAAGGGGTCGGGGGGAGCGACTGTCTCTGGAGGCCTCAGCATTTCATTGTCCAACTCAACTGAGGACTGAGACAAAAAGAAAAACACACTGGACTGGGAGTCGGTAAATTTGTGTTCAGTTCCTGGCTCTGCCACAGACTTCCTGTATGCTCTTGGTCAAGTTATTTAATCTCCCCACGCCTCAGTTTCTAAAGCTGTAAAATGGGGGGGGGAATAATTTCCCTACCTGACAGGAGGGTTGTGAAGAACAATTCAATGATGTCTGTGAGGCAGTCTCGTATGATGGTGATGAGGGCCACATAAGGAGATAGCTGCAGCTTGCGCATCAGACCGTTGTGGGCAGGGTCACTCTCCTATTTCTCCACCCTCCAAAAGGTCCTCCAGCAAATGAATGATGGGGAGTCCAGATATTAAAAAACCAACGGGAAGAGAAATCTTTTTCCTTTGTTACAAACACACAAACCCTTGAGACCAACTTTATCCATCATGAAGATGGGCTACAAATACATTAACAATTTTGAGTTTTCCTTTGCAGTTCATGATCCTGACCTCATGCAAATGTCCCTAGGCGTAAAGAGCAATACAAGTCACTTTTCACACTAAGAGGTGACAGCGGGCCATTTACTGGCTTCCTGGTTCTCTGCAGCATCCATCCTGTGGTGGCAGAATTCAGCAGGGCTCTTGAAGTGTCAAGATTCCATTGGATTGCTGGGAAGCACTAGGTAGATGGGGTGGCCTCAGGGCAGCTGCCATTCCAGCTCCTGTTAAGCCAGGCAGAACAAGTTAAAGGGACAGTTGCATGTACAGAGTCAAAGTTGACATAGGTACTTGGGGAGAAGGGCTCCCTCTTGGACACCTACCAGTCTGGAAACAGTTTTTAGGACCCCTGGGAATGGAACCTCTTGCACTGATGTTACCGTGGCCAAACAGGCCACTCCTTCTGTGACTGGACTTCACCAGAGTCCTTGGCAGTGCAATAAAAGGGGCATTTAGAAAAGTCACAAAGCCTCTTGAAAAAACCTTCCCGCAGTGAGGAGGAGAAGGAGCTGTTTTGCAGCCAAGCCCCCTATAAATAGGGTGATAATGATGTTTGCCTCAGATCAGAGGATGAATGTGGCTGCACTGCAACACCAAACCTCTCTGTCTGCTCAAAAAAGCCTCTTTCTTGCAGAGCTCATGTTTAATCCATGCTGGGAATCTCTCCTGCCAGCCATATTAAAGCACAGCAAGAGCTCTCACCTCATATCTATTTATACCTCCAGACACCCTATGAGCGGGGTAAGCAGTGGTGCAGATATCAAGAGTACCTACTGGTTGGCAAACACCATCTTGTTTTTAGCAGTCACTTACCTAGCTAGTCACTGTACAACATAGTCACTTAGCTAGTCACTGTGCAGTGATACAAACCCAAACCAGTGTCATCACATTATGTCATGTGCATCAGAAGTGACTGAAAGCTGTTAGCCTTTCAGAGCAGTTCAGCGGTCTACATGAAACAAGCCTCAGGCCAGATCCTAGGAGACCACCTGTCCACAGCCCAGCTGGTACAAACTGCCAGCATAGCAGAAAAGCCAAGGGAGACGACTGATCTGCAGCTCTTATCCCCAGAGGCAGGCAGCCCCACACAACACCATGTGTCATCTGGAGGAAGAGTGATTAACAGCTTGGCTTGAGCACCAAGATCCAGATTTTTCCCAAGGAGCTGGTGGTGAGATTTTCATGCACTCAGCACCCAGATTCAGGATCTAATGTTCAAAATAGCTCTGTTCCCGTTTGGGCGGCTAAAGTTACAAAAGTGCTCATCACCCAGCAGCTCCCCTCGTGACACATTGATGATCATGAGCAATGTTAAAACCCTACTCTCTGAGCCACTTATTTGTAGTCATAGCTATAAAGCCTACCTTAGCGGTGGGCATGTTTTTCTGGGCCGTTTGGGGGGAGGTGGTGTGTGTGATCTGGTGATAGGAAGATGGGGACTGATTTGGGGATTTTATATGGCAGCTGAATATATTTCGTGATAGGAATTTTTATCCTGGATATTATCAATGTTGTAAAGGGCAGGAGATTAGCACTATAAATCTAAATACATACTGTGGCATGAAATCTATCCATCTAAATGTGTTATAGATATAAAATGTATTCTGTTTATTTGCAAATCAGGTCCCAACATTTTAGGGCCTAATAGGAGAAAGGCAGTAAAATAAGCCAGGTTTTGCTCTGAAAACGTTGTGCAAGTCTCTGATGTTGGCTACAACAGAAGTGGTGACACAGCACTTACAGATTAAGCACAGGATCTTCACTCCTAGAGGACCAGACTTGTGTTCCTCAGTGCTTTTCCAGATAACACTCTTTCCTTTGCGCACAGTTTGCTAACAATAACTGTCAATCCCTTCCATCCACAACTTTCAACCTATGGTATTTCAAACACAGTCCTACTTGATCAGCTGCCAACAACAGAGACCTGCAATGGGACCGGGAGAATCGAAGAGGTGCTCAAGGTGAACTTTAAAGAAAACAATGTGACTGAACATCAAGATAAGGGTTGTTCTAACAGCAGCATCATATTCCTCTGCCTGCTAAGAATACTCTTTAGAGAGGTTTGGAATACTTATTTTGCCAGCCAGGTTATTACAGTCACACAGCAGTGTCTGCACCAGCCTCAGGAGTGTCCCTTTCATGACCTCTTTGTAGAATCTGATTGCATCACTCAGAAATTTTGATGCTCTCATGAGAAAATGCGGTTTTGCTTCACTTCTCACTTCAGCCTCCATTCCTAAGGAGATCCCTTTAATTCACACCTGGCTTCTCTCAGCTTAGTCCATTCCTCCACTGACCATAGCCAGTCTCAGGGCAATGTGGCAGCATGAGAAGAGATCACTATAGAGGTCATACACTCAGTTCAAGGTGGGAGATGGTGCTGGCTGAGGCCCTTATCCTGGAAATATTCAGACAGGAGAGCAGTCCTACTGAGGTTCAAAATAAGGCTCAACCATTCCTCATCATTTACCTATATTATGCTATGCCTCTTTGGACATATGGTATACAAATAGCCATCTATTTCATGTCATTCTTCTGTCAACAAGAAGAGCTGTAATAAACCTATGGAGAAATCGCTCCAGTATGTGTAAGGTTCAAAAGTTTTCTTAAGCAGCAGCCATAGTTCTTACAAACTAGAGGCCAAACCTTGAAGTCTGCACCCATTCCTTAGACAAAATTTCCATTTGCGTCAATTGTTCTGCCATTCTAACAGATGGGCAAGGCCTCTAGGCTTTTATAGACCTACGCCCCAGTTACTTTAGAGCAGTGGTGGGCAAACTTTTTGGCCTGAAGGCCACATCAGGGTTCCAAAACTGTATGGAGGACTGGGTAGGGAAGGCTGTGCCTCCCCGAACAGCCGGGTCCCTGCCCCCATCGGCTCCCTCCCACTTCCTGCACCCTGACTACCCCCCTTAGAGCCCCCGACCCTCCAACCCACCCTGCTTCCTGTCCCTTGACTGCCCCAACCTCTATCCACACCCTCGCCCTCTGACAGGCCCCCCGGGACTTCCACGCCTATCCAACCGCCCCCTGTTCCCGGTCCCCTGACTTCCCCAACCTCTATCCACACCCTTGCCCCCTGACAAGCCCCCCGGGACTCCCACACCTATCAAACCACCCCGTTCCTGGTCCTCTGGCTGCCCTACCCCCTAGCCACACCACTGCCCCGACAGGCCCCCCGGGACTCCCACACGTATCCAACTGCCTCTGCTCCCCATCCCCTGACTCCTCCCTCCAGAACCTCTGCCCCATCCAACCATCTCCTGCTCCCTGTCCCCTGATTGCCTGCTCCCGGGACCCACTGCCCCTTATCCAACCCCCCAGCTCCCCGCCCCCTTACCATGCCGCTCAGAGCACCAGGACTGGCAGCTGTGCCACCTGGCCGGAGCCAGTAACGCCGCTGCACTGACGCAGGAGCTCGCAGCCCCGCCACCCAGAGCGTTGATGGCACAGCAAGCTGAAGCTGTGGGGGAGGGGGACAGCAGGGAAGGGGCCAGGGGCTAGCCTCCCTGGCCGGGTGCTCAAGGGCTGGGCAGGAGGGTACCGTGTGCCAGATGTGGCCCACGAGCCAAAGTTTGCCCACCTCTGCTTTATAGTCCGACAGGTGTAGAGGGTAAAGATACATTATAATTGCTATACCGGAGCTTCCAGGAGTGACGTTCAGCATGGCTAGTCAACACTATCTTTGGAGAGACGCTCGGGAGTACGTATATAGGTGACAGCAAGCTGCAGATAATTCAGTCATGGCTAGTGAGCTCTCTACCCACTGCAAAATATTAAAGGCTAGGCATGACCAGGATGGCTCTAGATCCAAAGGAGGGCTCAGTGTTATCTATTTAACTGTCAGGTGAGATTGTGAGTGCCGTTGGGTGGGGTTACTCAGAGTAGCGAGAATTATGCCACGCCTTTAGAGAGGGCAGACAGACCAGCCCACCGCTGGCATGCTAGAGCTTCTGAGCATCTGTGATGCTCATTCCTCAGATCATAAGAATGTGAAGAAACCCATCTCCAACCCAGAGAGCAACCTGTGCTATAGCATTCGTTCCCCTGTCCACCACAAGTCATCTCCTAGGGAGTTACTGTGTTTAAAGTGAAATCAGCAATGATGGCACACAGGACCCATCAAATATTCCTCGTCACGTTCCTGAGCCACAGCAGGTGTGAGGGGGGTGTCCATTTTATACAGCACTTCCCCTCTTCATCCAACAGCTAGTAGAGAACAGGACGACAAAGAGCTGACAAAGCTTTGGCATGTGAGTTGGGGCCTACGAGCCAGTCAGAGTGAGCATGGTGCAGGAGATGGCATGAGGAGATGGCAGATGGAATCTCACTACAAACTGAGCACAAAGAGTTTATCTGGGCAGGGCCAGATCCTTGTGGAGAGGGCTCACATGTCAGTTTGTTCATGCAGGGGGCACTGGAGTCTGGAATGCGTTAGCAGGAGATTGACAGGGCATCCCCCTTGCAATCTTCATCTTCACAGCCCTGATAGAGCCCCGGGGATGTCCTCTCTCTCTCTGTCTTCTACAGAGTTCCCCATTGCAAGGAAGTGGCTGGGACTCCCTTCAAATGCCTCTCATTTCCATACACCTCTACCTTGATATAATACTGTCCTTGGGAGCCAAAAAATCTTACCGAGTTATAGGTGAAACCGCATTATATTGAACTTGCTTTGATCCACCGGAGTCCGCAGCCCTGCTCCCCCGGAGCTCTGCTTTACTGCGTTATATCCAAATTTTTGTTATATCGGGGGGCGTTATATCGGGGTAAAGGTGTACTTCCAATCCACAAAGGGACTGATCAAATATTTCCTCCTTCTCCTCCTCAGCAGCATTCCCAGCACCTGCTTTCCTGGAGAGCCAGACTCTAGCCCCATCAATCACACTGCTTTCAGAATCGCATCCATCTGGCCTAGGTCTCAGTCTCAAACTGCTGCACTGTGCCCCTGAACATCAAAGGGATCCCCAGAGTCTGTGACACTGGAGATTCCCATGGCAACAAGCATGGTGTCACCCAATGGCCTCAGCTGAGCACAGGGTGGGGGACAAGTTCTGATGACAACAAAATCCCGAGCCAGACAGGGAGAGCCACACAAAAACCTATCTGTGCCTTGGCTTCCTTTCCGCTTTGACCCTGGCCCTAAGGCTGTGAGTTCCATGCAGCCAAGCCCACTTGGAACAGTCTCTCTCGCAGCTTGGAAGCCAAGAACATGCTCCGCAGATGAAAGCCTGTTGCTACATTTGTTACCAGAAAAGTCAGCAATCACTGGGAGGACAACAGTGCTAGTATTTATGGCCAGGATTTATTGCCATTCACCCCATCCTATGGGACCCCTGGCACCACATTCCAAATCCTGAAATGCATCTGCCTTGTAGGCTGACCTATGAAAGATACCGATCCCAGGCTCCTGCAAATCATGCATCTCCCTTCTCCATCCAGTCCCCTGAATGTCCCAAAGGTTTAGCATCTGCCTTATCTGCCAGCTCAAAGGAAAGTACAGTTCCTGGGGGCCACTGAGAAAGAAACAAGCACAGCCTCTTCATTATAATCAGATGCACAGGCCAGAGCTCTAGACATGCATCATGGAGGCCCAAAGACAATCCCATCAGCAAGAGGGGTCTGCGGAGTCACAGCAAGATCAGTAGCTTGATCCATAACTCAGCTTAGCAAAAGGCAGGCAAGGCCTGTGGGAACATCCGTGAATGAGGGAGGTGTAAGCTCAAATTACAACCAGAGAAAGGCTCCAGCAAAGCCACCAAGGAAAGTCTCTGGGGCTTTAGCGAAAAAACCTTGTAAACAGAATAAAGGTTGGAGCCTTCCCTAAACTACCTTTTGTTTGCAGCAGCTGCAACACACCAAGGAGAAAAGCATCAATATGGTTAATTCAGGACCGATGATTTACCTGAAGTTAGACTCAGTGTGATGGTTTTGGCCCCTTGCTGTTCTCGGGCCTGAGCCTAGAACATGCTCATGGGCTGCTTAGGGCTCCTCCAAATCACAGACTTTCTAGTGGAAAGCTTTTAAGATAGCGTGATCTAGTAGTGGACTAAGCCCAGGCCTTGGAGCCCAGAATACCTGCCATCTAATCCCACTGCTAGCACTGACTCTCTCTGGGACCTTGGGTCGGTGCCTAAAGTTAGGCACTTAGGGATTTATTAGGATAACTAAATAAGTGGCCAATTTTCAGCTCCCATTAGCTTCATGGGCACTGGCAGGTGACCAGTCCATCTGAAAGTCAGACTATGTATTTACCAGGAGCAGGGGTGGCTCTAGGCATTTTGCCGCCCCAAGCACAGCAGGCAGGCTGCCTTCGGTGGCTTGCCTGCGGAGGGTCTGCTGGTCCCGAGGCTTCGGCGGACCTCCCTCAGGGAAGCTGCGGGACCAGTGGACCCTCCACAGGCAAGCCGCCAAAGACAGTCTGCCTGCCGCCCTCGCGGCGACCGGCAGAGCGCCCCCAGTGGCTTGCAGCCCCAAGCACGTGCTTGGCGTGCTGGTGCCTGGAGCCGCCCCTGACCAGGACAGTCCTCTATATGGAATTTGCTGCCTAGCTTTCCACACCCAGTTTGAAAACATTGGCCTTATCCATCCTCTCTGAGGTCATTCCTGTGACATGCTGAGCACCTCCTGAGCAATGCAGAGTTCCTTCAGCTCCCAGTGGAGGTCAGGATCTCGCAGGAGGCAATCAGCAACTTGCTGGATTGCTCAGCACCTCACAGACCCCATGCCTCAGTTTCCCCACCTATACAATGGGGATAATGATACAAATAAAAGCAACCTCTTATCTACTCTGCAGAGTTGTTAGGAGACTAATAAATGTTTGCAAAGCACTCTGGAAATATTAAGTGCTGCAAAAGTATTATGGAGCAGACCCTCAGCCAGAGTAGTCAACAGCGCTCTATGTGTTTAATATTAAAGGGGCAGTGTTCCCATTTAATTTAAAACAATATCTGTGGAGCTTCACTGGTAACTTTTTATTCCCCGGTTTTACACACCCCTGCACCAGGGGGTTCAGGCCATCAGGGGTGGGATCGGATGGGAAAATCGTGCACTATGGGGCAACTCTTGTAAGTCAACCTGAAACATTGGTTCTCTCATGGGAAAACATTGGTTATCTCATGGGAAAACCTGTTTGCAGGAGATTCTGAGCAGTGATGTACATCCAAGTTGTCCACGTAGTTAGGATCAGGCTCAGAGAAGCAACTGGATTTGCAGTCACCTGTCCTCATGGAATGTGGCTAAAATTGCCACTGTTTGGGCACAGACAGGCTTGGAGTAGAGGCTGGTAGTGAGCCATGAGCTAGGAAAATGCAGCACGGTCTGGGCGGGCACTTATTAAAGCAAAAGAGTAACCTGATGGGTTGTTTCTGGTCACTTAGTTAAACAATCCATCCCCTCCCTCCTGTGCCTGGGAAACCGGAAGCTACAAACTGTGCTCAGTGCTTGCTCTTTGTACACTGCTAGCATTTGATAGCAAGATCCAAACTCCTGCTGTGCTCACTCGGCTTTTAATGAACAGCAACAGAAAACACCTCCCTTTGCCAAGGTCAGGGCCTGCCATGGGCTCCAGAAGCCCCGCTTCCTGCAACGCTCAGGAGACTTCTGAAACTCCAGAAGCGGAGGGGGGAGTGAAATGAGTTCCTGGCCCCTGCTGGGGAGGTGAGCAGTGGAGAGAGGAAAATTCCATGCGAAGGTGGGGACATTAGCAAAGAGAGGGCAAAGGTCAAACTGGGCTCCCACTCTCTCTGCTCTGAAAGGCCCAGAGTCATGGGCTTCCTGCATGCAACATGAAATGTGGATAAAACTTTGATAAAAATGATCACCTTGATCACCTCTCCCCACAGGTCAGCAAGCTTAGCTATCCTGGCCCTGTGCGTGCTTCCCTCCCATTCGGCCTCCTGTGCCACACAGCTCCTTGCATCGTGCGCTGAATCCCCCTTTCCCACCCTCGCAGATTCCCTTTGGTCACATCCCTTACAAACCTTGCTGCTGGCTGTCAGCTCCCGCTTTGCACAGGGCAAGATTCCATTTCCGCCCCAGCTGGACGAGCAGGCTGGGACTTACTTCCTTCTGACCCAGATAGGGAAGGGGAGGTGGGTTGTCTTGGTGATCAGCTCTGGGATGTGTCCCAAGACACTATATCCAGAAGCTAACAGTTACAGGAATTGGGGAGGGCTCCCCATTCCCGCATGTGGAACCAAGGACCTAATGCAGTGGAATTCTGGCCTGTGTAGGCACCTTAGGGTGACCAGACAGCAAATGTGAAAATCAGGACAGGGGTGGGGGGTAATAGGAGCCTATATAAGAAAAAGACCTCAAAATTGGGACTGTCTCTATAAAATTGGGACATCTGGTCACCCTAAGTCACCTTCTCTCCCTATCTCCTCAGATCCCTGGACTTTCCCATGCAGCCATCTTTAACACCCTCCCCCCGTATAATGTACCCTATTATGGTGCTCATTCGGCATAGAACCTGTGGCCTGCAGTACCAAAAGCACGAGCCTCTATTGCCTTTAGCTGTTGTAACTGCAGACTCTATGGCTGGCGGGACCAGCCTCCAAAGGGTTAGTGTTAGACAGCCCGCCTTGGTAAAAAAGTGTGACTCTGTGTATTATTAGGATGCTGACCCTGGGCACTGCATGGACCCTGCTGTAAACAGCTGTGCCTTAGGCTAGTGCTGCTGTAGAGGATTGTATTATTTTATAAGGGCCAAGCCCATCTCATCCACAGATTGCTAGGACGGGATCTCGTGATGATAAACTGCCTCTCCATCCACCCTCCCACACCTCCCTTTGCCCCAGAAAACACCTTCACCAAGCTACCAAGCTTTGTGCCTATCCCACTGGTTGACCCTAGCAGCAATTTTAAAATGGAGGCAGCCTGGCCCCACTAGCGGAGCACTGGGTTGGAACTCAGGAGACCCAAGTTCTATTCCTCGTGACCTGTTGTATGACTGTGGGCAAGTACTTTTCCATTTCACAGAATGGTAGGACTGGAAGGGACCTTGAGAGGACATGCACTCCATTACCCCTCCCATCTGTGGCCTGTCTTGTCTTCTAGGACTGTAAGCTTTTTGGGACACTTCCTAGTACAATGGGACACTGATCCCTGCTGGGACCTCTCCATTGTATAAAGAGCAATGGTTTATTATGTTTGCCCCCTCTCTCTGTTTAACGGGGTCTGTCTCCAGCTGTGACGACAATTCACTCCAGGCACAGATCTTCTGTGGGAAATTCAACTCCGTCATTTTCATTTCTTCCTGTACTCACTCCCCCAACTCAGGCATGGAAGGAAGTGACCATCAGAGGGAAAGACCTCTGTGCACTGAACTAGGATGACTTGTTATGGAGCTGAACATACACCCACATCATTGAGATACTGAACACTTGTGGGCGTTAGAGATCCATGCCATTTTTAGAGAGAGCAGGATTTAAGTCTGATGTACTGGCCTCATTCCAATACAAATAATTACCATGACACACATATTTCCTCCCTCCCCTCTGTTGTATTCCACCTCAGAGGTAGCTGCATTTGATGGGTGGCTGAAGCAATTCCTATACAGGTGAAGTGCTACAAAATACCTTTGAATAGAGCTGGATGGGAAATTATCTTTTTTCCACACTGAAAATTTTCAACAAAAACATTCATTTTCATAGAATCATAGATTATTAGGGTTGAAAGGGACCTCAAGAGATCTAGTCCAACCCTGTGCTCAAAGCAGGACCACTTCCCAAATCCCTAAATGGCCCCCTCAAGGATTGAACTCACAACCCTGGGTTTCAAAAATTTTCAATTAATATTTTCAGGTTTTTCTTCACAAAACCAAAAACCTGAAACACCCCCAAAGTGGGGTTTTTAGCTTTCTGACAGCCTTTTAAAAAAACAACAAAATTTCCAGTTTTGTCAAAATGCTATTTTTAGTTAATGCGCCCCCCAACAATTTGGACAATATGGTTTTGACCAGCTTGTATTTGAACCCTTCAGATTACTACAGGAGAGCGAAATGGTAAATATTTTAAGTGCTAAGGCATTCAGATGCTACCCTGCTCAGCAGTTGCAAGGCCCGTGTGATTTAAATATGGCTAGGTCACATGGGAAGTTAGGAGCCCCAAGACCTTTGGGGATCTGAGCCTCAGGAGCCAAAGTCTTGTTGCAATGCTGAACAGAGCAATGCCTAAATACCTTACACATCTGATCCTAAAGATTTTGTGCTCCCTGCGTTTGGCAGCTCAGTCACTCACAAGGTTGCACCCCTTTCCTTTACCAGGATAAATTACTGCACATTTAAACCTGAACCTTCTCTGCAAGCCATGGCATTTCAGGCCTGGCTTGCAAAACACAGAGCACAGAGAAGACTTGGGACAAAGGGAAAGCAAGAGAGAGCCCCTGCAGCTGAGTGATTGCTAAATGCTTTAGTGGCTAAGCAGGAGCAAATGAAAAAACCATGATGGAAAGAGCAGGCCATTAACTGAAGAAGATCTCTCTCTGAGCGGGGAGGGGAGCAGGGGCTGAAAGAGACACCAGCCAAGGCCCAGAAGTCTCCTTGTCTCCAGAAACTGTGTGGGCTGGAGGAGTCATAAAAGGATGAGCTGGTTTCTGTCTCCTCCTGCACGTCCCTGGTGATACAATGGGCACTGGACAGTTCTAGCTAATGGGAAGAACAGAGACATGCAGCCACATGATTTGTATTACCTTGAACATACCTTGAGGTCAGGGCCGGCGCTACCATTTAGGCACCCTAGGTAATCGCCTAGGGCGCCAGAATAATTGGTGGGCATCATTTTGCCGGAGGGGGCGGCAGGCAGCTCCAGTGGAGCTGCCGCAGTTGTGCCTGCAGACGGTTGGCTCCTTGTGCGGCTCCAGTGGACCACCCGCAGGCATGACTGCAGCAGCTGTCGCAGAAAACCGGACCCTCCGCAGGTACCACTGTGGCAGCTCCACCGGAGCCGTGGAACCACCGCGCGGGGCGGCGAAATTGCCATCCGCCTAGGGCGCTCAAACCCCTAGCGCCGGTCCTGCTTGAAGCGGTGGCTGGCTGCAGGCTCCTGATTATGGAGCGGAGAGAACTCTCCACACGGAGAACCTCGGCTGGGGTCTCAAATGTCTGATGCAGAGATGGGCAGCGTCTTGGGGAGTGAATCTCAGACCCAGCCATCTGCCTGGGCTCCCCAGAATGGGCCAAAGGCTGAGTCAGGGAGATTTGTTCATGTCTGCAGCCAAACTCCCACAGCTGCTCTCCATCTCTGCTCCTTGCATCAGGACTGGCTGCTGCTGTCACCACCCAGAAAGTCCCATTGCCTACCCTGAAAATGGGGGTGCTTGCAACAGAAGCCGTTGAGGTTTCTAGCTGTATAATGGCAGCCCCGCCTGCTGCCAGCTGGGAGAGGATTCTTGAAGTGCTTATCTCTGGGAGGCGGTAAGTATCAGGCTCATTTTACAGCTGAGGAAATCAAGACACGCGTGTGAACTGATTAGCACATGGCCACAGAGCAAAGTGGTGACAGAGCTTGGACGAGAATCCAGAGCTCTGCTGTGGCCACTAGAACACTCCTTTCGGTGTGGGGTTAAACTAAGGCTTGCCAGTAAAAAATAAAGACATTAACCAAAAAGTGCCAATATCAAAACAAAACCGGGCAATGACCAGTGCACAGGAGAGGGGCCCAGCTAGTCCACTCAGAGAGCTGCTGGCCAATTTCACAATGGGTAGCAGATGATAAAAGGAAAAAGACGTCCCTCACATCAAGCTTCTCAGTGCCTCACTAATTTCCTGAAACAGAATGCATACAATATGCCAGCAGCACACACACAACACCCCATATTATAATTGGGGCGAGAGGGGAAACCAAAGGACCAATATCTGAGCGCAGGTATCTCTAACAATGCTACAAGGCTCACTTCCCTACACAGCACCCACTTCGAGCTGTTAAGGGGCTCGCTGCCTCCTAACAGGTGCATGCACCAGATGAAAACAAAGATCAGTGGAGAAAGGGCGGCTATAATAGCCTGATGTGGCATTGCAATGTCAGCTTGGAACGTTAGTACAGAAAACAAGCATGTCATTTTTTAATATTAGAGAGAATACTAAATGTGTATTGCATACATCATATTGCCTCTATATAAATCCATGATACGCCCACATCTTGAATACTGCATGCAGATCTGGTCGTCCCATCTCCAAAAGATATATTGGAATTGGAAAAGGTACAGAAAAGGGCAACAAAATGATTAGGGGTATGGATCAGCTTACATATGAGGAGAGATTGAGAGTGGGACTTTTCAGCTTGGAAAAGGGGGGGATATGATGGAGGACTTTAAAATCATGATTGTGTGGAGAAAGTAAATAAGGAAGTGTTATAAACACCTTCTCATCATACAAGAACTAGGGGTCATTAATAGGCAGCAGGTTTAAAACAAACAAAAGGAAGTATTCCTTCACACAACGCACAGTCAACCTGTGGAACTCTTTGCCAGAGGATATTGAGAAGGCCAAGACTATAACAGGGATCAAAAAAGAACTAGATAAGTTCACGGAGGATAGGTCCATCAATGGCTATGAGCCAGGATAGGCAAGGATGGTGTCCCTAGCCTCTGTTTGCCAGAAGCTGGGAATGGGTAACAGGGGATGGGTCACTTGATGATTACCTGTTCATTCCCTCTGAAGCACCTGGCATTGCCCACTGTCGCAATACAGGATGCAGGGCTAGATGGACCTTTGGTCTGATTCAGTATGGCCGTTCTTATGTTTGCCTAGAAGAAGGCTCCAATGGAGAGTGGGAAGGGTCAGGGCAGGAAAACACAATGGCAGTTGAGAGGTATTTGAAGGGCATGAATACCAAAGATGGACAGGATTTATTTAGGGTGCCCCATGCAATAGAACCAGGACAAATGGGATGAAGTTAAGAAAAGGAAAAAAATGGATCGCAAAAACCCACCTTCCTGACTATGAGCTCAAAGTGGGAGTGGGACAATTTCCACAGCTTATCAAACCCTCAGCCCCTGGGATTTCTAAAAGCAGGCTGGACAAAGCACTAGCAAATATGCATGAAGATAGAGACTGGGACAAGTTAACTGGGACTTTTCATCTTTAACTTCTAGGGTTTTTTTTTTCTCCACCAGAGCTCCATGTTGGGATTTTGGGGCATCCTGAGAGCAGGGGTAACTGTAGGCAAGATGGGTCCGTATGGGAAACTAAGGAGACTGAAAACGGAAATGTGTCATGGTCTCCTGGCTGTTTGTAGTGCCAGCCAGAGAAATGTACCGATGGGCAATTACTAGTCTTGCTCTCTCTCCCTCCAGCTCAAATCCCCTCTTTTAATCCTCACTAATTCTTTGCTGCTTCTACATATCTACAGAACTCTAATCCTCTGTCCTCTTCTCTGCTGATGTGTAACCAAAGCCTGGGCTGTGGGGTTAAGGGAGCTTTTAAAGGGACTCAGAGGCTCACGTGAGCAAACACTGAGCCCCCACAATAAACGGACACTAGGCGCATTGCAAAGACAGTGGGAAGATCTTTGGCGTGTTACCTATTTGAGAGCGCTGCACATTCGGAGGTCTGGGGCAGGGGGTGGGACGCTGGCCCCTTTCTTAGCCAATGCCCTGTTGGGTGCCCTCCCTTTATTGTTCTTCCTCTCCCTTCCCCTTCTTCATTGTCTATTTCCCATACTGCACACCCCACTCCCTCACGTTCACTGCCCCCTGAAGCTGGAACAGTGCAGCAGCTATTTCTTCTGCCATGAATTATGTGAAGACACAAACCCATAAAGCATCCCCAAAGCTTCCGATTTTAGAGCGGGCCTGGGATCCTATTGTGAAGCTCACACTGCCATCTACTGGCACCAAACCAGAGTAGAGAAACAGCCTGTCAATTCTTTGTGTTATTTTCCTGTATCTTCGGGATTCCTCCTGTCATGGTCTCCATGGCCAGTTGGTCAGCTTGACTAGGAGACAGCAGTCTTGCTACTCTCTCTGTCCATTCAGGCCTCTTTCGGATGAATGCCTGCTTCGCTCAATGTCTAATTCCACGCTCCCTCTCTCCCCACCCCTAGCCTTCCCAGCCCTCCTGACCCACTGGCTGTGGAGAGCAAGTCACTGGAAATGGATGACTTCTGCTGAAAGAAGAGGCCAAGGCTGATGCCCCTGGAGATGGCACCTTCCCCCTTTGCCCCTTGGAAGCCCAGGACTGAGGTTGCTAGGTTACAACTGCTACTAACCATAGTTCACAATGAAACACCTTTTCTGCTTCTACCCGTGGTCTTGCTGAAGTCCATTCAGGAAGTTAAATACCATCTGCCCTGAAGATTTACCTGCTTTCTGGACTATCTGGCTCAGGCATTTCACAAGGGCGAATGAAGTCAGCACGGCCATCAATCCGCCTACAGCTAACATATTTATGTGGAGGGTTGCCCCCCTCCCTCATTTGCCTTTGGAACATTTTTAAAGGACTCAGGGGTGCAGAGACCAACCCCCAAGAAACCAGAAGGGGTTAAGATACCACTTCCCCTCACCCATGTAAGTAGTATGGGCCAGTGAACAGGGCACTGGGCTGGGAGTCAGGAGACCTGGGTTGACTACTCCCAGCTGTGCAAGCTTGGGCAAATCAGTTCACCTGTGCGTGTCTCTGTTTACCTTCTACCCCTTGTCTGTTTAGATTGCAAGGGGCAGTGACTGCCTCTCACTAGGTGTGTGCAGCACCTAGTGTGAAGGGGCCTTGCACCCAGCTGGGGCCTCTGCTGCATTTAATAATAAATATTAATGTTCAAAATGGGCCCAATACAAAACACTTTCAAACCCTGGGGAAGTTCAGCTCTGCCCTTCGCAGTCAGAACCCTTCACTGAACTTTCCCTGCAACTGCCCACACTGGGGCAGCCTTAAGGTATCCCACAGGTGCAACAAAACCTAAACAGTAACACGGGATTCAAAGGAAACCCAAAGCAGTCACTGCTCTGACCCCTGCAACTGAGTGGTCTTGTCCAGGTGCTGCACAGATTGAACATGCCGATGTTCTGCCACAGGGCCATGCCTTCCAACAGCTCCCTCTGCAGCTACTTCCCTCCCCCCTGCCTGTCCTGTAGAAACAGAGAGCAAGACTCAGCTGATGTGCGGGAATCATTGGCACCAACACACATACACCCTCTCCACAGTCTGTGAGACAGCTGGCAAAGGGAGCAGTTCACTGAGAACAGCCACCTGGGAGTCTCAGACCTGCAAGCCTCAAGAAAAACTATTTCACTCTCTGCTTTATTCTTCATTCCACAGACAGACATGGGAAGGAAGTGTGGCTAGGACAGATTACATTGCAGTTATGTCCCAGATCTTGGCCACCCAAAGGCAGGTCCAACAAGCTAGAACATCCTTGCATTGCAATTGCATGTCCAGAACCTACTGTCCTCTGACAGTCTCTCTCCCCAATTTTCCGCCAGACTCCCCACTGCCATGGCATCCCTCTTCCTGCCTTTTGTTTCGACCGCTTGCCAAGCAAGTGGAACCCTTGGATACGAACGTGGTGAGTGAGGGTTGTGATTAATATGCTCTGGATTGCAGTAGTGCCTACAGCCCCATTGTGCTAGGTTCTTTGCACACATCTATCACACAAAATCCCGGCTCTAAAGAATTTACAGTTTTATTAAAGTATTAGCATTAACTGCAGAATCTGTTTTTGCCTGTTCATATAGACGAACCTCCAAGTGAAAGATCCCTCCCGCGTTAGGCAATGGATAATACAACCCCCTGCCCCCACAATAATGCTATGTATTTATATAGGCCTTCTTAAATTAGTAGATCTCAAAAGCACTTTACAGAGGAATTCCCATACTGGATAGACCCAAGCTATCCAGTCTCTGGCAGCACCCAATGCTTCAGAGCAACTTATAAGAACCTCACAAGAGGCAAGTGTAGGATAATCTGCCCCCCTTGCAGGCCTCACGCTGGTCTCTAAGGCCATGTTTACACTTCTGGCAGCATGCAGGGAATGTGGAGCTACACGCCGCAGTGAAAGGCAGCCTGTGTCCACACTAGGCACTGTTATGTGTTGCCGCATGCAGCAGTGAAAGGCTCTGGCAATGGGGAGGCAGCAGGAAAGGCTCCATCAGCAGGGAGCTGCCAGAGCCTTTCCTCCTTGCTGGAGCCTTTCCCTGCAGCAGGGAAAGGTTCCGGCAGTGGGACATTACACTGCTACAAACAACAGTGTGGCTGTGGGAGGCCTGGCTTGAGTGTGTAGAGAACTGTGTAGGGTACATGCCTGGGGGTTCAGGCACTCTACTCTTTTCTACTCACCCACGCAGAGCCTCACTGTCCACCCTGCTGTTTATACCCATGCTAGCTTGGTGTGCAGTGTCTGTACTCCACGGGCTGCCGTCAGTGTAGATGTACCTTAACAGAGATGGGCTTAAGCCCTGAAGCATGAGGTAACACCTTGTAGGTGGAGAAACAGAGGGATGATGTGACTTGCTCAGGCAGCAGGGCAGTGGCAGGAATAAAACCCTGGTTTGAGTCTCAGTTCAGGTCATTAACCAGTAGAACATGCTACCTTGGTCTGCCTGCAAAGGGAGTCCTCCTATGTAGGATGCAGCCACTTCTCTCAGATTGAGCCTAGAGTAGAAATGGGCCCTAGCCACAAAGCTAAGACCTGGATCTGGATCTTTACTCGAGAGCGTGCTAGCTTCACAGGCACTCTCTTAAGGAAAAGCATCTGGCTGAGACGATGGGAATTTAACCCTTTCATTTCTGTTTTTCAGAGCCACCCAAACACACAGCTGCATGCACAAAGAGATTAATTTAGGCTACATCTACACTGGCTTAACTGTGTTGCTCAGGAGCATGAATCATTTTGTGGCATGCATGTCAGCGGGAGCCAGGCACTCCTCCCCACCAGAAAGGATAAAAAGCCTGTACAAAGCACAGCGCCTTCCGACCATGTGCCCCGTGGCAATCCTCTTCAGTTAGACTCATGGCCCTGTTTGAAGAGAGTTTGTATATAGATCCCAAACCACCATTCCATATTTGTGACTCAGGACTTGAAACTTGCCTGAAAAAAAGCCCTGGAAAGAAAAGCATCTGAAACTAATAAATTACACATGTCCCTTTCGCTCTCAAAAGTGAGAGAGAGTCACCCACAGCTGACCAGAACCGGAGAGTGGAGGATGGGTGGCCAGTAATGAGCAGACCTGCTGGTCCAAGGAGCCTGCAAACAAGGCCCAGAGGATCTGAGGGGAAAAGAGGGAAACAGCATGTGAGAGGGGAATTGTGTTGGAGGTCCCTCTAGCACGGGATCACTTGAACAGTGGTTTCAGGTTTTGGGTGCCTGTCTGAGGAGCCTTGGGTTCAGAAGCCTGTGGGATCTGTCGGTGCTCAAGCCCTCAGAAATAAGACTCAAGGTGTCTCCAGAGAGGGAGCTCAAATCAGATGCCATTCTTGCATGTTTGGGCCTAAGCTTCTCCTACAGCAGTACCTATTCCTCCCAACACCGCCTTCCAGCACTCACTGGGCCCTGGCTGCTTTATGAGTCCCACGTGACTCACACCCAATCTTGCCTTTATACCAAGAATGGCACATGTGGAGAAAGAAGAGGCACTTCTGGAATCTGGCTTGGATGGGCCTGGATAAGAGGATGGCATGCTTGGCGCAGGTCATTTCAAACTTGAGTGAGTTGCTGTTGCCCGCAGGGTGTCATAACAGACCCTAGTAGTTCCACTGGGCCACTTTTGGGGCCGCTCTACCAGACAGCCAGGAACACGACCCTGTAAAAGCTTTTCTCCATGATGTCAAAGCATAAACCTCCGACCAGTCTTTGGATATGAACCGTGACCCCTGAGCCTGCCCCATGGCGGGGTATGGCCCCTGATGGGGGTGACGGGGTTTGGCCCCTGATGGGGCTTTTCCTGTGAACCCTACGGAGCTGGGTATAGCTGAGTGAGTAATTATGCTTGTTAGGCCCCAAACTAATTACCACATACCACATAACCTGCAGTTTGCTCCAAGAAGTATTTATTTAGCCAGTCATACCTGGTGATGATGTAATCAGTTAATTAGTAAGGATCTTACATTTATACAGCAAAGCTTTGCAAATCTGTCATGGCCATTTACCAGCCCAGCCACAAAATCTACTTGTTGGCCCTTTTATCATGGTGATGTCAAAGCTAATGATATTGTACTTACTTGTCAAATTATATATAATCTCCCCAGGCCAGGGGAAGTAGACGTTTGCACAACTCTTAGAGTATCTCTCGGCTTTAATGATCCCAGGGAGCTGCTGAACTTGATATACAGGGATTTCTTGGCCAGCCACTCAAATGGCAGCCACGCCAGGGGTGGAAAATGGCACGTGTGTAACAACAGAAACACCATCAAGGACTATGTGTTTGTAGCACAATGGGGCCCCATTACAGGATGGAGACGCACAGGCACTGCTGCAATACAAATAAATAAATAATAATGAGGATACCCCTCGGTTTAGGACAGGAGGTAAGAAGGAGTGCAACATCCCATTCCAACTGCAAGGGAAATTAGTTACCCAGATTGATATTTGGTAAGGCCGTGCTGCTGTCGCAAACAAATGCCGTAGGATCTTTGGTAACCAGAAGCAGTTAGAGCTTCTCTCTCACAAAACTCATCGTTGAGGGAAGTGAAGTGAAGGGCACTGCCTACTGACTCACCCATCCTATTGCCTATAGCTCCAGAGTTTCCTTCGTGGCCTTCCATCCAAGCACAGACAGACTATTATCCCCATTGTTCAGGTGGAGAACTGTGGCACAGAGAAACTAAGTGAGTTGCCCAAGGTTATACAGGAAGTCTATGGCAGAGCAAGGAATTGAACCTGGGACTCGTGATACTAGGCTACCCCACTAACTATTGGGCTATCCTTCCTCTCTTAATATCAGCCGGAGAGAGTACGGTTGAAAGCAGGTCCCTCTATGTAGAGTACATAACCTGATACTAGGATTTATAGCAAGAGGTGTTGCTGCTCTCTTTAATGTATTATTGTGTACCGATGGCATTAGCTATAGCTGCGACTACCTAGTGGCAAAGCCAACAGGACACACAGACACTGTGCTTCTGGGATTGCTAAGATTACAGAAGACGTGTTGATTCAGACATACTTCCCCAACTACGTACTTGCTTCTTAAATACTCAGCATCTTGGTATGCTGGACTCTGGAACTTGGAAGCATTTTGACTTCCATGAGATACTTCTTCCCTTCATCCCCAGCAATGTCTGAGTCTCAGTCATGCAGCATGATCAATCACTGTGAAAGGGACTCTGAAAACTGAAAATGCACTGAAGTGCTGATTCAAGGCCATGTGAGTTGGTGATGGGAACCCTCACAGCTAGAGACTTGATTCTACTTGACCCCCCTAGTGAGAGGAGAATCATGAAGTATGAAATCATACTATATTATTGTAAATTACATTACAGTTGCACCTAGAAATGACAACACAGATGTACTAGACACTGTACATCCATACACACAATAAGAATCAGCAGCTCACAATCTATGAATAGACTAGCCAGACAAAAAGGTGAGTGAAGGCTAGCATTGTCCCCATTTTACAGAAATGGAACTGTGGCACAGAGAGTAAGTGTCTTGCCCAAGATCCCACAGGAAGTCTGTGGCAGAGCCAGGAAGTGACTCCAGATCTGCTGAATCTCAGTACAGAGCCTTACTCGCAATTATCTTTCCTCCAATCTGAGTGGCACACAGGATCTACTCCAAGGGATGAATATAGCTGAATTGCTCGGTAATAGTGACCATACTGTAATTACATTTAATATGCTTGTGTGGAGGGGAATATAAAAAAAAACCCCAACCCCACCACAATAGCATTTAACTTCAAAAAGGAGAACTACATAAAAATGAGGTGGCTAGTTAAATGGAAATTAAAAGGAACATTCACAAGAGTGAAATGCCTGCAAGCTACAAGAAACTTTTTTACAACACCTTAATAGAGGCTCAAACTATATGTGTACCCCAAATTAAAAAAAAACAGTAAGAGGACAAAAAACAAAACAAAACAAAAAACAAAACAAAAAAACCAACCCATCACCATGGCTAAACAACAGAATAAAAGAGGTGTTTAGAGACAAAAAGGCATCCATTAAAAACTGGAAGTCAAATCCTACTGAGGGAAGCAGAAAGGAGCATAAACTCAGACAAGTGTAAAAGTATAATTAAGCAAGTCAAAAAAGAATGTGAAGACCAGCTAGCAAAAGACACAAAAACTAACCACAATTTTTTTAAAGTACATCCAAAGCAGGAAGCCTGCCAACCAATCAGTGGGGCCACTAAACAATCGAGATGCTAAAGGAGCACTTAAAGAAGACAAGGGTGTTGCGGAGAAGTGAAATTAATTCCTTGCATCAGTCTTCACTGCAGAAGATGTGAGGGAGATTCCCACACCTGAGCCATTCTTTTTAGGTGACAAAGCTGAGGAACTGACCCAGACTGAGGTTTCAATAGAGGTGGTTTTGGAATAAAGTGATAAATTAAACAGTAATAAATCACCGGGACCAGATGGTTTTCACCCAAGAGTTCTGGAAGAACTCAGATATGAAATTGCAGAACTAGTAACCAAGGTAGGAAGTCGGCGCCTATGCTGTGGGTGACCCTAATCCTCTGACTGCCAGAAGCTGGGACTGGCTGATGGAGGATGGATCACTTGATAATTGATCTGTTCTGTTCATTCCCTCTAATGCAGTGGTCCCCAGCGCAGTGCGCAGGGGCATCTAAATGCGTCTGCATCCTGGCCGGCGGTCGAGCATCTGCCAAAATGCCGCTGAAATTCAACGGCATTTCGGCAGCAACGCCTCTGGATGATGCCACTTGTCACCGGCATTTCGGCGGATGCTCGACCGCCGCCATGGTCCTTCGTTTGGTGCCTGTCAGACGAAAAAGGTTGGGGACCACTGCTCTAATGTGTCTGGCACTGGCTGCTGTTGGAAACCAGGATACTGGGCTAGATGGACCATTAGCCTGACACAATATGGTTATCCTTATATTCTTAATGTAAAACTTCACCCTGTGAAGACCTGTGGTGCTCAGAAGGGAACAGTTATAGAGAGCTGCATGTATCTGAAGATCTGATATTTGTATCAGATACTTTCTATTGTGGGTTTAGTTTCTCATCACATTTTTGACTCTGAAGTAGCATAGTCCAAAGGTCAGTTCATATAAAACAAGCCACTTGCAGGTATAGGCTGGCGCCCATGAAAAACACTAGATAAAAAATCCTGAACTCTTAGGGTTGGGACTCATATGGACCTTCTCATACTTTCAAACTCCAGCTCTTGGGATGAGATAAAAATAGGTCTAGTAAAAAGCTATCGTCATTGAACAGGAGGCGGGAATCCCATATTGTCCCCGTCTCTTTCCAAAGTACAGGTTTGGAACTGGAGTTTGAATGCTCTAATTTGCTGCTAGTCTGCAGAGTAGCCAATGGGCTGATTTCCAAGTGCTCAGCACCACAGCCGGGGCCAGAACGTCAAGAGAACTTAGCTCCCATTTGGGCACCAAAATAAGTGGCTAGATTGTCATGTTGGGTGCTAAGGATTATTTGTTTGAAAATGCTCCTAATTTGAGGCCCTAAATTGGAGCTGAACTAGTTTGAAAATAGGCCCCCAATTGCAGGTGCCGAGCACTTGAAAATCTGGCCCCTACAAGGGAAAAATCAGGCATAAAATTGAAAAAAACCCCTAAAGACTAAGAACCATTTCCATGAAATTAACAAACCAACCCCATGGAAAGAGAGAGACAGCCATGCACACAGTCCCCTTGGAGTGATTCATTCAGTGATCATTGCAGTACAACTCTCTAACCAGTTAAGCTGGATTCTCTTGCACACTTTGCTTCTAAGCAGTGAAAGTGAAGCAGGCTAGTCTATCTGCAGCATGTTCATTGCATAGGCAGGGGGGAGGAAAAATACAAAGTGGCATAGAGGAAAATGAAGTAGACTGCTCAAATTCTTTCCATTTTAATAATCTAATGTTACTTGTATCACAGATGAAGTTCCCTTTTTTTAATGATGGATTTCTAACCTGGCAGCATCCCTTTAAAAAGAAATGAAGAGAATCCCTTGCACATGATTAAGGGTGGAAATCAGGAAGTTGCTGAACCTTAGTGTTGGAACCGAGGTAAAATCAGGCTCTTGCTAACCAGGGAACCAATCTGTCGGCTTCTGAAGGAACTAGTTTTATCTCCGCACTCCTATCTGATAGTCACATTTTTTTTCTTTTTGGGTCCCCAGGAGGGTCCCCTAAGCAGCTGCTCTCAGACTTCACTCCTGGCAGCAAAGCCATTAGAAAGCACCATTTCTAGGAAGGACATCACACCATTGTAGCAACCTGCAAGGAACTTGGAGGGAGGAGTACAGGTTTCAGGAGACACCAGGAAGTTAGCCTGTGTTCACAGGGCTAGAATGCTAGCCAGAGTTGCAGCATTTCTTAGTAAAGATACAGTTCAGTTTTACAAGCAATGTTATCTTCTCTGTTATTACCCAGCATGATGTACATGAAGCATGGTGACAGTGGTCAGTCTAGTGAGACCCATGTCAAGGAACAGTAAAAGCAGCAAAGAGTCCTGTGGCACCTTATAGACCAGGGGTCGGCAACCTTTCAGAACTGCTGTGCCGAGTCTTCATTTATTCATTCTAATTTAAGGTTTCACATGCCAGTAATACATTTTAATGTTTTTAGAAGGTCTCTTTCTATAAGTGTATAATATATAACTAAACTATAGTTGTATGTAAAGTAAATAAGGTTTCAGAATGATTAAGAAGCTTCATTTAAAATTAAATTAAAATGCAGAGCCCCCCGGACCAGTGGCCAGAACCCAAGCAGTGTGAGTGCCACTGAAAATCAGCTCGTGTGCCGACTTCAGCACCCAAACCTACCCCTAATCTATGTTTATGTTAGAGAAGGCAAGTCAAGGAAATGCGCCTTGCACTTGGAGCGGAAGGCAGCGAGCTTTGTGATGGTCCTGAATTCTTGTGGGAGTTCATTCCACAATCCTGGGCCTGTCTCCCATCCTGCTTTATGTTGTCCCGGACAGGGACAGTCTCTCTGTGTTTATACAAGTAAAGCATCCTACAGCCTCAATCCTGATTAATGCCTTTGGGCATCAGTAGAACAGACTATTGTAACAGAAATGGTTATTAATAATAATATGACTATTTAGCCTATTAAACTGTCTGCCTCAGTAAAATCACCTGGCATTGAGTTTCACAAGTTAACACTGTAGTGCATTAAAACACACAGAGTTGCTTTTTTGTTATCAGATATCTTTATTCTCATGTTCGGCAAAAGGGCTGCAAAGCTACAGCCATCTGGTGTTCTCTAGCCCCTTATTTATTAATTCATACACCTCTCTCCTCTTCCTCTACTCCAGCGGTTGGCAACCTATGGCACATGTGCCGAAGGTGGCACGCGAGCTGATTTTCAGTGGCACTCACACTGCCTGGGTCCTGGCCACTGGTCTGGGGGCTCTGCATTTTAATTTAATTTTAAATGAAGCTTCTTAAACATTTTAAAAACCTTATTTAAACTATTGTTGTATGTAAAGTAGTTATATATTATAACCTTACAGAAAGAGACCTTCTAAAAACGTTAAAATGTATTACTGGCACTCGAAACCTTAAATTAGAATGAATACATGAAGACTCGGCACACCACTTCTGAAAGGTTGCCAACCCCGATATAGTATATAAAACAAATCCAAAACCAGACACTTCCCTGCGCACACTTTTCCCCCGAGGAGCGGATGAGAGAACAAACATTAGACATGTTGCTTACTGCACTGCTGAGGGTGCTCAGATATTATGGTGAAAGGTGCAATGGAAGAACCTAAAGAGACTAGAACATTTTAAAGGACCATGATCTGCATATGTCTCTGTACTTAAACAAGCTACAATACAATTGACAAGGACTATCATAGCCTCACGCTTCAAGGATCACCAGTCGCAGAACTAGGTGTATTACAGGGATTGGCACCTTCCTCTGAAGCATCAAGCATTGGCCACTGTCAGAGACAGGAGAGCCAATTAGGGAAGCTGTTGATCTGCCATGACGTGGCAAGGCCTGTGGTCTCCCAGAGTGGGGAGCACCTGTAGGATTCAGGAATGCTTATTTACAGTAGCTGCAGGAGCACAGCACTCTTACCGAAGAGAAGAGGCTTGATTCTCAGTCATGCTAAGGCCCCTCACATGAGGAATTCAGACAGGGAGTTTTTATTTCCGCATTGTGAAGCTCCAGTGGTAGAATATTAATGAAAAGCATGTTTCTGGCCAGCAGAATGCCTAGGAAACGTGGCTGCCTAGCACCCCGTAGATCTGTTCTCCATCTGAGTCATGTTTTGTTGATTCACCAAAACCAGGGTTTTTTCTTTCCTGCTGCCAACACTGCAGAGCCAGCAGAGCTGTGAGAGAGCAGGATGCTTTCTCCTCTGCCTGGGACATCAACCGCTGAACTGCCAACTCCTGTCACGATGGCTGAAGCACATCCAGGCAGACTATGAGGCCATGACTCAGATGAAACTGGAGGCCCCAGTTCTCCTCTCCTGTGCACTGGTATGCAGGCCCATCGAGAGACATGTAGGGCCCCAGTAAAATAATGTTAGCTGGGGCTGCACTTCCTCCATTTCCTTTTATTTACCCAGATGTTACAAATGTTTTGGGGGGGCCCCTGGGCATAGGGATTCAGTACCACTGCCCCCCTCCATCAGCCCTGCTGGTGTGCAGCAGGGGTAATGCTGATGGAGTGACTCTGGTGTACGTGAGATCAGAGTCAGACCCCGAGTAAGAATCGGATCCACAGATCGCAGCTGGATTGCCAGGTACCAGGCACAGCTCACTCTGCTGGCAGGCAAACCGAGCCGATTTGCCCAGGAGTCAGTGCTGGAGAATAAACCTGGAAAACTGACAACATAATCTGAACTGCCCAGAACCTCACTTAACAAGATTTTCCTATGTTCCCTTTAACCCTTACTTTACTGTGTCTCAAAAGTGCTTACCCAGCACATTTGAAATTCCTCCCTGAATCGCAGCTTTTAAATATTGTTTACTATTAACAAAGCTATGTCATTGGATTTTAATTCTTTCCTCAGGCTCTACATATAGCCATAACCCTCCTGCATTTCCTTCTCCCACGCTGCTGAGACAGGACTTTCAAAAGGATGAATCATTCAAGAACTGCCTCTAGTCATGTCCCTTTCTTTCTCCAATCTTGGACAGAGCTTCATTGCCTGGCGACGCTGCAGTGCACTCTTTCCTCCCCAGCGGAGACTGCTGACAGCTAAGGCCTCCAGAACAGAGCGAGCATGAGAAGCAAGAGCAGAGTATTGGGTATGGTATCCCCCGTGAAACGGTCCCAAGTCTGAGCTGTGTGTGCAAACCAGCCTCCGTGCCCTTGAGTTAAGAGACATACAACTACTACCCTTGTTTAGCGCATATCACATACCACAACTATTTGTCATCCACAGGCAGGATGAGGATTTAACTGGGGGCTCTGTTGCCTGGCTTCCCTGCCAACAACTGCATGACACAACTAAATCAAGGGAACTGAAATCTGCATAGACCCATTGGATTCCAGCAGGGGTCGCTGGCACACCCAAGCTAAGTCATCAGCAGACACGACCGTTTGCATACTTTGCTAGTGACCCTTAGGAAGGGGCCAGGCTACCGGAGATTAACTAGAGCTGCTGCCTCTATGGACTACTGTACCAGGGTCTTTCCTGCCTGTGGCTCCCTTGCACATGGGGTACCAAGGATCAGCATGGATGGGAGGTATCCCACCCAGAGTTAAGTGGGCTCTTTGCTTCAGTTAGCTATTGCATTTAGGTTGCATGGAGTGTCTTGTATTGAGCAGTTCCCAAAATGAGCAGGGGCTCCAGGAAGTGGAGATCTGGCACTTCTCTTGACTAAAGAGGCCTCAAATCATGTGACTGGGGCCAGAAATTAAAGCCCTGTTTCTTGTCAGCACTCCTGTTTGTCAGGCCCCCTTGTCCTGGGATAATATCAGCGCAATAGAAAAGCAGCAGCAGATTTAAAAGATCGGTTCAGTGCCGGGTTCGACTGGCCCTGTTCTGCAGAACTTGTCCCATTCCCTCTGTTGTTTATCCTCTGCCTGGCCGAGGCCCGTGCTGCAGCGATAGAGGATTATCCACGTCGGAGCACTGGTATTACTGACACATATACACTCCATCCTTTGGGTCAAGGGCAGCTCCCAGGAATGCTTTGAAGTGGCTCAAACAAAGGAGGGAATGTGGGGAAGAGAGGGCAAGAGAGAAGGAGTGCACACGTCATCTGAGCTGCCCTTATTGGAAAAGGGCTGGGAGAGGCAGAACTCTCCCACAGGCCCGTCTCAAGCTGTGAGCGCTCTCAATTCCCATTGACAGCAAGGGCAGGAGCTGGGGGTGCAGGGCCGTCCAGAGGATTCAGAAGGCCTAGGGCAGGGCCGGGTCTTCGACGGAAATTCAGCGGCGAGTCCCTCAGAGGGAAGGACCCGCCACTGAATTGCCGCCGAAGAACGAAGCGGCGGTGGTAGAGCAGCCTAAGTGCTGCCGATCGCATCTTTTTTTTCCTGCCGCTTGCGGCACTGGTACTCACCGGGCGGCGCTCCAAGGCTTTGGCAGCATTTCAGCGGCGGGTCCTCCACTCACTGCGAGTCTTCCGCTGCACTGAAGAACCCGCTGCTGAAGACCCAGAGTGAGTGAAGGGCCACCGCCGAAGTGCTTCCGAAAACCCGGAGTGGCTCACGGGGCCCCTGAGGGGCCTGGGGCAAATTGTGCCACTTGCTCCCCTCTCTGGGTGGCCCTGTGTGGGTGCCCAGCACCTACCAGGATCAGGCCCTTAGGCAATCGCAGCTGGTCTGTGCTCCGTCAGGGTTGTGCTCCCCCTGTCGAGCACGGTTACACACCTGGCTGGAGTATAGAAAGGCCTCCCTGATGGTACTTCATGGCACAAGCTAGTGTCCAGACAGACAGCAGAGGAGTTACAGATGCCTCAAGGTTTCCAACTGCAGAGCCCCACAGTTCCCCGCTCTCAGCCCACTCTCATCCCCACCCCTCCCTTGCTCGACTGCTTCCCCTCATCCTTGTGGTTTTCTTTCCAACACTGATGCCCAGTAGCGCGGTGCTGCTTGCCTCAGCCCCGTCGCCGCTTTACCCAGGCCAACTCAGAGCAGCCAGAAGAACATGCAGGCTCCAGAGCAGGCAAGAAGCGATCTGCTCTCCACTCCAGCACACCCCCTGGCCCTCACCAGGGAACCACAGACTGAGTTAATGGCTGCAGAGTCCCAGCCCATTCAAAGTAGCAGCCCCTGCACCCCTGGCCATTCCAAATGCATTGGGATTCCTTTGCTGGAGGGCCTCCTGTCTTCTCTTTGGGACCCTCAGAGCTCTGTATGGACTCAGCCCTATTCTTGGTCTCTGGGCTCAAGTTCTAGGGCAAACATTCCCCCATCCCCACCCCTGGCTTTTAATAATGAATAGTTGTCAAGGCCTCAGCCACTGCTCAGCATGAAGTCCTGCAATGCTGCAAAGCTGCTTGCTGAGCCCTGGTTACCTGACGCCTTCTGACCAATCGGCAGCAGTTTTGGGATTAATCTCTCGGACATGCGCCATTAGTTGGGGTTTGCAGGGAAGGACAGGAGTTGGATGTATCCGGTTTAATTGCCCTTCTATCCCCACCCCAATACACACACTTCACCAGCAACTTGAAGCCCAAGACATGCCAACTGCATGAAATCAACCCCCTTTTCCAGGGTTATACAACCAACCCCAGCTCAATGTGGGAACACATGCAGCCAGGAGGCGCTGTCCTAGGAGCAGGAGACTCCTGACCTATGACTGAGTCTCTGTGCAGCAATACAAGCATTACTGGAGAGGAAGATATTGTCTTTAACACAAGCTTTGGCATGCTGAGAGAGCTAAACCACAACACAGCCATATGAACTAAGCAGCCGACCTCCAGGCTCTAAAGGCATCCTTAAGTTTCTCTCCCTGACTCTGAGTCCTGAGCTAACAGTCTCAGCAATTCATCTGCCTCACTCGGTGCGGCAGATTGGAAAATAAAAAAAAATAAAAAAGAGAGCGAGCGAGCAAGAGAGAGACTAAAATGAAATCCAGACCCAGAAAACAGTTTCTTTCTCCCACACCCTCCTATCCCTCTGTTGGAAACACGGGCTGCTTGGAGAACTTAGAAAGATGAAAAAAGAAAAAGCAGAACATTATAAAAAAAATAAAAGGAACCATTGAAATCAAACCAGAGCTTGGCCGGTTCTTCTCTTAATATTCAGACACTCTGGGGGAAGTGGAAAGGGAGCAGGGGAGAGTAACAAAACAGCAGAGATAAAACGATCAATAGCCTACCTGAAATGCGGTCCCTCTCCATTACTACAGGGTATATTTAGCATCCGCGTGTCACGCCGTCCCTTTTTTCGGTGGCGTCCCCTTCTTTCACCCACTCTCCCTCCCTCCGTCCTTTCCTTGCCTCCTCCTCCTCCTCCTCCTCTTCCCCAAAAAAGCTCTTTGTCTGGTCTAATTTCTTCAATCTGTTGCAATCATGAATGCATCCAAATTACCACATTTCCATGTGCTGATCATATGTTTGTGCTCCAAACTGAAGTAGCTTTGTCTCTTTGAAATGAAAAGAAAGATTGAGGAAGAAAGGGAGAGAAAAAAAAAAGAGGGGGGTACATGACCCGCAAATTCAGCAACCCCCCGAATTACTCCAGCGCATGTAGACGATGACAAAGCCCAAGTTCTCCAGAGCACAGTCTTAAAGCTGCAGCACGCGCGAATCCAGGAGACTGCGGCCGTCTCCGTGGCTGACTCCTTTTAGTATCCACCAGGAGATGCTTACACAACTTGACTCCTTGGAATAACAGAGCAACACATCCAGCTTCTCAAATCTCTCCCTGCTTCCCCAGTTTTATTTTGCTGCTATTTCCTCTATCCCCGGCCCTCCTCCTTCGGTGGCTAAAGCATTTTAAAGAACTAAGATCCTGCTTGTTCCCCCACCCAGCCAGATCTGAAGTTTCGATTCATGCATAAACTATTCTGCTGATGAAGGCTGATTTCATCCTCAGGCAGAGCATCACGGTTTGCCTGCTACCAGGAAGGACCCGACTGCAGCACATGTTTAATCTCCCACTAGAGCCCTGCTGGAGAGGTTTACGGCTGAATCTTGGCAAGCAGTCCCTGCTTCTCCTTCACATGAACAGCCGGCTATGCCAGGCCCTCCCCTCGCTACACAAGTGATAAGAGAAGAGATTTCTGAAGCCAGCTGGAAAACGATAGTGAAACCTCCCCTTCTAACCCAGCGGTGACAGGAGTCAGGGGCTGCCCTGTGATCCTCGAATCGACAGAGCTGGGCTTCAGAAAGCACCTTTCATGTGCTCCCTTCCTGCACAGAGATGAGATAGGGGCTGGCAGTGCACTGAGTGTGCAGAGTAAATGGAGCAGCCATTATGAGCTCACGCGCCAGTCTGGACATCAGAGCTGCTTCTGCTGAGGGCAGGAAGGGGGAATGCTGGCAAGGACTCTGGAGCTGGAGGCTCCTCTGTGTGGAAACTGCCACCTGGACAGCTGCCAAAGCCAAGCAGAAGAGACATTGGTTAAACATCTCCCCCTGAGAGAACACCTGTACCAGCTCAATACATACTGCCTGGGGCCTCGGCGTGGGAATAAGGCCAACCCCCTGATGGGACTTGAACCCACAGCCTTCTGTCTCTGTAGGGAGAGAGCTTTGCTTGCGCCTTCTGTTACTGCAGCAGTCGCACTGCTTGCTACCCAAGCCACAAGCCATTCTGTCCACGGGACACGCTGCCTTGAATGACCAAGGAACTGTCTCTGTAACTGCAGCAAATCCAGAGGATGGCACTGAGCGGTGAAGCACGAAGGGTACCAGCAGCCAACACGTCACTCAGCAGCTGGGCAATGAGAACACTCCGCTAATTCCTCAGGCCGTGAGTCAACAGGCCAGATGCAAGGGCCCCAGCCCCTCCCCTCAATGTGCATGCAAGAGAGGCCTGGCCCTGCAATGAGAAAGCAGGGACTGCTACTAGGTGGCAAGGAGTGGAAAGCCGTTATTGTTATTCACCTGTCGCACGGGTGTCGTTTGTAAAGCCTAGTGCGCCAAAAAGCCAAACATGGCTGAGAACTTCCAAACGGGATGGTAACAGGCCATGACTCCCAGTGCTGCTTCAACGTGGTGAGATTCCAAGCAAAAAGAGCTCTCGGCCAGGTTCCTTACTGTTTCCATTGCTTCACACGGACTCAACAGACATTCTAGCCATCGTGGGAGACACAACGAGGTACAATCCTGGAATCTTCTTATATGGATTATTATTTCTACTACAGTAGCACAGATGCCCTGATCAGGGTCCGATTGGGCAAGGCACTGTACATGCACCTATAATAAAGACAGTCCCTGCCCCAAAATGCATACAATCTATATGGAAAATTATGTATATTGCAATAGTATCAGACACACACCCTTAGTAATGTGGACTATGAAAGAGGATTAGCTCATGATTATTTGTATTGCAGTGGCACTTAGGAGCCCTGATCATGGCCCAGGACCTCATTGTGCTAGGCCCTGTACAAACACAGAACAAAAAAGATAGTCCCTAAGCCGTTATCGATCTGGATGAATAAGCTTCTCATGAAAGAATCATTGGATTAAGGGAGCTGTCAAGAAAAGTATCTTGTTTTTTCTGGGTTGGATCTACTATCCATTGGTTTATGGCAGCAGTACTGAAAAATCCCCCAAAGCTACACATTTTCTAACATGTGTGAGGATGGAATCTGGTTGCTGCCAAAGCCAAAGAGGGGAACAAAGGAATTGCTGCAGGGGATCAGACCATTGGCCCCCATGGCCAGTGCCAGCTGCTTCAGAGAAAGATGCAAGAAACCCTGCAGGAGCAGTTATGAGATAACCTGTTCCCATGGAGAGTTTCTTTCTGACCCCAATAGTTAGAAGTTGGCTTATGCCCTGAAGAAGTAGGGATTCTTTCTCATATTCTTTTAATATGAGAATTCTGGATATTCTTGCAGCTCATATAAGAATAATCTCTAGCTTTTCTACAGCACTTTTGGACCAGTACATCTCAAAGGAGGTCAATATTATCTCCATTTTACAGAATGGGAAACTGAGGCACAGATCAGTGACAGTCACTCAGCAGGTCAGTGACAGAGCCAGGAACAGAACTCAACTTCCAGAATCCCTGTCCAGTGCTCTATTCACTAAGGGTATGTTGCCTCTCAATGTCTAGAGGAGAATAGGTGATGCTTCTCCATCCACAACGAGTAACTCTTTATTTCCTGTCCGAAATGTAAAAGGGTAAAAAGCCATAAGCGTCACATAGCTACATGAAGCACAGAATCCAATCCATTGCCTCCCACAGGGAGCCTTCATTGACAGTCTCTTCATGCAGGAAGCCAACTGAAGGCTACAGAGGAAAGGAAAGAGTTAAGGGGAAATATCGAGAGAGGAAATAGATGAATGGGAAGGAAGGAGAGATGCAAAGCAGCACAAATGTTGCAGCATAGAGGTTTTAACCCATCAAGATCTGGGTGGCTCTGGACCTGCCAACCTGAGATGTCTCTCAGTGCCTGCCAGCTGCAGTGGGTACAGACCTGAAGGTGGGAGGCAACCAGTAGCTACTAACCAGGTGTTCTATGTGCAGGATTTTCTTCCTCCCCTCCCCTAGGATTGGAAATAGCATGGATCTAGTGACTCAGGGCTGTTGGGCAGAGGCTGCTGTGCCAAGGGCTGGAATTTGAGTGCTCTAGCTTTTTTTTCCTTCTTGGTTTGGGAGAGTTTATGGAGTTTGCTTTTATTTGCATTCATATTTGTATTTTAAACAGATGGCAAAGGGGCCTAGAGTCCTCAATCGGTGCTTTATGATGTAGGAATTGTATAAATCTAAATAAAGTAAAACAAAATACATAGCAATTGCTAACAGCACTTGTTGGTGAAAATGTAGATTTTTGATTTGTTTGTTTGTTTTTGCTCCTTTGCATAATACTGAAGCACCTGAAAGAATGCCACTAAGACCCCACTGCATTTAAGAATGTGCTTATGTTTAAGTAAATGCTTTGCTGAATAACTGTTGTACTCATCCATGACCTTAAGATAAGCATGTGTGTAAACAGTTTGCTGAAGCAGGAGTGGGGGCTAATACAGTAGCTGCTCTTTGTTTCAATAATTTCTAAGGAAGAGGTTAGTACAACATGATCTGGTGATGGGGCTTCTTACTGATGCTGTTATTTTAGGGATATACAGGGATTTTAAAATCAGTCGTCCTGATGGAAAGCGCTGGGGAAAGAGGGGCATTGAACAGGTCACATGGATCTGACATCAAATGGAGCCACTCTGATTAGGGCTGTGCATAGTACTGACCATGAAATGTGGGTCTCAAAATAAACGGCTTCTGCATCTCATTTTGAATCCATGAAAACTGGCCCTTATTTTTGAGAACAAAATTGACATTTGGGACTTTTCAATGTCAGGAGGACATAGAGAAGTATCCCGGAACAAAACGGCGACTGTCGCATTGTGTTGGCCTTTTATGAAGGCCCTAATCCTGGTGCTGTGTCTGCCCCCTGAGAGACATTGACAAAGTGCAGGAGAGGCCTAGGACGTTATGACTTGGCCACTCTCCTAGAGGTGTATCTGATGGTTTTCTTGTGCCTGGACTTTTTCTAAACATTAAAAACCCTTGTTAAAAAATACAGGTGGAGTCACAAGGCCCAGTTGGTGGCATTACACAGGGCCAATAATAGAGCTATGTGAGAGGGAAAATTAGGAGCAGCCTTTAGGTCAAGTTGACCATTTTGAAAATAGCCTCCAGTTCCATTTGGGGCTGGGAAGCTTAAACAAATAGGAACCTTGATCTTCCAGCCTCCTTTGAGCTTGCTGAGCCAGGCGGGGTTGGGGGACAGCGAGTGGCTTCCATGCCTTAGCCTCTCCCTCACCAGCATGTTTTCTAATTACGACGGCCTGCAGACACAAAGCATCTCTCTCCAATGAGGCGTTGGGGAGGAAACGGCAAGCAGGAAAACAAACAGAATCCAATTAGAGGCTAGAGTTTGGGGTTTATATATAGCGTGTCTTCCACACCCGAGTCAAGAGACCCTGGAGCTCACTGCAAGGCAACCAGCTGGGCGCTGGCAGTGCAGCGACTCTGTGGACAAATAAAGCAGCCATTATGTGGTCAGCAAAAGCTCACACACAGCTTTGAATGCTGAATCCCATTGCACCGAGACAGAGGGCTGTTAGCCAGGACATTGAGATGATCCAGTACATATAGTTTTTTTAACTACCAACTTGGTGGCCACCACAGGGACCTTGGGATGAGTCATGAAGAAATTCTATTAGCAGGTCCCCCTGTCTGGTTCTGTAGGTTTCCTAGCATGTGCATCACGACACCTGGGTGCCTGACACAGAGGGTCTGAGTTCCTCCTTTCTTTCAGTTAAGGAGAGAATTATTTTCTAGCACAACTGGTGCTCATATGGGATGAGTCCAAGGGCTACAGTCTGAGCTTTTCAAAGCTGTCTAGGTGGCTTGGATATCCATTAAAATTAATGGGATTTGGGCATCTACATCATTTTGTGGGGAGGGGAGTCTGTACACCCATATTATTATGGGCTGTACTGGAGTCGCATGGATTTTAGAGTCAGCGCAAGAAGCACCTGGTTGGGATTTTTTGCTTCAATCCCCTTCTTCCCCAGTGAAGCTCTCAAGAGTCCATCCCTCCTGACACTTCATTATTCCTGTTGTAGCCACACCTACAGCCCCCAATCAGCCAGCAGGGCCCCACTGCACTAGGTGCCACACCAGCAAATGACACAAAGTCCCTGGCACACGGAGCTGCCGCTCTCCCTCCCTCCATCTTCTTCCTATAAAACACTAACTGGGTTATATTGCTCCTGCTCCTGCCCCAGCGGTCAGGCTGCTGGCGAGGGGAGTATTGCATGCGAATGCACAGACTGCAGGGCCCTAGGTTGGGCTGCCATGGATTCAGCTAGTTACTTTACTTCTCAGACATCCACAGTGCCTTGCAGTCTGGAGCACCAGAAACGGGAGGAAATTCAACAGTGTGAAGCACAAGCCCATGCACTTAGGGGCTAATAAGAATTCCTGCTATAAGCTGGGGGCTCATCGGTTGGAAGTGACAGGGGAGGAGAGACACCTGGGTGTGTTGGACGATCACAGGATGATGAGGAGGCTGAGAAAAAAGGCAAATGCAATCCTAGGATGTGGTGGGCGAGGCATTTGCAGTAGAGAGAGAGAAGAATTAATGTCATTGTACAAGGCACGGGTAAAATCTTGTTTGGAATACTGTGTACAGTTCTGGTCATCCATGTTCAAGAAAGACGAATTCCAACTGGAATGGGTGCAGAGAAGAGCTCCTAGGATGATCAGGGGAATAGACGGTCCATTTTATGAGAGGAGACTGGAAGAGCTTGGCTTGGCTGAAAGGGGATGTGATTGCTCTCTGTGAATACTTCAGGGGGTAATCACCAGAGAGAGTGAAGAGCTTATAAAGGATAATGTTGGCACAAGAACAAACGGGCATAAACTGACTATGGACAAATTCAGGCTAGAAATTAGAAGGTTTCTAACTATAACAGCAGTGAGGTGCTGGAACAACCTTTCAGTAGGAGTTGTGGGGCCAAACAATGTAATTAGTTTTAAGAGAGAAATGGACACATTTATGAGTGGGACTGTCTGATGGGGTTGCTTGTGATGGTAGAGGGCAAGGCTTGGCAGCCCTGGGTGTCCCCCTTCCAGTTTATGTCTTATGTTCCTAATATCTCATGCTTCAGGGCTTCAACTGGTCACCTTGCAGGGGTCAGGAAGGGATTTCCCCCACCTTTTGTTTTGTTTGTTTTTTATCTCCTTCCTCTGAAGCATCAGAGATGGCCATGGGTGGAAATGGGACATGGGATGGGAGGGCCAGGGCTCTGAGGTGGCACTGAACATTTTCTCTCTCAAGTACTTGGCTGGCTGGTTCTTGCTCACATGCTCAGGGTCTAACTGATCACGCCTATGTGGGAATGCTCAGCTCAGCTCAGACTAGCAGTGACCTTAGGGGTTTTTTACTCTCTTCTGCAGTACATGGGTGTGGGTCACTTGCTGGGAATTTCTGGGTATATTTCACTTAATCATTTCCCTGCCATTGTGGGGGCACAAATAGTCTAGGCTCTGGGGGGCTCTGTTGCTTTGGTCTCATTTAGCATGCAGGTGCTGGGAGGTGTTGGTGGCCTGTGATGTTCAGTGGGTCAGACTAGATGAGCCAGTGGCTCCTTCTGGCCTTAAACTCTCTGATTAGTGGCCTGGGAAGCAATGAAAGGAGGGTGAGGGCAGGAGGCAGAGTGGTTGTGGATGAATGTGTTTGACTCACACTATGTGCAATGGAACATGTCTGGCTGTAGCAATGCAGATTCAGGCGTGGCGTGATCAGGTGCAACTCCCTTATACCTGGGCTGAATTTGGCCCACAGAGTCATCATGTTAGATCAGCATCCACTGAGCATTTGTTCCAAGAACCCCTTTCTCGCATGAATAATTTGGCACGTCCTTGGTGACGTGCAGGTTGGGGAGGCACCTAAAGGAATTCTACCACTCCTTTGAAAGGTGGATTCTGGACAATCATCCCCTCGGAGGGATGCTGCTGTATCATCCCTGCCAGAGATGACTTATCCCTGGGGCTCCTAAAAATGCCTCTGAAGACCAGATTGCACCAGGTGCCATGTATTTAAAATATAGGTATACACGGAGGGAGGAGGAGAACCCCAGCTGCCCCTGCTAGGTTTTGAGATTCACCCTGCCCCTCGCCCCTTCCAGTTATACAGGCTGAACGCTGCGCTGCTCTGTCAATAGCCCTGGGAGGACAAACATCCCCAGCACATGGCTCTTTATAAACCTTTGTTTGACAAGTGCTGCTACTTTCCTCCCTTGTTATTTTCAGGAGAAAGCATATTTGTTTGAAATAGGAAAACAAATGTGTACATTTCCTCAGCTCTTAACCTACCTAGCCCTGAGACAACAGGCACCCCTGATCACAGGCCTATCATCAGCTCTGGGGGGGACATTTTAGTGGCAGTCTCTTGTTAAATATTAGCAGCATTCGCTTCATGTCCCCAGACCCGTATGGAACATTTATTTAATGCTCACACCAACTGGACTCGATTTCACTTCCTGCTGCTAGCAGCATGTGTCTCTTTAAAAGGAGCTGCTGGCTAGAACTCTGTTCCACCCTGGCTGATTCCCTTGGAAGGGCAGGAAATCCCCAGCATATCCTCTCCAGCCTTTCTGCTCACACTTCAGAATTAATGCGCGGATGTATTAATAGCTGCTGGCATCGCAGAATGAAAGGGGAGGCGGAACAACTAGACTCAGGACCTCGTGGGAGCTGGTTTCAATTCCTGAGCGGTGTGAACTCTCCTAATTCATTTCTGCTCAGCTTCCCCTCCTCACACCCAGCCCTGTCTTCTCAGTACCACCCCATCTCCTCTATCCATCCAACCCAGCACCTTGCTCAAGTGTCTAAAGGGCTGGGACACTCTTCCCTCCCACACACACTGAGTGACTGATGGGACAAGGCACGGTCCTGCGTTTGATTGCACCTGGTCCTCTGCTGGATGAGGATCTAGCTACTGTGATCTGTGCTCTCATCATCTCCAGGTCAGGTCACTGCAACGGCTCTGACCTAGGATGGAGAACGAAGGCCACATGAGAGCTACTAACCTAACCTATGCAATGGGCATCACCCTACCTCTTATGTAAGGAAAACAGCTGATTGCACCCAGGCCGCACACTGCATGGCTCCCAGTTCCCAGGAATACAATTCAAGGACCCAGCTCTATTATTAAAGCCCCTTCTTAATAAGCCAGGGCCTTGGCTTCCTTGGCGACTATCCTCCCTCTGTAACCCAGCAAGGCAGCCATGCCCAGGTGGAACCTATGATTGTCCCAGGTGTAATTATCAGGGAGCAGGGCTTGCCGCATATCTTTCGCCCTACAATAACAGCTTGGATAGCCAGACACCTATGATAGGTGTTTTCTGAATGCAACGCAGTCAGATGCCACTGCGGGTCAGATCCTCAGCTTGGGTAAATCCAAGCAGCTTCACTGAGATCAACAGAGCTACCCTGACTTACAGCAGCTGAGAATCTGGCCTGGTGGAGATCTTGGTTTCTCACTTCTTAGAATAACAGCTTTCTGGGGGAGGGATTTCCCTTCCCACACATCACAATGCATAGGGCACTGTCCTGAGAGGGGCGTTCCTGGGTGCCATCCCTCCTATCTTTTAGCCAGCACGGCCACTTCCAGCAGTTTGCCCCTGCAGGATGGATTTCGCTGCTTCATGCTACTGCGTGATTACAACGGCCATCATCGGGTTGCTGGGCAACACCACAAAGAAACTTTGCCATGGGGTAACATAGCAGGATGCCATTGCCCTGGCCCAAGGGAGCCTCTGGGTCTCGTCAGTGGTCTTTCAGGTCCTGCTAGCAGAAGAGACCCACCTGTTAAAATAGGAACTATGCTGCAAAAGCCAGGCTGGGTTGGCAACACTACGGGGCTTGCTAAGAGTGGCAGAATCTTGAAGGCCCAGGCAATTCGCAGATCATCAGGCCTGCTTTTAGGCACAAGGAATTCAACTGGAAAAATTCAGGCCAGCAGGAGCTGATCCAAGTCCCATGAGTCAGAGATGTATTTTGCTACCTGATCTGCCCAGGCACCCACAGGAATGATTTTCATGGTTCCCAGAATTCCATCCACATCCTTTAGTGCCTCACAGCTCAGCATCAACTGTCCACGGTAGCTGATCCTCTGCTTCCATTGCAGAGTAAACAGCAAAGTCATCCAACTGGAACGACAAGGACACAAAGAGAGTGGCCGCGTTCCCATCTCTTCTGCAGTCCTGCTTAGAGGACAAATTTAGAGGTGGGTAAATGGATGCTCTGTGCCTAAGATACAATTAGGGGTTTTGATAAACACTAGACGGTAGCCAGATGTTCCTGCCTTGGAGGCTCACAGCATGCCTGTGGTGTGAAGCCAGCAAGATTTCTCCAAGCAAGTCAGAGTCCTGGAAACTGCCACTTATCCCCGGCTGACATCAAGACACAGGACTGCCAAGGAGGGAAGAGAGAGCGCAGAGAACCCATCAGCAGGTCTCACAACAACCAGCCCTTGAGAAAAGTTTGCAAACTGCCATTGTGGAGGTGAAAAGAAGTGGGAGAAAGCAATCACAGGAGAAAGACAAACATGTGCAGCGAGGGGGATTCCTGACTAAACATAGCTACCTAGGAACTAGCACCGAGCTCACTTAAACAATGGCATGCTAGCCATGCTTCTCTCTGATTGAAGCCAGACAACTCCTTCCTTGCACCTGATCCCACTCTGCGCTGCTGAATGCATTCCTGTGCTACATAGAAGAGGTGGGATCATGTTGTATTCCCTGCCTCCTCCCCCCGCCCCCCGCACACGCACAACAGTGGAATAATCTCAACAATACCTGTCAACACCCTGGCTGGAAATATTTCACCTCTTCTCCCCCAGACACCGGAGAAGCTGCCTGCAGCCTCATTCTCTGCTTAGCTCCTGTGCGTGTGAAGCAGTTTGCAGTGCTTTCAGGCAGGCTAAGTGCCTTCCACCAACGCTGACCCCCATCAAGGTTGTTGTGTTCCTCACTGGATACATGTTGGCGCTGGGAGGGTTGATAATGAATGGCGTCTCTCTCTCTGGGTGCACTGTGTTCAGTTAAAGGGGGATTGTTTTGTTTTGCCTTTGCAATGGAATGAGACTAGCAAAGTAAACCAGACAAAGATAAATTCCATTCTGACTTCCCGCCTTCTCTGCTCCCAACTCCCGGCCTGTCCCTGCTGCAGCAGCTTGCCATATTCACTTGAAAGGCCTACAGCTTAAGGAGTTTACTTCAGAGGCTGGCTGGTACTGAGACTATAAAGAACCTGATTGACTACCTGTCCAACGGCAACAGTATTTCAGTAATGCCTCGAGGCCCCAACCCAGATCAGGGCCCTGTTGTGCTAAGCACTGTACCAACACACAGCAATAGAGATCCTGCCCCAAAGAAAGCACAATCTAAACAGCTAAGACAGCCAAAGAGTGCGTGAGAGGAAATACCACTATTCCCGTTCCACAGATGGTGAATTGAATGCTTGTGATGGTAGGGGACAAGGGACAGCAACACACTTCCAGTTTATATCACACGTTCCTGAAAGCTCATGCTTCAGGGTATCAGTTGGCCACAGCAGAGGTCAGGAAGGGATTCCCATCTCCCCTCCTCCAATGTGTTCTGTTGGTGTTTCTAAAATCTCCTTTCTCTGAAGGATGAGGGATGGCCACAGCTGGAGATGGGACACTGGATAGGGTGGGTCAAGGCTCTGAGGTGGTGCTGAGTATTCTCTCTCTCTCTCTCAAGTGCTGGATGGTTGTTGTTCACATGCTCTGGGTGTAACTGATTGCCATGGTTGGGGCCAGGAAGGAATTTCCCCCCAAATGGCAGTGACCTTCGGAGTTTTTTTTATCTTCCTCGGCAGCGTGAGGGTGCAGGTCACTTGCCAGGGTTATCTGAGTATATCTTACTTGATCATTGCCGGGGCCTCTGACAGTGGTGCAGCTCACTCCCTCCTGTTCTCTGCCTGAGGAGGGTTAGTCTCCCATGGGCTGTAACATTTTGGTCTCATTTCAGTTGTTGGGCTGAGTGTGCAAGTGCTGGGGGATGTTGGTGGCTTGTGACATAGAGGTGGTCAAACTAGATGGTCTGGTGGCCCCTCCTGGTCCTAAACTCTGTGACCCTATCATGCCAAACCCAGAATATCCCATAAATCAATAAGCCTCAAATATTTCTCAATATTTTATACCACCAGCCCACCTGGACCACACCATATACCTAACAAATCAAAATGACTCACGATATTGGGGTCCCAACCAGAGATACTGTAAAGAGAGTGCTGAGCACTTGCCTTCCACAAGAAGTCAGACCCCTTCAAGAGGTCTCGGGTTGGGCGCGCAAAACCTGACGTGTGGTGTATTGAGGACTGTGTTGGAATTGCAAGTTATCACTTTAAGACAACGGGGCGGAGTTGGGGGAAGTTCCTGGTCCTACTTACAGGACTCTGTAGCAAAGCACATGAGCAGTGGCAGCAAAAGTTAATCTGGAAAGAGCCAGCTCAAAGCAACATGGTGTGAGTTGTGCCTTGCTGCCTTTGGGAGCAGCCTGTTTTTGTGTTCTTGTGTATTATCTGAATTCTAAAAAATAAAGTAATGTTACATTGCAACCATCAAGCAGGAATCCTTTATGTCTTTACCTACCTTCTCTGTGTGAATGCTGTGAGTATAACACGAGGCACCCCAAATCACAGTCACTTCTGAAACTCTTAGCCATGAACACATAAATCACTATAAACCTCACAATCCTGGACATCAGAACCTCCCTTACTGCCTGCAAACCATCACATATGTTTGTGGTGCCTACAGTCGCATGTACATTATCCATGGTGCATATCATTGTTGGGGGCAAAGTCAGCAGCATTGGACTCTCCCAATGGCAGCGGTGAGGAGCAGCAGCACTGGCCTCCCCCGACCCAACCACACAGGTTTGGCCCCGCAGCTCATCTGTCATAGTGGGGCCAAAAGTGAGTGAGTGGTGCCATGACTTGGTGCACAGCTGCATCCAATCGATTCAGCTTCAGCCTTTGCTTTCTGTCCCCGCATCCTCCTCCGCCCAGTTAGGAACACAAAGAGGACACATTTCAAATGCCAGCCTGGCACTAGCGACTAAGAGGAGGGAGTGACGCATGCACATGTGGGCACTCTTTGGCACAGGGCTGCACACAGCTGGGGTAGCCTGCCTGGTGCATAAAACAAAAGGGAATAGAGACTGCCCCAGGAAATTCAAATGACCTAATATAGGAACATGTTCAAGGCAACCAGGCTTCAACAACCAGCTGTTAACTCCTTTGCTGCTGTGTCAAAGTGAAGATCAGAGGCCAGGCGTCAAAGCATGAGCTTTCATCAGTATCACAGTCTCAGCCCTAAACACTGTAGTACCCCTAAATCTAAGCTACTGTGGTTTGAACCATTATAGCCGAATGCTTAGAAGGGCAGTTTTCAGCATGCCACTGCCACTCCAATGGAGAGTCATTCAACTCGATAAAGCACCCTCAGTTTTTGCATCCTTCAGGTCTCTTGGGTCTGCTAAAAAGACCTGGAAATCTCATGGCAGCAAAGTCTCTCAGGAGACATTCGGATCATCCCTGCTTCTGGTGAGACTGGAAATGCTACAGTTATAGCCTTGATCACCTGATGTTGGCAGTGGCCTGTGAAAATGACTAAATGAAAGTTAAAAGTTGGGGTCGTCTAAAGCTCTGGACAAATGTTTAGGTCGGGTTTTGTTAACTGCATTGTCTCACCTGTCACCTAATTCCAACCTCTCTCTGAAGTTAACCCTTTCACTGCTTCTAGGCATAAAGAGAGTGACGATGGTCCTATGGGGGAGGCAGGACCCTGAGCATCAGGAGCCCTGGACACTAGTCCCTGCTCTGCCATGAACTCGCATGGCCTTGGGGAATTCACTTAAGCCTCATTTTTCAAAAGTGTGCACTCGTTTTGGGTTACCTCCATTTTTGGTTGCCCGACTGGAATCAGCTAAGGTGTAAACACCCACAGCTCCATTCACTCAGCCCCTCTGACTAGCAGGCCAGACATGGTTCCATTTAACATCAAGGCATACCAGATTCACAGACCCTGTAAAATGTTTTGGCCTCAGCATCCCCCTCTGTACAATAGATCCTTTCCTGTGAGATCTCTCACAGTGACACTGCCATGAGATTTCCAGTTCTTTTTAGCAGACCCTTGAAAGATGCAAAAACGTAGGGTACTATATCAAGCTGAATGACTCTCCACTGCAGTGGCAGTGGTATGCTGAAAACTACCCTTCTAAGCATTCAGCTATACTGGTTCAAACCACAGTATCACAGAATCTAGGATAGTGTATTCGTTGCCTAGTGTAATGCCATTGGCTTCAAAGGAGTTACACCAAGGATGAATTTGCTCCTATACCTGTAGTGCACTTTGAGACCCTGAGTGGAAGGCGTTACAGATATGTCAGACATTGTTACTCTTCCACCGTGTCTCGACCTCCAGTAGGAGCAGTCACACAGGATGGGTAAGGAATGGTGTCCTTAGCCTCTGTTTGTCACAGGGTGGAGATGGATGGCAGGAGAGAGATCACTTGATCATTATCTGTTAGGTTCATTTCCTCTGGGGCACCTGACATTGGCCACTGTTGGCAGACAGGATACTGGGCTGGATGGACCTTTGATCTGACCCAGTATGGCCATTCTTATGTTCTTGCACTTCCTGGAGCAACGGGAAGTGAGGCCTGCTCTGCTCTCAAAGAGTTTGCTGGCAAACTTTGCTAGGGTAGACAGCTTATACCAGCAAAATGTCCTTTTATCAGTATAAAACTTATACCAGTTCCCCTAAGCTAGACAACTATAACAGCAGAAGGATCTTGCCATATAACAGTAGCTACACTTGGGTGTTTGCTAGGATGGCCAGGTCAGCAAAACACTAAAATAAAGAAATAAAAATCCCTTCCCCAACTGCCCTAGCTATGGCAGCAAAGCTCCCAACGCAGCCCAGGCCTGAGGATGGCGAGGCTGCACAGCAAGTCCACTGGAAAGAACGTCACCCAGTGAGACACCTTGATGAAGCTGGTGAACCACGTTCTAGAGACAAGGTTCTGGACATTTGTTGTGTTGACCTGGCCATTCTAGCAAAAGCCCAAGTGTACAGTGACAACGTCCTTCTGCTGGTATTGTTGTCTTGCTTAGGGGAACTGGTATAAGCTATACCAATAAAATCGACATTTTGCTGGTAGGGAATCATGGTTAAAGTTTTACATTTGCAGGTAAAACATTTTCTCCCTCCATCTATAACTCCAGTCCTCTTGCTCTTTAAAGCCGTGAGATAAGAGCAGTAGCTCTGATAAGGAGTCGCCATGCCTAGGAAATACTGTCAATTGGCACCTAGTTCAGTGAAGGCCGATGAAAAATCTCTCCTCTTCTGACCTACAGAAACATGAAAAATCTTAATGGCGGAGAAAGGATTGAGTTGTTCTACGATTTCATTCACTAAGGATTCCCCTGGAACTTGAATATTTTAAAAAATGTTTTTGAGCTTAGGGATGGATTTCGCTGCCTAGGGCAGTGACTTTATGGCACTAGCTGTGGACAGGAGCCATGAACCCCCACGACAGCACTCAGGCCTGACCTGCCTTAAACTCTCCAGTGCCTCCGCTCCTGGGTCCTTCCCACAGCTATGTCAATGCCACACTTCGTGGTGAAGGGGATTTTATAGCGTCTGCTCAGACTTCGGTAGAGAACATCAGCCTTTCATTTCGTCACCAGCATCAGTCTCATGAGGTCTTGAATTAAGTTCTCTGGAGGCCCTTACTCATGAGATGCCATCCCACACTTCCTCACCTCTGATCGCTCTTTTGGTCCCTTTGTCCCTTAACCCACCGAGGCTAAGAGGGGAACGAAGGGTAACAGGACTGGGGCATGGTACTTCTTGCCTTGTGTCCAGTAGGATTATTTGGAGAGTAAAAGATAAACCTCTCGGATGAAGGTTTTCATGCTGTTGGCGAGTGTCCTTTATAATGCAACCCAGATAGCTGGGCCTGAGCTTTGTGCTTCTCTAAATTATGCACTGTGCTTCCAAGCAGCCTCAAGCTAAACTGCGGTCGGTCTTCAGCCAAGTGCTGATGGTGCAAAACTAGGGATGTTGCTAGCACTCTGCCTCTCGCGGATAGACTCACTGTGCCTCCCCTGGATTGCAGATGGCTCTGGTGTAATGCCTCTCTATTGGTCCGGCTGGCTGCAAATTAACTAGCCATGCACAAGACAGAGAACAAATGCAGGGAAACATGAGGCACTTCTTCCTCTCTTACCCCTGTGGGAGTTCTCACAAACAAATCATCTGATCCAGAAACAGATCTAGTAAAGAAATAGTTTCCCTGCATCAGACTTAAAGGCCTTCTCCTCATTAGGGCTTGCCTGCACCCCAAAAGTATACCACTTTATCTGCACCCCAATCCGCGTGCTGCACCAGCACCCCACCAGAGATGTTCTTTCCTCTGGACAAAAGCCAGAGAGTAGCCTGGAAGGAAACCGAAGTACAGAGCAACTGGCATCCCAAGATGCAGATTCTCTCCACTCAGGTGCTTTGGGGCTACTCACAGACCTGCCAGGTAATATACACTCCTGCTTGGCTGGCAAGTGTCAGCAAATATTTTCACTCACTAGCATTCATCAGGGCTGAAGCTGAAGAAGGTTCAGTGGGGGAAGCCCCGCCCCCGCAGGAAACACATTTCAATGGCACATTAGGTTGGGAGCTAGAGTTTGCCATGGAATTTCTGATTTAGGGCTTCTGCTCTTCTCTCTCCTCCCGCCCAGCCGCCACTCATCCTAGAAAGGAGCCGCCTGTTTCCAATTGCATGTTTAATACAGACCCCAAACCTCCCACATTACTCACCCTGATGGACTGTATTCCTTTGTTTAATTGTCGGGTGACATTGCCAAACCCAGACATTTGTGCGTCTAAGGGACTCTCAGCTGGGGCCCCTCCATCTCTTGTGGAGCAGCCATTTCTTGCTGTGCAGTGCTGCTGACCGTGGTTACTGAGCACTGAAACTCAGCAGTCAGTCTTGTTAATCATCCTTCCTGAGCTGCGCAAATTCCCAAAATGATGCTGAATCTGGAGTTTGAGGGGTGGGGAATCGGAGCAAGTGACCATGCATGCAGAGTGCGGGAGGGCCATCTAGGTGGGTGTGGCGAAGAGGGCTAATAACAATTCCTTATTTGTCTCTGTTCCACCTCTGAATAGGCTTTGCTGGGTCCAGCTCTATAGCTTCAGTGATCAGACCTTAGTCAATCCCCATACAACAGCTACAATGGCACCTCTATCCAGGGTCCGCATATGGCCCCCATTACCAAGGTCTCTGAGTGTCTCAAACAAACATGTCTATGTATTTATCCTCACAACTCCCCTGTGAGGCAGGGCAGCGCTATTATCCACAGAGTACAGATGGGGAACAGACAAGTCACTTGCTCAAAGTCACACAGGAAGTGTGGAAATTGAACCCCGGTCTCTGCTAAGTCCCCTGGTAGCACCCTAATCATTGGACCTCCCTTGTGTCTAGGGAGTGTCCAGGAACTGGAGGTGCTGGCCTGCTTTTAGATGACTGGCAATGGCAAAATGGCACTGGTACAGGGAGGAGAGAAGCTGGGGATGGGGTTACAGATTTTCAAGTTGGCTCAGGGCCAGATCTACAAGGGCTCAGCCCCCAGCAGCCCCCCATTGCTTATGGCTGCTGGGGGCTGAGCCCTTGAAAATCTGGCCCGCAGGGTGCAATGGCTCTGTAAAGGCACCTTGGGGTGGTGAAGAGCCCCACACCATCCCTGACTGAGCAGCAATTATAGGGGAAACATCACAATTGTCCAAGTTATAAGTGTTCTAAGATGCACGGCAACAGAGGGGAGAAAGGAAGTTTGGTCCTGAAATGAGGGGAAATCGAGCTGCAGTTATATGGAGCTGTAAATATTTACTGCAGCGTAAACCAAAGCACTGAACTGCTCGTTAAGATTCTCAGCATGAAAAAGTTTATTAAAATTAAGAAGGGCTCACACCAGAAAAAGGGGAAAATATATAATTAGAGTCTGAAGAAACCAGACTAATTCTGTGTCTTTCAATTTAGTGTCTCTGCACTCCGGTTACCCTTGGACTTCTACTGAGTCCCGCTTCTGTCTTTGGATATAGCTGGATGAGGACATACCACACCAGAAATCAAGACAGCATCATTGTGTTTGCATATGAAATGAATTAAAGTGCACTAAAAACTAAGACCTGACTACAGACCATTTCACTGGTGGCCAAGAATTTGAAGCCAGTTTTCCCAAGGAGAAGGCTTAGTGCATGAACCCCTATCTTGCAGGAGAATCAGAGTTTTTAAGAGGGATCTTCAGGGCTTTGCAGCCTTGTGACATTGTCATAATCCAATGTCTTATTATCAAGATACCAAAACATTATGAGAATGCAACATCATCACCCATAGACTCATCCTCAGGGCAGGAAGAGGCAAACATTGTGACATCATGGTACAATACCACAGTATCAGCAGGTGCACATTCATTCTGAAGCATCCTTCAGTGTATCCTTTGGGGAGAACCATAACCTGAACACTCAGCTGTAGCCTTTGAATGGTCACTTGACCCAGTATCTGCCAAGGACCAAATTTGAACCAAGGCCATGATCCAGCAAAGCACTTATGCATCTAATTAAACGTCCAGCATATTTTCTGTAGTTAAGTCATTGCTCCAGGAAATCATTGTTAGGATAACTTTTGCCTCCCATATGCACCAGAAAGAGCAGCAAGAACCTGACATAAGAAGATCTGAGATCTCAGACACCACATGCAGGGAATGAGGACTGGGAAGAGGTACAAGTGGCCAAGAACGCAAACAATAAGGGAGAGAGAGACTGTGAACATAAGACTGCCCAAGAAGAGATGTAGCAAGGTGTCAAAGGAGAGAGTGGGAGTTCTCCAGGGGATCTGTTGATTGAAAAGTGATGAGCATTCCTAAAATAATAATTAAAAATTAGATAAATTCTTCAGCATTCCAGAGAGAAGGAGGGGTATGGGGGGGTAAGAGATGCTAGCAGCTGTCCATACATCTCCTGATGAGGCAGAATAAATATGAAAGAAAGTTACCATCACACCAAAAGCAGTAACGAAAGGAGAAGAATGTTTGCAATGGGAAAAGCCCAGAGGCAGCTGGAGCCTCCCAGAATTCCGAGCAGCGGTAGGGGGCACCTCTCTCAGCTCCTTGGGATACAGGGCAGCATGGACAGAACACAGGGATGATAACACAGGGGCCAGCAGGCTCCAGAGATGATAAGATCACACCAAATAAAATAACAAAAGCTAGTTCTGTTAGAAGCTTCTTGTTGAAGACCAAAGCCCTCTCTTCCTTCAGCAAAGAAGTGTTGGGTGGGTCATTGCAAGGCAGGCATTACCTTTAGTGTGGCAACTCTGCCTTGCAGGAATCTGCTTCCGGGGGCCCAGTTCTGCAAGGTGTTCAGTGCTTCACTCATAGCAGCCCAGATCTTGCCCTTCTGAAGACAATAACAATATGTGCTTGACATCAGTAGGTGCAAGATTGGGCTTTGCAAGACTGGTGCCTGGCTAAAAGGTTAGTTCCATCTCCATGACCCAGTCAATCCTGGGCCCCACCCATACTGAGGCCACCAAAAACAGGGGTGCCAATATTTATTCTATCATGGTAGTAGCCAGAGGCCCCAATCAGGCTCAGAGCCCCATTGTGCTTGGTGCTCTGCAGGAAGTGGATCCCTGCCCAGAATACCTTACAGACTAAAAAGACAAGTATCAGGCAGAGACAGAGGAGAGAAGAAGTCTATCAGCTAGACGGAATTGTTCCATACACCTGCTATTTTCCCTGTGCTTTGCATTACATAAAGGTATATCCGCTTCCTCCCAGCTGCCTCCCCCCACCACATCATCATAGGCTGGGTTATTTCTCATAGGCCTGGCAGCAGAAGCAAGTAGCTTGTAATGTTCTGCTGAAAACCTCTCCTCTGGGAACTAGATATCTGTCTCAGCCAGAGAGCTGAACTGAGGCCAGCAAGGACAAAAGAAACTAGAATCCTTTAATGGAGATTCCAGCAGTGGGGCCTGCCAAGCAGGATAGACTGAGATCTAATGGAAAGACTCACATTGACTTCAGGGGGCTTTGGAACAGACCCCAAAGGGACAGCATGTCTAGTGAGGGGGAGGGAATGTTTTCAGAAGTACCATGTCAGCCTATGAAAAATTCCCCAGGGGGCAAGGAGGATGGGAACATTGAAGTTGCATTGGAAGTCAGTGGGAAACTCCTCACATCCCTGTGCTCCCATGTGTCCCCACACAGACCCATCCCATTTCAGTCACTTTCTCATTGAGTTCAGCATGTGCTGTGCTCTTTAAAAGGAGTCGGGGCTTATTTTAAAACCATCACTTTGCATAGGCCATCTGGGATTAACATCCAGGTGAGGAGACAGACTATAAAAATACAGTCTACACAGATGGACATCAGATATCCCAGTCCTGCTTTTATAGCACATAGTCCATGGCCATTAGCCAAAGAGTGTTACAAATGGAGTGAGAAAATAAAATTCTGACAAGCTTGTTACACTAATAACTCCGATGCACCCAAATGATGTTCCTTCACCAAGATCTGGCAGCACCAGAGGTTTGAAAATATATTTTCCCTAGGCTTACACTCCTATCAGGTCCATTTTCTTCTATTGTATTTTTAACTTTCAGTGCATTGAAAAATAGGGCTTTTTTAGCAGATCTGTCCCTTAAAAATGGTATTTCAATATGTTATTTCTACTGCCCTATGGTCTTCCCCAGAGCAAACAGAACAAAGATTTGTATTGTGGCTTCTTGCAGTAGGTGATTTCTCTATATACACATCCTGATTGTGCCCATCCTTGCAGTGATGCATTCAAGGGAATGAAGAAAGTACAGGGAGCCTCCTCACACTTTTGTGCCCAACCCCTGTGCAAGGGCACAGTAGCAGCAATTGTGCTGTCCTAAGTGCTACCATCTCATTGCTGGTTCCTAGGATGGGGCAGGTCATAGCTGCCCCCATCCCAGCAGAGAGGAAAGAGAACAGCTGTGGCAATCAAAAGGGAGTTGAAGGGCTATAAAAGGAGCCTTGGGAGTATGATTTCATCTCAGCCTCTGGTGGAGGACCAGTCCTGGTGCGGGAAAACCCATGTTCAGATGCCGAGAGACTAATAAAGGAGTTGCCAAACCAAACAAACATTCCAGGCTGACCCCACTGGCTTCATATTTCACAAGGCCAAAAATCATCTGTTTTTCAAGCAGCCTGGGTGACAAAGTATAAGCAATGGTCTGTTAGAGCTGGAAATGGGTGTCCACAGACTGGCTGTTGAGCCCGACTGCCAGGCAGAGAGAAGGTTCCCAAGGAGAGTCACAGCACTATGAGCTGTGGCTGCATGCGCCTGGTACTGCTTAAAAAACCAACTAAGCCAGAGTCTCTTTGAAAATGAGCATTCAAGCTCGAAGAGCAGCCCTGTGACTATAAATGTCGCCAGCAAATACTTGTGGAAATGGATTTATGGAGGCTAGCAGCTGCCAGCTCTCTCTCTCTGTTCCTCAGTATCTCCTCCAGAAAAAGCTTCCAAACTGGGAACGCAGCTGCTAAGGAAAGGTCTAGAAGCAAGTTCCATGCCAGATCGATTGGCAAAACACTCCCTGGATTACACAGCCCAGTCAAGAGCACTGTATTCCAGCACTCATGTCCCCAGCAATGCTTTCACAGGCCCGCCATCTGGAAGATCACACGGGTGTTTTAAATGGAGGAATTTCACTTTAGCCATTAGGGAAAGGTGACCATCCAACTCCACCCACCTTGGCCAGCTGGCTTCAGCTCATGTCGCTGCAGCTCTTTTAAACTGAGTAATGACAGTGCAAGAGGAAGCCACCCTGCTGCAGGAGATCAGAGCTCACACTCATATGGGCGTGTGGGTGTGAAGGATTCTGCTCACATTAAGGGAATGAAACCCACAAAGGTTCTCCCTTCCCCCCAAGTGACTGATCCAAGATGGCTACTGCTCGCTGTGACTCTGTGCAGAGGAGCCAGGTACAAAACCGGATTCTTCATCGGTGAAGACAGCACAGCTTCCTGCAAGTGCACTGCATCATGACCCTGATGTAAAGCAACATTACATTCAAGAAACAGACTGGATTTGGGTTCCCACCGCCATCTTCCCCTAGCCATCTGGGTAGCTCCATCCATCGCTCTGCTTCCATTAGCAGTAAGCGGTGCAGCAGGCAGGCGAAACGGTAGAACTAAGATACCTGTTATGGATGCTGAGTGGATAGTGTGAAGTGCTGTAACACTAGCGTTTTATGCGCAAGCAGCTTGGGCATGGCTGGGTTCCTAAGCCCCCTGGTGCCACACTGAGCTAAAACTAAACCTTGACCCTTGTTCTGCAGCCCCACTCCTCATACTCCCACGGCAATGGAGGTGGGGGTGGGGTTGTTCAGGAGAAGCTGTGCCCACGGTCCCCAGCACAGCAGCAGTTGGAGTGAGAAGCCATTTCCCAGCTTGCAAACATGCGGGCCAGCACATGGGGCAGCGGACTGGCACTGAGCAGACCTCGATTCCAAATCTGCCTCTGCCACTGCCCTGCTGGGTGAACTTGGGCAAGGCACTGCCCCTCTCTGAGCCTGTTTCCCATCCCTCCCATCATCTGTCTTGTCTACTCCCATGGAACAGACAAAGTCTGTTACCCTGGATTTGTACAGTGCCTAAAACCATGAAACCCTGAACTTGGCTGGGACACCTGGGCATTAAATAGTCATAACTGAGGAGCTGCCAGCAGGGATCTTGCTGGAAAAGGGACAGTGTTTGACAAACAGTGGCACAGTTTCTAATCTGCTTTCCTTCTAGCTGTAATAACACTACCGCAATAGATAGAAAAGAAAGCTTTAGGGACAAGTTTCCAGCCAGTCTTTAATAAGGCACCAACAGCATTTGCAGGAGCATATATCTGCAAGCATAAAATCCTGGATGGGAACACGGAATAGAGTGTTACCCATAATCCTGTGAGTCCCCCGTGCATGGAACTCCTATAGACACTAATGGGAGTTCTCATGAGACAAGCTTCAGCCATGTCACTGCAGGAGGAAGTGACATCTTTTGGAGCCGGGGCTTCTAGGTATGGAAGCAACTGCACAAAGGTTCCATGATAGCGTGACCAGATAGCAAATGTGAAAAATCAGAACAGGAGTTGGGGGGTAATAGGCGCCTATGTAAGAAGAAACTCCGAGTATTGGGACTGTCCCTGTAAAATCGGGACAGCTGGTCACCCTATTCCACAAGCCACAACCCTGCCAGCCATTAGAAAGGGAGCCATCGGAAGAGGAGGAGCTGGGGGTACTTGTCAAAGGTCAGTGTATTGGGAGGACCTGTAGCCAGGGTGCATTTAGATTTCAACCACCACTTTAGTCACTAGGATCCCTTAGCAAGATTGGCCCTAGTGTATTATTGGCCTAAACACAGCACCTCTGCCCTTCCAACCCTGCTCCAGCCGAACCCTTCCTTTGTACCTCTGACCTTCACTCCCATTCTGGTTTTCTTTTTGGTCCCCTGTAATCAGTTTTCTGGGCTCTGGGACCCAACTGGGCCTTTCGTTCTAGTGGGCTTCTGCCCTCCGTTCTGCCAGGATCAAATAGGCTCAGCCTTGCCCCAGAATCCTTTGCACTGGATGCAGTGAGCAACTTCCTACTGGGGACTTCTGCAACATCCCCCATACTAGGCGATTCCCTTCTGCTCTTCCAGCCAGATTCCACTGACCTCCTGCTGAGACCTGGATGACAGGGACGTTTGGGACTCCTGCGCTAACACGGTGCTATTTCAGATGTGGCCTTCTTGCTAAGCTCAGCCCTCCAGGAACCGCTGCAAGCTAGGCAGCCCTCAGGCTGGGTGTAAGCTACACCAGGGTTCAAGCTGGCTCTGGGCAGTCCCAGGTCAGACTAGAGCCAATGGTTCTTTTTGGCCTCAGAAATCTATGACTCTATAACTGCTCGTATCTCCTATGCCTAAAGTCGGTACTGCCCTCAAGCATTTTCCCTATTGCCCCATAATTCTTTCACCAGTTTGGGCTGAGTTCACACAGTTCATATCAGCAGAACTCTAAAGCTCAGCACATACGATACAGATGGGGCTGCGGAGCAAGTGTGGCTCAAATGCTGAAAGCCTCCGAAGGGGGACAAGAGAGCTGTGCAGTAATGAGTCTGGGAGACACCTGTTTAAAGAGAGAAACCCTCCCACCGGCTTCCTCCTGAATGGTAGAAACCGCTTAAATCATGTTAAGCTGCAATTAAGAATGTCATTTTAAGCACAAGCACACATAATCCGTAAATCTCCACGTGCAATAAAAAATAATGGCTTAGGAGAGTGAGAGAGAGCCATTAATTCAACCTCAGGGCACTCTCACTTTCTGCTCACTGGTGTCGGACCCTTGACTTGATGTGCGGATCCATCATTCAACAGGTAATTCATCTCTAATTCTATAGTGTAGAATACATAGGGTACGGAAGCATTTCTCTGCGTTTGTTAGCAGCCAGCTTTCCCTTCTAGCAGTGCTTGTTGTTTGATGGAAGGTGGGAGAGATTCTCTCTGATAGCCCCAGGAGGCAAGCATGGGAGAGGCGACCTTTCTATTAGAGGAGAACGACTCAGGGAAACAGGTGCGTTAATGCCACTTACTTGGACTTGTTGGGTCACCGAGTCGCCGAAGTCTCCCACTGGAGGTCCTGGAGATTCCTAGAACAAGAAAAATCAGTGATAAGGCACGTGGCTAACTAATGTGAGCCTGGTTCGGTGTCCACACTGTGATTCCTGATCTGCCAAGCCACCCTTCTTCTGCTGGTGTCTGCTTTGTACAGAAACATTCCCTATGAAAACTCAAGAATGGGTATTTTGAATGGAGAAATAGCTCACTAGTAACCTCCAGTTGCCCCTGAAGTACACAATGGCTAATAGTGGTTGTTACTATTATCTTGCAGTATCAGAAACTGCAAGCATGTTTAGTGGTCATGAAACTGGAGAAGAAAGTCCTGAAGTAATTGAGTAGGGGACACACACCCACACACCCCTTTCACCCTATAACTTTTTTACTATAGATATTCATGCGTGGCAATGTTTTCTCCAACAGGAAAACATAGACATACCCACTCCTGAATCTTGCAGCGAGGTTAGTGTTGCTAAGACATGCAAACACAACAATATTAGACCCAAATAAATGTCTGCACTGGTGCATGCACCCAGTGTGTGCATGCATGCTACAAGGACTAAGAAGGGATGAAATGTGCCTTCCATATCCTGGAACTGCCCAGAGCCAGCTCAGCCTCTGGTGCAAGTTAGATCAGCACAGGGGGCTGCAGTGGTCTGTGTGCAGCACTGCAGACCACACTCCCTGACTGCAGCATGCTCCTGACACATCTGTGGAGACATTCTGGGCCGGGACCCTAGTGAGTGGTACCCACTGCTAGTTCCGTGCCTGTCAGAGAGGATCCTTCCACCAGCAAAGTCAATGCAGAAGGACCAGATAGATCTAAGTTATCACATAGCATCTGTATTAGTGTAGCTAAACTGGCTGAAATATAAGACACATCCCTGTGTTCTGGACTGATGGTCAACCAGAAGAGACACACTTGAATTTGGCTTGGTTTGAGAGGCCTTTTTTAATGAGTTAGTCTTTCCATAGCAGTGTGTGTGAACCACCCAGCTGCTATCCAAACAGTGGTAGGGAGATAGTTGCAGAGGAAGTTTACCCCATCCTGGAACATATTTTTCTTTAGAAGGTGACAAAAATCTCTCCTTTATTCCATTCCACATACCCGGCTCCAGAAGGAGAGTACTCCTCCATATAGCTGAGTTATGCTGCACTGTCAGCAAGGCAGTGCTGTCTACTGGTTAGAGCAAAGGACTGCTAGCAGGGATTCTTGGGTTCTGTCTCCAGTTCTGCCACCTACTCCTTGGCAAGTCACTTACCTCCCTTGTGCCACAAATTGCCCATGTGAGGATAGCCACAACCATTCATCTTCCGCTTGTGCTGTGGGCATTAAATTTGCCTTATTAACCAACTCTGATTTAAAACAAACCAATTGGCCATATCCAGGAATCAAGGCTGCTCCTCCCTAACTAACTCCACAGTGCTTTGATGCTACAAGCAGTGGCAATTACATCATGGATCCAGTGGATCAGTTGATCTGGCTCCCATGGTCTACAATTCCCCATACTAGAAATTCCAAGATATTCCAAACAGAATCCTTCAGTCTCTCTTGGTTTCTGCTGGAGACTGAGGGGCATGGATCAACGTTCACTTCACACTCCTCATCAGTACTCGGCCCAAGACGGGGAGCTAACGATCCAACCAGTGGTCCAGATTCGATGATGAATCCTGGTCATGAGCCACCTGAGGCATGTTGTGCACATGCTAAGAAGAAGACTAGAGGACCAATGTCTCTAGGATCCAGTAGTCCCAGTTACTTGTAGCCAAGTAGATGCACTACTCTTTCCAAACCCTCATTGGCCACTAGGGCATTTTGAACAGGAATTTCCACTAAGGTTCCCAGCCCACTTGCAACCTTCAGGATGCAAGTAGGTTTGGAACTCCCCACTTTTTGATCAATGCATCTTCATTTAGAGATAGCTCACTAGTATCAGAGGGGTAGCCGTGTTAGTCTGGATCTATAAGAGTAGCAAAGAGTCCTGTGGCACCTTATAGACTAACAGACGTATTGGAGCATGAGCTTTCGTGGGTGAATACCCACTTCATCACATGCATCCGACGAAGTGGGTATTCACCCACAAAAGCTCATGCTCCAATACATCTGTTAGTCTATAAGGTGCCACAGGACTCTTTGCTGCTCTCACTAGTAAGTGTCTTTTCCTCCCACCCTGCAGCAACCAGTCAGATAACCAGGGTGCCCCTACATCCCAGAGCCTTGAAACATTGGGTTAAGTATTATTGCTCCAGCCTCTCAGCTGGAACAGCTTGTGTCTTATTTTAAAAAAAGAAAAAAAGAGGGAGGTGAGGAAGGCAGCAAACCTCATGCTAACTGTCCTGGGACAGGGGTTTCTGGCTGGCAACTCCACTTGGAAAAAGCACCTCATGCTCAGATCCATGTGGGTGCATTTCTCCACTTTCCTTTCGTAATATAAAAAAGCCTCTATGACTGCGAAGCCACGTGGCTGAACCCCTGGGCCAGTTCCAAGATGACGCACCTTGTTCCTCGTCCCCGGAAGAGGGAGAGGGAGAGCCCCCATGGCAGAATTACCCTGTGCAAGGGGGACAGTAAAAAGTCCAGATTTCAAAAGGAAAAAATCGAGACCGATGTTCCCCCCCTACTGGCAAACACTGCTCTATTGTGCATGTGTGAAAGCAGATGGAAGAAAGCCTGTCCCTTCAACAGCTGTATCTGTATCAGCGGGGGGTCTGATAGAAATCCCAGCAGTTCAGTTTGTAAACAACTTTCATTATCAGCCAGCACAAGGCAGGAGTCTAGCGGACAAGACTTTGGCGTGGAACTCAGTAGACCTGGGTTCTAGTCCCATTTCTGCCACTGACCTTCGGTGCGACCTTGGGCACCTCTCTGTTTCCTTGTCTATTGATGTAAGCAGGGTCTGAATGAATGCTCCCCTGATAGCTAGCTGGGAAGGGGAGAGACTTTGGGTGTGTTTATGTAAATACAGTTGCTCCTGCTCAGCAGATAGAGCAGTGTTAAAGTGATCAACTTTGGCTGGTGTTGGGTTACAAAACACCTTAGTACTGAATGCCGGGTTAGTGAAATATGGTTACCAATGTTGTAATTATTGTAGGAATATAAGGAAGCAGGACTGTGCTTAATCTGTCTCAAATGGGGGGGGGTCACCCTTAGTGTAAAGACCTTGTTAACCTGTTCCTCCCCACTGTTCAAAGAAAGAACTAAATAGGCTTCATTAGGCACCTCTTTTGTTATTTTAAAAGCTCAATCACTGAGAGCTGAAATCACTTGAGACAGGGCACTGTCTCTGCCCAGCCTGCAAAGAGTTGCGAATCGCTAAGGGACTGATGTGTAGAGGTCATGGCAGAGAGACAGATGGCAGCAGAAGGTGACTGACAGTTGGCTGGCAAATGAGTGGCTGGTGGAGTTGGAGAGGCAGAGTGAGCAGCCAGCAGGGTGGCTGGCAGAAAGGTGCCATGAGTGGCCAGCAGGATGGCTGGTGGAGAGGCACAGCAAGCGGCGGGGCAGTGCCCAAGCAGTGGAGTGAATAAGGTGCCTCCTTACTTCCACCCAGGGTGGGAGGTGAACTCTGCAGATGCACCTCTGAACTCTGGGTCTGCACTGACAAAGGAAAGCATCTGTGAGTGGGGTGCAGAGAAGGACAGGCACGGTAAAGGGACTTTTGGGTTGCTGGACTTAAGAACTTGAGGGGAAAAGGACACTGCCCAACTTATTTGAGGGTGGGTATTTTGCTCATGGTTTATGTTTATGAACCCTGTTTGCGGTGTTTTCCCAAATTAATGCCCAGTTACTTCCCTCCTTTTATTAAAAGTTTCTTTTCTGCACTCAGACTCTGTGCTTGCAAGTGAGGAAGAATTGCCTCTCAGAGGCGCCCAGGGATGGTGTATCATTTTCCCACGTTACTGGGTGGGGGCTTGAGCCGGTTTTGTGCTGTATTAATGGAAAATAACCCCTAGATATTGAACCCGGCTCTGGCTGCTGCTGGCTCCGCCTGGCAGAAGGTTTAAATTTAGTCTGTAAGTTGTCCAGGGCTAGTTTTGCTTCTTACCAGGTGTTTGCACAGTACCTAGCACAGTGGAGCCCCAACCTCACCTAGGGCCTCTAGGTGGTAATGTAACACAAACGGCATTGCAATCTCTTGTGTTTGGGGTTATTTCTGCCACCACCTTCGGAAACATTCCCCTGAGATTTTCTTCACCTGATTTTGGCCCAAAAGGGGATTTTTTTCAGGAAGTTGGACTGGATATTTTGGAGATTGTTTTCACTTTTGCCACACACATTTTCTTTGTTAAAAAATAATTTTAACAACACTTCTTTAGATAGGCTATGGCAAGAAAGGCCGAAACCTAGCAAGAAGGGGCTAAAGTGACTGGCCCAAGTTCACACAGTAAGTCAGTAGCAGAGACAGGATTAGAGCCCAGGTATCCTGACAGCGAGTTGGCTGCTTTAACCACTAGGCAACACCATATGAAGCTTTAAAAACAAAAATACCAAGCTTTTATACAGTGGTTTTCATTGGTAGCTCTGAAGTGCTTTACAAAGTATTATTTTCCCCCATTTTATAGACAGGGAAACTAAGGCACAGAGGGGTGAAGTAACTTGCCCAAAGTCACCAAAAAACCAGAGGCAGAGCCAAAAATAGAACCTACATCTCCTGATTCCCAGTCCACTGTGCTATCCTCTAGACTTCTCCACAGAGAGACAATCTGTCAAGACTGATCATAGGAAAGCAGTTAAGCAATGTGAAAAGACTCCAGTCTCACAGGACAGGAGAGAGAATGTGTCATAAATGCAAATGCAATCAGCAAGAAAATGTATTCCTCTCCCCAGATCATTGTAAAAACTGAAGTGCAGGCGGGGTGACACAGAATTAGCATGTTAGATGGCATTCTGGGGCTACCTCTATTTATAGCATGGAGGCATATGCAGCTCTGGTTCTGGGCTATGGGACTAGGAAGGAAAAATCAAAGGCTTCTATCCTACATATACTGTCTATGAGTTTTCCCTCTAATAGCAGCAGAAGCACCCCCAGCCCAGGCTATAAAGTACTGGAATAAGAAACAGAATTAAATACATCTTATCTGGTTGAAATGAAGGCAGTTTCCCCACAGTCCCTCAGTGTAATTTTAAAATGGAACAGTCCATCAGTCAAAGTAGGACAGTCTAAGAGCGGTTCATTCCACAGCATGGACATGTCCCTGTTATGCACAAGGATAGCGTTAGGGATGCTTACCACTGTCCTCTGATCTCTGGCTGAACAGTATCCTGTAGCAGTTTGTAATCAAGGCAGAATCACTCCCAGACCTGCAGGCTAGGCCCATAGGGAACACAGTGAATACAGTGGCATCCCCAAAGCATCCTGGACCTGACTGAAATCCCTTCTATAGCTGTGCAAGCCAGCAGCAATTCCAATGGGGTTGCATTGGTTCGAGCAAGATCAGCATCAGGCCCAGGAACTCTGGCAGTCTCACGACCCCAAGACAATACAGGGCCCAATTCCCCATTGCCTCGCACCTCTTGTGCCACCAATGCAAAGTGTGTGTAAAATGCACCCAAATCCCATTCTGCACTGGTGTAAATGATACCAGGGCCAGGGTGGGGGGTAGGGCAATGGGAAATCAGGTCTAGTGCATCTAGAGGAATTGCTGTTGGTGGAAAATGACTGTCTCAGTCGGTTACTACCGATGCAAAACCTGACCTTAAACCCTGCCTTCATGAACAACCTCTGGAAAAGCTAGTTAAGCTGTTGAAGGTTGGGACCAAAGCTCATAATACAAAAAGGGAAATTCTACAGTAGGACTGATCCACAGTGCATAGGCAAGTCCACAATGACTTCTTTACCGTTCTCTCTGGTGTCTGGATGCTGGAGGTCTGCCCAAAGCCGTGATGTTCAAATGCTGACTCGGGACATAACTGAAAATGGGTTGGATGAGTCCCATTCCCGTTTGCCCACATCACATTCAGTAGAAGCCTAGAGTTTGAACACCTTGAGAATGGAGGTTTGTTTGTAGCTCTGAACAAAACGTTCTGGTTCTTTCAAAAGTTCACAACTGAACATTGACTTAATACAGCTTTGAAACTTTACTCTGCAGAAGAAAAATGCAGCTTTCCCTTGATTTATTTAGTAGTTTCTGTTTAACACAGAACTATAGGTGCTCTTTTCTTTTTGTCTCCTGCCCCCGATTGTGTACTTCTAGTTCCAAATGAGCTGTGTGGTTGTCCAGTCAGTATGTAACTCTGGTGTTCATAACTCCAAGGTTCTCCGCTAGCTCAACAACCCTGACCAGGTCTGTTCAACAAAGCACTAGAAGTGGAACAGCAAAGGGTGCTGCGGGTGAGGATGGAGCTGCATTGGAACAGCTTGGAAGTAGTAAAGTTGATGAAGGCTAGGAGTGGCATTTATTTGCAGAACGTTGTAGGTAATGGGGGCAGAAATCTATGCCTGACTCCAGCCACTGCAATTAGTACTTCTCCTTCATTCGCTCTAAATCCACTCTCACCACCAAACCCCAAAAGGAATATGTGAAACTGATCTCCAGCCCTAATCAGAAACACGCACTGAAGAACCCGATACTTTCTCCAAGTTCTGTGTAACGGAGATGCTCTCCAAAAAAGCTGAGCACAGCTGGACAAAAACACAACCCATGTGTATGGTTTCTTTTGCTTTTCATCCTGGATCACATGTCTCTGGCAGCAGCTGCAGTGTGCTGCAAACAGAACTCTCACTGGAACAAAGGCAGGGCTGCATCTGCAGTTCCCTAGTTCACACTGGTAATGGATTCAGGCATGGATCAATTCCCATTTCTGATGCAGCTACTTGCCGGTGTGCTCATGTAACTGTGGCACGTGCCCAGGTGCACTGCTGCCTACAAGCACTGCATGGCCTAAGCAGCAGAATTGCCAGTGCTCAGCATGCTTGTGCAGATCAGGAGTCAGATTCTAAGCTGGTGAAAACTGGCCAAGCTCTGTTAACTTTAATGGAGCTGTGGTGATTTACAACCGCTCAGAATCTGGTCAACAGCTGGAGCACAGTCATCTCTCCAGCAATCTGCTGGCGAATTGGTATGAATAAACTGCCCATATATCTTGTACTGGGCACGATGCATGGTACTAGCTGCCATGTGGGTCTCTTGGAAGGTCATCATTCTGCCATTGAGCAGTGGCCAAAAGGTAGAACTATGTAAATGGTGATTATGGATGGAGGCGAGCCCCAGTTGCAAAGCTGAGACTTGAATGTTCCTGAGCTTAGAGCAGGAAAAGGAATTGAGATTGAGAGTTTTAAACTGAGTTCCTCTTCAGTTATGATCAGAGAGTGATTAACGAATCCATAGATTTTAAGGTCAGAAAGGACCATCAATACCATCTGTCTGACCTGCATTAACTCTGCCCATTCTTGCATAACGCCCACTCACTTGCAGTCAAAATAGTTCATGTCTTTTAGAAAGACATCCAGTCTTGATTTAAAGATTTCCAGTGATGGAGACTCCACAACATCCCACGATAAGGTGTTCAAGGTCTAAAATGGCCTCTGGGTATTGCTGAGAGCTTTTCAGTCCAGAATACACACAGGGAGGAGGAGGGCTGGACGAATCATACAAAATGGGAGTCACAAATAGTTCCACAGATGGGAGTGGTTGGATCTGTTCATTGTTGTTAGTGGGAATGTTATTCATTATTCATGAGTGCCTGGACATCTGCCATTTATTCAGGAAGATGCTGGTGAGTTATGAAGGCATCAAAAATGTTAGCATAGGCGATTATTTGTACGGTAAAGGGCGTTAGTCATCACTCATGCTCCTCTGGTTTAAAAATCTGTCATGCAATCAGGTAGCAGAAATGGTACCACGTGACTTCACTGGCAAATCACACTCTCTGAATACACCTTTGTACAAGTGTAAATAATTACACCAGTTACCAGGCTCTGGAGAAATAGCTTCTTTGTGTAGGGGGTCAATTTCACCATTTCTTCTGCTCTTTGTGAGGGATTCACATAGCAATGGAGAGAGAAACATTTTTAAATGAATAGGAAAATAATACGGTGTGAAACCATAACAATCAGGAAGGTGACTCAGGGGCAGGTATCATGCCTTAAACTGCTTGTATTTCTCTTTTTGAAATGTAGTAGAGTCCTAGTTGTTGATGTTCTTCTAACTGCCCCCCCACACACACATTTACCACACAAAGCTTCCAAGCTTACAGACTAGGGACCGAATGACTAGGAAGCAGTTCTTCAGAAAAGGACCTAGGGGTTACAGTGGACAAGAAGTTGAATATGAGTCAACAGTGTGCCCTTGTTGCCAAGAAGGCTAATGGCATTTTGGGCTGTATAAGTAGGGGCATTGCCAGCACATCGAGGGATGTGATCATTCCCCTCTATTCAACATTGGTGAGGCCTCATCTGGAGTACTGTGTCCAGTTTTGGGCCCCACACTACAAGAAGGATGTGGAAAACTTGGAAAGAGTCCAGCAGAGGGCAACAAAAATGATTAGGGGGCTGACTTACGAGGAGAGGCTGAGGGAACTGGGCTTGTTTAGTCTGCAGAAGAGAAGAATGAGGAGGGATTTGATAGCTATTTTCAACTACCTGAAAGGGGGTTCCAAAGAGGATGGATCTAGACTGTTCTCAGTAGTACTTGATGACAGAACAAGGAGTAATGGTCTCAAGCTGCAGTGGGGGAAGTTTAGGCTGAATATTAGGAAAAACTTTTTCACTCAGAAAGTGGTGAAGCACTGGAATGGGTTACCTAGGGAGGTGGTGGAATCTCCTTCCTTAGAGGTTTTTAAGGTCAGGCTTGACAAAGCCCTGGCTGGGATGATTTAGTTGGGGTTTGGTCCTGCTTTGAGCAGGGAGTTGGACTAGATGACCTCCTGAGGTCCCTTCCAACCCTGATATTCTATGATTCTATGATTCCGCCCGAGCTCAGAAAAGGAGGGTGTGACATTCCAAGTGAAGTGCTGCTCTTGTGGTATTTCCATGAGAGATGGACTTAAACCAAGAAGTGAATTTGGTTTTAAACAAACAAACAAAAAAATCCCTTCAGTCAGAGTTTGCAAAACCAAACTGGGCATGGTTGAGATCTGGCTGCCCTTTACTTTTTATCAGCCCCAGCAATGTTCTGGGGGCAGGCCTGGGTATTTGAACAAATGGCTCCAGCCCATCTCCAATTTCTGGCCAGGCTGGAAGGAGGAAATACCGGAAATCTATGGTAACCAGCTCTCACAAGACCTTCAGCCCTGCTCCACAGCCTCATGAGCCTCAAATAATAATAATAATAATAATAATAATAATTCGCTGAGCTATGTATCTTGCAGAGCCATCTAGGAGCTGGACCCCACTGTGCTAGACACTGAACAAACACAGAACAAACAGTTGGTTCCTACCCCCAAAGAGCTTTCAGTGTTCAACCTTTGGGGTGCTCATCACCCAGCCGAAGCACCAAGCTTTCTGAAACTCTCCTGTCACAAAGCAAACCCAGGGCCACCCCCAGGCTAGAGAGATCCCTTATCTGTTTTGATGGAGGGAAGAGAAATTTTAAATATGGACTCAGATATGTCCACAGGAGATCAAATGGTCCCAAGACTCTTCCCTTCTGCCCTTAGCCGCATACTATTCTAGGCTCTGGCTGGGGATGAAAACTCCCATGGCAAAGCTTTGGTGCACTCTGACATTCTGCAGAGCTTTGGAACACTGTGCAGCAACGTGCGGCTCAAAAATACAGGCATTTTAAAAACTCTGTTTCCTGCTCTCTTCACGTTCACTCAGTGCAATTCAACAGATGCTTTTGGTTTTCAGCTGCAGATTTTCCCCAGTGGCTCTTCAGTGCTTTCCTGCTCTGATTTCAAACACGCAGCGCTCTCTGGCTTCTATTTTAGAGGGTTCCCTCCTCTGGTCCCCGGACTGACACTGCAGAATTGATCACCAGAAAGCTGCTTTCAGGATGGAGTACATAATGCTGTTGTTTGTCAGACTCAGAAAGAGAAATGTTGATTTTTCCCAGAGGAGGATGCAGTGTGTAAAGAAGAGAAGGTTTATAAGAGGTGTCTGTTGACTCTCCTCAGCTCCTCCTTTGTTAAATGTATCTGTCCTTGAATTCAGGTAGGGGGCCTCAAAACCAATTAACCAAACTCACTCAGTCAAATTCTCACCTTACCAAGTGGAAAAAAAAAAAAATCAGACATAGGCCCACAAACAATCTAAAAGGACAGTGCTCTTCACCCTGAAGCACCTTGGCCTCAGTAGTTTGCAATCACATACCCGGGGCCTGCTTCATCATAGCTTTTGTGGTTATTTACACAGTGCAGCATGGATGTAACACACAGTCAGACCACAGGCGGAGCATTTTACATTCATTTTGCACTTCTGTAAGCAGCCCCACAAGGTGCATTGGTGAATCAGGACCTCTCTTGTTTAAGTCTCCTTTGAATTTGTGGTCTCTAGCATTCTGGGGCTGGTGGACCTAGATTCAAGCCCCAGATTTGACACAGACTCCTTCAGTTGCCTTGAGCCAGTCACTTGAGCCCAGATGGTGGCTGGCCCCTTGGGACATCGAGCATCTAGATGGCTGTTTTACAGCTTTGGCCCAGTCCCTAGTCACAGCTTGGTGTTCCATTCACTTTCAACAGTGTCCCCTAGGAACAAGGCTGCAGGGTTTGAAGAAGCAAACAGCGGATCAGCTGTTCAGGCAGTGCGGTCTGCAGAAGCAAAGCCTAGACAGGGAGTCTGGAACTGCTCTGCTCTAAACATGGCCGGGCCATTGATTCACTCACTGCAATTCAATTCTTCTTGGCATGCACCTATCTGTAAAAGTGGGTGAATAACACTTCCCTGCTTATAGGGAAGCCTGAGGATCTCTTCCTAAATGTTCGTACTTGTTACTAGCACCATGAAGCACTGGGTAGGTGTGAACTATTATCCACAAGCAGTTTGGCAGAGGGAGGTTTATGGCTATGGATGCTAAGAAGCTTTGAATCCTCCCTGTAGGGCTTTTTCCATAAAACCTGCCACAGACACAGCCAGGGCAACTCCACTAAATAAACTAATAACATTCTTTGCATGTTTTGCCTTGTGTCTTACAGGGATTTTTAATGCTAAATTCAAGAGAAGGGCAAAGCGGAGTAGAAAAAAAAAAAAAAGAACCCCGGGACTAGCTTTTGAAAGGGATTTGGGTGCCTAAAGATGCAGCTAGGTGCTTTTTGAATATCCTGCTATGCGACTCCCTGCATCTGGAGGTTTCTCCCCTGCTCCGCTTTGCCCCCCTCTTACAGTTAATATTGAAAATCCTTGTAAGATACAAGGAAAAACACGCAAAGAATGTTATTAGCTTATTAAACAGAGCTGCTCTGGCTACATCTGTGGCAGGTTTTATGGAAAAAGCCCTACAGCGAGGATTTGCTGTGTTTGCATTTGGTCATTTCAGCTCCGTGCAGATGGACAGAGGCACAGGCAGAGAACTGGAGCACAGTGATCTAGGCACAGAGCCACGAGGGGAGTTAAGGACTTACCTATCTGTGAGGATCTGGGCCCTAACCCAGATCCACAAACACTCAGCAGCTGGAATTGGGCCAGAGCTTTCCAAACAAGACAGCTCCCATTCAGGCATTTAACTAAGGGTTTAATGTGCAAAAGGACCCAGTATGCTGAGCTCTGGAAAATCTGACCCCCCCCCCAATCCTGCATGGAAAGCAATAGAGGGGGAAGGGCAGCCCTGAACCCATACTAGCTGTAAATAATAGTAATACAACAAGGAAGCAGATGTTAGGATCAAGCTACAGGGGGGCTGCTCAAAACAGGAAGGGGGAACAATTATTTAATGAAATTACCTTGCCAGTTGTGTCCTTTTAAGTTTGGCTTCCAATAAGGCCGAACAACTCTGGCCTCAGTGCAGCTCAAGTGACTGCACCTTGAAAGCCAGCTCAGTCAGCTCCCTAGATGAGGTGGGAAGAAAGCACCCTAGAGTGGTGCCTTGAAAAAGGTCCAGCTAGAAGACATACTGCTTGATATTACTCTATGGTTACCCTCTCCTCTCCATGGATACCAAAAGGTCACTAAGCAGCCAGCTGCTCTAATGGGCTCCTCCAGCTGCAGCTGAAGAGTGGGAGTATTAGGGAAAGAATAAAGCACCTGGTGTCTACTTAAACAATCAAACTCTACTGCAAGGCAAAATGAACTGGCTCATGGCTCAGGTGAAAAGTGTGAGCGGAGCTGCCACCTGCAAACTTAGAACATGGGTCCGGAATCATTGCTCATCTATTTATGAAGGGAAAGTTCACACAAGAGGAACCAGAGCATGTGCTGAAATACAGTGTCATTCAAATATAACATAGTCTGCTGGGGACAGGAGAATAAGCCAGGGGATGCCTTAATGACTTCCTAAAAAAGCCAGGCTGGGGTAGCAACAATGCTATGAGCTCAAGAGATTAACATGATTTACCCAGTGATAAGGTCAGGACTATAACTCAGAATGCCAGTTGCCTAAACTCCCACCCCTCATAAGCCACACATCCAGCTATGCTGCCTAGGGGTGGGAAAATTATCTTTTTCTCTAAAGAACTGTTGTCACTTCTGCAGAGCAAATACACATCTATGCAGAGAACTGACAGCTGCCTTTTGCTGCTGTTGGTTTTGCAACAGGAAGGTCTATATGACTGCATCGAACAATGCAGCGCATCGATCCAGGCTCCAAAGGCTGGAGGAGTTCGATATATAGAGTCCCCTGTGGAATGGCGAGGACCCCGACACCCTAGGCTGTTCTTTTTCACCTCAGCTCAGACACACTGCACTGTAGTAGCTGGAGGTAGGCTCCAGCACTGGCAACATTTATATGCTAGGAAGGACTGAGGACAGTAGCCCATAAAGGACAAGAGGCAGGTGATCTCTACAGCCTGAATCCAACACAAGTGCTGTGTTGCCTCCTTTTAAGACAAGTTGGACCTCAGGAGACGGTTCAATGGTCTCACAGTCCATGTTTGAAAAGAGACAAGTTAATAGCACCTCCATCAGAACATTCTTGGTCTCTATGGACCTGATGAGTTGAGGTCACTTTCTGGAGTACTGCTGGTCTCCTTTGCCTGCACATCAGGAAGGTTAAAGGGTGATGAGAAATGAGAAGGGGCTGTGAGTAATTCTCATCCAGCTCAGGGCATGCTGACATTTATAATCCCAGACCAGCTACACAGTATGCTAAACTCAGCTGTGGCCCAACAGGCCTTTGGCTGTTCCCTTCCCAGCTGGTTGGGACTCTCGGGTGATCATGGATGTCCACTAAGTGGCACCTTGGCATTGCCAGACTCTGTGACTTAGCAAATGACCTGGCTTCTGCTGCTTTCCACTCTTTCCTATTCGAGAGGGCACCAGAACACCCTGTCAGGCAGGGATCTTCAGGCAGTGTCACAACCTGCCATTCCAAGCCTGTCTAGTATTGTTCTCCAGGACATGTCCACTCACAGGATAGAATCTCTCATGCCTGGATGTGAGCACCAGGACTGGACAGGGGGCTAAGGGAGGATGCTTAAATGGGTGTTAAAATTCCAAGCTTATCTCAAGCAGCTGAGTTCATGGATAGAAAATGGTTCTGCTTTGTCTCAGGAGGAACTGCTGGCCCCTCTCCTTGTGAACACGTCACCTCAGCCTCATGCCCTGAGCCACTTGAGAATATCCACTGGCTCGGTCCAAGTTTATTTTATCGGACTGAGGTGCCAGGCCTGTGACCGTGTCAGTCTCTGTTGTGACAGTTTGCTTCATGAACAGCTGTGCCCTGGTCCACTGATATTACAGGATGCTGAGAAGGAGGCTCAGCACCTAACCACCCAGGGATCTCTAAGTTGGAACATGCAGTTGCTTATTTTCAAAACTTCATGTGGCCTGAGGTGAGTCCAAGCGAAAAAGCTCCTTTAACTGCCACTGTGTAAACCAGCAACCTGCTGAGCAAACACAGCAGAAGGATAAGAAGGGCTTAGCCCCAGCTGTAAACAGCTGCTCGCTTTCAGGATGACGCTTAGGGAAGAAGAATTTTCCAGTTGTTAGGACACTACCCTGGGACTTGGGAGACCTGGGTTCAATTTCCTGCTCCGTCACAGGCTTCCTGTGTGACCTGGGGCAAGTGATTTTGCCTCTCTGTGCCTCAGTTTCCCACCTGCAAAATGGGGATAATTGCACTGCCTTCCTGCACAGGAGTGTTGTGAGATAACTGTCTTCAAGACCGAGAGGTGCTCAGATACTGCGCTAATGAGGGCCAAATAAGAGCCTAAGTTATCTCGATGGTTGTTAAGGCAAGGAGCTGACGCAGTGGTGCTGTGTGACCTTGATAGTCTCTTTACCCCTCTGTTCTGCAGCTTCCCAGCTGTAAAATGGGGCTTATACCACCCTCCCCTCCCAAATGATGCTTGTAAAGGGCTTTGGGATCTTCAGATGGAAGGTGTTAGAGAAGTGAGACATTTCTTTAGTTACAAAGCTCAGCCAGTGGAAGAGCCAGAACTGCCCGTGGCTGGGATCTGTTTGTGATGTGGGCACTCTGTGAGATGGTGACAGACAAACACCAGTGCTCTCTGGGAGGAAGGTTAGAAGACAGCCAAGTCCCTCACCCCTGGTGGGGCAAAATGAACCACAAGGCGGCACTGCTTTGGCCTTCAGTCTCCAGCTCTCTCAGGCCTGGCTCTTTTGTCAGCAATAGACACAGTCAAAACCTGGAAAAGAAAGCAGTGAGACAGGGTTGGGATAAAGGGCTTGATCCTGCAAGGTGCTGAGTGACTCTGGAGGCTGTCAGTGGTATCTGAGGGTGCTCAGCACCTAGCAGCGTTAGGCTCCATTTGGTTCAAATTCTTACTGGGAAAGGCCAGGCCTGTAATTTATAGATAGCAGAGATTCAATGCTTCCAGACTGCTCTGAGGGACACTGCCAAGGCTGCTATTGACCTACAGGGTGATCTCCCAGCTGTGTTTTGGCCTGTGGGTGCGTCATCCCTGAGACTGCCCATTCGTCTGCTTCTTTCTCATGAAGCAGGCCAAGAGGAGCCAAAACGAACATGGTCTCCCTGAAGCACCAGGAGGAGCGGGAGCCTCACACAGCTCAATCCCACAGTCAGCTCCTGGGAATAGGAGACCCAGGAGGGGACTAGCAGAGGGACACACCCACCCGCAGATACAGAGCACTAGGGCATTGTCACTGAGAGGGGAAGGAGGCACAGAGGGTCTCAGAGGGGCCAAGAAACATTTCAGAAGTAGGAGGGTATTTAAAGAAAAAATATATTACTTATAGGGTGAGTTCAAGCTTTGGGCCTGTGGGGAGAGAGAGAACAGGTGGAAGAGGAGCAATTCTAGCTGCTTATACTCACCGGAAGTGTAATTCCTTGTGCTTTGTTATTTTAGGGCCTGATCCAAACCCCACTGACGTCAATGGACCTTATATCAGGCCCACAACAAACAATGCTAATGACAGTTACTAAAGGGCCTGATCAGCCTCCCATCGTGATCAATAGTGAGGGTTCCACTGTTCTCAATGGGAGCCAGCCCAGGCCCTGAATTTCTAGGTATCTGAACGTGGAGACTGTGAGAAACGTTGAGGACACAGTCAGGGAAAACTCTCATGGTTTGGAGGGTTTGTCACAGTGCCTGGGTTCATCCAAGAGTTTGCCAAGATTTGTGAGCTTTTCCGGTGACCCTGGGTCACCATGAGCTGATTTATGGTGTTGCCATTTGCTGAGTAATTTCAGATCTGACATGGTTGAAATACGGGCTATTCATGGGTCTGTACCAGGCACATAATGGCTGGCATGGTTGCCAGCTGGGCCGTGAGGCACTTAAGCCACCTGCCCAGTGGCAACTTGACCCATGACCACCTCAACATAGCCAGGGCTGCTGAGCCTCAGCGTCGTGCAGCTTCACCCTGAGGAAGTGTGTGTCCCATAAATCCATTTCCTTTCACTGCCAGGCTGCTACGGACATGTCGGGGCTGAACAGAGGGGCTATTGATCCTTCACGTTCCCCCAGAACAGCTCCGTGGGTCAGGCAGAGAAACCAAGGACTTTTTCACTGTTTAGTCTTCCTGACATCTCCTCAAGGCACAAATCAAAGCCAGGCTCTGCCCTGGAAAAGGGACTAACTCCCAGAAGAGGGAAATCAGCTCTGGCTGGGTGGAAAGCGATTCAAGTCAACTGTATCATCTCAGAACAAAACTCAGTCCTCTTACCCACTCACGGTTCCCTCAGCCTCACTGAAGCAACATGACACTGGATATAGCACTGACTCCGTGCAAAGCAGAGACTGTTATAACATTTTGAATGATCTGGCTTCTGCGCTCCACAATGAAGATGGGAGGAACATGCCTTTGTAGGGTAAAGGAATAAGGTAGTATCCCTTCAAGTAGTCCGTGGGCTCTCTAGTGGAGCTCACAGTGTTCTGTGGTTTAGAAGCTGGCAGAACCCAGTGTACCTGAGCCTCGTGTGTTTGAGTATGTTTAGGAAGCATGGTTACTTGGGATCCAACTGTGGCCACGTGGTTTCTTCATATTGCCTTTTGGGTAAAGAGCAACAGATAGCAAGAGCCTTTAAAAAGTCAGAGGACCCACTGGATCAGGAAGTCTGACATTCTTCTTGGCTGGCTTAAGGGCAACGGGCAAAGTTCTCCCCTTGGATCTGCGCAATTGACCAGGCCTTTGACCTCCTGCTCCACCCTTGGTGTCCCCGGAAAGTAGTGATCCGGATCTCAGAGGAGAGAGGCACCTTCTCTCTCTGGTAAGGGGATTTTGCCTTCAATGCCGTTTCCCTCTCTCTCATGTTCATTCTTTTTATCTTTTAGGTATAAGCCCGAATGGTTGTATACAGCCTATCCCAGTAACAGGCCTGTGCACCCCGGTGCTGTCATGACCCAAACAAGGGCACTTTCAGTAGGAACCCCAAAAGGGACTGGCAGTCTGGGGAGCTTCAATCTCCCACACGCAACCTGCTTTCTCTCCTGATCTCCAAAGTGCTGCAGGCCACTGAGCCTGGGGCCCATTGACCTCTTGCCACCCAGCTTCTCCAAGGCCTGGCTGGCTGGCCCACTCCCCAGCAGGAGGCCAGCCTGCTCTCCTCATTTGGATTCTTCTGTGGGTTGGCAGTTTGCCCACCTGCCCCTTTCTATTGCAGCAGGATCAGGAAAGCTCCTTGGCTCCAGCCCCTTGTTTATGGGCGTTTACACCAACCTGGAGCTGAACCATCCCAGACTAGGCAGCACTCAGAGGGCATCCCTTTGGTTTTATTACCAAGCCACCCCTTTGGTGAGATGACCTTGGGTTGCTGCATTCCTCAAAGTTGAGCAAGTTCCTGCCAACTAAGCCTGGGGGGCCCCTGCTCAGATTCCCACCATGACACGGACAGACTACAGCAAACCCAACCCGGCGGGCTTCACACTCTCTAAGAGATCTTAACTTAAACAGGGTCAGCCTAACAGTAGAGAAGAAAGAAAGAAAGATCTTTGGTAAAGCAACTTTACCAGTGCCTGTGCCCTGTACAGGCCATAGTTGAGGGTGAACTGGAGGGGAGAATGAGGAGCGAGAAAAGCTACAAATATAGGGGTAGCCGAACTTACTGGCTCTCCGAGCCACATACAACAACCTTCAGAAGTTTGAGAACTGGGGCGCATCTGCCAGTGCTCCGGACTTCGGCCCTGCTCCTGAGCCCCAGTAGATGCGCCCCATGGGGCTGAAGCCCTGAGAATCCCATCCCCACTGGGCAGAAGCCCTGAAACCTTCCTCCCTGCTGGACAAAAGCCGCTACCCCACCACCCTGCTGCAAGGCAGAGGTCCTTAACTCTCCCCGCCCCCAGTCTAGTTGGGGAAGGGGCACGTGGCTCGCAAGCCACAGTTTGGCCATCCCTGAAACATCAAAATTCTGCTGAAGTGATCCAAACGCCACAGGGAGGAGCCATATCCCACTACCTCACCGAGCACAGTGGCAGTCAGTTATGGACGCGCCATTTCTCTTCTCCTCTGAACCCTTGTTTTGTTGGCTCACTTAGTGGCGATCTCACTTTGGCATATAACTGCACCGGACAGACATTTAAAAAAAAATCAAAATACTTATGAACCTCTTCCCCTGACTGTTCTTCAACACCCGCAGCTCTCATTTCTGATACCAACTGCCGGGCTACAAAGAGTCAAAAAATCCATCTCAAATTAAAAAGGTAGGTAATAAATATACTGCCCTGAGCATGGCGCTTAGCTATAAAGGTGCAGAATCATTTTAACTAGTACTTTTTTATGAGTTATGTCCCAGCATGATTATGCCAGTGACGCTGTAAAGGCAGAGCTATGCACTGTATACCCTTTATGGGCTATAAAGTTAGTTACACAGATGTCGGACTTTGCTGTGAGGTCTGTTCTGAAAGCAGAAGCCATTGCAATAAAAACTTCTTTAAACAAACACAGGAACTAATCCAACAAAATAGCTCCTGTGCATCGTAGTGTCCCAAAAGGCTGTCATGTCTCTCACTCCCCTTCCCGCCACTGGGCCTCTGATAAAAGCGCTGGCTGTTTTAATTCATTCTAGTTCTTGTCCCTTGAGAGCCCTGCTGTGTCTTTGTTGTCTTCGTGTCTTCCCCTGCATCTTTACAAGATTTCATGCTTTCTCTGTTTCCCCTCCCAAAGCTAACCAGATTTGGCCTATAAACAGAGTCTGGTTGGCTTCCAGTCCCTGGTGGTCCCTCTTCGTGAACTCCCGGGGATGTTAAGAGAGAGCTGAAGAAATGCCCAAGGTGACTATGAATCCCATCCGTGCAAACACAATGGTGCAGAGTGATGCGCCATGACTCATGCGTCTACCACTGGGGCGACGGGGGAGGGCGCTCACCTCGCTCTCTGGTGAAGCTGCTCTACGGTTTCTTTTCTACAAATCTGTGGATGAATGTAGTGCTCAGGGCAGTGAGTGGTGACAGCGGAGACTGGAGTTAAAATCAGCAGCAGAAGCTCCCTCAAACCACCTAACTCCTGGCTTGTAGCATCCCTAGCCTGCCAGCTGGGAGATCTAAGGCTGTATGCTGCAATTTTGTTGTCTATGGCATGTCATTGCTGCTTACCAATTTCCCAGGCAGCTGCTGGTATGCGAAATAGCCAGCACCCCGAGGAGGTCTGAGTGAACAGGGGCAGTCAACACCAGTGATGCCCAGCCAGGAGTGCTTGGAACCTTAGCAGGCACATGGCTTAAACAAGCTCTGGATGAGCTCAGAGCTCACAATATTAACTGCAGAAATCGGCTGTCAGATTATTTTACACCACTGTTAGGAGGATTTAGCTGCCAAAATTCCCCTCCAGGAAATAAATCACAGCCCTGTGCAGCAGCTGCCAGCTTGGATGGGAAAGACTACCCAGTCCATGATAGCCCCTGGCATCTGAACTGCGACAGCAGCATCTCCCTCTGATCAGAAGCAGGGGTACCCAGCCAAAGCATCTTGCGCATTGATGTAACGGAAAGCTACGTCCAGAGAAAGTTGTTTACAGACATATCCTTTGGCTGAAGAAGAACTGATAAAGGGAATAGGATTGCCAGTTACAAGCGGTAATAATACTTAGAGCTCACACAAGGCTCTACACTATATGAGCATTTACTACTCTCAGTGCACACCCAGCACCTCTGTGAGGCAGTGTTGACAGGGAAAGTGAGGCACAGCAGGCTAGTGAGTAGTGAATGGTCATGGCAGAGGTGGGTGTACAACTCCGGTGTTCCTGATCCCCGGTATTATGCCAGGTCCTGCAGACCATGCTGTCTCTCAAGTATTGGAAGGACCTAAACACCAAGGAGGAAGAAGAAATGTGTAGAGTGGTGGATAACATGATAAATCGAGGTTCCAGGTGGGTGTTGTGGGTCTCCTGGCACCTTTTCTGACATGAACAGGAGATACCAGTGGTGTCCAGTGTATCATCCCTTTCTCAATACAGGGTTCTAACATCCAAGGCATCACTAGGAGAGGAGAAAAACTGTCCCAAAGCACAGAATGGATCTAGACAGAAAGCTGCTAGATTCAGAGGTGTTATAGCACCTAATTCTAAGTTCCTCATCTGGGACAAGTAATCTAGACAAAAGCCTATTCAAGGTTCTGTTTTGTGTGAGAGCTATTGTCGAGTATGCAGTGGCCACTCTATTTGCCTATGTAGTTCCTACACTGCCAGCATCTAACTTATTAGTTAAAGGATCTAGGGGTTACAGTGGATCACAAACTGCACATGAGGTAACAATGTGAGGCAGTGGCTGAAAAGGCTAATATCATTCTGGGGTGTGTTAACAGGAGTGTCGTAGGTAAAGACATAGGAGGTAAGTGTCCTGCTCTACTCAGCATTGGTAGGGCTTCAGCTGGAGTATTGTGTTCAAGGCTCGGTGCCACATTTTAGGAAAGATGGGGCTAAAGTGGAGAAAACCCAGAGAAGAGCAACAGAAATGATCAAAGGTCCAGAAAACCTGACCTATGGGGAAAGGCTAAAAAACTGGGCATGTTTCACCTAGAGAAAAGAAGCCCGAGGGGGGACCTGCTAAGTTTTCAAATACGTTAAGGGCTGTAACAGAGCGGATGGTGATCAATCATTCTCCATGCCCACTGAAGGCAGAACAAGAAGTAATGGGCTTAATCTGCAGCAAGGGAGATTGAAGTTAGAAGTAGGGGAAACTTTCTAACTCTAAGGGGAGTTAAGCTATGAAATAAGCTTCCAAGGGAGGTTGTGGAATCCCCATCACTGGAGGTTTTTAAGTACAGGCTGGACAAGCACACATCAGGGATGGTCTAGATTTAGGTGGCCCTGCCTTAGTACAGAGGGCTGGATTTGATGACCTCTCAAGATCCCTTCGTGCTCTGCATTTCTATGAGTCTGATTATTGGAGGTTATATTCAGCTCTCTGGAGCATGAAAGATGCTTTATATAAAGGTGGCACTTACATTCCTAGCTCCTTGGGGCAGGGACTGTCTTTTTGCTCTGTGTTTGTTCAGCACTTGGCCATGATTGGGGCTTGTCGGTGCTATTGCAAAGCTGGTGATAAATGATAATATAATGTCTCTATTAAAGCAGCACGCTCTGCAATCGAGTTCCCAGCAGAGTAACGGCACGCCACAAAGCCCCACCAGCACAGCTGCTACTACAGCAGAGGGGGATCTGGAATTTCTGAAATGCAACAAAACCGACGTGTTGAAATTTCTTGCAAAATGAAGTTCTGAAAAACTGTTGTGGTTTGTCAATCAAAACATTTTGTTCTGGTTTTGACATTTTTTCCTTGGTAGCACAGTACATAATATAATATAACAAAAGAAATTGAAATGAAAAGTACTTTCAAAAAGGGAAATCACAACAAAATGTTTCAATCATATCAAAAAGCTTTTTTTGCAAAAAATTTTCCCTAAATAAAAGTGCGGCCACATTTGACAAAACTTTTTGGTTTGGACAAATCAGCTTTTTCTGATGGAAAAGCATTCCCACCAGCTCTAGTTGCCATAGATTGGGCTCACTGTCAGCAGCTTCTGTAGAGAAACCAAGTGCTGACTGCTCCTGGAGCATGAGCCCCTAGGACAGGGGTCTCAAAGTCCCAGCCCGTGGGCCATCTGCGGCCTGAGACCCTCCCCACTGTGGCCCATGGAGGAGAGATGCAGGCAGCCACACTGCTGGCAATGTCTGCTGCAGGTGCCGCCCCCTACAACTGCCATTCGCTGTGGGAGAGAGATAGAGATACTATCACTAGTTGCTGGGCAGAGTCAGCCATGGAGACAGCGTCACTTTTTTCCAAAATGAATATAAACAAGTCAAAAATAGCAAACACAACTACCTGATGCACACCTTGCTGCAGTCCTGAAGGTTTCCACTGCTCAGTCACAGAGGCCAAACACCAAACTGACAGAACTGAAGCGTTGCCAGGTTTCTGGCAAACACTAAAACTCTCTGGCAGGCAAAGAATTGTATAAAGTTGTTTGACAGTTTTATTATTTCTATGAAATTAGAAATAAAAAATACAATATAAACGTTTTCTTTTCTGAACACCATCTTCAGTGACATTATTGGCCCGCTGGGAGGATTTGAGGACTGGCACCGGCCCTGAGGTAAATTGAGTTTGAGACCCCTGCCCTAGGATGACCCTGCTGGAAAGGTCTGAGGCATAGTGGCAGGGGACAGCAAGTGGGGGAAGCCTGCTCTGCTGCCGCCCAGCCTGGTACCTGTTCTGAGAGTAAATAGAGGACACCAGTCTCCAGTACCGTCAGGTCAGGGCTTTCCACCAGCACTACACTGACTAGATGTGATTCCGCCCCGGGTTTACCATCCACAGATCCCCTGTCCTGACTTGTAGCTCGGAGATTTATTATTTTTCTTAGTAAATCTTATTTGTACATGTCCAGGCACTTGTAACTCAGCTCTAGTCATTCAACACCAGATCTGGGCAGTAATTGCTGAGAGCATCTTGTTCCCTTTGTTTATTCTAGCCATTGTATTCCAGACTGTAGTCAGTCCCTACTTCCTTAGATACCATCAGATATAAAGTAAACTACACCCAGGGGCTGCACACACAGGTTACCGAAAAGCCTGCTTCCCAAGTGGGCCTGCCTCTGACTGTTTTCCCAACTGCCATGCAATAGGTTGCTAGGAGAGATGTCTCCCTGTGAGCAGAGTGAACCACCAGCTGCAGAGGTTCAGTTGTGTCTCTGTGCCGGTTGGTTTGGGCTCAGGTCCATTGGATCTGAGTGGGAGCTGCTGGTTGCTAAGCACTTCATTCGGGGGCCTAAGCGGGAGCTGGGCTCTTTGGAAAATCAGGTACTCACCTGATTGGAGTATCCTCTCCCTTTGGGAATCTGAGCCAAAGCCCCTGCCACCCCCTTCGCCCCCCAAAGCAGCAGTATTCCCCCTTCCCCTTTAGGATGATGGTCTTTCTTGAGCATAACCTTGCCCCTCTTCATTTCCATCAGGCATATCACTGTCTCCTCTCTCCAAGCCCCTTGCTAAACAGTGCTCTGAGTCCATACAATGTTTTCTGTAAATAAATAATCCCACAGCATGGAACCAAACTCCTCCTTCCCCCCACCCTTCCCTTGCATTGGCCACTCCAGCTGAGTTTCGTAGAATCCAGATGTCACCAGACCTGGCTGGAAGCCTACAGGCTCTTTCACTTTAATGTTGTGCCTGTAGAAAAACTGGAAGGGGATGCTCTAAACATCAGCTTGGAAATAGCTGCCTGGGCTAGAATCACAAGTCCCAGTCATGGCAGCTCTGAGTCAGCCCTTCAGATGGGGCTAAGTTTAGTACCACACAGGGTGTCTTTTGAATAAGAACTTACAACTAAGGTCCTGACTGCTCAGCATGGCCTGACACCTTACATCAGGTGTGGGCAAACTTTTTGACCCGAGGGCCACATTGGGGTTGGAAAACTGTATGGAGGGCCAGGTAGGGAAGGCTGTGCCTCCCCAAACAGCCTGGCCTCCACCTTCTATCTGCCCCCTCCCACTTCCTGCCCCCTGACTGCCCCCCTCAGAACCCTTGACACATCCTACCCCCCCTGCTCCTTGTCCCCTAACTACCCCCTCCCAGGACCCATGCCCCCTGGGACCCCATGCCCTATCCAACAACCCTGCAACAATCCAACAACAGTCCTCTGACTGTCCCTAACCCCTATCCACACCCCCGCCCCCTGACAGGCCCCCCAGGACTCCAATGCTTATCCAACTCCCACTGTTCCCCATCCCCATCCAACCGCCCCATCCCCATCCAACCGCCCCCTGCTCCCTGACTGCTCCGCCCCAGGGACCCTCCACCCCTTATCCAACTCCCTGGCCCCTTTACCATGCTGCTCAGAGCAGCATGTCTAGCAGCCGTGCCGCCGGGCCAGAGCTAGACAAGCTGTCACTCTGCAGGAGTGTGCAACTCCACTGCCCAGAGCGCTGCCCAAGTGGCTGCGGGGGAGGGGAACAGCAGGGGAGGGGCCAGGGGCTAGTCTCCCTGGTCAGGAGCTCAAGGGCTGGGCAGGATGGTCCTGCAGGCCGGATGTGGCCTGCAGGCCGTAGTTTGCCCACCTCTGCTTTACATAAACGGTAGGGTTGTAATCTGCACCTATTAGCCAAAAGTTTCCTCTTCCCTATTCATGTGCTGGCCTCCACCTCAGAAGTGGCTGCATTTCACTGGTGCAGTGTGACCCATAGATCATAAAGCCATTTGGTGTGGGACAAAGGGTGCTTTATAACTGAGACATCAGAACCCAAGCTGTGATTACTTGACTGCTGTTTCCACAGAGCTGGATTAGGCATTGATTCCACCATGAGCACTAGGAAAGGCCTTCCTGAACTCCGTGATGTCCTGTCACCAACTCCAGCCAGGGTGATGAGTTACACAGCAGGGGACAGATTCCCAGGCTGCAATGAATCCTTACACTCAAAGGGTGTCCCAGGGCTTCTTTGTCATTATAAAGTCATCCCCGGCAAGTGTGGGAAAGTGTTGACTCACCAGTGACTGTGCTGCCTTTCTCTGACTGGACTGCTGCTTTGGGGCTCTGATTACAATATGAAAACTGCACATACATGGTGACTATATGTGCACAGGAGTTCTGGATTTCTTCCCGAGGATGCTGGAGCTAGGGAGGAAGGAAAAACCCCTACTGTTTTCTTAAAGTAGTGTCGGTGAAAGTGTCAGACCAGCAGCCATGGAGACCGAAGTCCGCCTATCCAGAGAAGAGACCAGGCACAGACAGTGGCAGCACAAGTTTTTCCAGTATCAATAAGCTTCAACCTTTATATGGAGGAGTTGCCTTTAGGGATGAGAATGGAATTCAGTTTCCTTGTCCCAGTCAGTCTGTGGCCTGGACAGTGGTCTGAGAGAGGTGGCTGCACTGGACTGAGACCACCATCTCATGTAAGCCACCAAAGAGCTCCCCAAAAGAAAGAAGGCACTTTCCTTCAGTATCTGCTGGGAGAAAGCTTTAGAGGTCACTCTTTCCCTTCGCCAAAGAGGCCAAGTTTTCTCCGTCTCCACAGACTCTGCCCCAGATGGGGAAGCCTTTTGGGCTGCAAGACTAATTTCATCCGTTGTGGTTTGTAAGGGGGCAGACAATGATTACACAGTTACTGTGTTGTAGCCAATAGTTCTGCTTCCAATGAGCACCTGATGGCAAGCAAAGACCCCGCTGAGGTTCACGGCATCCAGTCCTGTTCCAGCGGAGGTTAATGGGACTTTTGCCATTGACTTCAAGAGGAACAGAACTGGGCCTGTGTGTGTGTGAGCTGCAGTGCATGGAAACTCACAGCTAAGCTGGAGTTCAGGCAAGACAGGACATGCGAGCGAAGAAAAGAAGTGAAGGTTTATTTGCTTTAATTTCCCTGCCTCACATTTACCTGTCTACTATTAGCTCGTTGGGGAATTATTCCCCACAGCCATATTTCCTTGTTTGACGTGATGCCTTTTGTCTGGTTCACCCAGGGCAGGCAGGGTGAAGGCGGGAACAAGGACTATGCTCCAGGAGAGGGATTACACACTCAGTCAGCCTCATAAACAGCAATTTTTGGCTGCAGCTTTTCTTTATTTCACATCTCTTTAAATTACCTGGTGTTATGTATAAGCAGTAACTTACTGCTGGGCTGGAGTTCCCTGCTCTTTGAGCTGGTTCCTGAGAGGTATCAGGATGTCATGTTAGCTACAGCAGAACTTTTCCACTAGCTGGAAGGGAAAGCGATGCTATAATAGCATGCCTGGCAAGTAGCATAGCAGCTGACGTACTATGCTGCGGCCATAACGGCATGAGCTGCCAATACTATCTCACACCATGCCAACAAAGTATACCAGTGCTATAGCGGACTATCTTACCAATGCTACGTCCACCCATCATGCTGATGCCCTGGAAGCCATGCCAACATCATAGCCACATGCACACTGATGTGATAGCAGCATATTCTGCCAACATCACAAGAATACGTACTGGCACCACTATGACAGCCAACTGGTTCCACTGAAGCTTTCCATTCATACTAGAGTCTTTGGGGCCTTGGAAGGATGACTAATGGGGTATCACGGGTGAAGCCCTCATTGCCAGACTGGCATCCCTTCCTGGTCATTCTGGGGATTAGCTCAAGGCTAACACCCATGTCCACAGTATGACCACTGGCACTGTCTCTGCTCCTGCCTATGGCTCCTTTCTCAGCTCCCAGGAGCACAGCCTCCTCTTCTCTACTGAGCCCTCTGGCTAGATGAGCATCTATGTTTCCCCTTGCTGGGGGTAGGTATCTCTGTCCATCAGTCCAACCACTTCCCCAGTGGCAAGTGGAGGGGACCCAGTTCCACTCATTACTCCGGGCACCAACCCAGCGACCCTGTAAATAGCAACCTCCTGCTGCTCCTCTGTAACCTCTGTCAATGCTGCTCTGTTCTCCTGAGCCACTTCCCCATGGCCCCAGCACCTTCTTCACCCTCACCTCTGGGCACTTAACTGCTCAGTCCCAGGAGTCAGCCCAGCTCAGTCCAAGGTGCTTACAGCTCTCTCAGCCCTCCAGGGTCACAGTCCTCACTCCCTGGACTCCCAGCAGAAACTGAACTACTCTGCCCGGCAGCTCACTTTTATATGGACCTGCTATGGGCTCTGATTGGCTGTTCCTTGCAGTCCCTGTCCTATAGGTTGCTCCCCACGCAGCCTCCCTATGGCACTATTAACCCCTTCTCTGCCAGTGTGGCGTGGATTCCCCATCATCTGGGGCTAAGGCAAACAACACAGCAGCACACTTTTTTGGAGCATACCATACTAGTGCCCTAGTAATACACAATGCCATGTAACAGCAGGATGTCATGATACACCCATGGCTGAGAAGAATGTGGGTCCCCCTGAAAATGTGCAAGGATAAGGGTGGGCCATCTGGTCAGACACTGCTTAGTGTTTTGTGATAGGCTGGGAAGGTTGCTGGCTTGAATGCTAAGAGGTAAGATGCACAGGCTGGAAATGGGATGCTGGGAAGCACATCTGTTCTGCTTTGCCCAGCGTTTTTTAATTTGAATTTTAACAGTGTTTAAAATTTGAATTGCATATTCAAAAGCTAGCTGGGGCGGCAGCATAGGCTCATGGCGAAGGCACTGTGCTGGAACTCAGGGGATGTGAATCTATTCCTGGCTCTGCCACTGTCCTGCTGTGCACCCTTGGGCAAGTCAGTTCCCTACTCTGTGCCTCAGTTTCCCATTCTACCCTTTGTCTGTCTTTTCTATTTACTTTAAAGCACTTTGGGGCTGTGACTGCCTTTTGCTATGTGTTTGTGCAGCGTCTAGCATAAGGGGCCCTGATCTCAGTTGGAGTTGCTTGGTGCAACTGTAAGACAAATTACAACACCATTGCTGAAAGCAATGCCGGTGCCAATGGTCAGAGCCGATGGAGCAGCGGGAGGGGAAGTGAGTCATGCAGGACGTTCAGAGGTGTGCTTTTCAGTTTGTCAGATCTAGTGGTGAAAGCCGTTGCCAGGTAGCATGTGTAAACATGACAGAGCAGTGTGGCTTTTGTTTACTGGCTGGAAAATGTGACTGTGTGGCACAGGCTAATCAGCTGCCTGAAACAATGGGCGAGTGTTTTGCTTGTGGGAACTGGATCCTATTTGTTTTCTCTTTTGTTTCTGGGTTTTGGGTGGGTATGGAGGGCAACTGACCTTTGATATTACAAGCTTTCTCACAGATGTGAGTTATGGCCTCTCTTAGCCCACGTGACTCACCAAACCAAGCCACAGAATTTGTTTCCAATGCCCTACAGATAAAATACAAAGCGCCTTGTCAGTGCATAAATATCAGCTGCTCCTAGATTAAGGGAAGACAAACTCCTGACATCTCCCTGGCTTTTCCCTCTCCCATAATTTCAGTAAAACTGACTCATTTCCAAGCAAGTTTAAAGTGTTTCAATACCCTCCTTCATCATTAGTCATTTCATCAAATGGCTGGAACAGAAAGGGTTTCGATTGTAAGATTTTTTGAGACGGGACTGTCTTTTACTATGAATTTGTATGGCAACTAACACAAGCGGGCCCTGATCCCTGATTGGGCATGACAACAATCATGTAGATAATAAATAATATCCTAATGGACAGGAGGAAAGCTCTGACTTCTCCCAGCACTGGGGAATTTCAAGGATCATCCATGTAACAGTCCAGGAGACTTTTTCCCCTGACTTTGAGGAGGCTACCCTCTGCTCCTCCCCCTATTGGGAGGAGCCAAGCCTCGGGGACTCTGCTAATGAACAAGCAACAAGTCAATATCCAGGGAGGTGGTTGGATGCATGTGAGTTGACCCTTCAGCCTTGTAAAGGGAATGAGGTACTATCAGGAGATGGGACCAAACAAGGGAAGGAAATGCATGTTTGTGACACTGAGAGGCTATGAGAAAGGCCCAGTGTACGTGGGTCACAGTAATGGGTGGGAGTCTACGGGCAAATTCTGTCCCTAGTTACCTCCATGCATCCCCAGTAAGTGTAGTAGGGTAGCACTGGCGGAATTTGGGGCTTGTATAATAATATCTGGGCAGCTTTAAGGCAGGCGGGGTGACCAGATGTCCGATTTTATAGGGACAATCCTGATTTTTGGGTCTTTTTCTTATGTAGGCTCTATTACCACCCCCCCCAACCCCTCTCCTGATTTTTCACATTTGTTGTCTGGTCACCCTAAAGGCAGGATCCATGGTATCTTAGCAGATGGAGTTCAGGTCTTTGGGCAATGTAAACACAGTGGATTTTATTATCAGGAGAAAGACTCACAGGTTAGGAGCTGCATGAAGCAATTGGCACCACCGGCAAAGCAGTGTGCACGGCATTGCCAACCCCCAGCATTCAAAACCAGGAGTCAGGCTCCAAAACGATCAGGAGACTGGCTTAAAATCACAACATTTTTACACACTAATACATCTGGGGTCTCCGGCAAGGGCGGCTCAGTGCCTTCTGTGTGCCGTGCATGGTGAACGCCTGCCCTCGGGTGATTGGAAAGTGTCCGTTTCTGCAGATGGAAATTAACAAAGCCCAGCGCACAGCCTGGGAACAATTCCCAGCAGGTTCCAGGGCTAGGTTTCACCTGCTCAGGAGCTCAGTTGCTGTGGGGCTTAGTGCTCCCCAAAGGCCTCATCCAGAACCCCCTACAATCGCTGAGAGTCACTTCACTGACTTCAAAGAGCGCTCAGCTAGCTCAGCAGCTGCTTTTCTCCCCACGTCCCCCCAGGAAGAGGGGAGAGCAGGGGGAACTGTGCTCTGTTTGTTTATAAGCTATGCTAGGCCTTATCGCTGACTGGCTCTAGGGCTCGGCCCGGAAAGCCTAGCTCTGGTGGGAACGATCAGTGGTGTCATTTATGTGAGTTTTAATTAAAACAACCCAGTAGAGAAACTTCTCTGGAATACAAACAACGAAAGGAAAAAAATCACGCTATGAAGCCCGTGCCGAGTTACTCCTCCACTGGCAGTTTAGCTAGTTAGGGCAGGCGTTGGGCCCATTGCCAGGGAGACAATTATGCCACCATTGTTTCCCCAGGCTGGGAGGACTTGGGATGAAATCCTGGCCCCATTGAGGTTCATGAGAGCTTTGCCATTCAGTTCAGCGGGGTCAGGATTTCACCCTTGATGCCCAGCAGGGGCCTTAGACTCCCAGGAGTGTCAGCTTCCCCTCCCCCAACCCTGATCTGTTTGCAGACTCCATGTCATTGTTTGTGGGTGCTCAGAATTGGCCTACCTCTGCAATAGGAAGCATAACGTAAAATCCCATGCCCAGAACAACCATCACAAATGACTCCAGTGTCTGCAGCACCAGTTTGCAACCTTACAATAACAAACTAGTGCACAAAGATCAGCATTTAGAGTGTAAACTCTTTGGGGGCAAGGGCAGTCTTTTCCCCCCTTGTGTTTGTACAGGGCCTAGCACAATGGAGGCCTGGTCCAGGAGTGCAACAGCAATACAAAAAATGGAAATGACAACTTGGTATGAACATGGCTCAGCACAGCCCTGCAGTGAAAAGCCAGGGTGGGAGACCCCAGCAACTCACAAGCAACCCTACAATAATAAACCAGTGCTCATGAAAAGCCATGTTATTGCAAAAGGGCTCCACAGGGGTAGGTGTCCTGGTGGCAGATCCTTTTGCAGGATCAGGATCCAACTGAGGCAAAGAATAACTCCAATTGTATCTGTTTTCCTTAGTTACTCAGATACCACGATGATAAATATAGTGAAGATACTAGATAGACAGAGAGACAATGCAGACAGATTAGATTAAATAGCTCAGAAAAGGGATTCTGCTGAGGAGAATGCCTTAGCACAGACTATCCAGGGTATGCAATTATCTGGGTCATGTTGATTGAGCATCCAGTGGTGAAACTGGTTAAGGGCACCGTTCCTGAGGAATAATGGGGTAGCTTTTAATGTGTTTGAATGCACGTCACAGCAGCAGGCACAGCTGTTCCTGGCAGAAATGATGGGTGGAAACAATGCCACCAGTTTGTTAATCTGCCCTGGCAGCTATGTAGTTTGCACTGAATTCTGTTTTCATACACTCTCTTATTGCAGCTAAAGACTGAGGTCTGACCGTGCATGGTTATTAAAGATCCCTTCTTCCAGGCTTTATACAGGCAAAATGTCTGCTGGGTCAATGTGTAAAGGAGAGAAGAATTGAGCCCTCAAGAGCCCCATGATACTTGTCCTGTGGGGAGGAACATTAATCTCAGGGGCCTGGCCAAATTCCATTCTGCTTCCCTAAAATCCCCATGTAATCTCAATTGGAAACAATCTCTCTCACTTTCAGTCTCATTGTTAAATAGTTAGCACCATCCCTTCGTGGAGCTGGCTATTTTGAAGATGTGACCCTTAATTAGGTGCAGAAATATTAGTTGAGCTGGCCCTGACTGCGGGTGCTGAGCACGTGAAATCTGGCCCTAGGTGTGTCTGGAAAATACGACCCTTGGAGTGAAAGCTTGCTATCACAGGCACCTGGAGAAATACGGTTCAGCTGTCCATTATCAATGCTGCTCTGCTTAGCGAGGCCTCAGCCTACATGAAGCAAAGCAAATGATCTTAGTGTCCAATCTTTATTCTCTGACTGAGTCTAATACTTACCACACAGTACAGACAGAAACACTGGATCTAGTAGGAGCCTGATTCACAGAAGCATCAATCTCTTGCAGTCTCATTGACCTGAATCACAGCTCAGCATCTCAGAATTATCAGACCTTAGCTGTATTAGGGTAGCGACCACAGGCCCAAGTCAGGATTGGGGCCCCATTGTGTTGGGCACAGTACAGGAAAACACAGTCCCTGCCCCAATCACTTCCAGTCTAACTAATCTGCACAACTTCTATTTGCTTTTGGTATTATCATCTACTCAGAAGGAAACTGAGGCATGAGGATTTGCTCAAGGCAAGGAAAAAGTTCTTGGAATGTATTGGAGACAATTTTTTATTTCAGGAGGTGGAGGAAGCTACTAGGGGGAGGCTTTTCTAGATTTGATTTTGACAAATAGGGAGGAACTGGTTGAGACTTTGAAAGTGGAAGGCAACTTGCGTGAAAGTGATCATGAAATGGTAGAGTTCATGATTCGAAGGAATGGTAGGAGAGAGAACAGCACAATAAAGACAATGGATTTCAAGATGGTAGAGTTTAGCAAACTCAGGGAGCTGGTAGGTAAAATCCCATGGCAAGCAAATTTAAGGAGAAAAACAATTGAAGACAGTTGGCAGTTTTTCAAAGAGATATTATTAAGCGCACAAGAGCAAACTATCCCACTGAGTAGGAAAGATAGGAAGTTTGGTAAGAAACCACCCTAGCTTACCCAGGAGATCTTCAATGATCTAAAACTCAAAAAAGCGTCCTACAAAAAGTGGAAACTTGGTCAGATTACAAAGGATGAATATAAACAAATAACTCAAGTATGTAGGGACAAAATTAGAAAAGCCAAGGCAAAAAACAAGATCAAACTAGCTAGGGACATAAAAGGAAACGAGAAAAGATTCTACAAATACAATAGAAACAAGAGGAAGACCAAAGACAGAGTAGGCCCATTACTCAATGAGAGGGGAAAGACAATAACAGAAAATGGGGAAATGGCAGAGGTGCTTAATGACTTCTTTGTTTCGGTTTTCACCAACAAGGTTGGTGGTGACTGGACGTCTAACATAGTGAATGCCAATGAAAATGAGGTAGGATCAGAGTTTAAAATAGGGAAAGAACAAGTAAAAAATTACGTAGACAAGTTAGATGTCTTTAAATCACCAGGGCCTGATGAAATGCATCCTAGAATACTGAAGGAGCTGACTGAGGAGATATCTGAGCCATTAGCAATATCTTTGAAAAGTCATGGAAGACGGGAGACATTCCAGAAGACTGGAAAAGGGCAAATATAGTGACTATCTATAAAAAGGGAAATAAGGACAACCCAGGGAATTACAGATCAGTCAGCTTAACTTCTGTACCCAGAAAGATAATGGAGCAAATAAGTAAGCAATCAATTTACAAACATTTAGAAGATAATAAGGTGATAAATAACAGTCAACATGGATTTGTCAAGAACAAATAATGTCAAGCCAACCTGATAGCTTTCTTTGACATGGTAACAAGCCTTGTGGATAGAGGAGAAAGCGGTAGATGTGGTATATCTTGACTTTAGTAAGGCTTTTGATACTGTCTCGCATGACCTTCTCATAAACAAACTAGGGAAATACAACCTAGATGGACCTATAAGATGGGTGCATGACTGGTTGGAAAATCATTCCCAGAGAGTAGTTATCAGTGGTTCACAGTCACGCTGGAAGGGCATAGCGAGTGGGGTCCTGCAGGGATTTGTTCTGGGTCTGGTTCTGTTCAATAGCTTCATCAATTATGTAGATAATGGCATAGAGAAGACACTTATAAAGTTTGTGGATGATACCAAGCTGGGAAGGATTGCAAGTGCTTTGGAGGACAGGATTAGAATTCAAAATGATCTGGACAAACTGGAGAAATGGTCTGAAGTAAATAGGATGAAATTCAATAAGGACAAATGCAAAGTACTCCATTTAGGAAAGAGCAATCAGTTGCACACATGCAAAATGGGAAATGACGGTCTAGGAAGGAGTACTGTGGAAAGGGATCTGGGGGTCATAGTGGATCACAAGCTAAATATGAGTCAACAGTGTAATGCTGTTGCAAAAAAAAGTAAACATAATTCTGGGATGTATTAGCAAGGGTATTGTAAGCAAGACACGAGAAGTAATTCTTCCGCTCTACTCCGTGCTGATTAGGCCTCAACTGGAGTATCGTGTCTAGTTCTGGGTGCCACATTTCCAGAAAGATGAGGACAAATTGGAGAAAGTCCAGAGAAGAGCAACAAAAATGATTAAAGGTCTAGAAAACATGACCTATGAGGGAAGATTGAAAAAATTGGGTTTGTTTTTTCTGGAGAATAGAAGACTGAGAGGGGATATGATAACAGTTTTCAAGTACATAAAAGGTTGTTACAAGGAGGAGGGAGAAAAATTGTTCTTCTTAACCTCTGAGGATAGGAAAAGAAGCAATGGGCTTAAACTGCAGCAAGGGAAGTTTAGGTTGGACATTAGGAAAAACTTCCTAACTCTCAGAGTGGTTAAGCACTGGAACAAATTGTCTAGGGAGATTGTGGAATCTCCATTATTGGAGATTTTTAAGAGCAGGTGGACAAACACCTGTCAGGGATGGTCTAGACAATACGTAGTCCTGCCTTGAGTGCAGAGGACTGGACTAGAAGACCCTTCCAGGTCTATGATTCTATGCAAGTCAAGATTAGCATACTGGAGCTCCTGATTCCCCATCCAGTGCTCAGAACACAGCTCTATCTCAATAACCTCTACATTTATTCTAAGTACGTTGATCATGAATGAACTATACGGGTATTTCTTCTGCATGCACCCTGTTAACAAGTTCGTGGTTTATACAGTGGCAGTACAAGCAGGAAACGCCTTGGTCACCCACAGTTGTTCTTCAGAAAGATTGAGAGCTACAGTATACAGCCCAAGGATCTGATCACATCCATGTGGGCAGACCCCTGTTGTGTGGAGCCCAACCAAGGCCTGGGCCTCTCCCTGATAGCAGCAACAGTGTCCTATATGGAACTGTTCCGAGGTTCCTGTTCAGTTCAGGATGAGGAGTGTAATTGGCCTCTGAGGGAAAGTTTTTGAAGACTTGCAAATCGCAGATTTTGTGCAAGTTTCCCCCCAATCCTGCTCAACCAGTGGGTCACATCCAGTCCCATGGGGTAATTCAGGAGGTAAATAGGGCACTTGTTTTTCAAATATTCTCAGCATCATACACATTCCTTAAGCAATTCTTGCCAAGCTTGGAGGTCACCTGAAGGTCATCCTGAGTCAAGCCTCAGCCTCACCTCTCAGCATGAGCCTTGCTTGTCTATTGCATTGTTGGCAAAGCACATGGATCTGAGTAATGGAAAAGGGAGTATTGTTTCCTTAAAGAAACAGTATCCCCTAGAGAGGATCCCAGCACAACTGAAACATCTCAGGACAACTCTCCTCTCCCCATGGATCTGAAAAAACAAGCGTGAGGAGTTACAGCTGGCATCATAGTGGGTGCTTCTTGTTCTTAAACTTGCCTTGTAAGATTCCTCCTGAATCTTTAGAGCCTTTATAGCCTCTCTCCCCTCCAGCCACCTCAGTATATTCAGGCCCAGAACATTGCAGGGCTGAGCTGTGTATGCCTGCAGCTAAAGCACAAAGGTCTGAATGTCTGTTTATGGGTAAGAGGTAAAGTATCTAAAGCAGGATCTCCAGCCCAACCACACCTACATGGCAAGTGTTCAAAAGCCACAGCAGATGTATATGATTTCCCTGCACTGCCTCAGAGAATATAAATCCTGCATGAGCTGGGAATATCCCCACAGCAGGAAGATGCAGCAATAGCATTACAGCGTGCCCAGCAAATACAGGGCCTTAGCCAAAGCCCAGTGAAATCAGTGGGAGTCTTCCCATTGACTTATGTGAGTTTTGGATCAGGTCCATAATAAGGATTCAGAGCACACTGAGGGAGTGGGGCAAAGTCTGGTACCTCGGGAGACTGAATTTAAGCCCTGCGGCCCCTCTCTATCCTCACAAATCATGTGAAACGTGCTTGTTGCTTCTTAGTGCCGTAGCTTTGGGGTGTTCATTAGCCAATCTCTCACAGCCATACTCTTGCCTCTAGCCGATAAGGCGTTGTAGTTCAAATCCCACAGCACAGTACTGGGGGTTGCAGTGCTGGCAGAAAAGTGTCATCTTTTCAGCCGAGCCGTTTCGGCATGTTCCCTTCTGCCTCTCATTAGTTCTCCCGACACTCACTGTCAAACAAGTTCTGATAGTCTGCACAGTCAGTGAGCTGTGGTGTCGGAGAAAAACTCAGTTCTCGCTTTTTGTTTGGGTGCAGCAGAGTCAGATACTTTATTCTGTTTAGCAGCTACAGCAGGGAGAGAGTGCGCTAGGACATAGGGTCTCCCCTTCCTAGACAGGTCTCTCAACAGGTAAACAATTACAGCAGCATTTATACTTTTGTTACAGACAATAATAAGCAACAGCTGCATTTTGTTTATACATAGGTTATCCTGATATCTTGTTTTTCTCACTTAAGAGACTCCAGTCTACATTTCGTATTATCTACACAAGGTCGAAAAACAACTTCTCACACAGTTCTTTTCCACTCGCCTCACACAATCCTCACTTCTACAAATCTCGCGTTATTAGGGTTACAGTTAGCCTAACTCTTGCTAACAGAGACTGTCCTGCATTAAGATCCTCTACAAATCCGTCAGTTCTTTCTGTACTTCCACAGCGGTAACCTTTCTTTGTAAAGCCAGCAGGATTCCCTGTGACCAGCCCAAAAGAAAACCATACACCTACCAAGATTTGTAATGTTATCCAATTTATAAGTTTAAGCAGGCTTTGGTCTGGCCAGTCCTGGGTCTGGATGGGAGATCATCAAAGAAACCTAAGGCTAGTAGGGGATGGTAATGATTCAGCATGTGACACTCTTCCTTCTGCATCAGCAAAGAGCCAAGCCCCCCAAAGGACATCATGGGGAGCTGTACCCATTTTGAATTCTAATCCTGCCCTCCAAAGCGCTAGCCTTTTGGCTGAGTTATACACGGTCAGGATCGTGTCCACTGTGCCTTTTCATAGACTCATAGAAATGTAGGACTGGAAGGGACCTCACGAGCTCCTCTGATCCAGTCTCCTGCACTGAGGCAGGACTAAGCACTATCCTAAACCATCCCTGACAGGTGTTTGTCTAAACCTCTTCTTAACAACCTCCAGTCACAGAGATTCTTTACCCTCCCTAGGTAATTTGTTCCAGTGCATAATTACCCCCACAGTCAGGAAGTTTTTCCTAATGTCTAACCTAAATCTCCCTTGCTGAAGTTTAAGCCCATTACTTCTTGTCCTGTCCTCAGTGGATAAGGAGAACAATTTATCACTCTCCTCTTTATAACAGCCTTTTACGTATTTGAAGACTGTTATCATGTTCCTCCTCAGTCTTCTCTTCTCCAGACTAAACAAATCCATTTTTTTCCCAATCTTTCTTTGTAGGTTGTGTTTTCTAGACCTTTAATCATTTATGTTGCTCTCCTCTGGATTTTCTCCAATTTGTCCACATCCTTCCTGAAATGTGATGCCCAGAACTGGACATAATGCTCCAGTTGAGGCCTTATCTGTGGTGAGTACAGTTGAAGAATTACTTCTTGTATCTTGCATACAACACTCCTGCCAATACATCCCAGAATGATGTTTGCTTTTTTTGCAACAGTGTTACACTGTTGACTCATATTTCGTTTGTGATCCGTTATAACCGCCAGATCCTTTTCTGCAGTACTTCCTCCTAGGCAGTCATTTCCCATTTTCTATGTGTGCAACTGATTGTTCTTTCCAAAGTGTAGTACACCTCTACCTCGATAGAACGCTGTCCTCAGGAGCCAAAAAATCTTACCACGTTATAAGTGAAACCGCGTTATATCGAACTTGCTTTGATCCAACGGAGTTCGCAGCCCCGCCCCCCCGGAGCACTGCTTTATATCTGAATTCCTGTTATATCGGGTCGTGTTATATCAAGGTAGAGGTGTGTGACGAACTGGGAAAGTTCTTAATGTTTTCTCTGAGTACTGTGTTGGTGCCTCAGTGTCCCCATGGCAGTTCTTAAGTATTTGGCAGAGCAAAGGGCCAGTGCACCTAAATGCCTGGCACTCTGTCTCCTAGCAACTGATGGCCTGGGCCCCTCCTCTGCAAAGGTGCCAGCTGAAGGTGTTGGAGACAAAGGGATCAGGTGACCTCCTGGCCCAGGAAAGGGGCTGAGCAGAGAGGAGGGGCTGGGAGGGGTTGTTAGTCTGGAGCTGGCTGGGGTCAAGGGTGGAGGGCAGACCTGGGGGTCTGGCTCACTGCCCCCCAGAATGGACCCAGCCGAGGGGTCCGGTTCGCTGTATCTACAAGCTCTGTTTTAGACCCTGTTCCTGTCATCGAATAAACCACTGTTTTACTGGCTGGCTGAGAGTCACGTCTGACTGCAAAGTGCGGGTGCAGAACCCGGTGGCTTCCCCAGGACCCCCGCTGGGGTGGACTCGCTGTGGGAAGCGCACGGAGGGGCAGAGGATGCTGAATGCTCCAAGGAGAGACCCAGGAGGTGAAGCCGTGTGAGCTTCTTGCCCTGAACAAGTCTGCTCCAAGGGAGAGGAGGCTCCCCAAAGTCCTGACTGGCTTGGTGGGGAGCAGTTCCAGAGCATCGCCCGGTGACTCCGTGACAAGGTGTAATTTGTATTTGTCCTTATTGAATTTCATCCTATTTATTTCAGATCATTTCTCCAGTTTCTCCAGATAATTTTGAATTCTAATCCTGTCCTCTAAAATGCTTGCAATCCCTCTGAGACTCGCATCTTCTGCAAATTTTATAAGTGTACCCTCTATGCCATTATCTGACTCATTTATGAAGATACTGAATAGCACCGGACCCACAACAGATCCCTGTGGGACCTGACTTAATATACCCTTCCACTTTACTATGAACCCATTGATAACTATTCTTGAGTATGGTTTTACTGCCAGTTGTGCACCCACCTTACAGCAGGTTAATCTAGACTATATTTCCCTAGTTTGCTTATGAGAAAATCATGTGAGAAAGTATCAAAAGCCTTACTAAAGTCGAGCTATAACACATCTACTGCTTCCTCCATCCACAAGGCTTGTTACTCTGACAAAGAAGGATATTAGGTTGGTTTTACATGATTTGTTCTTAACAATTCCATGTTGACTGTTACTTAGCACCTTATCTTCTAGGTGCTTATAAACCCACTGTTTGATTATTTGCTCCATTATCTTTATAGGTACTGAAGTTAAGATGACTGTCCTATAATTCCCTGGGTTGTTCTTAATCCCTATTTTATAGATAGGTATTATACCGATCCTTTTCCAGTCCTCTGGGATCTCTCCTGTCCTCCACGAGTTCTCAAAGATAATGGCTCCAAGATCGCGTCAGCCAGTTCTGTAAGTATATTAGGATGTATTTCATAAGGCCCTGCTGACTTGAAGACATCTAACTTGTCTAAATAATTCTTAACTTGTTCTTTCCCTATTTTAGCCTCACATCCTACCCCATATAGACTGACGGTCACTCTGTTAGTTGTCTGATGACTGCTAACCTTTTTGATGAACATGGAGACAAAAAAAGACGTTTAACACTTGAGCCATTGCTGTGTTTTCTGCATTGTCTTTCCCCCCACATTGAGTAAAGGGTATTCTCCATCCTTGGTCTTCCTCTTGTTTCTAATGTATTTGTAATTTTTTTTTTTGGTATTCTTTGTGTCCCTAATCTCATCTTGTGCCTTGGCCTTTCTAATTTTGTCCCTACATGCTTGTGGTGGTGTTGGTTTTTTATATTCATCCTTCATAACTGACCTAGTTTCCACTTTTCATGTGATTCTTTTTGGAGCATCAGGTTATTGAAGTTATCCTTATTTAGCCAGCATGGTCTCTTGCCTTTGCATTGGGATAGTCTGTTCTTGTATCCTTAATACTATCTCTTTAAAAAACTGTCAACTCTCCTGTACTCTTTTTTCCCTTAGACTTGCTTCCCATGGGATCTTACCTACCAATTCTCTGAGTTTACTGAAGTCTGCCTTCTTGAAATCCTTTGCCTATTTTCTGTTGTTTTCCCTTCCACCATTCCTTAGAATCATGAATTCTATCATATCATGGCCACTTTCGCCCAGGCTGCCTTTCACCTTCAAATTCTCAACCAGTTCCTCTCTGTTTGTCAGAATCAAATATAGAACAACCTCTCCCCTAGTCACTTTCTCCACCTTCTGTAATAAAAAGTTGTCTCCAGAGCATTGCGAGAACATAAGTGGGGGTTTCAACCCTAGTGTCCTGGCCAAATTCTAACCCATGCAATTACATTCTGCCTCCCTAACCTTCTTGTTGTTGTTTCAATTGAACAATATAAACGTCTCTTCCTTTCTTAAACAACTGCCACGTTCCAGCCCAGAAGTGGCTGCATCTTTGTGATGAGCAAAGTGTTTCTAACACACAGTTTGAATCCCTTTTGGATGAAAGGTACTAAACAAATGTCAAAGCCAAACTGTATTGTAGGTATTTGGAATTGTGCTCACTGGGGCAGTCTCATGAGATACACATCTCACTAATGCCAGGAGATTTGCAGTCACTCAGTTTTACCCCACCACACATCAGTACAAAGCAAACATGACAGCCCAGGACAGTCAGCTTCAAGAGCAAGGAGCCACAATTTCAGCTCACTGGACACTGACAAGGCTCCTTAAGGTATGGGATTAAAATATGTAATGCTCGTATTCAGCCACGTTGTGCAAAGTAGAACATACATGTTTTCTAGTATTTGGAAGGTGTCAGGAGGCATCAGAAAAGGGTTGCAACCCATCAGATGTTTTTCTAGCTATGCCTTTCTAACAGGCCCATCACTGTAGTACCTGTGTGCCATGTTTTGCCATTGTTAGCTGCCCCACCTCACATAAGACCTATTGGGCCAGATCTTCCATAGAGATAATTCAGCATGGCTTCAATGGAGATGCACCAGCTAACACCAGCTTAGGACCTGGCCCATTATTTTTAGGAGCAGGGAGGTATTAGGAATCCCTTCTCCCATCCTGGCCTCTGCAACTTCTTTTTGCCCTAATCCTACCCTTGAAATAACCCTCTACTTTCTACGCTCCACACATTTCCCCATCAAATTCCCCATGAAACACACTTCTTTTACCCTGCTTTCTCACAGTCAGGAACAGTGGTCACTGCTACTGTCCTTGTGCCATCTCTTGCTGTACTGTAGCTGTCCTAGCTAGCTTGTAAAACTGCTCAGGGCAATGGCCCATTTAAATTCCATGCTTTGTAAGGCATGGTGCTATATTAATAATAATTCTTTCACCAGCTATGAGTCCCAACATGTAAAGTCATAATAAAACCACCAGAACAGTTTATTGATTGACACCAATAAAAGAGATATTTTAGGGGAGGAAGCTCGAGACTAAACACACAACAGTAGAAACATTATGAATCGACATAAGCATTGGAGTAATCCGAGGCATTTCCACCGGGGAGCTCTGAAGACAAAGCACCAAGTCCAGCTTGCTCCTGCGGTTTATGAGATCATCCAAGCCCCCAGAAGAGATTCGAGTTGGCTGTTATGTGGCTTCAATAAGTCAGTATTTTGGCCACTCCAAAAAGCAATGAAATACCAGCGAATAAGCTAACCCACGCAATGGTTCAACAAGAAATGTGACTCAGGCTGCTTGGAAGAGACCAGCATGTAGAAAACAGCTCACATTCTGCTGGCAGTCACATCCAGCCTGCCCCACTGAAGTCACGGGGTTAGTAAGGGTATAAATGAGCAGAATTTGGCTTAAGGAATTTAAAGTCACAGGCTGCTGGCTGGACCAGGAGTGCAACTCAGATGTAGAGGAGAAAATGTGCCTGAGTGCTAGCAGGGATCCTAACTGCAGTGTGTCAGTTGGGTAAGTGATTGGTCTTTCACAGGGGATTTGCCCTCACTATCACCCCCACTGATCACTTATTCCAGTGATTTGTTAGTTTGACCGTACAGGGTGTCAGGAATCCATGCTAACTTTAGCCACTCCCCTCGCATCGTACCCACAGCAGCTCTTTGTGAGCAGTGAGCTCTTTCAGAAGCTGCCAATGCCAGGCTTTCACAGGGCTCGTAGGGCTCTGCTCTAATGGGAAGGCTGAAGATGAGGGGGTAGGAGCCGTAATGCTGAACTGCTCCTCGGCTGGTGACTCAGCATCCAGGAGGCAGAAGATGACCTTGGCTGGACTGGAACCAGCTGCAGCCCCACCGCTGCCAGTGACCTACCATGGCTGTCCCCGCAGGAGCGAGTGCGAAAGAGCCTGCATTGACTTGGAGTAGAGCTGGGGAGTGGAGGGTTCTTGAAAAAACAGCAAGGTGGGATGGAGGGCACTAACTCAGACCCACACCTCCCTCCCATGGCTCTGGTTCATTCAGTTCACAGCACACATGCTATTAGTGTCCCTTACAGCAGGAAATGCAGCCGGTAACTTAGGCACCGCTTTGCTTTTTCGTGTCCCTCTTTTGTTCCAAGCTGACCAACTCTGCTGTTCCTTGTGGCGTGTGAGGTCACAATGACGTGTAGGTCACAGGAACTGCATTCACGGACATTTCCAGAGGGCTGGCACAACCTGCCTCCCTGGGTTTGCTCTGAGTTTCTTAAGCCCTTTTCATTGATCAAAGACGTTCATTTATAGGCAACAAAACAGCGGCTCTCCTCCCACAGAGAGAACTAGAGCAAGAAGGGCTTGTACATGCCATGCTGTTCTTTTTAAGTGTTGGTTTTGTACACACACGCACAGCCCAGCTTACTGATTCGAGAACACCCAGCAGCCACCAAACCCAGGCCCGCTTTGCTCACCTGAGTGTACTGATTTCTTCATGCTGCCACCGTCGCGGACGTTACATAGGAACAAAATTCCGTGCCGGGATGGCTTTCCAAGTTGCTCCTGTGACTAATCCCCAGGGTGATGTGTGACTGGCTTAGTTCTGTTGTTCCCGTAGGCAGGGATCAGCCAGGGGAAATACACTCCTCCTGTACGCTGGCTCCACACACCCAGAGCTCCAGCGGAGGGGCAGCCTAGCACACTCCCAGCAATTAGAACACACCTTTCCTAATCTGATGTTCAGTTCTGGGCCGTTCCAACTGCGCTGACATTGGCAGGGGAAGGAGGAGAGCTCAGCCTCCCTGGTGGTTTAACCTTTTCCCCTCTGAACACAAATGCACTCTGCAGAATATTTCTGCCAGCTCCTGGGCCTGGAACTTCCCACAGATTGAACCTGCACAGATAGGAACAAAATCTACCTAAGTTTCTTCCTTCGAGCCCCGAGCACCCCACCACTGTTGACTCAGCCCCTCCCTCTCTACGTGGGTCAGGATCACCCCAGTTCTAGGGAGAAGCAGTTTCTAGTTCAAAGTGCATTTCTGGTCTGTCAGCCTGATTAGTGTAAACATCTCCTCTTTGCTCTCCAAACCCGCACAGAGAGGCGAGGCTGCCAGGCAAGTGAAGCATTTGCTTAGCTTCCCGCCATGGGGTTGTGTGTGTGCATGCGTGCGTGCATGCATGTGTATGTGTGTGTGTAACTGAACCATTCATCACACCAAAGAGAAGCAGCCCAACAGCCAGCCACATACCAGACAACCAGCTTCACAAAGCGGAGGGAGATTCTTCCTCCTCACACACAGGTCCACCCATTGCCCTTCATAGCAGCTGGGGAGAGGAAAGGTTCGAGGCTGATACATGGTCTGGGTGTCTCAGCAGCCCAGAGACGAGACACATGCTTCTGATTACTGGCTGTGTGAAGTGCATGCTGGGTAATCAGTAGCCAGGCAAATATGCTGTAGGCATTGTTAGCACAGAAAGTGGAGAACATTAAGAAGAGAAAGGCCGAAGAACTGGAATCTGCCCTGTGGAATTGGACTCTTTATGGAAGAAGGACCTAAGTTAGGTCAATGGAAAGATTCCCATTGATACCGAGACTCACTCAGCAGGAGGAAAGGTAGCAGAAACTCCCTTCAAAACCTTGTCTACATGAGAAAGTTGCTCTGGTTTAACAAGAGGTGCAATTTTGAAACTGATTTAGTTAAAATGGTGCAAGCCTCTGTAGGGACATTCTTATTTCAGTTCAGAGTAACATATTTCCATTTGGCTTAAGCCTATCAGGATCTGGTTTAAACTAAAAGAATATAAGCCGGATTTAAACTGAACTAAGCATGTCCACACAGTGGTTTGCACAGATTTAATTGAAGTGATTTAAACACTAATTTAAGTTAAACTGGCACAATTTTCTCATGTAGACAAGGCCTGAGATAAAAATGATGCTGTGTGAAGACTGACTGGCTCCTAGCTACAGTTTTTCACCTCTAGTCATCAGTGTGAATCCAGCTCCAATCATTAGTTATTACCAGCTTATGGCTGTTTGGTGCCCTGGGTGAAATGAGTTTGTTGGGTCTCAGTCCAGTTCCCCCTGGGAAAGTGTCCACGCCACACAGCCCACCATCACAGCTGGCTCCAATTCCTGTCTCAGGAGAGCAGTTATAGATTGAATGGGCCATGGAGCCTCAGCTGCCCTCTAACCCCCAGAGGCACTTGCATGTGTTGTGAAGGAAGCTGCTGAGCCAGCAGCTTTCACAGCACTGGATTTGCACAAAACAGTAAAATATTGACATTGTGGTTTGCGAAAGGTCCCCTTGCCATGTTGTTGGCTCTGTGGCCACTGCTTTAAAAAGCCCTCCCCCTCCCCTCGCTTCCTGGGACTGTGTAAGCGTGTGTCTCATTACTGAGAGCCCAGGGCTAGTATTCAGCAATCCTAAGGACAGGTGACTCACCTACTTGCTTTTACTCACACTGTAATATCCTGCAAGGAAGTCTGTTGCTTTGCAAGCCTGCCTGGCATTGCATGAGGCCACGAAGAGACCAGTAGCCCATCCCATCATTACACAGCTATACCTAGCTCTTCTCTAGAACAGATCTCAAAGCGGTTTACAAGTCATTAGCTCCATTTTACAGGTGAGAAACTGAGGCACGGAGAGGTGCAGTGACTTGCCCAACATCATACAGTGGGCCAATGATGGAGCCAGGAAGACAATCCACAGCTTGCTTGGTTGAATGCTAATCAAATATCCTACCTTCTGGGCTACCCTCCTTGCCTCTGCCCATCTGGTTATATTCATAGATATGGTTAATTTGAATACTATAATACTGTTTTGCAGAAGGTTCGGGGACAATTTACAGCTCCTTTCACATATTTGCATGTGTGTATACAATTGTGTGTGTGAGGGGCATGCGATTAGGTGTGTGCAATTGTGTATGTGTGCAATCGTGCATGCACAGTCGTATGATTGTGTATGTGTGCACGCAGTCATGTGTGCATATGATTATGTGTATCTGTGTGTGACTATGTATGTGTGTGTGTGTGTGTGTGTGCAGAGCAGTGACATTGGCTTCACTGCACAAATACAAACAGTAAACTGTGGGGACAGCTCTCTGCTGCAGGGCCAAATAAAAAAGGAAGAACTAGAAAATGGCTGGAGGGATTTTTTTTTTTAGTGAATGTGTCTGACAAAAAATCCTTTTCTTGAACTGCCTGGGCCTCCGAATTATCCAGAGAGTCAGTAGTTTTGCTTGGAAAGGCAGGTTAATGTTTAATCCAATACAGAGCTCTCAAGCTGCAAATAGGTAAGTCATTTATAGCTCTTTTCTGTTCGGGAAGATAAGTGAGGGAATTTATTGCTCTTGAAAGAGGGGGATTGAGAGTCCTGGTTTGCTCCAGACACAGTGCAGGCCAGCGCTGTCTGGGTGAACGTCCCACACATGCAGCTATGCCAAAACACCTCAGGCCTGAAGGGCAGCGCCTCGGATGTCCCAGTCCTGGGTCCCCATCAGCTCTGCCAAAGCAACTCAATCCTAGCCTGGAGCATCCGTTACTGCTAGGCAGCCCTGCTAATGCCAGGACTGGCACTAGGGGTTTTAGTGCCCTAGGTGCATGGCAATTTCGCCGCCCCGCGCCCTGGTCCCGCGGCTCTGGTGGAGCTGCCGCAGTTGTGCCTGTGGGAGGTCCACCGGAGCCGCGGGAGCAGCCGTCCATCCACAGGCACGACTGTGGCAGCTCCACAGGAGCCGCCTGCCGCCCCCTCCGGCAAAATGCCGCCCACCAATAATCCTGGTGTCCTAGGCGATTGCCTAGGCCGCCTAAATAGAAGCGCTGGCCCTGGCTAATGCCCCTCACTCCTGACCTGCAGTGCTCCTGGCATTGCCAATCTTCGCCCATTCCCAGTGCTGCCAATCCACCTCAGGTCTCATCAGTAGGAACCCCCCACCCCCGCTATTCCAGTGCAGACTGAAACCAAAATTCAAACCCTTTTGACACTCTTCATGACGTGGAACGCCTCTTTTCCAGCCAGCCTGCCTGGTGAGCGGTTAGTGCAGGTATCGCGTTTGAAGATGCTGCACGCTGTCCAATCATCATGGCTATTATTAGGTACAGGAAAGGGTTAACTGAGGCCACCATGAGCAAGGAAAGGCAGCAGGAGCTGCATTTAGGGAACAGGATGAGGCTCAGCAGGGCTCAGCGGGAGAGAGTTTGTGGAGAAGGGCCTTGTTCCATCAGGCTGGCTGTTCTACCACCAGTCAGGGAGGGAGGTGGGAGGGAGTAGAAGCCAGAGGAATGAGGGGCAAGCAGGGGAAAGGCACAATAGGGCCATGGAAAGGGGTGCATGGGTTTAACAAGCCAGCAGCAGGCCAGGCCTCATCATCTTCTTTGAGGAAAAATATTCCTGACTGATGTAAAGGTGGAAACTAGAGTGATGGGGCTGTAAATCGGCCACATCCAGCACTATGTTTGTTTTACGTCTGATCCTGCCAGCTCCGTATGGTTGCACAGTCGCTCTGCCGTGGCTGCATGGCTGGCGGGGGCCTGTAAAGTTTTCCATCCAGCACACTCTTCCCTGTTGGGCAGTCCAAGCGAGCAAAGCAGCAGGGGAGAGGGCAGCTGCCAACCCAAACAGTAGGTGAGCAGTGCCATCCACCCACCGGCTGGAGAGAGAGAGAGACACCTGGGGAAAGTAAAGTAAAGCAAAGCCTTTGAACGGGGAGTGAAGGGAGTGGGACCACACGGAGACGGGAGCTTGTGGCTTTGGCAGAAGCTGGCTCTAGCGTGAACTCGCTGGCAGGCACGGAGGGACAGCCTCGGTGCTGATGGATGTGCAGCGGAGCGTTGACTCCTCCTGTGCACTTCGGTAAGTCCAACAGCCAGGAGGCACTGAGTCAGCAGAAAGGGCCAGCCAGGCAAATCACTGGCTGGAATAGGATCCTGGCTGGTTTCCTGGCTGCAGAGGAATGGACTTTCAGGGCAGTTTGCTCCCTGCTGGAGGCATATTGTTTGCACGCCAAGGGGAAAGTGCTTGTGACTGAGGCCAAGCCCAGAGAATGGCCAGCACTGGAAACATGGGGTACCTGCGCTCCCAAGAATCAGAGTCTCTATCCTCCACAACTAGCACTCAAAGCACCAGCTATCCCTTTCTTTTGCAGAGAGACCCCCTCTGCCTACAGCACCGTCTCCCTTCCTGAGACAGGACCAGTACCAAACACCTCACTATCCCTGGCTGCTTTCCTGGCTCCTCAGAATCCTACTAATAACACTGGGGGCTTGACAGCTTCAGAACCCTACCTAAACATTAGAGAATTAATCCTTGTGACACTACCATGAACTACGGCTAGCATTGTCCCCATTTCACAGAAGGGCAAACAAACCAAAGCACAGAAGCTAACCCGAAGTCCTAGCAAGAGTCACTTTCAGAGGCAGAATTAGGAGCATCGGGCTTCCCAACCCCACATCTTTTTTGCCCACCCAGTTAACTTTCCAATTGCTGTCACATTTCACCTGGTTTTCCCTCTGAGCCCTTGGAGGGTGGATAACTTAGATACCTGGCTTCAGAGTGATAGCAAAAAGCAGTCCTGATTGAAGAATTTCTGAGAACATTCCTGTAACAGCTAGTCTGTGGCATTTGCAATATACATGATGAAGAGGTCTAGAAGGTTGATCGGCACTCATCTGGCACGGCCTGCATAACTCACGCACCACTCCAGCAGTCGGGAGTGAGACAGCCAGACTCACACCATAAAACCGTTACGCTGAAGCATAATAGCTATGTGTGTATATTTTTATATAAATTATATACTCGCACCCACAGCTGGCTTGCTATGTCAGACAAGGCAGAGAGGGGAGCGGTAAAAGTTCAATTGGCCAGGGTTTGGGATGGCTACAATATTCCTGACTGGAGAAGCCAAGTGAGTAAGGGAAATGAGGCTGTCAAAGGTGCATGCTAACGATGGTATGATGCCTTGTGGTCCAGCGTACCAGAAACTTGGATTCAGTTCCTTGCTCTGCCACACACTCCCTGTGTGACACTGGGCAAGCCACTTAGCCTCTCTGTGTCTCAGTTCCCCACCTGTGCAATGGGGATAACAGCCCTGCCATGTCCCGCAGGAGTATTGTGTGGTGCTGAGATAGACATCACTGTTTGTGTATGTTATATGTAACTCTACACATAAGAACGGCCATTCTGGGCAGGCCAATGGTCCATCTAGTCCAGTATCCTGTCTTCTGACAATGGCTGGGGCCAGACATGTTAGAAGGAATGAACAGAATTGGGCAATTACCGAGTGATCTATCCTCTGTCGTCCAGTCCCGGCTTCTGGCACTCAGAGGCTTAGGGACACCCACATCATGCGGTTGCAGCCTAATCATTTTGGTTAATAGCCATTGATGAACCCATCCTCCATGAACTTATCTAATGTATTATTGAACCTGTTTGTACTTTTGGCCTTCACAACATCCCCTGGCAACGAGTTCCACAGATTGACTGTGTGTTGGGTAAAGAAGTCCTTCCTTATGTTTGTTTTAACCTGCTGCCCTTGGTTCTTGTGTTATGTGAAGGGGTAAGTAACACTTCCTTATTCACTTTCTCCACACCATTCATAATCTTGTAGACCTTTATCATATCCCTCCCTTAGTTGTCTCTTTTCTAAGCAAAACAATCCCAGTCTTTTTAATCTCTCCTCATATGGAAGCTGTTCCATATCTTTGCAGAGATGGGGTGACCAGAACTGAACACTGTATTCAACGTGTGGATGGACCATGGCTTTATATAGAGGCATTATGATATTTTCTGTCTTATTATCTATCCCTTTCGTAATGGTTCTTAACATTGTTGGCTTTTTTGATGGCTGCTGAACACTGAGCAGACATTTTCAGAAAACTATCCAAAATGACTCCAAGAACTTTCTTCAGTAGTAACAGCTGATTGAGACCCCATCATTTTGTATGTATAGCTGGGATTATGTTTTCCAATATGTGTTACTTTACACTTATCCACACTGAATTTCATCAGCCATTTTCTTGTCCAGCCACCCAGTTTTGTGAGATCCTCTTGGGATCTGCTTGGGACTTAACTAGCTTGAGTAATTTTGCATCATCTGCAAACCTTGTCACCTCACTGTTTGCCCCTTATTCCAGATCATTTATGAATATGTTGAACACCACTGCTACCAGTACAGATCCTTGAGGGACCCTGCTATTTACCTCTCTCTATTGTGAAAACTGACCATTTATTCTTACCCTTTGTTTCCTATTGTTTAACCAGTTAGTGACTGCCTACTTTGCTTAAGAGCCTTTGGTGAGGGAAGAGGTGTAGTCAAAGGCATTATGAAAATCCAAGTCACTATATCCACTGGATCATCCTTTTCCACTTGTTTGTTGATGCCCTCCAAAAATTCTAATAGATTGATGAGGCATGATTTTCCTTTAGAAAAGCTGTGTTGACTCTTCCACAACATCTTGTTCATCTATGTGTCTGACAAGTCTGTTTTTTACTACAATTTCAACCAATTTGCCTGGTACCAAAGTTAGGTTTACCGCCCTGTAATTGCCAGGATCACCTCTGGAGCTTTTTTAAAAAATTGGTGTTACATTAGCCGTCTGGTAGAGAGGCTGATATAAGCAATCAGTGACATACCACAGTTAGTAGTTCTGCAATTTCATATTTGAGTTCTGTTAGAACTCTTGGGTGAATACCATCTGGTTCTGGTAACTTATTACTGTTTAATATATCACTTTGTTCTAAAACGTCCTCTACTGACACCTCAATCTGGGGCAGTTCCTCAGATCTGTCACCTGCAGTGAAGACCAATGCAAATAATTCATTCAGCTTCTCCTCAATAGTCTTGTCTTCCTTGAGTGCTCCTTTAATACCATGATTGTCCAGTGACCCCACTGACTGTTTGGCAGGCTTCCTAATTGCTAATTGCTATTAGTTTTTGTGTTTTTTGCTAGCTGGTTTTCAAATTCTTTTTTGGCCTCCCTAATTATACTTTTAACATGAGTTGCCAGGATTTATGGTCCTTTCTATATTTCTCAGTAGTATTTGACTTCCAATTTTTAAAGGATGTCTATTTTGTCTCTAACCACCTCTTTTACTCTGTTGTTTAGCCATGATGGCATTTTCGTGTCTTCTTATTGTTATTTTTTACTTGGGGTATACATTTAGTTTGAGCCTCTGTTATAGTGGGTTTTTTTTTTTAAAGTTTCCATGCAGCTTGCAGGCATCTCACTCTTGTGACTGTTTCTTTATTTCCATTTAAATAGCCTTCTCATTTTTCTGTAGTTCCCCTTTTGGAAGTTAAATACTATGGAAGTGGGTTTCTTTGGTATTTTCCCTCCTATAAGGATGTTAAATTTAATTACATTATGGTTACCATTACCGAGCGGTTCAGTTATATTCACCTCTTGGACCAGATTCCTGTGCGCCACATAGGACTAAATCAAGAATTGCCTGTCATCTTGTGGGTTCCAGGACTAGCTGCTCCAAGAAGCAGTTATTTATAGTGTTCAGAAATTTTATCTAGACTGCAGTGCATCCTGCGGTGACATGTTCCCAGTCACTATGGGGATAGTTGAAATCCCCCATTATTCTTGAGATTTCTATTTTGTAGCCTCTCTAATCTCCCTGAGTATTTCCCAGTCACCATCACCATCCTGGTCAGGTGGTCAGTAATATATTCTTACTGCTATACTCTTATTATTCAAGTATGATATTTCTATCCAGAGATTCTCTCGTACAATTTGATTCATTTAAGATTTTTACAATATTAGAGTCTATACTTTCTTTCACATGCAGTCCCACTCCCTCACCAGCACAACCTACTCTGTCATTCCTATATAATTTGTACCCTGCTATCACCTTGTTCCATTGATTATCATCATTCCACCAAAATGCTGCTATACCTATCAATATCCTCATTAAATACCAGGCACTCAGGTTCACACACCTTAGTATTTAGGCTTCTAGCATTTGTATACAAGCACTTATAAAATTTGCCAATATTTAGTTGTCTGCCTTCATGTGAAGTAATTGAATGAGACGCTGTCATTTGACTGTTTCTCTTCAGTTCCCACCTGTACTTTATCAACTTCCATCCTCTCCTCTTCACTAGAATAGAAAGATTCCCCTTCAACAAATCCTCCCCTAAGGGATGTCTCTGTCTGAACTGTGTGCACGTGTCAGCTTTCCCCCAACCATTAGTTATAAAACTGCTCTACAACCTTTTAAATTTTACATGCCAGCAATCTGGTTCTGTTCTGGTTTAGATGAAGCCCAACCTTCCTGTATAGCAGGGGTCGGCAACCTTTCAGAAGTGGTGTGCCGAGTCTTCATTTATTCACTCTAATTTAAGGTTTCGCTTGCCAGTAATACATTTTAACATTTCTAGAAGATCTCTTTCTATAAGTCTATAATATATAACTAAACTATTGTTGTATGTAAAGTAAATAAGGTTTTTAAATTGTTTAAAAAGCTTCATTTAAAATTAAATTAAAATGCAGAGCCCCCCGGACCAGTGGCCAGGACCTGGGCAGTGTGAGTGCCACTGAAAATCAGCTGGTGTGCCGCCTTCGGCACCAGTGCCATAGATTGCCTACCCCTGTTGTACAGCTTCTTCCTTTCCCAAAAGATTCCCCACTTCCTAATAAACCAAAATCCCTTCTCCACACACCATACTGTCATCCACGCACTCAAAACTTGCAGTTCTGCCTGTCTAGCTGGTCCTGCGCATGGAACTGGAAACATTTCAGAGAATGCCACCATGGAGGGCCTGAATTTTGATATCTTACCTAACAGGTAAATATCTTACCTAACAGGCCTCCAGCACCTCACTCCTACTTTTCCCTTTGTCATTAGTTCCTACATGGACTACAACAACCAACGGCACCTCCCCAGTACTGCACATGCGTCTGTCTAGATCAGGGGTGGGCAAACTTTTTGGACTAAGGGACACAGCAGGGAATAGAAATTGTATGGTGAGCCATGAATGCTCACAAAATTGGGGTTGGGGTGTGGGAGGGGGTGCGGGTTCTGGGGTGGGGCTGGGAATGAGGAGTTTGGGGTGCAGGAGGATGCTCTGGGCTGGGACCGAGGGCTTTGGAGGGTAGGAGGGGGATCAGGGCTGGGACAACGTTTTGGGAAGGGGTGCAGGTTCCAGCTGGCTCTGGGTTGGGGCTGGGGATGAGAGGTTTGGGGTGCAGGAGGGAGCTCCAGGCTGGGATCGAGGGGTTTGGAGAGTGGGAGGGGCATCAGGGCTGGGACAAGGGGTTGGGAGTGGGGAGAGGCTCAGGGAGTGCAGGCTCCAAGCGGCGCTTACCTCAAGTGGCTCCTGGAAACAGTGACATGTCCCTCTCCGACTCCTATGCAGAGGCACGGCCAGGAGGCTCTGCACATTGCCCCATCCACAGGCACCACCCCTGCAGCTCCATAGGAGCCAGAGCACGTAGGAGCCAGAGCAAGGCCATGCTGCAGCTTCCAGGAGCCGCATGGTGCAGCCCCTGACCCAGCGCCCCAGCTGGAATGGGGTGAGCTGTGTGGTACAGCCCCGTCCCCAGAGGTGCTGACTCTGTGGGTGCTCTGGGGCTGGAGCACCCATGGGGAAAAAATGGTGGGTGCTCTGCACCCACCAGCAGCCAAGCTCCCCGCCCTGCCCCCCCCTCGCCCAGCTCACCACCTCCCCTGAGCGCGTTGTGTCCATGCTTCTCCTCCCAGTGCTTGTCTCCGTGCTTAACATGCTGTGGGAGGGAGGAGGGAGGAGGGAACGTGGCTTTGGGGAAGGAGTCCAATGGGGCAGGGAGGGGCTGGAGTTGGGGTGGGGACTTTGGGGAAAGGCTTGGAATGGGGGCGGGGCAGGAGTGGGAGGGGGCAGGGCAAGGATGGAGTCAAGGTGGGGGGGTCGAGCACCCACCGGTGCCAGGAGAAGCTGGCACCTATACCCGACCCAGAGCCCCAGCCAGAGCAGGGCTGAGCCACATGGTGCAGCCCCAACCCAGTGCCCTGGCCAGAGCAGGGCCCAGCAGAGTGGTCCGGCCCCTGACCCAGCGGCCTGGCTGGAGCATCGGAGCTGGGCCAAGCCGAGTGGTGTGGCTTGCGGGCTGGCTTAAAATGGCTCACGGACCAAATCTGGCCTGCAGGCTTTATTTTGCCCACCCCTGGTCTAGATGCATCGAGAAGTCTGCCACCTTTGCACTTAGCAAGCAATTCACCATGTAGTTCTCCTGGTCATCACAAATCCAACAATTTATATTTCTAATAATAGAAATGGTTATATAAAATGGTTGTTCACTACTTCTGTCACAGCAGCACCCAGAAGTCTCAACCAGGATCAAGACATGGTCCCTATCCTACAGACTTTACATTCTTATATATATATATATATATATATATATATATATATATATAATTAGCAGCTGCAAAACAGCTGGCAGGCTGTGTGGAAAAACCCTAGGAAGGCTTGGGATCCTTTTTCTACAGTCCAGGCACAATCCTAATTAGAGCCATGTGAAATGTTCACAGCCAAACTTGCCTCATTTGGGGCTTGGTAGGAAATCTGATGCTCAGGAAAGGTTTGTGGACATGGGCAAGTGTAAGGTTTCCCAGCCAAGCTAGAGGTGGGGCGCAGCCAATCTCCCCTATCAGAACACTAGGTCTAGCTCCAAACTTTACATCTCTGTGCCGAACAGACTCAAACCCCGAGCAAAACTCTGGGGATGGCATCGGGGCTAAACTTCCCCAGAGTTTGGGGTGTTTGGATCCCACCCATTAAGGAAGTAAGTTGCAGCAACAATCTTGGATGTGGGGCTCAGATCTGACCCCTAACTAAATTCAACCAGCTGATATCAGGTGGCAGTGGCTGAGCCTTCAGCTTTATTTATACCCTAAACTCAAAGCAAGATTTGTGTGTGCACACCTGTGCATATGGTCACACAACTCCATAGGGACTGCCACCACAGAGAACTTTTGTACGGACAGTCGAATACGCCAACGCTAAGATTTGCACTGTACTAGTCCTGAATGACCCTCCCTCTTTTCAGTTATAGTACAGGTAGAAAGCAGGCATCCCCTGGAATGGGAGAACACAGATGCCCCGGCCTTCCTAACACCCCATCACAATCTGAAGCTCAGATAGCACAGGGAAGCGGACTGTGATGTGATGATCTGAACCTTCCTGCATTGACTGCCTGTTTCAAACTCCCTGATTCACTTAATCGGGAAGAAGTTTATAGCACAACAGTCAGGCTCCCTCTGCAGTCTCAGCTGCTTATGTCTAGGAGGTTAGTAATTTAGCAATGCATTCCCTGCCTCCTGCTCCCATGACTCCATCTGACACTGCAGCCTCCATGGTCCACAGCATCAGAACATTGTCATCTAGCCACCTGGCTCTGCAACCATGCTGCTCCACCGCCTGGACTAATGGATGTGTTTAGGAGCCAGGAACCTTAATGAAGCAATTACCTGGCTTAAATCAGAAGGCTTTGATCTTTCCTCTCACCTTAATTTCAGTGGGCCAGAAGGAGCAGCCAGTTGCTCATGGGCAGGGCTTTATTACCAAACAGGGTAACATCTGCTATGGCACAAGTGGTCAGTTTCTGAGAACGGCCTTGCCAATGTATTTATAAGAGGAAACTTTTTTCCCAGCCCCAAACTGAAAGCGGATGCTTCTATTATAAATAAAATAAAGTAGCAGGCATGGGCAGGAGGGCTGGTGCCCACGAGAAGCAGCAAGAGGACAAGTCACTTACCTATTCTGTGCCTCTATTTCCTCATCTGTAAAATGGGGATAATAATCCTATCTTATCTCACCTTTGAGTTGTGAGGGCTTGATTAATTGGAAAGTGCTTTGACAGCCTCAGGTGGGGGGCTACAGAAATGCAAACTTTTTTATAGTTACTAGTTAGTATCATGTAAGTCAGAGGTAGGCAACCTATGGCACATGTGCCAAAGGCAGCAAGCGAGCTGATTTTCAGTGGTCACTGGTCTGAGGGGCTCTGCATTTTAATTTAATTTTAAATGAAACTTCTAAACATTCGTAAACCTTATTTACTTTACCTACAACAGTAATTTTGTTATATATTATAGACTTTTAGAAAGAGACCTTCTAAAAATGTTAAAATGTATTACTGGCATGCGAAACCTTAAATTAGAGTGAATAAATGAAGACTCAGCACACCACTTCTGAAAGGTTGCCGACCCCTGATGTAAGTCTTTGTTTTGCCTCTTCATTTGAAGCGTTTTCAAACGTGGCTGGTGACTTTGGGGGTCTGGGCTGAGATGTGTGAAAGAACCTGATTTTCAGTGGTTGAACACTCAGGACTATCTGAATCTCATGCCCCTCCAAGCCATCTCACCCATAAGCTGAGTACTCACAAAAAACGACCCCACAAAAAAAAATGACACCATTTTGCACTAAAATGTGTTGCTGTTTTTAATGAGCTCTAATGGTCTTGTCCTCTACTCCCTTACAGTCATCTCTTGGGTGCTGCTTGGCATATGAAGAGTAGCAAAGCACTGTTCAGACATTGTCAAGAGTATTTTTTTCAAGGGTGGAGTGGGAGACCCAAGAACTGGCTTCTATTCCTGGCTCTGCCATTGATTCCCTGCATGACCTTGGACAAGTCACTTACCTGTTCTGTGCCTCAGTTTACCCATCTGTAAAATGGAGATAATAATCCTACCTTACCTCACCGGGGAGTTGAGGCTTGATTAACTAGAAAGTGCTTTGACATCCTCAGGTGAAAGGGGCTACAGAAATTCAAACTCTTTTATAGTTACTAGTTAGTATCATGTAAGTCATTGTTTTGCAATAAACCTACAGGAGCAGGAACCTGTTGGATTCTCTAGGGCCTCAGTCACAGTTTTTCTAGGGCAGACTCACATGACCCTCAATGTTCTCCTCTCAAGTGGAACCCCTCCCCCTTGTGCTTTCCCCAGGAAATACTGACCAGGAAACACATTCAGACTGGAGAAGCATCAATTTTAAGGCCAGAAAAGACCATCATGGTCATCTATTCTGACCTGCTGAAGAGCACAAGCCATAGGATTTCATCCAGGAGTTCCTGATTCTAGTTTAATAACTTACAATTGACCTAGATCATGTGTAAAATTTTCAACAGTGTCTTAGTGACCTAGGCCCAGATCCAGTGGGAGTCAGGGGCCTAAACCCCGCAGACAGGCTGAACTGAAGTGCCTTTTAGACATAGGACACAGGCACTTTTGAAAGTGTTACCCTACATCTACCATACTCAGGGGCAATCCCACCTTCTTTCTCCCGCTCAGTATATGCCCTGTTACATCTTGGTGTGGTGTTAACCTTTCCCTCCCCCAGCATCCCACAAGCAGCTCATGTTCAGCTGGCTGTCTACAACCACCTGCAGAGTCACTGGTTTCCAGAACACAGCCCCCTCCCCAGCACTGGAAGCCTGACCTTGGTGTCTGCCCTTGACTTGTGTGTTTACATGTGCTTGGGAGCAAGGTGTGAGAGGCCCCCTCCTCCTACTGGCTGTTTGTGGAGCAGTAGGCATAGAAACCCATCAGACCCATTGTGCAGCTATTTCTCTGCTGCGAGATTCTGGACAGGAGCCACAGAGTCCGGCTAGTAACTGGAGAAGGAGGGAAGCAGGGAACTGGAAAAGAGGGGAAAAGGAAACATAGCAAGTCTGGATGAAGGAAAACCACAGAAGGCTCAACAAGAGCTGGGCTATAATCACTACGAAAGCAAGTACGGAATTATGGAAGATTTATACCAGGCTGCAGAGCTGGCCCTTGGCACGTGAAATGGAAAAGCTGGAAGGAGGGAATTTGGTATCCTGGCACTGGGCTATCTCAGATGCGAGCAGTGCAGCCTCAGCACTTCTGTCCCGTCTAGGGGCGGGGCAGGGTGGGGGTGGGAAGGAAGGGCTACACTTCTCTGCTTCCAGCCTGGAGCTCAGGCCAAATGTTACTTCCAAGTTTACAAAGGAAAACAAACACTGCAATGTCAAACCCGTGACTCACAATCCTCTGCACCTTCCCAGCGCTGGTGTGCAGTGCAGCCACTGGCCAGGCCTGGCAGCACCCCTGCGAGGAAGTATTACTGCTGCCCCCCTCGCCTTTTTACAGGTGGGGAAATGGAGGCACGTAGAGGTTAGACATGCAGCTAGTCCATGGCAAAGCCAGGGCTGGAGCCCTGGAGTTCCCAGCCCCAGATCGTGCTGCCTCTGGGAACTGAGTAAGTCTCTGTAGCCCACACTTGCACAGTATGGCTCTAGGGGTGGGTTGGGGGCTGGACCACATCACAAGTTTCTATGCTACTGGCTTTGAGCTAACACAAGCAGCTCTTTTAGCCCAGGTGGTAGGGGCACATGCATTTAGATCCAGAGTTCCTGGGTTCGATCCCTGCTGCCATGGCTGGCTCTAGCCATTTCTCCGCCCCAAGCACGGCGGCACGCCGCGGGGGGCGCTCTGCCACTTGCCAGTCCCGCGGCTCCTGTGGACCTCCCGCAGGCGTCCCTGCGGAGGGTCCACTGGTTCCGCGGCTCTGGTGGAGCATCCGCAGGCACGCCTGCGGGAGATCCACCAAAGCCACCTGCCGCCCTCTCGGCAACCAGCAGAGCGCCCCCCGTGGCATGCCGCCCCAAGCACGCACTTGGCACGCTGTGGCCTGGGGCCGGCCCTGCCTGCTGCTAACGCCCTACCCCAGGGGTTATTACGTTACCCAGGGCCGGCTTTAGGTCTATTCCACCAATTCCCCCAAATCGGGTCCCGCGCCTAAGAGGGCCCCGCATCCAGTGAGAATCCCTTCCCTGGCTAGAGGCGCCTTTTTAATTTTTACTCACCTGGCAGCACTCTGGGTCTTCAGCAGCACTTCAGCAGCGGGTCCTTCACTTGCTCTGGGTCTTCGGTTGCATTTCGGCAGCGGGTCCTTCAGTGCCACTGAAGACCTGGAGTGAATGAAGGACCCACCGCCGAAGTGCCGCCAAAGACTCAGAGCACCGCTTGGTGAGTACAAGCCCCACGTGTGTTTTTACATTTTTTTTTAAGTCATCCCTGCCGGGGCCCCGCCAAAACTGTTCGAATTGGGCCCTGCACTTCCTAAAGCCGGCCCTGACGTTACCATCCTAGGTGGCAAGTTACAAAGGAGATCCTTGCTCCAGTGCTGAGCAATGCGGTGCAGATCTCTGTGCCTGTGAGAGCCCCAGTGGGGCAAGGATCTGTTCCCATGGAGCTGAGAGCAGGATTTGGGACCAACGAGTGAAAAACAGAACAGGCCAATTTTCACCCCTGCTGTAACTCCATGGAGTCTGGGCTCTCCACAGCAGCCAGTGTGAGCAATGCCGGAGGTTTCCATGGAGGCAAAGTGGGTGAGGAATCTTTCCCTCGGTCTGTGGAATGTGAACAGAGCTGATCCACTATTGCTATTACAACCTATGGGACCTAGGCTGCGATAAAACCAAAAGCCCTGCCTGGCGCCTTCAAACAGTGTCACAACACCCAGGAGAGGATTCTGCACTGCACAGAAGGAGTACACCCCTCACACAAAGTCTGCAAATGGTGCCTTCACCTGGGCAGCAGAACCCCAGGCTGGTCCTACTGCAGCCCTGGAGGCTGGAGCAGGTTTCTGTCTAATATACCACTGTCTGTCACTGGTGACATCTCCATTGCCTCCCCAGTTGCAGCAAACCAACCCCCCTTCCTACTTAATTTCTATGCGCTTGAGTCTATTCTCCGACTGCAAACCCAGCTCAAAAGGCTGATCAGTCAGAATGAAATATGCCTTGAAAGAGACAAGCCAAGGGGTAATGTAAACACTGAACCCAGTTCACCAGGTAACGGATTTGACTAATGCATCCACCTCAGAGGGCAGGGGCGGCTCTAGATATTTCGCCACCCCAAGAGCAGCGGCATACCGTGGGGGGCACTCTGCCAGTCTCCGGTCCCGCGACTCCGGTGGACCTCCTGCAGGCGTGCCGCCGAAGGCTGCCTGCCTGCCTGCCGCCTTCCCAGCGACCGGCAGAGTGCCCCCTGCGGCATGCTGCCCCAAGCACGCGCTTGGCGTGCTGGGGCCTGGAGCCACCCCTGTCAGAGGGGGACTAGAAAGACAGACCTCTGAGCGAGGGTGGAGGGACAGTGTGACAGAGGGGGAGAGAGAGGCCAGCATATCACTAATTGTTTTCCACGTTCTTTGACTCTTCCCAAAGGCTCAGCCTTGATGCTGGGTGATCACCTCAGACGCTAAATATCTATTTCTGTCTCCATTCCTTTTTTTTTTTTTTAAATAGACACGGTTGTTGTACGGCCTATCATATTTTTGTGTTCTGCTGCTGCAAAGCCAATGCAAGTTCACAGGCAGCCCCTGACTTCCAGAGCTCTGCTGGCAGCATTGATGCTAACAAAATATAAAGTAAACAAAACAAGGCCATGGTTGTCTCTTTCTTAGTGACAAAAGAGGCAGTGTAACCTAGTGGTTAGAGCCAGAGGACTGGGAATCAGGAGAGCTGGGTTCTTTTTCCAGCTCTGCCACTGACTATCTCTGTGACTTTGGTCAAGTCACTTCACTGTTAGATGCCTCAGTTTCCCCTTCTGAAAACTAGTAAGTTGTATGTGTCGAGGTTAATACCTCCTTGTTTACACTGCTGTGAAAGACTTCCCAGCAATACATAGTATGAGAGAAAAAGGATCAGAGGAAACTCTGATTCACCAAGTGAAAATGAAACCAAATCTGAATTTCACTGCATAGTGCAGCCAGTAAGGTAACACTGGTCTACAATTTTTGAGAAGTCATCTGCTTCAGAGATAAAATATGATATTTATTATGTATTTTGATGTGCTGAATTCAAATATGACAATTAAAACAACTGATTGGCTACTGTTTCTAAGATATTTAAGTTTTTACATTTTATGTCTATGTATATTGCGTAGATAGTAGAGTTTTAATCATAAATTGTAAACCTAGATCTTTTCATGTGTTTATGGTTGCTTTACATGATAATATTTCATCTGTCCTGTTTATGTAACACTTTAAAAATCAGCAAAAGGGTTATATAAATAAAATTTAGTATGAAACAAAAGGCAAAAAACTATTATGTACATAGTTTAGTCCTATTCAGTGTCTACTCGGAGCTTCTTGGCTTGTCTCTTGTATTCATTAAATGGAGCATCTCTTGTCACTGTCCAGCAATAGTCTGCAAGCATTGATGGGCTCCATTTGCCCTGACAGCCTGCCAGGAGATTCCACTGCTGTAATCTGGAGCCCAACAGCTCTGCCTTACTCTTGGGTAGTTCCAAATCCCTGACAAGGTCATTCAGTTCTCCTTGTGTTAGGAGGTGTGGTTCAGAGGAGGAGGATGGGAGAACATGTGGGTCCTGTGACATTGATGGTTCAGGACCAGAAGTTTCATCCTCTTCCTCTTCCTCATCTGACTCAAGTGAGAATGATTCTGGTGCATCAGGAACCGGCAGTCCTTCTCCGTGGGGTACTGGGCGTATAGCTGATGGAATGTTTGGATAATGCACAGTCCACTTTTTCTTCTTTGACACACCTTTCTCAACTGGAGGCACCATGCAGAAGTAACAATTGCTGGTATGATCTGTTGGCTCTCTCCAAATCATTGGCACTGCAAAAGGCATAGATTTCCTTTTCCTGTTCAACCGCTGGAGAAGATTTGTTGCACAAGTGTTGCAGCATATGTGTGGGGCCCACCTCTTGTCCTGGTCTCCAATTTTGCAGCCAAAAGAAAGTTGATAGGCTTTCTTAACCATAGTGGTTATACTGTGCTTTTGTGATACAAAAGTCACTTCACCACAAACATAGCAGAAGTTATCTGCACTGTTCACACAAGTACGAGGCATCTCTGCTCACTTTGGCTAAACAGAAATGTGTCCCTTTGCAAAATCAAACACTGACAAATAAGAGAGCACGACACTATATGATTTCTAGAGCTGATATAGGGCAATTTGTTCAGCAGAGTAATGTAAGCTTTGTTATGATTGCATCATCCATGACTTCTAGGAATAACATGATGCAATTCATATCATGTATGATGCAATACCAGCTTCAGATTGCATCATTCATTGTTTTGCCTAAAAAGCAAGTGCTGTCCAAACCCAGCCATAGATTTCTTCATAGATCCAGTCAAAGATGTATTTTAGTAATTTCTGGTTTAAATTGAGATCCCTTTTCTTTATAACTCACTTATCCTCTGCCATTCCCAAGTCAAGGGTCGTATATACTGACCCAATAGCATATCTTGAAAACTAGAGCCAATCAACAATTTTAAGCATCATTTTCGTTCTCAGTGACCCAGAATTAGTAAAGTTGGACTACATTTATTTCAGAAGCATTTTGGCTATAGAGCAGTGTAATTAAAGCTCAAGCTGGCGAACCAGAGCATTGGCTCTCACTGTTCTTCCCAGTGATAGGCCAGAACCTCCCAAACAATCCCGCACTATCAGGCTTTTCAGTGGGACCCAGAGCGCGTGCCCCAAAGAGCACTGGTTGGCCTGCAGTCTAGCCAGGAGTAAGCGAACACTGCTATTATCCAACAGCCTGGCGGGTCTCACTGCAAAGGTCTGCATTACCAAACTGACCAGCACAACTAGCAGGAAGTGGTATTCTTGTAGAAAATCTCAGAGAGTCAACGGACATTGAGAAGGACCACTCCTCTCTCACCCTTAGACATGAGACCTAAAGAGATGAAGCACAGGGCCGCTGCTGCATGAAGCATGCAGCGGATTTAGGTCTCCTGGGTCCTCAAGCTAGCACAGGGATGGGCAAACTACTGCCCGCAGGCCACGTCCGACCCGCCAGAGCTTTTAATCCAGCCCTCGAACTCCATTGTCCTGCTTCGACGCTCCGGCTGGGGAGCAGGGTTGAGGGCTGGCCCCGCTCCGCCTGCCTGGTGCACATCAGACCAGCAGTAGATTTCCTCTAATGAGCCAGGCAGGAGCGGTGGCTCCTGGTCTGTGTTAGTGCTTGGCTGTTTGCTAGGTTGCAGGGAGCCACACCGGGGCTCTGGCTGGAGCATGATTGGATTCCTAATGGAAAGATGACTTCAGAGTCTGGATTGGTTTCAGGAGCAACTCAGTGAGCGGGCTGGTGCTAGCAGCTGTGTGAATGTAGCAGTGTGGAACTCCCTACTCCTCACCCCCTGCCTCCAGGCTCTTTTGATCTCTTTCAGAGCTGGGGCTGCCTTGAAGGAAGATGGAAAATAATTTGTTCTCCAAAAAGCCCCGGAGATGGATGCTTTTGTGTTTATGTGCCAGGCGGAATCCAGGGCTCTGAGAGTTCAGAGGGGGGATGTGCATTCTCTGGGCTAGAAAGAGCGGGACTCCTCGGAAAAGGAGCCATGCACATTCTCACCCATTGGCAAAGGGCAGAGTCTAGAGGCAGCTCACCTTGGAAGGAAGGAAGGCAGGAGGAATATAATATAATGGATCAAGGGTAGGTGAGCATTTCCCTGGACTCAGAGGATTCCACACAGCTCAAGATTTTGTTCGTGTCTTGCCCTCTCGTGGCTGGCCTACAAACAACAGGCAAATCCATGCACAGCTGGGCTACCTACTGAACACGGACGGAGTCACATCAGGAGTCAGAGATTGGGGATATTTTGAGCTAATGGGTGGGAGTTTTGTTTCCCATGCTGCATGCCTGTGGCTGCTTTAGCTGATGACAGTTGTCTCAGTACGGGAGCAGAGACCGATTCCAGCTTTGCCTAGGCCTCCCATTCCTGCCCTGCCCTTCCACTTGTGGGAATAGCCACCTGTGCAGACATCCCCATACAACCACAGAGATTCACTGATGCTAGCTGGCAAACTGAGGATTTTAACTCACTGGACCGTTAAGAACCTTACTCTGTGGAACCAGAACTACGAGGCACAATCACTCGACCCAGGGCACAGGCTACCTAAATTCTTTAATGAATTCTATCATGTCACCTGTTATTGTGTTCAGTGTCAGTGCTTACAATCAGTTTGGTACAATCACAGGGCAATGATGATTTCAGAGCCTGTCAGATTTAAATAGAAGATTCCCAAAAAGCTTGTGTCATGGGCACCTGCCAGTTTCCAGCTGTAAAAACCAAACCAGACAGGCATGCACAAAAGCAGGTCTGAAACTGGTCAGTTTCCCCGAGGGGAATAGGAAGATATGACTTTTTGCACCTGTCTATTTTCCAGAAATGGTCATTGCCATTATTTGTTTAATTTAGTAAATGAATGGGGTGGGAGAGACAGGGCTATCTGAATGGGGTGGGAGAGACAGGGCTACCTGAATGGCTCATGGGCATAGGGCTGGGTTATAGAGCATTTTACCACTAGATCACTGGCTTGATTCCAACTGAGACAACTGGAGCCTCCCCATCCTGGGGGGGAACGGGGACCAGCTATAGGAGAGGACATGTGACCTCCCCACATGACTCCTCCCTAGCCTGGGGCCCCTGCGTTCTCCCCATCCCCTCCCCATCCCACATTACTGGGGGGAGGGGGTGATCTGTCCTCCCGCTGTGCCGGCTCCCCCTGTCCTCCCCCTGTTCAGCTGCTCTTCCTGGCAGCCAAGCCCCAGAGCCATACTGGATGCTGCACAATGCAGCACAGCAGCTGCCTGGGTGAGTGCCTGGCTGTGGCGACAGTGGGCTGCCTTCCACCCAGGCTCAGCTTCCGGGACAGCGGCTGAGCGAGTCGGAGCCCCCCTGCCCTCCCCAGCATGCTCAGAGCCGGCTCCTGTCCCCAGAAGCTGAGCCTATTCTTTATGAAATATTTGCCCAGCTCGAATGATATTGGATATATCCATGGACACCTCTTGTAGCATGTCACAGGTCTCACTGCTGATTCCCATGGCCGTCTGGAACCTCCCAGCAACAGCAAGGGTAGAACTCAAATCTTCCCACTCCAGTATAAGCCTCTATTGCAATATTCTGAGCAGTCACCAGATGGCACTGTTACAGATACTCATCTATGTAGATCTTGGAGAGACGGTGGAAGTTAAGTTAGTTGTGGTGCAGGTCATTTTTAGAAGATGAGCCTACACCAGTCTGGTCAGTGCTTAAGTCTCTTTGAATAGAACTGTTCTTTGATGGTGAGCTACTGACAACAGGCTATGCCTGTGCAAGCCAACAAAAACTATTCCATATCAAAGCAATGCACCTACCCATTGAGATCAAGGAGTATCGCTCTTAGTGGTCACCCGTCGTGTAGGATCTATGCCACTCTACTGATCAGTTCTACTATGGTACCCATATCCACTGGTCTTTTCATTGCAATGCTGCTATATTCCCTCCTGTAGGGGTCTACAGTGTGTGAACAGGCTCTTCTTGCTGCTAAGCCCAGCCCCTTGCACTAAGGCATAACGTTTCCTGGCCACAGGAACATTAGCTTACATTACCAAATGCCAGATGAGGTTGTATATCAATCACACGCCCATATACATATTATATATAGAGATATATAATTTGTAAGAAGAGTATGTTTGTGCAAAGAAGCTGCAAGCTGCAAATCTGCCTAAACACATAGGGGACAGCCCAGTGCAGGAACTGTGCATGTGGCTGTCAGTCCTGATTGAAATCACTTCAATAATTCATGGCTCATTACCTTGTCACATGGCAGTTCAAAGACTAATTCTCTAATCCCTTTCCCCTTTCTTTCCTTTGGTGTGGTTTCTTAGTTTTAATCAGTGAGAAGAAACAAAGTGGAGAAAACTCATCAGGGTCTGCCCTTGGGAGCAAAGCCCTAGGGGTGAAATTAAGATCTTAACTCTTTGAATCTTGCCATGTTCCTTCACTGCCCGATGAGTGAATGAAGGTATAAATGCAATGAACTGTCTATTATGCACTGCCCTCTGTTGGATGGCATGGGAACTGCTCAATTGCATGTCCTAGGCACCATACTGCAAATAGTGAAGGGAGATTTCTATTTTTATTTAGCTCCAAGATGACCATTGTGGGCAGCACAATAAGATCTGCAAGTGGCTACGGAGTTTTTAAATATATATGTCCACATCCAACTTTATCCTGAGGGAAGTGGCTTATCCTTAGGCTGCTTCAAGGATTGTCCGAGTTCACGGGTGTTCCCTGGGGCTGCTGAAGGAGGTCAACTGATCCTATAGCTACTGGGAAGCGAGCCCAAACAAGACTCTTGAGAGGAGTCAGTCCCACTGCTGTGCCTTAGCTCTCTACACAACGTTAAGAATACATATGTAGCGTATAGGAATTGGGTGGTATTCCTTTAAATAGTGTAACTTTACCACCCTCATGACCAAGATGGAGTCTGCTCTGTAGGCAGCTGCAGCCAAGAAAAGGCACATACAGGAACACAGCAGGGAAACTCCCTTCCACCCCAGGGACACCTGTTCCAATCCCCCTGGAGTAAACACCACCCCCCCACACACCTGGGAATAGTACAATGAATATAGGAAAGGGAAATATTGATGTACAGAGGGATGAATGGAGAAAAAACAACAGAGGGGAAGAGGGTAGTAAAACAGGGTTACATACAACACGAGGCCCCACAGGCCCTGTGGTAGCACAATATGACAGGGCAGACACCGAGCAATGCATCTACACTCAGAGGTCAGGAGTCCTGGGCAGAGTTCCAGTCCGGCAGTGAGTCTTGGGTGCTCCTGATCGTCTTCAGAGCCAGTGAATGTTCCCCAACAAACCCTTCTGGTGCCTTCTTCTGCCACTCTTTGCAAAGCCACACAGAATGACCATCCCCCCACATAGCTAGCTACAGCCTCCCTCCTTATTCCCAATGCAGAGTCACAAGCCCCAGTACTCATGTCCCCAGAGACTGCTGGGCAGCCGTGATACTGGGTCCAGCTCCTGTTTGCCCTCCTCGGGCGATTCCTCCTTGGCACAGTGCTCCTTCCGGCTCCTGTCCCAGGGCATCCCCGGTCAGCTGCTCTATCCCTCCCAGGCTTCGGGTAGGTTCTTGGCTGTGTGAGGGCCTGCTGGCTGTAGCCCTCTTCTCTGGAGCTGGACACCCACACCCTGTCCTCTCCCTCACCCCATGTCTCTGGGGAAACCAGCCCTTCCTTTGCCTCAGGGCAAGGTTTTAAAGGGGCCATTCCTATATCAGGTATGCTGGTGTGCTCAACTTCCCGCAGAATAACGGTGACATTAATTAGAAGTGACTGGAAAATGCCAATTATTTTTAGGAGAAATTTTTTTGGGGGGGCAGGAATTTCAAAATGTTTGCTTTTTGAGGTAAACAACAAAACTGTAGGTTTTGAAAGTCACTTTTTGGAAAACTTCAGTTTTTGGTTTCTAGTTTTTCAAGAAAAAAAACAACAACCCTGGAAAATGACCAAAATTAACATTTTCATTGTGGTCAGAAAGCCATTTCTCATGGAAATATTTTCATCTCCACATTTTGTCAACCAGCTGTAGCCATAGTCCAGCTGCTAGGATATCCTGCTCCCTCTAAGCCCTGCTGGTTAGCAACACACTGCATCATAGGAAGACCATGTGCAAACAAACACCTGTTGGCAAATATCAGCATGAGCTTACAGGAAACAAGCAGATAACTCGCCTGGCTGGAGAGAGGCATTAAGACTTCACACACTTCTAGATTTGCTAGACTTCTAGATTTGCTAAAATGTTATAGACACTATTTCAGCTGGCCTCAGCCACAGCATCCAATTCTGTGCTTACAAAATTGCACACACAAACGTTTTCACCCACAACATTCACATGCAACTGTTTTGCACACATCGAGAAGTGTGTGGTCCTGTGCATCAGGGGGGTGGTGCATAAAATTGGCTGGTGCAGTCAGAGGTTGTGGCTGCAAATGTGGCCCTATTGATTTATGATAATCAATTCAGATAGTAGAAACTCTTTCATGTCTAAAACAGTACTTATTCCATTGGAAATGTCCTTCTGCCTTGGAGCAGGATTTCCAAGGCTGTGTGAGAGAGACAGTATGAGAATGTGTGTGTGAGGATTAAAGAGATCATAGCGTTAGGCTAACATTGAAAAAGTTATTCACAAATAACGATTCACATTTAAGTCCATCCATTCCAGGGTAACAGAAACTCCAACAAATAATTCCAAGACCTTGTGTCAAGTCACCGACCTCTGACTGTGAGCCCAGGATCGTCACACCCTTCTCTCTTGGTCCTCAGTTGTCCTTATCCCGGACGTCAGGGGATTTCATGCCACCTGGCCAGTGGCAAGCAGGGAACCCAGGCCCACTTTCTAATCTGGGCTCCGTATAGGGACTCTGGATCAAGCCTGCTCTGTCTGTCACTATTGCTGCTACCCTGGACTCCTCCCTACCATTAGCTTTTCCTCTGGCCTTTCCCCCCAGCCCCTTCCTCGGCTCTTCAGAACAATCAGCGCCTCCCAGGGCTTCTCCCCAGCGGTCTGGTTCCTGCCCTTGGGTCAGGGTCAGCCACTGCTCCACTCCTGTGTTTTCCAGGGATCTCCGCTACCCTGCTCCCTAAAGAGTGACTGCAGAGTTCTTTGCTATCCGCCTGAAGCACCTCACACTCCCATCCCAACACCCCTTAGGCTTTATCCTCACTGCCTCTTGGACTTCACTGCTTCCTGCTTCCTCCTGCCTCAGGACCATCCATCTCTGGCCCTGGGCTTCACTGCCCCCACCGCCCAGGCTCCCTCCCCCCTCAGGGCCCTCCAGTTATAGCTCCAGACTGTAAACTCCCAGCTGCCTTTCTCCTGAGTTTCCTTCTTGGCCTTCTCATGCTTCCCAGCGCTCCTGCTTTTATGAGGACCCAGCTTGGCTTGATCACCAGTTAGATCTACCACTCCTGCAGCTGCCCCTCCGGTTGGGCTCAGGCTCCTATTAACCTATTGCGAACCAGCGTGGGGTTTACACATCACGCAACCTTTACCCAGTGGCAAAGACTCCAGATTTAAAAGCACCTCTGTGTCTTGGCTTTAGGGTTAAAGCTAATGTTACAATTATGGGCACAGAGCTTCAATTTTTAAAATGAATCATTTCATGTTAGAATTTGGTGCAGCCCCGGTCACCTCTCAAAGCAGCTTTCAGTGTTGGAATGACTGGAATCTTTTATGTTAGTGGTGGAAAGCCAAAAAGTGAAACTGACCCTAAACAGAAAGGGAAACTGATGAGTCTAGTTCCACTGAGCAGAAGTGCAAAAAAGTAAACAAACAATGTAAAGAGCTAATCGGTTTTAGAAAATTCTTTCCATTGTAATATTCTAAGGACTTAGAAGTAGTAATGCAGACAAAGAGACTGATTTTTTTAACCTGACACTGCCCCTTTAAACGTAGACATGTAATTTTGCCAGAACAAGTGTCCATCGATAGCATGTGGCTTAGCCCAGGTCAGGGACTGAACACAGGAACTGCCCCAGGTCCATTTATTCCAGTCAGGGGCGGCTCTAGACATTTTGCTGCCCCAAGCACGGTGGCATGCCGCGGGGGGTGCTCTGCCGGTCGCCGGCGGCAGGCGGCTCCGGTGGAACTCCCGCAGGCGTTCCTGCGGAGGGTCCGCTGGTCCCACAGTCCGCTGAACCCATGGCTTTGGGGGACCTCCCACAAGTGTGCCTGCGGGAGGTCCACCGAAGCCGCGGGACCAACACACCCTCCACAGGCACGCCTGTGGGAGGTCCACTAGAGCTGCGGGACCAGCAGGGCCTCCGCAGGCACGCCTGTGGGAGGTCCACCGGAGCCGCTTGCCGCCCTCCTGGTGGCCAGCATAGCGCCCCCTATGGCATGCCGCCCCAAGCACGCGCTTGGCGTGCTGGGGCCTGGAGCCGCCCCTGATTCCAGTGTCTTGTCTCTGACTTCAGCCAGCAGCCGATACTTCAGAGGGAGCTGGAAGACCCCCGACAGTAGTAGATGTGGGGTCATCTGCCCACTACATAGATCTCTACTGTCCCTGAAATGAACACCCCTTCACTGGGAGTATTGCTGCACTGACCCCCTGCATAGGCCCTCCTGGCTCAACCCTTCTGTTCTTCCCATCCAAAGCCCTGTGAACAGGCCTCAGACAATCCCAGGCTTCTTTGTAGTGTAACGTGAGGGGAAAGGAATCCAGCCGTTTCGCTTCCCCCCCTCCGCCCCTTTTTGGCTATTGCTGCTGACCAGGCTGCCAGCTTTTGACGCACTCCAAACATATATTTAGTCAGCAGCAATTTGTCTTGCATTGTGTCATGTGGGTTCCAAACACAGGGATCACTTATCCCACGAGGCGTCCGGCAGTCTCTGGGTAAACCTGTAATTTCAGAGGCTTGACTCAGCTGCCGCCAGAGGTTGAGAGCTCCTCAGGTGCTGGGGTGGGAGTGTGGACCACGGCCACTGAAGAGAAGAGCAGCTCAGAGAGAGGATCCCAAGTCACAGGGCCTGCCTTTGTGCGGCCCTGACAGGTTCTGCATGCACACCAGATACGGGGTGAGAATCAACCTTCGTCTCATTCCTGGAGGGAATTCAAAGGCTTCTGGTGCAAGGCAAAGACAACTTCCCGGGCAGCCCTCCAAAACAAATGTACCAACCACTCTGCTCTGCACAGCAAAATGGAACACCCTGTGTCTGGGAATGGAGCAGGAGGGTGGGGGGCGGGAATCATGGATTGGGATTGTTACAGTGCACTGGCAAATAGAAATAATCCAGATTAGGAATAAGGGGAGTGTGTGGGGGGGAATCAGTCTATTTTAATGCCCTAATTTACAGGGATGACTCAGATTCTAAGGGGCTGAAGGTGCACAGCCACCAGTAAAGTCACTAAGCCAGATTCTCCTATGTGATCCAGACCCTTTGGGCTACTCAGCTGGTGACTGATTCTGGCTGTAACTGGCCATCTGAAAATTACCCCAGCAGGGGGGGGGGACACTTTTATCTGGCTCCTGTGCCAGCCATGTCCCCAGCCTGAGCCCAGGGCATATACCAATGGGGCAGAGCAGATAGACAGTTCCGAGAAACCATGCGCCAATGCGGAAGCTAGAGCAGTTCCTAGGCTGCTTTAAGTCCTGGTCTACACACAGCATTTCTTCTATGTCAGTTAGGTTGGTGATTTTATTAGGAGATAGTTAAATCAGTGCAGATCCTAGTGTGGATGCAGTTAAACTGGTATAAAGGTGTTTTTACCTGTGCCTGTTACAGAAATAGCCAAGCAGCCCTAGCTGGAGGTCAGCTGAGTAACAAGGCTGGGTGATGTGCTCTACTGGTTCCCAGTGGTACTTTCAGAAAAACCTTCAGGATCAGAAGGGGAAGCATGTGCAAAAATCTCCTGGCTGGTGGGCTCTTCTGAGGAGGGAGCAGAAATGCCCAGCTAGCCCCTATGCCCAGGGATGAAAGGAGAGAGGTGAGGGCAAGTGAGGATGGGAAAACTGGCTTAGGAGCTCTGAAATACCCTTCTCCAGCACTGGCCCTTTTCTAGAACTGAACTGGGACAGAACTGGCTGTGATGTTCAGACACAGGTTTCTTCTCTGCTGGTTTCTAGCTGGGACACAAGGTGGAAAACAGCCAGGTATCCTGAGAAAGGCTTTTCTGGACGAATTCACAGTCAAGTCAAGGAACCGTGGGAGGATCTCTTCTCTGGTCCTGCAGCCCCAGGTGGCTCTCGGCCAGTAACAAGGAGGTTTCAGGAGCGCAAGCCTTTGGCATTCATACCCAGCCTGGATCCACCCACCTTTGCCAAAGCCATTTGGGGTGGGCCAGTGGCACTGAAAAACATAGATTCTTTGGGAAAGAAAAGGAGGAATCCCAGGGGCAGGGAACAGAACTCCCTCACAGAGCAGGCTGCAACAGAGGGGGCAGGCATGTGCCAGGCATGCCGGGGCGATAGATGTGTTGGGCTTCACCTGCAGGAACAGGGCAACAGGCTGGAATTTAATAATAGCTTCCCTCACTAAGTATCAATCACCTCTTGGAGAGCGGGGCGATTTGGAAACTGTTTAGTCAGGCCTGACTCTCCAGGAATCAAAGCAGGAGCTGCAAATGGATTAGGATCAAATGGGTGGAGGGAGCAGCTCACCTCCTCCCGATGGCCTCCTGCCCCTCGCATTCCTAAGGCCTTCGCTGCAGCACACTGCATCAGTTGGCAAGAGAAAACGGGACAAATGACCAGTTCTGTCAAAAAAGTGCGGTGTGGAGGAACGTGTATGGGGGTGAGCAGCGATGCCAGCCCCAGCCTCATAGGGAGTGGGGGGAGAGGACAGGCAGGACTCAGGCCAGCCCCACACGGTGTCCCTAAGCAGGAAGCGCAGCTAAAAGCAGATGGGAGCTGCCCCTGCATGGGAAAGCCATGCTCTCCATCCTTTCCCTGGCCTCCTCCTAGGCCAGCGTGGGGAGTTCCTCGATCCCCTTCCCTGACTATTCTTGGCCCAAGGCAGAGACTCTAGGACAAACATGAACATGGTTCCCTCCATCAGCGGCAGGATGGGACCAGCTCCTAACCGTGTCTCGTCACCCGCTTGAGTGGGCGATTAAGGTCCTGCTTCGGCTGAAGTCAGTGGGAGTTGAAAGGAGAAGCAGGATCTGCCCCGAAGAGAAAGGAACATTTCATTTCAATACTGGAAACAGGTCAGTTTCTCTGTCTAAGCAGGTTCCCCAAGAAAAAAGCAGCTCCCTCAGCAGTCCTGGGGGAGAAAAATTTCTGAGGAGACATCGCCCTCTTGTGTCCTGCATTGGGATTTGCAACAAATTCTTTACATGCAAAAATATTTTTTTTAAGCAGTCTTCTTAGCTAAGGTTACCCAGACAGTTGCTGTTTGATCCACATGATTTCCCATGGACTAGGGGGGAAGTGTCTGAAAACTTGAATCCCTTCTCTGCAAGCACGAAAAGAGAAGAGAAACACCTGGGGAGAATGGAGGCGATGCCGGAGAAAGTCCAGGGATGCTTCTTTGTCCCGATTATTGAAACTATTAACGTGACTGCCCTCTGATGGGCAAATACAGAATGTTACCAGCAGCTAAACCTCAATATTACTGAATGTAGAGACTATAAATACTAGAAAGTAAGATCCTAGAATGTCTGCCTGCTGGAGATATTTACATTTATGCGCTTATGCTCACGCACACACGGTTATTTGCCATGTTGTACAATGAACATAGCAATGGCCATTACTGGAGCAGACCCATGGTCCATCTAGCCCAGTATCTTGTCTCTGACAGTGGCCAATATCTGTTGGTTCATGTTACCATACTCCATTTCTGCAAGTTTTTTAAAGACTTCGCTTATAAAAGGTTTGAATCCAGACTGAACCAGTTTTTAATTATATGACCACACAATGACAAGTGACTTGATCTCATGCCTAGGAAAAAAAGGAGGACTTCAATGAAAACTAGCTGTTGCACATTCTTTTTCTTGCCTGCATTTGTGCATGTCTGGGTTCCAAAATGCCTGGAAGCAAGAAAGACTCGGAATCTTTCAAATCAAAATAGCCTGTGCAATTTCCAGCCACTAGCCTAGATTCTGCAGCTGGATCTGCTAGCATGGATCCCCATATCCTTTCAGAGCCCCAGAGGAAGCTACTGCAGGACTGGAGTACAGGGTTCCAGGATCAAAGAGGCTTTTGAACATTCCCAACACTGCCACTACATAGCATCAGCCTGTTTAATGCAGCAATCGCTTTTACTCTTCTTTGTGTCGGATACAGCTCCACTTTCTCGAGAGATGGCTCGAAGCTGCACAGCTCAGAACCTGATCCAGTCTCCCCCAAAGTTCAGAGCTGGGTTTTTGCTTCAGCTCGTTGTAAAGATGGGTCCCGGCAGCACAATTTGCAGGATCCAGATGCCAATTCAATTCCCCAGATGTCAGGAGGTTGGTTAGAAGAGAGTTCTAGCTCTCAGGTACATTGAATACCTGACCCTGTAAATTGTGGTGTCTCCCCTCCACCTCAACGTATACTGTAAATGTGAGTATGGAGGAGCAGCAGCAGGGAATGGACAGGAGAGGGAATGCCTGGATTTTTCTGGTACTAGGTAGAGATGAAGGAAGTTTATTCCCATTGACACCCACTTTCCACTGGTGGGAGAGGTAGCACAAGATTCAGGAAGAATCAGGCCCATCATCATCCACCACAACTCACCCAGCCTCTATGTCCCCACAGCCCACCAAAAGTTACACTTAACATTAGCAAATCCTCTCAAATGCAAGCACCTCTCGTGGTTCTCATGTAAATCAGTTCAGTTCTCTGTCTTGCTCTAGGTGTGATCCAGGCCCATGAGTTTGAGCATGAGGTTAATCTGCCATCCTGCTCCCAGTTCAGTCATGAGCTGTTGTCACTGAGTGCATCATTGGGTTTCCTTTCCTCCTTGCTCCTTGGGGCAGTGCTATGCCAAAGAGGGGAATCTCTCTGCTACCTGAAGACGCCTAAGGTAGAGCTTTCCTGATCTGCTTTGGGAAGCCATTTCCCACAGCATGGCCAAGTCTCTGCCTCTTGCTTCCTTGAGTGTATGTTTGTGTTCCTGTGGCCACAGAATGCCCAAGGATCATCACAGCGATGGGCGTTGCTGAAGAAGAAACTGTCTCTGAGACAGCATGGCCTGGCTGGGCAAAGAGCTACCCAGGGTTGAAGATGAGGTATCTAGTTGGCAATATCAGCAAGAGCTTGTTATAACAGCTCCCCGGGTTGTTGAGGTTATTGCTCCTTGGGTTGGAAGGCAAAGTCACATCTAACTCACAGAATTAGGAAGATCACAGAGATCTATTGCTTTCCTCGCTCTCTGAGCAAGAGACCAGCAGTGGTTCTGGGGTAGGGTTGGGGTAGATCTTGTATTGAAATATAGGGTGAGGGATATGACCCATCAGACTGGGGAGCCTTGAAAAGATGGAATATTTAACTAGGTCCAAAGACAAGGACCCTGTGGGATTTCTCCTGAATCCTCTGAGTGAAACCCAGGCAGTCCATCTCTTTCAGAAAGCTACATGCTGGCCCATCAGAACAGACATTCACATGCATGTAGTCTTTGAGGAGAATAACCTGAGGGCAGTTTAGAGAACCTGGCCATAATCCCTCTAGTTGCCTTGAGGTGTGTTTGCCTGCAGAACCATCCCTTTCATCTTGCCCCCAGGAATGACCAGATCTTTGACTAAAGTCTTCTCTAACAGCTGACAACCTTATGCATAGGAAGAAGAATGAACATATCACAGTTATACAACACCACTTCTTCTGCATGGTGGCACTGGGCCATTGTGAGAACCACTGGAGCCAGCCTTGTCATCTGTGGCCTGCAGCATCACTCAAAAATGTGTGCCTGTTCTGGGTGATCCTTCATGATAAAATCTTGGAGAACGTTGGCATTATCACTACAGACCCCAGCAAAATCCCAAGCAGGAGCAATCCAAATGAGCCATTTCAGCCTGGTGCCTGGAATATTTAACATTAGCCTTGGAGATAAGACAAAGGAGATTTAATGAAAGCTTATTCAATCATCTCCTGTAGAGAAAGTCATCCTAACAGAGATCTCCAAAACTGTTCCTTTGCCCACCCAATTCACCCCCATGAAGACCTCTTCCTTCTACCCACACTGTTCAAGAAGTGGCAAAAATAAACACAAAAATGTGCACTGAAATCAGCAGAGCCAGATTAGGCTCTTAGAGAACTTCCATTCCCCTGACAGACACAGGCTCATTGACTAAACTACTTTCACTCCACTTTCCCTTTGTCTCTCCTTCCATTCTCACCCACACCCCAAATAACCACTTAAAAGCCACCCACCACACGCACAGACTAGCTCACAGAGGCAACAAGCAGCTTTCAGCCCAGTGCCGAAGGAAGGTTCTCCAGTGAGCCAGCCATTTAGATTTAATCAGATCGCTAATGTGCATTAAATAGTATTTGAGAATTTCAGATGTATTTCATATGGGGGGATTTGCATATCTACCACTGAGTTTTTAATCCTCAATAAATAGATGTAGAATAATCATTATTAAATGAACATACAAGGGCTAGCTGATTAAATCCCAATTATAAAGGCAAGTCTTACCGAATCTATTTATTGCAACCCTACTCTTTCAGTATTACCTCATTATGCCATATTTGATTATGTGCGGGGAACATATTTATTGCAGATTTTGTGGTTCTGTAATTGATGTATATCTATGGCCCGGCTGCTAAGCCTTAACAAATGTTCTTACTAGTTAATTATTTAATTACCATAAATAACAGTCTCCTCCGATCTCAGCGAGAAGTGCATGGGAGCCCTTTCGTGGAGATGAAGCTTTATCGCTGTTGCCACGATGCCCCCAGCGCTGCTGCCAACAAACTGCTGGGATTGGCCAATGCTACGAAAGTGTCACTGTCACATGCTGTTTTTTTTTAATAGCCTCAATGGATCATTTTGATTTTAACTCTCTGCAGCTTATCGCACACGCTTGGAAAAACAGGCAAAAAATTTCAGGACAAATCATTTGTTCTCAGTAGAGTTATTTTTCCCCCTTACCCCCAGCATGAAATTTGGCTCTTGATTGCCACAGGCTTTGGCCATCTTCCCATCAGGAGAGGCCCAGGGGCACAGCAGCAGGGATGCTTCACATCAGGGATTGAAGTGTGTGTATGAAGCTTGGCCAGCCTCTGCCTCCATCACATTATGTTTGTTCCAGGCTAGTCCCAGGGATCAGCTCCTCACTTTCTGGAGACACTAAATGTTGCTCCAAGTTACAACCCACAAACATAACCACCTTCGTAAATACAAGAAATGGAGAGAAAAGAGCTAGAGAACCTAGGTTTATACACACGCATGCATCCATGCACCCCAATGGGCATGTACAGGGTACAGTACACATATGCATGTACACACATTTTGGAGCACATCTTTGCAGTTTCATTCGCGATTGCTGAGTCTCAGCTTGGGACTGCTTCATCCTCATGACTATCTGCTGCAGGTGGACCTGCCTGCACCTCTCGTAGCTTAGCTTGACACACTGCTTTGCTCTTTGCTTGCGGCTTAATGCAAACGTTGTACTTGCAGTTTCTGTATCTTTGAGCAAAAACATTCACCCTGCTACAACCACCCCATGTTATAAAACATGTGGCTGGCTTCACCTTGTGTCTGTTAAAGGCCCCATCTCTGTTTCGTCCGAGTGCACTAACATTTGTTAATGCACCAAACAGAACAATGGAGGAGAATCACAGAAGATTACAACATAAGCAGGTAAAGTTAAACAAGTTCTTCCAGGAGTGAATGAAATAACTGAGATTGTCTCAGAGCAACACGCACTGCGAATCTACTTGCCATTACCAGCTTCCCCCAATATGACTGATTCTTGACAAGACAGCAACTTAATTATGCATCTGTTTCCCATCAAAGAATTCCTGTAGGGCAGTTCATGAGCAAAGAATTTAGAATCTGGGTTTTAAACATCCTCCTCGTTCAGCCCTGATGTAAGCAAGTGCTACTCCATCGACTTCAGCAGAGCTGCACCCATACACACCAGGTATGATTTTAATTGCAAACATTTCTCTTGTCTTTTTTTTTTTTAAATTAGATTTCCTTTATTGTGGAGTCTTCTCCCCATATGGTACCATCTGAACCTCTACTATGTAGGAGTGCAAGTACCCATAATGCCAAACTTTCAGTACCTTGTTCTGTCTGTGACTTAGTGGCCAAGCACTATAGCTGACTTAACTTCCGCTGCTGCACCACGTACCTATGTCTCCTAATACAGTGCCATAGAAAGAACATTGGCATGATCTCTGCAGCATTGGTGGAATCTGAACCTAGATCCAGATCTAAATTTTGTAGCTGGTCTAGAGTGTGACAGATTTCCAGAGGTACTGAGCACCCACAACTCCTGTTAAAGAAAATGGGAGTTGAGGCTGCTAAGCACTCTCTGAAGATAAGGTTTTATATCTATGATGGATCAAACCAAAACCTTGGATCCAAATAGCCCTGGACTTTGGTGGTTTGAAACTTGGCTCCAGCTTGGCTCAGCATTATTTCTAATTGTTTTGTTGCTGCAGTGCATCAGAGAGCCTTGCTGTAGGGAGAATCCTCCTTTGATATTATACAGTAGGGCTTTAAAGGAACAGGAATGGCCTGTTAACCATGCAGGCCTGCTGGGGTAAGGCAAAAGCTGAGTGAATTGAATACAGCTGTGTCCGTTATCAGTCAATGGATGATGATCAAATTGCAGGGATTTCTTTGGAGCAGGCTCATCTGTTTTCGGTTGTGGGCCTCCTTTAACGGGAGGAAGACTCCGAATTAAAGGTCTTTCATTAAGACTAATCTTCAAAAGAATCCTAATCAAGTACAATTTCTAAATGAAGGAAATTACAGAGGGATCTGTCCCCACCCCACCCCCTGGTATCCAAATCCTGTCAGCAGTGTGAACATCTCTTCGTTTCACTGAGAGGCTTCCATGCCTGAATAATGCAAAACATTCAGATGAAAACCTTCCTTTGATGAATACCTGATGAGAGTGGGAGAGAGACTGAAGCTGGGATGTGTGTGTGCATGAGCAGGAAGCCCCTATGGCTTAGACACTGAAGGAGTACAACGGCCAGCCTGCATGGTCCACACATATCCAGGGAGCACATTGCTCTCCCCAGTGCTTGCTAGGTAAATGTAATCAGTGGCTCCACCAGGATGTCTGACCACCAAGCAAGACACACCCATCAGAGTTGGCATGGACACTGGAAGAAGTGATGCTTTGTCAGTAGATGTAAGTTTATATTAAGGCCATCTATTGGAATCAGACTACCCCCGGTGCTTCAGTGAGCTTCCTGAGATAGCTGCAAGTCAATTGGCCCCCACACAACCTCCTTCTCTGCATGTGGGGATGAAGATCTCCCCTTGATGCTTCCAGGGACCCCTCCTCTGCCCTGTACCTCACCATTTATGTCTTACAAAGCCCAGGATCCTCAGAAACAATTGAGTGGCCCCCATCTGTCTTCAGTCTTCTTCTCTCCATTCCTTATTGAAGCTGTCCTTTGAGCATTATTCTTTCATCAGCCTCATCCATCTTATAGTGTCCACACTAGTCCATTGCCACTTTCAATTGTTCACAGTCCTCCAGATGCCTTTTCCCTTGGCATACTGACTTACCAGCAGCACAATCGCTTAAGGGGATGCACCATTGTGAGAGTCAGCAATGTTGCGCTCAGATTCCTGGAGTGCCCTGTGATGGTGATAAGAAGTTGTCTCAGGCTGAACAAGGAATAAGATTTATAAAAACCCTTCACCCCAGTTACAGCATTAAACAATTCGGTGTAGTCTGGGGCTTTCCTGTCAAGTTATCGCTGGAATATTCCATTGTCACAACTGCCATTAAAATCTTTTTAACCTGGTGATGGGGTATCCACCCCACCTAGGACTGAAAGGGGTTAAGATTGCCAGGCAGGCCTGTTAACTCCACAGGCTGCACCCAGAGAAGGAGCCAGGGAGCAGGGAATTAACTGGACACACACTCAGCTGGACAGGAACAGGAGGGGTCCATATAATGCCCAGGAGCTGGAAGAAAGGAGTCTCTAGTATTCCCTGGGAGAAGGGAGGTGTATCTGGGGCTGGAGGCAAATAACCTATAGTTAATCCCTGGGAGGAGAGAGTGTGATTTGGCAAACCCAGTGAAAGGGGAGAGCCAGAGAGGTAGGCAAGGTTCAAGGGAAGGATCAGTGAGATATGGGGTAGGTCAAATCTTGGCTGCCAATGAGAGGGCTCTGGAGCCTGGACCTGGAGTAGCAGGTGGGCCCTGGTCCCCCTACAAGCTGCTGATGAACTGGCACCAGTGAGGCAGCGAGCAGGCAGACTGCCTGAACCCATTTGCCAAGGGGGACTTTGCTACCCCGGAAGTGGGGAACATGTATGGTGACCGGCTGGAGTGATGAGTCATGAAGAGGAGGCTGCAGTTCTTGGAGCGAGAGGGGACCACAGGGCAAGAGGGTGACAGGAAAGACACTGCTAGAGGAGGATGCAATGTCTGGCCAGAGCTAATCCCCAGAGTGACCAGAGGAGGCGCCACTAACAGTGAGTGGACCCCAGGACAAACTTCTTACTAAAGATGCAGGAAAAAGAAGAGAAAATACTTAAAAGCATTTGAAAGTCAAAGCATTACACAAGGTTTTCATTTTAACCATCTTTCTTATTTCCTTCATCTGCGTCAAGTGTCTTCCACAGGGAAAAAAACCCTGCTCGCCTGTCATTTCAGAGGGTGTTAGGCATGGTTTTAACTGGGCATTTGGGAGTTAAAAAGACAAAGTGAGTTGTGATGAGCCCACGCTGGTGTTTTGTTGTGGTGGTGGTTAGTGAAGTCTGATCCTGGAAGACAAACACACTTGTAAGGGGAGAGGAAAGGACAGTGAAGAAGAGAAAATGCAGCTTGTGTCTCTGGTGCTGACTTTCTTCAGCTGCAGGGCTGCAAGTGAAACACAGGCCCAGCATGGGCCAGGGCACTGCAGTGAGATGCAGTTCTGGGTTCTATTCCTGGCTCCCTCACTACTTGCATTGTGCCCTGGGACACGTCACTCCACCTTCTCTGTGCCTCTGTTTCCCCTCCCACCATTTGCCAGTCCTGTCTATTTAGCCTGTAAGCTCTTTGGGTGGGGCTGCCTCTCACCCTGTATCTGTACAGCACCTAGCACAAGGGGGCTCCGATCTCAGTCGGCACTGCTGGGCAATACTCCCATCCTACTCATTTTGATCATTCCAGAAATAATTCCCAGTGCTGCTGTGCCAATCATCCTTCCTGATAATCAGGCAAGCCAGCGACCACGCTGCCTCTGCAGCAATTTGCATGCTCATCCAGCAGCCTCGACGGCCTCACGTACTCATTCAGGCATGCCCGGTGCTGGCACCCAGTGCTCCAGCCTTGTTAGACAAAGGTCTCGGCAGGCTCACGTTCCTCCAGAGGCAGAGAGAGATTTTCACCATGCCCTGGCCGGGTGGGTGTGGGGGAGTTGCCCAAGGAAGTGCCCCAGCGACTGAACACCGCAACCCAGAGCTGCCTCTGGTGCCGCACACACCAGTCCCATGTGTCTCCAGACGTGCTTCCCAGAGTCCTCGAGGAGGCTGTGCAGTGCAGGGCACCGATCCCTGCCAGAAGTGCCAGCGGCACAAATACCAAGGCAGTGCATCCAGGAGCAATAGCTGGGTGCTACGGTGAAGGGCTGCTGCTTTGCACCCACCCACCCCCAGCCTCGGAGGCTGTCGTGGCAGCAAAAAAATACACTAGTGGCCACATGCGGCCATGGTGGCCACATTGAGAAATGCTGAGCTAGAGGGAGGACCAGGCAAAGACACAGACCATGTCTGGCTGGGCTAAGCAAATGAAGGCAAATGGCAAAAGATGCACATCTGGGCTTTTTCTTCCCATAGGAAACGCCCTATTGTGTCTGTGACCAGACATGTCTTGTCTGCTGGAGTATGGATCAGTGCCCTGTATTCTAACTGTGCACAGGAGCCTGTTGAAGAATTCATGGCATTCTGGCTTTTATCTTCCCTGGAGGCTTTCGCTCCAGTTTGACATTGCTTCACCGATCAGAATTAGATGTGTACATGCTGGCAGTCCTCCAACATGGCCCAGAAGCAGAAGAGACCTGGCCTAGATTAATTCCCTTATGCAGTTCTGGTGACTCCAGTGGAATTTCCCCAGGGAATGAATTGGGCCCAGTTGGGATCAAAGGGGCTTTTCTCTGCAGTATTTATGGTGCGGCTCTGGGGCTAACAGGCAAAACGTAGTTCTCAAATAGGAAACCAAACGGCCTGCTTGTGATACAGATTGATTGGCCCTTCTCACTGTGCTCCCAAGTTCTGCCTCTCCCCTGAGGGAGCAGGTTTTATTGTGCTCCCTGATTTACCTCTGAGCGCCTAATGAGGTCTTTAGCTGCACTTCATTACCTGGATCTTTACACCTGCAACAAAACTGAGTGGGGAGTTAAGTCCTTGCCTGCCAGGGCCTCTGCACCTGGACACAATGTAATAGTACATGAGAGATTTGTACTGTGTGCGCACACAAGTAACTTACAGAGAAGAGCTGACTTGAACCCCACCGAGGGCTTCTTCAAAGCTGATAATTTATAGCTTCTAGAGGTCCCCGTTGTTCGGGGTCTGGTCCATACCTACATCTAGTTCAGGCTGACCAGCTGTCATAAACTGATAGCTAAGGGTTAATGACTCTTTCACCTGGAAAGAAGTAACCTGAAACACCTGACCAGAGGACCAATCAGGAAACAAGACTTTTTCAAATCTGGAAGGAGGGAAGTTTGTGTGTGAGTCCTTTATTCTTGGTCTTGTGCCTGTCTCTCTCTCGGCTATGGGAGGATTTCAGTCTCTTGCTTTCTAATCTTCTGTTTCCCAGTTGTAAGTACAAAAAAGATAAGATAGTGATTTATATGTTTTTTTATTTTGTATTTACATGTGTGTAGTTGCTGGAAGGTGTTAAATTGTATTCTTTGAATAAGGCTGTTTATTCATATTTCTTTTAAGCAATTGACCCTGTATTTGTCACCTTAATACAGAGAGACCATTTTTATGTATTTTTCTTTCTTTTTACATAAAGCTTTCTTTTAAGACCTGTTGGAGTTTTTCTTAAGTGGGGAACTCCACGGAATTAAGTCTGTGCTCACCAGGGAATTGGTGGAAGGAAGAAGTCAAGGGGAAATCTGTGTGTGTTAGATTTACTAGCCTGACTTTGCATTCCCTCTGGGTGAAGAGGGAAGTACTTCTGTTTCCAGGACTGGAAATAGGGAGGGTGGAATTCCTCTGTTTAGATTCACGGAGCTTGCTTCTGTGTATCTCTCCAGGAACACCTGGAGGGGGGAAGGGAAATGGTTTATTCCCCTTTGTTGTGAGACTCAAGGAATTTGGGTCTTGGGATCCCCAGGGAAGGTTTTTGGGGGGGACCAGAGTGCCCCAAAACACTCTAATTTTTTGGGTGGTGGCAGCTTTACCAGGTCCAAGCTGGTAACTAAGCTTGGAGGTTTTCATGCTAACCCCCATATTTTGGACGCTAAGGTCCAAATCTGGGAATAGGTTATGACACCAGCCTTTCAGGGCTTTTCTGTAAGACACTCTGCCTGAGGAATCAGAGGTGCAGGTACCAGTCACACCATGCCTGTGCAGCACATGAAGCAGGTCTGATGAGCGCAAATGAACTGACAGACTTTTGATACCACCAGAGAATTGACACTCAATTCAGTAGGACTGGCACCATCCCTGGCCAAAAGAAGTCCAGGTGTGGGAGACAGCCAGCTCAGATGTGGCAGGGCAGGGCCGTGGAGAAAATACTTGTTCAGCTCTTGACTGTGCTACGTACCCAGGAACAATTGCCATCTCAGACCATATCATCAGCCCATGTCATCCTGGGCCTTCACCCAGAAGTGACGGGTCCCTGATGGGCATGCCCACTCTCCTGCATTGCTCCTAGAGACCTAGACCTATTGTGCCATATTGCACATAACTGTTCTTCCTGTGTCTGCTCCCATCAGATAGTCAGTGTCACTGTCTGGGGGCAGGGATCTCCTCTTACATCAGAGAAAAACATGAAGATTTTGTATAACAGGTTTGTGGGCCCTTAGGTCATAAGGGAGCAAAATATTCACTGTCTGAATGCTAATAACGCCATTTTTATCATCCCTCGCCTTCATGATCACTCAAGTGTACCTCACGCAAAAACCCCTTGTGTCCAGTCTATTTAGTTGGCAGCTTTCATTTTAACATTACAGTCTCTGGGGTTCCTTCTCTGCAGCCTTGTCAGCGTTGGGGTAGGAGCTGAAGATTTCATGCACAAGACTTACAATCGCTGCCAAGATGAGACAGCTACCATGTCTGAGCTGCAAGAAACTTGATGCTAGCACGCTTTGTAGAAGTTGGTGAAAGCATCATAGACCAAAGCTCTTCTGTAAATATCAGAAGTCTCTGAAGCCTTGGTTGGAGTTCACACCAACACTCCACAGGATGGTTATGAGTTGGCAGGGTAAGTCCAACCCTTAGAAAATAACAATCGATGTCAGCGTTTCTCGGCAAAGAGGTGCTGCACTCAAAGATGCCGTTTCAGCAGACACTTGTTTAACATGGCACCCTCTGCACAGAGCTCATCAGCCTGAGAGGCAATAACAGAATATGTGTATGCAAAGTACAGAAGCGCCCAACTTGTGTGTGGAGTATGGGAGTGGAGTGCTTTGCTGTTCACCCTGATGTCTGTTGTAGGTTTGCTTAGGACTTATAATAATACCTCTCTCTTAGACAGCACTTTATATAAGTAGATCTCAAAACATTCATATTCTTTTAAGGTATTTCTTCCCCCTGCCAGGTAGGACACTGCTATTGGCCCCATTTTACAGATGGGAACTGAGGTGCAGTGGAGCCAAGTGACATGCCCAAGGTCACCCAGGAAGTCTGTGACAGAGCAGGGAATTGAACCCAGGGCTCCCAAGTCAGCTTCCTAACTCCTGGAATATCCTTTCTGTACAGCACCGGCTGTAAAAATACCACTAAATGAGCAGAAGCCATTAAGCTGCAGTCCTCTCAAGCCCAAAGAGGTCAGCTCTCCTCCCACCCCTTTTCTACATCCCACTTCCCCGTACTTAGTGACAGCACCACAACAGGACCAGTAAACATTCATTTTTGCCAGTGGTGAGGCAGCAATGCCTGGAGCAATGAAAACAAAGCTGAGGCTCAAAGAGCGTGAGCGCTAATCCTGGCCCTACCCGACTTGCTGTCACTTCCCCGACCTGGGCCTCTGTGAAATGGGGATAAAGATACTACCTGCCTCCCAAGTGTGTTGTGAGAATGGATTATGAAGTGCTCTGAGCAGGCCGCATGCTATATAAAGGCCCAGTATTGCTATTACTGCTTGTATCACAATAACACCCAGTCAGGATCAGGGCCGCAGCATGCTTGGTTACTTACAAACATACAGTGGGATCCTTCATCCTTTCAGGATGAACAGCAGTATATAGATGTCAGATTTCTGTCTTTACCACAAAAAGAAGAGGAGTACTTGTGGCACCTTGGAGACTAACAAATTTATTTGAGCATAAGCTTTCGTGGGCTACAGCCCACTTCATCGGATGCATAGAATGGAAAATACAGTAGGAAGATAGATATATATATACACAGAGAACATGAAACAATGGGTGTTACCATACACATTATAAGGAGAGTGATCAGTTAAGGTGAGCTATTATCAGCAGGAGAGAAAAAGAACTGTTTGTAGTGGTAATGAAAATGGCCCATTTCCAGCAATTGACAAGGAGATGTAAGGAACTGTGGGGGTGAGGGTGGGAATAAACATGGGAAAACAGTTATAACTATGTTTCATGTTGTCTGTGTGTGTGTGTGTGTGTGTGTGTGTGTGTGTGTATATATATATATATATATATATATATATATATATATATATATATATATATATATAATCTCTTCCTACTGTATTTTCCACTGCATGCATCCGATGAAGTGGGCTGTAGCCCACGAAAGCTTATGCTCAAATAAATTTGTTAGTGTCTAATGTGCCACAAGTACTCCTCTTCTTTTTGCGGATACAGACTAACACGGCTGCTACTCAGAGACCTGTCATTACCACCTGAGTCCTGGGAAAAGAGAGTCCTTGCCATCGGCTGCTCTAGAATTACTTTGTTCCCAAGTGGGAAAGGTCTACAGCCAGCCGTTAGTCCTGTGAGACCCTAGGCAGGACAGTCCATCTGCCATTGCATTTCCAATCAAGCAGACGCAAGCTCTGGGTTTAAAGCACGTTGCTGAGACATCTGCCAGGGAGCTGCAGTTCAGCACCTCTTCTAGCTGCATTCAGGGCCAGAGACATGCGAATGAAGGCAGTTGTTTACTGAGCTGATGTGCCTTGGGTTTGCTGTGCTGCATCACCTCGGCAGCAGCCTCTTCTGAATCAAAGTGACCACAGCTTCTCAGTGTGTTAGCATGGAACCATTGCACAAGGTGGTAGGCTAGCAAACCAGACCTCAGAAGAATAACACACTTTGCAGATAAGCTGTAGCTGTGAAATGTGTCAAATAGAAACATAACACTTCAAAGGCTATGGCAACAACCACCTCTGCACCTACCCCACCACTGTTTCTTCAGTGCAACAGCAGAGAAAGATGTACTAGCCCAGCAAAGCGTGCTGGCCAAATTCAGTGAGGAATCCTGGTCATGTGCGACCTGAGGCACATTGCGCCTATGCTAAGAAGATCATGAGCAGCAGGCTGGTTTGGGTTATAAATATTGCTGTCCTCTTTGCTCCTTCCAAGGCAAGGTGGTGCCCTCAGTTCCCAGGGCTGACTTTGACTCTCTGTGACAGGGCCAGAGAGGCAAAGGAATAAAGTGGGGTGGTGGTTTATCCCTCCCAGCAGCTCCAATTAAGTGTGACCCTCAGGCTTCTGGTCACTTGCCACCATTTGGGAGAGACACCACTACAAAGCCGCCACAGACTGCCCCTCACATGTTACCCTCAACTCGCTAGCAAAAGAGAGTGAAGGGTTTGGACAGCAAGTTCCTTCTCTTCTGCTGGGCATCAGACTGTCAAGAGCGAGACACCTGTGCTTTGTCCATTGCTGGAAGTGTCACAGGTTCTGTCTGGGATGTTTACATGAACCTTTGGGAACTGAAACGAAGGCTGCAGATCCCATGGGAAACAGCACTCCAGTGAGATTCCCTGGACGTGCTGGTTTTAGGTAGCCTAGGAACATGGATAGCCAGGGCGTTCCTGCATGCAGCTGCTGTCAGCTTCCTACACGCATGCTGCTGGAGAGGACAACATGGCTGCCTATGGACAGCCTTTTGTCTGACCTTTCATTGCTTCCAACTCAAACCCGGACAGGAATTAGGAGGTGCAGTCTCACCTCTCTCAATACACACGCAGAGCCCCTGTTAACTGAACTTTCCGGAATGTAGTAGTTCTGGTCCATGAGGTATTTTAATTTAGTCCCTGACCTTTCCCATTCCAGACACACGGGTAGCCACTGCGCTGAGCTTATAAATAACTGAGCGCAGTCAGAAGAGCAGCGAATCCTTCAGAGATGTTACAGAGATGATTAGTTAGGCCGCTCCTTTTCTGAGAACCAAGGACCTTCAAGCGTATACCCATATCACTTGGTACGGCGAGAAGCCACATAAGAAACCAACCACATACACCTTTAAATGTCACTCGCCGGCAATGCAGCTGACCTGGCTGGTGCCTCACTTCTCACTTCTCACTGTTGAAAAACCACATATTGCAATCTGGGACCCTAAGCAGTAAATTGGTCTCTGGGGTTTGACTCGAGTGGTTGCCAGAGAGCTGCAAAGCAAGATGGGTGGAGGAAGACAGCTAAGAGAAGCAAAGCCGAAGGATGCTCAAGCTCATCTGTGGGCGCTGCTTTCTCGGAGGGCATGTGAGCGACATTTCCACTCCTTCAAGTTGGGGAGTAGTCCCAGATCAGGGGCTCCCCAGCATGAGAAAGGGCCTCAGACTCCTGCCTTCTGCGTCACATCAGATTCTTGAATTCAACCCTCTAACTCCTGATCTCTGATCCTCAGCCAATATTCAGTGAAAAGAAGGAGCAGGAGAATAACAAAGAAAGTGATAGGAGAATGAAAATATTGGACCTGTCTGGTGTATTTTAATAAGGGCTCGCTCCCCACCAACATTTAATCTGAGATGGACCCCATGCTCCATAGGGTCTGAGAAATGGATTCACTGGCATTTCCATTGGAACAGAAGTGCCTCTGAAAGCCAGATTCAAAGAACAAGAGAATACCACCTGGAAAACAAACTTTTACTGGGTGCCCTTTGCTGGAAGGCCTAGAATCATAGCAAGGTTGGGCTGGAAGTGGTGTGCTGAGGCAGGACCTAAACCAAAATGGAACCAGATTGCTGGAAAGCTCACAGGTGCAGAAGAACACATGGTCGGACAAAGATATCCCTTAAGGGAGGATCTATTAATGGAGATTTTCTATGTCCTAGTAAGGAGGAGAGAATGGAAAATGATAAAATATGGGTAGGGTCTGATGAGAAACAGTCAAATGAAAAAGACTCCCATTCAATTACATCATGTAATGGCAGACAGCTGAAAAGTGACAATTTTTAAGTGCTTATACACAAATACTAGAAGTCTAAATAATAAGATGGGTGAACTAGAGTGCCTTGTATTAAATGAGGATTTTGATATAATAGACATCACAGAAACTTGGTGGAATGAGGATAATCAATTGGATACAGTAATACCAGGGTACAAAATATATCAGAAGGACAGAACAGGTCATGTTGGTAGGGGAGTGGCACTATATTTGAAAGAAAGCATAGAATCGAATGAAGTAAGAATTTTAAATGAACCAAACTGTACCTTAGATTATCTATGGATAGTAATTTCATGCTTTGATAAAAATAATATAGCACTAAGGATTTAGTAACGACCACCTGGCCAGGATGATGATAGTGACTGTGAAATGCTCAGGGAGATTACAGAGGCTATTAAAATAAAAAAAAAACCAAAATCCTCAATAATAATGGGGGATTTCAACTATCCCCGTATTGACTGGGAACATGTCACCTTAGCAGGTGATGCAGAGATAAAGTTTCTTGACACCTTAATAACTGCTTCTTGGAGCAGCTAGTCCCAGAACACACAAGAGGAGAGGCAATTCTTGATTTAGTCCTAAGTGGAGTACAGGATCTGGTCCAAGAGGTGAATATAGCTGGACCACTTGGTAATAGTGAACATAATATAATTACATTTAACATCCCTGTGGCAGGGAAAACACCACAGCAGCCCAGCATGGTAGCATTTAATTTCAGAAAGGGGAACTATACAAAAATGATAAAGTTAGTTAAAGAGAAATTAAAAGGTATGGTGCCAAAAACGAAATCCCTGCAATCTGCATGGAAACTTTTTAAAGACACCATAATAGAGACTCAATTTAAATGTATACCCGAAATTAAAAAAACATATTAAGAAAACCAAAAAAGTGTCACCATGGCTAAACAACAAAGTAAAAGAAGCAGTGAGAGGCAAAAATACATCCTTTAAAAAGTGGAAGTTAAATCTTAGTGAGGAAAATAGAAAGGAGCATAATCTCTGGCAAGTGAAGTGTAAAAATATAATTAGGAAAGTCAAAAAAGAATTTGAAGAACAGCTAGCCCAAGACTCAAAAAGTAATAGCAAACTTTTTTTTAAGTACATCAGAAGCAGGAAGCCTGCTTAACAACCAATGGAGCCACTGGAAGACTGAAAAGCTAAAGGAGCACTCAAGGACGATAAGGCAATTGTGAAAAAATTAAATGAATTTTTTTCATCAATCTTTATGGCTGAGGATGTGAGGGAGATTCCCAAACATGAGCCATTCTTTTTAGGTAACAGATCTGAGGAACAGTCCCTACTGGAGGTGTCATTAGAGGAGGTTTTTGAATGGATTGATAAATTAAACAGTAGTAAGTCACCAGGACCAGGTGGTATTCACCCAAGAGTTCTGAAGGAACTCAAATGTGAAATTGCAGAACTACTAACTGTGGTTTGTAACCTACCAATGAAATCAGCTTCTGTACCAAATGACTGGAGGATAGCTAATATGATGCCGATTTTTTAAAAGGGCTCCAGAGGTGATCCCGGCAATAACAGGCCGGTACCAGGCAAACTGGTTGAAACTAAGAACAGAATTGTCAGACACATAGATGAACATAATTTATTGGGGAAGAGTCAACATGGTCTTTGTAAAGGGAAATCGTGTCTCCCCAATCTACTGGAATTCTTTGAGGGGTCAACAAGCATGTGAACAAGGGGGATCCAGTTCTTTCTTTCAGGTGACGTAAATAAGAAGCAGGCAGCATTATCTCCCGTAAATGTAAACAAACTTGTTTGAACAAGAAGGAGGACCAAGTGAACTTGTAGGCTCTAAAGTTTTACAGTGTTTTGTTTTTGAGTGCAGTTATGTAACAAAAAAACAATCTACATTTTAAAGTTGCACTTACACAATACTACTCCTGAGGCAGACAAAGTTTTATTTGTCAATAAATAAATGCAGAGGCTCCAGCATAGCAGTGGGGCGCACAGGCCACTGGCTGCACGAAGGTGGAAGATCACCCTGCAGCCCACCCCCAGGACGCGGACTCAGCGGTGAGGCTGAACCCGACTCTGACAAAGCACAAGGCCTGGGCCTGCCCCAGAAACACCCTGGGGCCCAGCCTCTCTGCACCAGGCACACCAGGTATGGGGTAGGTAGGCTCAACCAGTCAGGATCCGTGTGTGGAGGGGCTCAGTTTGGAGGGATCCAGGTGTGGGGTGAGAGGATTCTATGTTGGACAATCTGAGTGAAGGCAGCTCAGTGGGGGGTCTAGGTGTGGGGGGATCTGGATGCACAGAGGCTCGTTGTGGGGGTTCCAGGGGAAGGGCAATGGGACTCTGCAGGGGCTTCCAGGGGAAGGTTGTTGGGGCTCAGCAGAGGGGTTTGGGTGTGGGGGTCTCAGCAGGGGGTCTGAGTGCTGGAGGAGTAGGGCTTGGTGAGGTGGGGGTCTGGGTGCAGCTAGTTGGCGGTCTGTGGCATGGGGGTCTGGATTGGGGGCTCAGGGTGATGCAGGGGGTGGAGCATCAGGATGGGGATTTGAGTGCAGGGAGCTCAGTGAGGGGTGGTCTGGATGAAGGGGTTGGCATCCAGAAGCAGGGGTTCTGGATACAGGGGGGCTCCAGATATAAGGGTTGAGGTTCAGTGGGGTGGGGTTTGGGTATGGAGGGCTAGGGGGTTCTGGACATACCGGGTGAGGCTTGGCAGGGGAGTCTGGGTATGGGAATACTGTGTGCAGATGTGGTCGCCCCATCCCAAAAAAGATATTTTGGAATTTGAAAAGGTACAAAAAAGGACAACAAAGATGATTAGGGGTATGGAATAACCCTGTTAACTGTGCATTGTGTGAATAAATACTTCCTTTTCTTTGTTTTGAACCTGCTGCCTATTAATTTCATTGGGTGACCTCTAGTTCTTGTGTTACGAGAAGGAGTAAATAACACTTCCTTATTTACTTGTCCACACCAGTCGTGATTTTATAGACCTCTATCATATCTCCCCTAGTAGTTTTTGTTGCCCTTTTCTAAACCTTTTCCAATTCCAATATCTCTTTTTTGAGAATGGGTGACCACATCTGCACGCAGTATTCAAGATGTGGGTGTATCATGGATTTCTATAGAGACAATATGATATTTTCTGTCTTATTATCTATCCCTTTCTTAATGAATCCCAACTTTCTGTTTGCCTTTTTGACTGCCGCTGCACATTGAGTGGATGTTTTCAGAGAACTATCCACAATGCATCCAATGAAATGGGTATTCACCCACAAAAGCTCATGCTCCAAAACATCTGTTAGTCTATAAGGTGCCACAGGACTTTTTGCTGCTTTTACAGATCCAGACTAACACGGCTACCCCTCTGATACTATCCACAATGACTCCAAGATCTCTTTCTTGAGTGGTAACAGCTAATTTAAATCCCATCATTTCATATGTATAGTTCGGATTATGTTTTCCCAATGTGCATTACTTTACATTCATCAACAATGAATTTCATCTGCCATTTTGTTGCCCAGTCACTCAGTCTTGAGAGATCCTTTTGTAGCTCTTCACAGTCTGCATGGGACGTAGCTATCTTGAGTAGTTTTGTAAGAGTCATTTGCTGTGGGACAGCAAGAAAGCCTGTGGCCAAGCACAGGGACTTGAACCAAGGTCTCTCAAGTCCTAAGCAATTGCCCTGCCTGTTGTGTAGGGAGGAAGCATGGGCCAACACCCCATTGTGCTACACCATCATATTTCTCAGGAACAAACTATAAACACTGCCAGCATGTGGCCCGTACAACAAGTCTGTTTGCTCCATGTTGCTGCCTCCCTCCTTGGTTCTGGTGGTGAGAGAGCAGCCTTGCTCCAATGGGAACACCCAACAATAGATTCCCAGCCCTGCGCTCCTCCCCTCTCCAGCCCAAGCACTCCTGAGACACTGGGTTTGCCCTGCGTTGAGGCAGGAAGGGGAACATTTTTGTGGCATTCTCCTTGTCACGTGACTGGCGGCACATCTCCGTTCATCTCAGACGAAGGCCTGTCTGGCCTCTGGGTCAGATGAACTTGTTCTCACATGTCACGTTTATGTAGGGGGTCCCTGGCTCAAGAGCCCCACCAACATCCACAGAACATATCGCCTTTATGAAAAGCAGTTTCTGCTTCAGAGGTCATAAAGCCAAGTCCCCTGGGACACTTCATGGATCCTCCTCAGACATCAGATGCCCCCTATCTATCAGGGCAGGCTGAGGTCATCACTACATTGTACACACTAACAGAAGTGTCACTTCTGGGAATCACATCAGACAGGCCCGGGGGAGAGGAGGCTTTGAGACTGGTGTAAAAAACCAGCTAGTCCCCACTGGTTACGGCATATTCTCCTCTCCCATCGGTAAAGTACAAGCATTTCTTCAGCCTTGGTGTGTGGTTCATTAGCTTCCTCCTTTACCTCATCCAGGCATGTTTTGAAGATCAGGCTCACTGAGGTCATGGTTCCCCTGGGGTCTTGGTTTTACTTCTCACTTCTGTAAATCGGAAGGGCTCTGAGAGTCAGGTTCTTCTGTGCAGATCCCAAGGGCCAGTCTGAGACCTGTCAGACATTAGAGGGATGGTTCTTGTAAGATGCTTTCTGCACAAAGCCTCAGCTAGTGCATTGTGTAAGGATAGTGCACATGAACGTTCGTTAAGCTTGGTCTGTATTTCTACAAGCTGTAAAATCAATCTCAGAGCAAATCCAAGCAGCTATTTGTCCAACTTTACCTCTTTGGTAACAGACAATGGGTTCCTCTCCTTGCTGACTTTCTTTTTACATTCTATCCTAAACTGCCATATAGTGCTGCTGCTTTACATTGCTATAAAGTTATCATGTTCCACCCCAGAGGGGGCTGCATTTCAGTGATGGATAACTAGATTATCACGTAGGGTGAAATCATGTCCTCTTTCAGGCATAATCATTGGGTAAAGAACAACATGCAGGGAACGTCTCCTTCTGCCCCTCCAGTGTATCTATAGGGCTGCAAAACAGAATTCCAGCTTCATACACTAGACAGTGCTGAGGGAGGTGTGCTTGGCTAACACACTCTGACCCTGCAAGGTGACACTGTCTATTTGTTTACAGGTACAGCTAAGGCTCCAGACCCCCATGTACTAAGCAGTAGGTGCTAGAGGAAACCATGCTGCTCCTTTTGATGGCAGCTGTAAAATGTGCTGTACACCAAACTGCCCCTGCCATCTGCAGTACATCTGGATTCACACAGATGTAACAGAGTTTGGCTCTATATGTTAACAGAGCACCCCATAACCATGACCATGCTTAGTACTCCCTAGGAGACAAAGTTGTAGCAGTCATTTACAAAGCTAGGGACTATGATTCTCTGAAAAAAATGTATCATGCAGAACACGATACATTTTTGTATCATGCTGGACAGAGGGAGGTGACACTGCTATTCCTCATTGCTGATCAGCTAGATTGGTACTGGCTCAGCTTTTCAAGTGTTTTAGGGACAGTCAGGGACCAATGAATCTATAAAACCACACATCTTTCTAATGTTTGGACATTGGTAATAGTGCTAGAGTGACCTCTGTCCACAGCCCTGCTGCTAGCTCGGTGACAGTCATGACTGTAAATTATTTGCACTAGAAACGTTCAGTTGGTATCAACACCAAAACTGTATTCATGATCACATCTTGGGCTGGGGTTCAATAAAACATCTTGTATCGCATATTTATGCCAAGGCTACTAACAAATGGATCAAGCTTTCTGAACTTTTATTACATGAACTGGGGTCCTCAGCAGTATGTGGGATAGCATAGAGCATGCGTAACAGCTTTGCTTTTATGAATATTTTATTGGTAATTTACAATACAAGCCACAAGAACAAGCTCAATATTGTCAAGATGTGCACAGCAATGTGGATATCAGAGAACCAGCTCCCCAGTAATATTCTGTCCCAGCAGAAGTGCAACAAAAGCCGGTACTGATTACAGAGTACAGTAACGCCTCGCTTAACGTTGTAGTTATGTTCCTGAAAAATGCTACTTTAAGCGAATGATGTTAAGTGAAACCCATTTCCCTATAAGAATTAATGTAAATGGGGGGCAGGAGTTAGGTTCCAAGAAATTTTTTTTTGCCAGGCAAAAGTCTATATTTTTATATACATATATACACATACACATATATATATATATAGATAGATATAGATATACAGACACACTCACCCAGTATAAGTTTTAAACAATTTAATACTGTACACAGCAATGATGGTTGTGAAGCTTGGTTGAGGTGGTGGAGTCAGAGGGTGGGATATTTCCCAGGGAATGCCTTACTGCTAAATGATGAACTAGCACTCAGCTGAGCCCTCAAGGGTTAAAACATGGTTGTTAATGTAGCCTCACATTCTACAAGACAGCATGAATGGAGGGAGGAGACAGCATGGTAGAGAAAGACAGAGACACACCCTGTGTGTGTGTGTGTGTGTGAGTGAGAGAGAGATGTGCATTGCCCCTTTAAGTATGTTGACCCCACTGTAAGAACACTGCCTTTTTAAGTAGATCAGCAAGTTTGAGACAGCAGCTGCTGCCAGCAAACTCCCTCCGTCCTCCTGAGCCCTCGTCCTGCTCTATGGAGATGGGGGGCAGGGGGAGGGGGATACCCAGACCTTAGCACTCCTCTTCTCCACCCCCCCACAGCAAGCAGGATGCTCCCAGGGGCAGCCTTGAGGCAGAGGGAAGGAGCAGCACACAGCAGTGGAGGAAGGGACAGCTGAACTACCTGGCAGTTGATCACCTGCTAGGGGCTGTGGCACAGGGAACTTACAGGAGCAGGGAGCTAATAATGGGGTTTCTGGTCCACCTTGGTTCCAAGCCCCTCCAGCTAGCTCCAATGGGCTGCTCTTTCTGCAAGCAGCGGACAAAGCAGGCTACTGCCAAACAATGTTAGAAGGGAGCATTGCACAACTTTAAACAAGCATGTTCTCTAATTGACCAGCAACATAACAATGTTAGCTGGGACAAATTTAAGTGAGGAGTTACTATATCTAGGGTAGTCAGAATCCAGCAAAATACAACGAACAGTGTTCTAAGCAACCACCACTGAACAAAAAAAGTCTGGTTATTCAAAGGTCATGCAAAATTGTAGTTGACTATTGTATTTCTTCCCATCGCCATCAACTTGATATTTGATAATTTTTGCTTAAGCGGGTAAAAGCTGCACTCAGAAGCTGAGCAGTTCCTCCCTCCAGATTTCTTCACCAATTTACTCTAAATTGAAAAACAACATGTACTGGACAATATTTTCCAATGCTACCTTAAGAGTGGGAATTGAGCGTTAGAGGCAGTGTCTGCTACAGATTTTATTGTGCTTTGCAGGAAACCTTCAAAATAGCCTCAAAGTAAAACCAAACATTACAAAACAATGTCTTTTCAGTATCTATAAAACTGATTTGTAAAGGACTTGAAAAAAAACACATTAAAAGTGAAAAAAATGCAGATACAAAAAAAATATGTGTAAAGCCCTCTTCATAAATGTGCACACAGCATTTCATACACATTTAAAGTTTGACCTGTGGATCTGGTATTTTTCCAACAATTACACAGTAAAATATTATGGGCCCAGTTCTGTAGTTCTTACTCAGGGAAGACTTCCAGTGAATGCAACAGGAGCTCTGCCTGGGCAAGGATTAAGGATCTGAGCTGACAGATACATAACCCAAGTACAAATAAATATGGCATCTATGTGAGTACAGCATGCTGACTACAGCCATGCAATAATATACTGGATATTCAATAAGCTACTCATACAAAAGTGACAAAACAGTTGAGAATGTCTTTGATGAGACACTAATTCAATCAGCCACTCTGCTGGAGTTACAGCTTTTTGCATAACCAAAAACTCTTTCTTGGTACCCTTTCCCCTCCCTAATGGCTCATAGTCTCTCTGCTTGGCACTTTCTACATTACCCACCACAATATTTCCTGTCAACAAGCCCCTGCTTATCTGTCATCTGTCTTAAATAGCTAATAGATTTTCACATACACACTCTATTATGCATCGCTCTGTGGTTACAAAATAGAAATACTCGAGCCAAAATTTGCAGCAGCAGACCCTGATTGTGGGTACTCAAGTTGGGACACCTCAGGTCCAGTTCTCAGAAGTGTTGAGCACCCACGGTGCCAACTAATAAAGGAGACTGGTGCACTCTGAACAATTTTATAATGCAATGTAGAAATATATCCCCAAGATAAAGAATATCTTGTCCCTTTTGCAAACCAAATACAAAGCAAAACTTGAACTTCAAAGAACACTTTCCTTTACTAGCTCCCTTCCTAAACCACTAACAAGTATCAGGCCCCCTTCCGCTGTTTTATACTGTGCTGGGGCTGATGTTAATTAATTAATTCCCCACAGCTGGGCCATCTCTGGATCTCTCTGCATGCAAGGCAGACAGCCGTGGTCTGCCCTCTAGCCAAAGAGAAAGAGGATTAAATCCTTCCCTGCTAACGAATGGACAGGTCTATATAAGCCATTACAGAGCTAATGTTGCTTTTTACTCACCACACTGAGTTTTTAAACTCATGTTAACAAGAGAAAGGTAAATATTTCAGAGTGAGTTTGGCCCAGGGTCATCCATTCCCTGGTTCAATGTATAGCTACTGATTGCGGCCCACGCTAGCTGACCCTCCAGGGTATTTTAAAAATCATTGTACAGTACAGCATCACTGAGGGGGGTTTACTGTGCTGTGTTGTGTAATAACCTACATTAAACAAACAAAGAACCAGAAAGAGGGACAGCAGCTTCTGTCTCCCCACAAAGACATGATGTCATGGGCCTGAAAAGCTCACCATTTCCTGAATGTAATGCAAGAATCCCAGCCATCTGGCTATTACCATAAAGCAAGACCAGTCATATACATTGTAGGTCAAACTTCATTCCTGGGGGATAGTCAGTGACTACAAGGGGCTTAGACAAGCTCTTTACATTTGTATTTTGCCATTTCACAAATGCGTTTGAATGCTGTTCTGAGGAATTCTCTGCTTTAATACTTAGATTACACAAAACCCACTTACCCAGCTGCATGTGCTTTGTTGCAAATGCTGGAATCCATCTATTTATTTATCCATCTATGTTTTTACATAGATGCCTATCACCATGGTGTCTGAGACCTACTTCAGGGGCTCGGGTGTTACGATACGGAGTATAGCAACACCCCACCTTTAGGTACCAAGAAAGTCACAGAACAACACTGCAATCCATACAGCCTGAGTTAGGTGCCTAAGCTCCCTCTACAATGCATGGGGAGAGAGAGGCTCTTAGAATGAGCTCCACAAATGCCAGTATGCTAGGCAGGGAGCTAGCTAATGGGAGACACTGACAAAAGGCAGGTGTACTAACCTCTTCCCCTCTCCCAGAGATAAATGTCTATGTCCAGGCTGCTATCTCTGCTAGTGATCCATAAATGGGAACCAGCTGCCTGGAGTCAGGCAGCTTAGGTCCCTACGTTGTTTCTTGGGAGAACGAGTTGGGCACCTGCCTCAGCCCATGCAAAATAGTCATGGGCAGTACCTACCTCATAACTTTAGAGTACTTAGCTGTGGCATGGGAGAGCCAGGTTCAATTCCCCCTCACTCTACCTGAGGAGAGAAAGGATTTGAACAGGGCTTACCCAGTTTGTAAGAGAGTGTGCTAACCACTGAGCCGTAGGAGAAGTCTGCTGTAGGACTCTCTCCTGTTGAAGCTCTTACATGGTGAGTAACTAGTTAGAATCACTGGAGCAGGGGAACTGAGTGCTCTAAATATCCATCTACAAAGCCATTTTCTCTCCCAAGGACTAAGTATTAAAAGTAGAACAGATTTCACAGGAGAGATGGAGGGAGCCCTGCATCAGCATACCCCATAACTCAGTAGTCCAAGCATTCACATGAGAGATCTCTGTTCAAATCCTTTCTCCACTTTGAGCAAAGAGGGGAACTGAACCAAGATTGCCCACATACCAGTAAAGTGAGTCAACCACTGGGCTGAACGTTAGCAGGCAGTAGTATCATCACCACCACTTTCCTCCAGCCAGAGTTTCAGTGAGACCCAATCCAGTAGGTAAGGTCTGAGCGTGCCTATTGGATCAAGTCCCCTAGGCAAGATAGGTGGAGGAGCACCTATCTTCCCTTGGTTCTTGGATTGCTTGGCCAGACACCAAGATAGAGGCAAGTACGCCCTTGCCCAGAGGAACTTAGGTGCCCAGGGAACTTTTGCTGCAAAATCAGGGGCTGAGCTTATTTAGGCACCTACAGGGTTAGGTGGAAGCTGAGTGGAGGTTTTATGGATCTCAGTGGCACCTAAACAAGGACTTAGAGGTTCCTGTGTGGGTTGAGGTGCCTAAGTCCCTTTGTGGATCTGGGCCTGAGTGCCTCCCGTGCTCCCAACACAACTTCTCTCACATGCTTCATTGGAGGCAGATGAGCGTCACTAGCGGGCAGAGCAAGAGCAGGTGTTGCCTCAAGTCGACCATACACAGCAGCATCTAATGCTGCCTTCCCCAGCACACACTCACACCTTCAGGGATGCACTCATTTCTCTACATTTGCTGTAAGTAACCTCCCTGCCCCCCACCCTCCCGCAAAGTGGTCATCACAATTGAGTGAAATAAGCAGAAATATTGCACAGGACACAAGGCAGGTATTTTTTTCTTTTCACTAAAGGGAATGATTGTCAGATGTCAGCCTTTCTAGCTCAAGCACATGGAGAAGCTGCTGCTGATGGCCACACTGCCTCAGCTGGCAAGAGCTTGCTAACATTTGTTATAAGAGTTGCCTGTGGCAATGGTGTTGAGCCTAAGGGTGTAGGACATGTCTTCGTACACCGTATTTGCTTGCTTTTTCTTTCCTTCTTGGCAGTGTTTCTTGATCTGCAAAAAACAAAGCAAAACAAACACTCAGGCAGCCATTCAGGTCTAGGGCTGGAGCAGAACCCCTGCCAAGGAGCTGTTCTCATCTCAGTGTGCAGGGAGTTACAAGCAGAGAAACCAAAACAGGCCTTCTCGTAATCCAAAGAGCAACAAGCAGAAAGGGCTGGGTTAATCCCCAAAATTTGTACAGGCTCTTCCACCAGCAGCTCTTTAGAGGGCTGAAAGTATCAATGGCTCCAGCAGGTTTGGACAATTGTCTTCTAATTATAACAAGAGGAGACATGGCTTCCATAGGAGAGGCTCGCTGGCGTCATTGTACTGCAGTGCCTGGTAAACTCGTTAGGAGGAGGCCCAGAGCAAGGCTTTCATCCAATCCTGTTCTGCAGTTTGAAATGACTCTCCTAAATAAACATGCGGGGCATGGAAGGCGAGTGCATGTGTCAGTCACAGCCCATTTCCAAAGAGGCTTTTCTGCACAAGGCATCTCAGGGAGCTTTATTGTCAGGATATGGCAGGGACACATGCCTGCGCTACCCTCTAACACTGGGCTTCTTCATGACCCTGATCTCCCCCAGAACACCACAAGAAGGGGACATCTCTCTCGTCCATTCCCACAGGGGGCTTGTTGAGATTCCATTCTTCAGTAAGAAAGGCAATTGCAGAATGGTGGGACTTCAGTGCAGTTACCACATCCAGGTCCATAGGCGGGGGGCGGGGGCGGGGCATGGCTCATGGTTTCCTCCGCCTCTCTAAGAAATTATTATCACATTACAATAGAGCCTGAAAATGAGCCTGGGGCTGTACAGATATTATAGAAGCAGCAGTCCCTCCTTCAGCAATTTACAGTCTACGTGTAGTCCTGACACCAGGAGATGTCAGCATACAAAGGGATGGGAGCAGTGGGGATGGAAGGACAAAGGGACAATAGAAGATACATGTGGTCAGAGACATTTATCATATTCATGTCTTATGGCTCCAAAATGTTTTATGTGCACAGCACTTTAACAGGCACGGTTGTGCTTAGGGATGACTCCTAGCTGCAGGGTCAGAAGTACAGAAAACTTTGCGGCTGTGGCCGAATGACATACTTACATCTATGTGAGACAGAATGAGGTATCCCAGCGCAGAAACCGAGATCAAAACCATGAAGGAAAGGACATAGGGCACCCAGGAAGCCATGTGGCACTCTGCCTGCTCCATTCCTGTGAGTGATTTATCAGAGGAGAAGCAGAATTATGATTTTATGTGAGGATCATGTTATGTTACTCTGCAGGGGAGAGCGTAGTGCCTTGTACTGTCTGGTACTGCAAAAATGTTTGTGGGAATTATCATCCTTTATGGAACAGAGCAGGTGGTTCCATGTATTTAAGCGGAAGCTGAAAGGGCAGAACAGAAGCAGTATATCAATAGAGGAACCAGCGAGAGACTGTGAGAATAAGTTGATCTAGGGGAGATGGCTATGTCATGCAGGTCTTTGAAAAGAGGTAATCAGACCTCTGTTGGGCAATCTTGGCATCGGTAGCGGCACCCTGGGTGAATGTTACCAGTGGGAATGACGTTACCCATCTTGCTTTGTAAGAAAATGTGATGTCACCAGGATATAGTATAAAGGAACGTAAGGGTGACTCTGCCACCGGGAAGAACTGTGACATCACTTTCCCTTAAAACTACACTTGAAGGTCATGGTTCAAACTCCTTATAAGTCCCAATGGAGGATTTGGGACTTGAGACCCAATATTTACCCATAGTATGAGTATCTGTTGCTGTATCTGTCTTGTTCTAGTGGTGGCAAGAAATTAACTGTGGGGAGGGATAGCTCAGTGGTTTGAGCATTGGCCTACTAAACCCAGGGTTGTGAGGCCCTATCTTTGAGGGATCTGGGGCAAAATCAGTACTTGGTCCTGCTAGTAAAGGCAGGGGGCTGGACTTGATGACAGCCTATGACAGCCAGCTCTATGAGATAGGTATATCTCAATTTTTTTTTATTTTAGCATTATTACTGACAAACAGGTGATATTTTAGCTTTGTGCAAGAGGCAAAGTTGCAGCACTGGAATTAAGAGTCCTTAATACAACTCCCAAAAGGGACAGATTCCTCACAAATGCTTTAGACTTAATATTTTATGTAGGCACGCCTATCTAAGACCCTTCAGAGCTCCCCTGTTTAGACAGAGCTCTGTGTACTATGTGTTGGCTTTGAAGGACTGCAAGGTCCATGATGCAGTGGTGGGCAACCTCTGGGACCAGACTGCTGCAGAGGGCTGGGTCTAGGCCGAGGAGATACTGTTACAGAGCCCTGTTGTTCTTGCCGGGGTTGAAGAAACACAAGCAGGGTTAAGACTAAACTGCAGCTGACAACTTGTTAGCGCTGACTAAGCCCTCACTCATGGGCTCTGTCTCCACCGCTAGGCATTGGGAGCAGAAGCGGGAAACTCAGTGAGGCAGCAGGTCTGAATTTGGTTTATGGACAATTGAGGAAAGAGCAAGTTACCCCTGGGCTATTGATCTCTAATATAACAACCAGTACTGCTGGCTAATACTGTGCAACCTAAGCTGGTCACAATACAAAATTGCCTCACTCCTTGGTTTACCTGGACAGCCTTTGTGGTCCTTACAAAGTGCTGGCCTGAACTCCTGCTCACTCGCCTGCACCTGCGCAAGAGAGGGCCCAGGACTAGATAAGCTTAAGGCAAAGTGTGTGCTGAGGGATGGGGTGGATCTGGGTATAATGCCACATGAATGTTGGTTTGGTTTATGTTGCAATTTGCTGTTGAAAATTGCAGTCATTAGCGGAGCGATGGCAGCAGCCCCTATTAATGTGGCATAGATATAACAACTTAACCTATCACAGTCTGTTGCATGTTCTATTGTGTGTTGTTAGGATAAGTTTTAAGTAGATTGTGTTGGGGGGGGGTTGGGGTGTTTATTGCCATTATTTACATTTTTGTTCCTGGAGGTGACCTAGCTACGCCCACAGGTGTATATCGGGGGTTCTCAACTGGGATCAGGACCCCTCAGGGGGGTCACGAGGTTACTACATGGGGGGTTGTGGGCTGTCACCCTCCACCCCAAACTCTGCTTTGCCGCCAGCATTTATAATGGTGTTAAATATATTGAAAAGTGTTTTTAATTTATAAAGGGGGGTCACACTCAGAGACTTGCTACATTAAAGGGGTCACCAATATAAAAGTTTGATATACACTGGTGTATACAGTGCCTGTCCAGGTGGAGGCACTGCAAACTATAAATATTCATAGGCGTGAGAGGACTACTATGGATGGGCAACTAGAAGATTCCCACCTAATTCTCCACCTCAGCTGGGACCCCCAGGATTTCCATTATCCTTAATGACCACAGGCACCCAGACCACAGGAGGGAGTTGCTTACTCCCAAGTAACCTAGGAAAGAAATGGGGGTTACTTTTAAAATTTTATGGCTGAACAGCAAATTTTGGAGGGAATAACTGTGGTGTCTGGAGCTATAAAACTATGATGCCTTTGTTTCTTGTGTATTGCCTGTTTACATGTCAAAGAAATCTGTTCAACGCAGAAAGAGCAACCATTTCACTTTCAGACTTGCTGCAGCCTGTTACAGATGAGGCACATACTGGACTCTCACATGGGGACTTTATTTTTGTTCTTTCTTATTGTCTTCAGATCAAAAAATTATGGTATGAATATAGGAAAAAAACACATAACTGTAAGAAGATCCCTCCCCTCCATAAACCCATCCTTGGCGCTGCTAATATACTGAAACACATAATCATTCAGTTAATGTTCTACACTTTCTCAGCCCTTTCAACTGAAAATAAATACCCATTTGATTTACACTTAAAAAAAAATAGAAAAACATACAATACCTTTCACCACCAATATGGTGCCTTGGCTTGACACACAATTGGGCTCGTAATTTTCTAGAATGCTCCCTCTACAGACATATAAACCAGTGTCATTTTTCTGCAACTGGTGCAACGTTATCCTCACTTCTGTCTGGAGACAGGAGATATTGATGCGGTCTTTGTAGTGAAAGTTTACGGTAAGGCTACTACCATTATTTGTGATGTATAGCACTTCCATGGCATTTTCAACTTCTCTTTTCAAATACATCCCTACTAGCATCCCCTTGGTAGTAATGGAACAGGTTATGTTGACCGACTCTCCTTCATTAACCAGGAGAACAGCTGGCTTCTGTGTAACATCTGCGTGCAGAGAGGAGGAAAGGAAAACATGTCATTACCATGCGGCTGACTGGGAACTGTTCGAAGCTAGAGGGAAGATGGCCTCACCGTAGCAAATTCTTCCAGTTACAAAACACCCCTCTGCTCCAGAGCCAGGTGTCTTTGCCATACTCTTTCTAACAGAGTGTGCTGGCCCTTCAAGGGCAGGCACCATCCACCACTGTTCACAGTTCCAGAGCTATATCAAGGGAATTCTGGGACTTGTAGTTCAGGCACTGTTGGATTTGCAGGCCTGAGGGCAAGGCTTGATGGGAGATGAAGCAGGATATAAAAGGCCAAACTACTTTCTTAGTTTAAAAAGAGATCTGGCAGGGACAGGGAGCATTTGGGAGTCTGCCCACTGGGAGACCTGAAGGGGAACAGCAGTGATTTTTAGGCCTCTCCAAGCAAGAGCCTGAGGAGGTGCAATAGCTGCCTGGAACCCTTACAGCCTAAAGGTGGGACTTGTGAACCCTGACACGAGAAGAAGAGGGTTATCTGCACACCCTATTGATTGGACTGTGGGGTTTCCCAGGGAGGAAGCTGTAGTCTAGGAATGGCGAAGGACTATCTACAAGCCCAGAGGAGAGCCGTGGTATCCTGAGGAGGTGTGGGTAGATGGGGTCTCCTGTTGGGATATATTTTGTATAGTGATAAACCAAGGCTCGGGAGGGGAAGCTTTGAGATAGAACTTGAGTCATTTTGTGAGCAATTACAACAGATCCCTCCCCCCAGAAAGGAAACTGAGGCAGAGCTGCACATGGAGGACAGACGGGTAAGGTGCACCTTTACTCCCTATCTAAAAGTGAGAGGTGAACAAATAAGTCTCTATTAATAGCCATTTTCCTTCCGCTGACCATCTTGGAAGGTTATCTCCATTGCCTTTGCCGGTTTCCTGAAGCCACACTCTGGGGTGAACCTGGTCATTGGAATCAGAATCTAAATGTGTGAATGCGTATCCAGACATTGCAGCATGCCTTCCCCTACAAATATGCTCACTTTCCTCACAGGACTTCCCTCCTCTACATCAGCAGGTCCGGGCTTCCATCCTTATCTTGGTTGTCTTCCAGGGGAAGACCCAGTGGCCTTCTGTCTCCCATCCAGTATCTTCAGGAGTTGCTCACTGATCTGCTTCCCTTCCTGTTTTGTTGGGAGCTGCCACTGGGCAGGTGAGGGGCCACGGATCTGACTTTACATAAGTCCAGAGGACCCACTATTCCATGCAATGGACTGAAGTAGCAGCTGCAATGGAGTCGCTGTGATAGCTGCCCAGGGCCTTGGTCCTGTGTTGGGGTGTAGATTTCACTTCCAGGTACTCCAGCTAAATGCTTGAGTTTTATGTGCTGCCAGTGACTTTTGCTCCATAATAATAAAATGTACAAAAGTAATCCACAGGAACTGTGTACTGCAGGCTTCAGATCAGTAATGTAGATCATAACCAAACACTTGGGAACGCAGAGTGTGTGCTCCACTACATTTGAACAGTACTAAGTACCCTGATAGCATTCAGTAAAAAATAAAAAATTCAGTATTTCCCTAGTTTGTTTATGAGAAGATCATGAGAGATAGTATCAAAAGCTTTACTAAAGTCAAGATATACCACATCAACCACTTCCCCCTCGCCCCATCCACAAGGCTTGTTACCCTGTCAAAGAAAGCTTTCAGGCTGGTTTGACAAAATTTGTTCTCGACAAATTCATGCTGATTGTTATTTATCACCTTTTTATCTTCTAGGTGTTTGCAAATTGATTGCTTACTTATTTGCTCCATTATCTTTCCGGGTACAGAAGTTAAGCTGACTGATCTGTAATTCCTCAGGTTGTCCTTATTTCCCTTTGTATAGATGGGCACTATATTTGCTCTTTTCCAGTCTTCTGGAATGTCTCCCGTCTTCCATGACTTTTCAAAGATAATTGTTAATGGCTCAGATATCTCCTCAGTCAGCTCCTTGCGTATTCTAGGATGCATTTCATCATTAAGCAAAGTGGCCCAAATTCTAATCAGAACAAAACCAGTGGAAATCTATATTCTGCACTTGTGGATGACACTCCTCAACCCATACCAATGGTTTCATTATTTCCATGATACAAATATGTTTCAAAGGGCAAAAGTTGAGGGGGAACTACAAAGATACAACAAAATAAGTGGCACTGACAAAATGTGTGTGCTACAAAGTTCTTATACTATAGCCACTTGATTGGACTGATTTGCAGAATTCATTCTTTGGCTCCAATATACATGGGTGACGGAGTTATCCCAAACTCTCAGTAAGAAATACTTCATCTTGCAGCACCCTCACACTATCACATATTCCCTCTTTATACACAGACAGAGGTATTGCAGGGGAAGAAAAGCAACTGAACTTAAAGTAATAAATCATCTGTACAAAAATTTTTTCAGTTGTATGAGTCCTACTGTAACAAATGGTTTGAAGAGTTTAAAAGGTTCCAAGAAATCTCTGTTAAACATTGTTAGGGTTTTATCCTTGCGGTTGCTGGCTGAAATATATCACCTGAAGTGTATTTACTTTTGTCTAAAAAATACTATGACATACAAAACAATCCTACTGTAATTGAAATGGGCTGGGATATACCAAATTCAATCTCAGAAAATTTCAGAAAACTTTTGAAACTTTTGTTTCTTTTTAAACCAACCCACCTCTCCCCAGTCAGCTGTTGATAACCTCTATTGACACCCAGAGAGTACCTCTGCAGGAAATAACAATATTATAAATCCTTCTCCAAGGAAGTTTCGTAAAGAACATCATGACTTTGCTTTCCATAACATAAAGGCCTTGCAAAAATGTATGTGCAAATACCACAATTGCAGGCACCAACTAGGTGTGTGTGCAAACAAATAACAAGGTAGGCTAGGGTTTCTCAGCATCTATATATACACTGCGTGGTGGAGACCTGGTGGAATTTTGTGGATAATAAGTTTTCTGTAAGAGTGATGAAAATGGTGTGGCTCTATGTACACTTGTAGCCAAATCACCTTCAATACCAGTTGAAAGGAATTCTAGGGGACCCATTGTTACTCCCCAGCCATTGTGAACAGCAGGTCACTTGCCCAGATTAGAAGGACCCCAAGCCATATTTGAATTTAACGGACTGAGCCATTGGAGCTACGATATTCCAAAACAAAGTTAAAGCTTGAATCTTCACTACATACCTCTCTGGGCTGGGGTACCGTGGAAAAGCAGGAAAAGCAGAAATGCAGCTGGAAGAGCAGGTGTCCAGGGCATTCTCACAAACCTTTGGAGCTAGATTTCTGTGCTACTGTGTAAAATCCCACCCAACGTCAAGTGAAGAAAGGCAGAGTTTGATGAGCTGTTTCTTCTGTGACGCTGAGCCAGTGATAGCTGGCTATTAACCACATCATTAACAGAGTAGCACAACCACCACTGCATGAGATAGTTTTGAAAAAGTGCTGAAGCGGGGGAAGAAACCCCAAGCTATCGATGTTTGTAGGGCTCAGTTTGGCCAGGCACTGAGCTCTCTTGACTCCCACTGAAGTTAGCTAGAGAACAGGTCCCCCTGCACCTCACAGGAGTGCTCAGAGCCTTGCAGGTTTGTGCCATTGGAGGGCCACGTTCCACCTTGCTGGAATAAGTGAAGCTCCACTGACTTCAGTGGGTCTTGCACACACTTACACCAGGGCTGAATCCAGTTCAGTTTATTCCCACATCAGCTAATGTACAAGGTCAGATGGTTCACTCCACTTTCATTTCCACTTCTGCATTATTTTCAATGTCTATTGCTGTTGTGACAAGGTCAGGCCGGACGTCTGCAGGAGGGTCTGGGAAAACAGATATGTTAGTCCTAGAATGCTAAAGGCCCTTCTTCCTACCAGCTGTGGGGTGTGTGTGTGTGTGTTACTTCATTATTTCAGGTCAATTAGGGATATGAGTCCAATTAAGGGCTGCCTGAAACCTGTTAAAATCTCTCTTCTGGTGAGCAGGGGAGGGTGGGGACAGGGCTGGCCTTAGGATTTATGGTGCCCTACGCGAGATTATTAAACTGGTGCCCCTGTGCCTGATCTGCTCTTAGCAACACAAACATAAGCTTACAGTATTGGAAAACTTGCAACATTCACGTTATTAAAACCAGTTTAACTTAATTAAGCACACTGTAATGCTGATGGACTAGCACTAAAGAAGCAGCACTATAGAAAAAATTCTGATGACAGAATGATGCAAATTTTTTTTTAATTTATCAAAATTTTATTGGAAATTTATATGAAGAGGTATTGAAACAAAGATTTGTTTTTAATTAAAAGCAATCTTTCTGGCTTTTTTGGCTGCAAAATCAGTAATAATGTCATTGTATGACAAAGACAAAGTCGTGTCTTGTTTGATTGCAAGAATAGCAAGACCAGTTAAGCGTTCCTGACTCATTGTAGAGCGGAGATAGTTTTTAATGAGCTTTAGTTTTGAGAAACTCCGTTCTCCTGATGCTACTGTTAAAGGAATTGTCAGTAGAATACGAGTGGCATTGTACACATTAGGATATATGTCAACAAGTTTGCGGGTATGAATAAACTGTACAATGTCCATCACCAATTTTGCATGTGGCAACATTGATGACAGTGTACTCAATTCTTCGTACAGTTCAAGTCCATTTAAATCAAAACTATCACCGTGCTTCAGGAGGCTCTCTAGGTTCTTGCATTTTGTCATTAGTTGCTCTTGTTTTCCTATTTCGTTGAATTTAGTTATGTCATACAAAAATCCAAACTGTTCATGGTGTACTTGCAAGGTATTAAACCTTTCATCAACAGCAGATACTGCTTTATCCATCACAACATTAAAAAATTCAACCTCAAATTTCTTTTCTGGATTGTCTATGGGCATGATCTGCTGTACAGATTCTTCACAAAGAAGTGTCCCTGGCCTTTTTAACTCATATTAACTATGTATTTACTTTATGAAAGCTGGAGAAAACATTGTGAAAACGTAAAACATTGGCTGCCCAACTTCTGGGCTGGCAAAAGTTATACTGACTCACAGGGAAAAAAAAAAGCAGGAGAATCTTAGTACAACATATGGTCACCCTATACCAGGGGTCGGCAACCTTTCAGAAGTGGTGTGCCAAGTTCACTGTAATTTAAGGTTTCTCGTGCCAGTTATACATTTTAATGTTTGTAGAAGGTTTCTCTCTATGTCTATATTATATAAATAAACTATTGTTATTATCTGAGGTCTTGGCCACCGGTCCTGCTCAGGCCACTGCCAGCTGAGTAAATGAAACCCCAAATCGGCAGCGGGCTGGTGGCTGGAACCCTAGACAAGGATCCCAGGCCCTGCTCAGCCCGCTGCTGGTCTGGGGTTCTGACCACCAACTCCTGCCAGCCAGGATCCCGGCCACCAACCCCCCCTCAGCCCGCTACCAGCCTGGGATTCTGCTCACCCAGGCTGGCAGGAGGCAGAGTGGGGCTGGCGGCTGAGCTCCTGACTGGCAAGGGGCCGGCAGCCGGAACCCCGGAGTAGCAGTAGGCTGAGTGCTGCTGGCACCCCAGACTGGCAGCAGACTGAGCCACTCAACCCCCCATCGGCCCTGCTCAGACCGCCACCAGCCCACTCAGCCTGCTGCCGGCTGAGTGAATGGAACCCCAGGATGACAGCAGGTTGAGTGGTTCAGCTGGCCTGCTCAGCCCACTGCCAGCCTGGGGTTCCTTGGGGGTCCCCAGGCCAGCAGCAGGTGCTGAGTGGGGCCGATGACTGGTATCCCAGCTGGCAATAGGGCAGCAGCCGGAACCCCAGAGCAGTGATGGGCTGAGCCGCTCAGCCTGCTGCTGCATACCATCAAAAATCAGCTCACCTGCCACCTTTGACAGGTGTGCCGTAGGTTGCCGAACCCTGCTTTATACACTAGTAAGGAGATGAGCATATTACAGTTGTTGGAGGGCTCTTATCATGAGTAACAGGCTATAGGAAAGTCAGTCAACATTTTTTGTTTCTCTGATGAAAACTGGCCCACTCCCTGCCTCAAACCAAACCTGTCACTAATAATTGTCAACAACTTAATTTTCTGTTTTTGGCTAAGATATTGATTTTTTTAAAAAAAAATATTGAAATTGGATTCAGGATTGTTAGCAAGAATTTTTGGCAAACAAAGTTGTTAAATGACAATCTAAATGGCAACACAGTACCGCTTTCATGCTTGGCTCACCCCCCAGCCCGCTGGTCCAACAGCTGCAGTAGAGGAGGAGATAGGTGGAAAACTGCAGGACCTCAAAATCCACCTCTTGGGGTGCAGAGTGGCAACAGCAGCAGCAAACTCTCAGGTCCAATCACACGCCAATGGGCACCACCACCAGCCTTATGGACCATGGTGAAGTTAGCACAGCATCTGATCTCAGGGACAGGGCACCCATGGAGCCACAGCAGCTCATCCTGCCCTGTGCAGCTCCCCTCGGATGAGATGGATCGCTGACAGCTGCCAGCCTGGGTGAGAGGCGCTCCCCAGCTAGGGTGGCCAGATCCAGATGTCCTGATTTTATAGGGCCAGTCCCGATATTTGGGGCTTTGTCTTATATAGGCACCAATTACCCCCACCTAGAGTGACCAGACAGAAAGTGTGTAAAATCAGGACAGGGATGGGTGGGGGTCGGGGGGTAAAAGGAGCCTATATAAGAAAAAGATCCCATAATTGGGACTGTCCCTATAAAATAGGGATATCTGCTCACCCTACCCCAATCCCCTATCCTGATTTTTCACACATCTGGCTAACCCCAGCCTAACCCTGTGTGACATTCCAATCCTGGCTGCCTGCCCAGGAAGTGAGTTACTTTCACTTTCATTCCTCAGCAAGCAGCCAGCCAGCCTCCCCTCCCCACCAGCACTTCACCCAATCTAGCCCTGACAGAGGGGAGGGAGGAGAGAGAGAGGGGTGCTCCTGGGGAGGAGGGAGAAAGGAGGGGGTGCTCCGTGGGGCAGGGGGGAGAAGAATGGATGTTATGGGAGACAACAAAGGATACTGATTCCAGAGCCACAGAGCCTGCCTCACCTGACCTCAGCCGGGGGGGAAAGAGTCACACTCACAGGTGAGCTCCTTCCCCAACCCCCACCCCCTCCCCTTCCCAAAGACCCCAGCAGCCAATCCCATTCCTCAGACTGTGCTGCATTCGGCTCTCTCTAGGACCCAGCAGCCCTGCTTCTACACTGTCTGGGCTGCCTGCAGAGTGGTGCCCCCAGGCAGTGTGAGGCCCTATGCGGCTGCCTATTCTGCCTATGCCTAAGGACGGCCCTGGGTGGGGAGTCAAACTGCTAGAAGCTGGAGGCAGCAGGGAGATGGGCTTCTCCAGTGTGAGAGACTGCGCTCCTCCCCATAGAGGAGATCCCCTAAACAGGCACTGGGTTTTGAGTAAGGACTGACACCCTGAGGCCAATGACAAGATAATGCCTGCCCCAGTGAGGGGGCCAGGGAAAGGTATTCCCCTTTTGTATCAGTGCATTATAGACTTTTTCCCTTTGTTTGGCAGAGGAGCACTCCTCAGGTCTGCCCCAAGCCTACTGGGAAGGCTCTAAGAAACAAACCCTGAAGAGGGAAGACAGACACACTGAGAGGGTGATGATTTACTCCAAGCCCTGTCCCTGCCAGAGGAGGGAGCACTAAGCCCAGCAAGGCAGAAGGGGTGCCTTGCCATACGTGGTGTTAGAATGCGATTGCACTGGTGCTGAAAACCATCCCAGGGCAAGGTAAATCACCCCCACCCCAAAATGGACAACATAGTGAGGGCATCGGTGCAGGCATGGCAGCACAAAAAGAGGCTACCGAGGCCCAGATGACTGCCCAACAGGAGTCGGTACGACTACAACAGGAGACGAATCAGCTGCTGATAAGCCAGGGAGCCCAGGATCAAACCACCCTGCAGGAGGTCGTGAGCCAGCTGAAGGCCCTGACTCCTCTGACACATGGCCTTAATGAGATGCAACCCATAAGGGCCAGCAGTTACCTGCAAAAGATGATGGTGGAAGATGGTGTGGAGCCTTACCTTCTCACCTTTAAGAGAATGGCCCTACGTGAGGCCTGGCCCTGAGACCAGTAGGCCAACATCCTTGCCCCTTTCCTATGTGGGGAAGCCCAGAAGGCCTACTATGACATAGCAGCAGAAGCAGTCACAGATTACCCCCAGTTGAAGGCAGAGATCCTGGCGAGATCTGGGGTGATGACAGCTATAAGGGCCCAGAGGTTCCATGAGTGGAGTTGCCAGGACGGCAAAGTGCTGAGGTCAAAACTGTTCCACCTGATCCATCTAACACGGAAGTGGCTGAGCCCCATGATCCACAGTACAGAGAAGATTATAGAAATCCTAGTGCTGGATAGGTTCATGAGAGGATTACCACCAGACCTACAAGGATGGATTAGCGAAAATGACCCCTCCTCTTTTGATGATTTAGTTGCCCTTGCAGAGAGACAGTTAATGGCCAAGGAACTTTCTCAGACTACCAGGGAAGAAATGCCCCTAATCAAGAGATCAGTCCTCATCTCAAAGGACCAGACTCCTGAAGGGTTAGGAGAAATGACGCTGAAGAGCAGCTCGAGTCTGCAAAGGGATTTAGGGGACTGAGGAGAGAGGATTGTGGGGTAAGACCCAATAGCCCAAAGAATAGGGGATATCCCAAGTGGGATATAGGTGTTATGCTTGTGGAGAACTAGGGTATATCGCAGCCAAATGTCCTAACACTGAGGAGCCCATGCAATGCAATCTGGGTTATCATGCAGGCCCATGTGGCTTAATCAACCTTGTGGGGGTTGTGATGACCCCACATAGATACATGTGGTCAGTTAAGATGAATGGCATAGAGACCATTGCATTGGTGGACTTCGCGAGTGCCATCACACTGGTCTCAGGGAAACCAGCTGTCTCAGGCCAAGCACACAGGGATAACCCGTGTACATGGCACTGTCAACTACTATCTGATCATCCCTGTACAAATTGAAGTTCAGGGGAGTACCATGGGGGTGACGTCGGGGTTGGTCCCTGCACTCCCATATCCAGTCATCATAACGAGATTTCCCAGGGTTTGGGAATCTACTTCTGGTGGGTGAGTCCAAGGAGAGTAGTGACCCCAGGAGTGATACTGTGGCGCCAGTAGGTAGCCCTCTCCCATTTTTCTCTGAATTTGCCTAGGACTTGTTCGCTGCAACTGGGAAGCCTCAGAAAACTAGGCGAGAAAGGAGGGCGGACAAATGGTTGGGAACCAGGACCTTGACTAGGGACCAAAAGGTTGTGCTTGTAGGGAGGCAATCTCATCCAGCTGGTAGGGGGGCAACTCAGGTTGTTGACGAGCCAGAAGCTGGACACAGTTCCGCTGAGGCCAACCCTGAAGGGGAAACAGAAATAAGTCCCCTTGATTTTGAGCATATTGGGCCCTCATTTAGAAATTTTGGGCAAGACCAAGCCAATGATCTGCTGTATGACAATATTAGAAGAGAGGTAGTTGAGGTGAATGGGGTTCCAGTGGAGGAGCAACACAAAGGCCTAGGGCCATACTTCATGATAAGAAGGGACCTGTTATATAGAGTAGTCCAAATGCAAGAGCAAGAAATGGAGCAGCTCCTGGTGCCTCGAAGACACCAGAGAGCAGTGTTGGACCTAGCTCATAGCCATTTGTTTGGAGGACATCTAGGGGCAGATAAACCCCTCAACCAAATCCTATGAAGGTTCTTTTGGCCAGGAGTTTATATGGAAGTCCGACAATATTGCGCCTCCTGCCCAGAATGCTAATTACATGTCACACGACCACACTTAAGGGCCCTTCTAATACCTCTGCCAATTACTGAAGTCCATTTGAGAGGATAGCCATGGACCTGACGGACCCATTGGAGAAGTCAGCCTGAAGCCATCAGTGTGTGCTCGTTGTTCTGGACTACGCCACCTGATACGCAGAAGCCATACTCCCTACGTAACACAATGTCCAAGACAATAGCGAAAGAATTAATTCAAATTTTCTCTACCCAAAGAGAACTTAATAGATCAAGGATTCCCTTTTGTGTCAAAATTGATGAAGGGCCTGTGTGTGATGCTCCAAATACAGGTCCTACGAACATCAGTCTACCATCCACAGGCTGACGGCCTCGTCTAAGCTTTAATAGGACATTGAAGAACATGATAAGGAAAGTGGTGAGCCAGGACAGGAAGAGTTGGGATACCTTGCTACCTTACCTGATGTTTGCCATAAGGGAAGTTCCCCAAACGTCCACAGGGTTCTCCCCCTTTGAGCTACTAGACAGTCACCATCCCTGCGGCATACTGGACATTGCCAAGGTGGACTGGGAAGAACAGCCTAACCAAGGGAGAAACATAATTGAACATATGATGCAGATGTGGGACAGGATAGTCCAAGTTACCCCCATAGTGCAGGAACACATGAAGAAAGCAGAAGAGGCCCAAAAGACCTATTACAATCTCCGAGCAAAGGTGTGGAAGTTCCAGACAGGTGATCGGGTGATGGTGCTGGTACCCACAGCTGAAAGCAAGCTCCTGGACAGATGGCAGGGGCCATATGAAATAATAGAAGCCATTGGGGAGGTCAGCTATAAGGTTCAACAGCCTGATCGCCAGAAGCCAGAGCAGATTTACCATGTCAACCTGTTGAAACTCTGGCAGGACAGAGGAGCTTATGTGGTCACCCATAGAGACGCCACCCCAAGAAAATAAACCACAGGGGCAAGTGAGAATATCCCCTGAATTGACCCCTGAACAACGGGAAGAAGTCACCAATGTGACTGAGTGAAACTTCAATGAGTTCTCAGAGAAGCCAGGCAGAACCACTGAAGCTCATCATCATATCATCACAGATCCAGGAGTAAAGGTGAATATTAGGCCATACTGGATCCCAGAGGTGAAAAGAGAGGAGATTAGGACTGAAGTTAAGAGGATGCTGGAGCTGGGAGTCATTGAGGAGTCCCACAGCCAGTGAGCCAGTCTGATCGTTCTGGTACCTAAGCCAGATGGCATCAGGAGATTCTGCAATGACTTCCAGAAATTAAACAAGGTGTCCCAGTTCAATGCCTATCCCATACCTTGGGTAGACGAGCTAATTGACCAGTTGGGAAAAGCACGATTCCTGTTCACCCTCAACCTGATCATAGGTTACTGGCAAATCCCTCTGACCAAGGAAGCCAAAGAAATGCCTGTTTTTCTACACCAGAAGGATTGTACCAATATACTGTCCTCCCTTTTGAATTACAAAGAGTTCCCACAACCTTCCAGCGGCTCATGGATAAGCTGCTATGTCCACATGCCAAGTATACGGCTGTTTACCTTGACGATGTGGTCATACATAGCCCAGACTGGGGGAAGCACCTAGAAAAGGTGGAAGCAATATTGGATACTCAGAGGGATGCGGGTCTCACTGCAAATCCCTCCAAATGTGCAATAGGGCTAGCCAAAGCCAGATACCTCAGTTACATCATAGGACGGGGTGTAGTGAAGCCCCAACTGAATATGTTAGAAGCAATACAAAGTTGGCCCCGACCAATCTGGAAGAAACAGGTCAGAGCACTTCTGGGGATAGTAGGGTACTACAGGCGATTCATTCCTCACTTTGCTGCCAGAGCATACCCGTTGACAGACTTGATAAAAGCCAGAGGCCCAGACATAGTGAAAGTGGCTGAAGAAGAGTTATCAGATCTGAGGACTACCTTCTATAGTAATCCAGTACTAGTAGTGCCAGACTTTGAGAAAGAGTTTGTACTACAAACGGATGCCTCTGAGGTCAGATTGAGAGCGGTATTTTCTCAAACGCTAGGAAAGGAAGAACATCCAGTTCTATTTCTTAGTGGGAAACTCGTGCCCAGAGAACAAAGGTATGCGATGGTAGAGAAGGAATGCCTTTCTGTAAAGTTGGCCACGGAAACCCTATGCAACTACCTACTCGTTTTTACCCTTGTTACTGACCATGCCCCCCTAAAATGGATGCACTGGAACACGGAATGAAATGCAAGGGTAACAAAATGATTCCTGTCATTGCAGCCCTTCCACTTCTGAGTGCAACACAGGGCAGGGATCAAGCATGGCAACGCTGATGGTCTATCAAGAGTGCATTGTTTCTTGTCCCAGCTAGCCCAACCCTATGGTGTTGAGCAGAGAGGAGGGATATGTGACAAAGTCAGGCCAGAGGGCTGCAGGAGGGTCTGGGAAAACAGGTATGTTAGCCCTAGAATGCTTAAGGCCCTTTTCCAACAAGCTAGGAAGGGGTTACTTCAGGTCAATTAGGGACATAAGTCCAATTAAGGGCTGCCTGAAACCTGTTAAAATCTCTCTCCTGATGGGGAGACAAACTACTGCAAGGCTAGAGGCAGCAGGGAGATAGGCTTCTCCAGTGTGAGAGACTGTGCTCCTCCCAATAGGGAAGACACCCAAAACCCAGTGCCTGTTTAGAGGAAGGACTGCCACCCCAGGGCCAGTGACAGGATGCCTGCCCCAGTGATGCTTTGGTGCTTTATTGATTTGTTCCCCTCTGTTTAGCAGGAGCACTCCTCAGGCCTGCCCCGAGGCCTACTAGGAAAGTTCTGAGAAACAAACCCCGAAGAGGGAAGACAGATGCTCCAGAGTGGGGGGCTGATTTACCTCAGGCTCTGTCCCTGCCAGAGGAGGGAATGCTATGCCCCGTGAGGCAGTAGGGGTGCCTTGCCACACTGTACATGCAGGAACACTGGGTTCTGGCAAGGTCATAATACAGGGAAATGTTTGACTGCTGAAAGAGAAACAAAGTCCAATTTCTATTAAATTGGCATTTCACTAGAGAAATCTCCGCTCATCGGTATGGAGAAGAGGCAGATCTGGTGCTAGGTAAAGACCAAAGCCACCTCCTGTCTGGCAGTCCCTGCATTGTTAAGGAGTTTGAAAGTCTTGGGGCAGGAAAGCATCCAGCTAGAGCAGAAGGAAACAATCCCATAGTTGGGACTTGCCTTCCAGATTATCTCATGGTATCCTCTTGCACTGAGGATACCCCTCTTGGGAGCAGTCAGGGACCCCAGTAATTAGCAAGAAACATGCAATAGCAGTAGTGGATTTGATTATTAGAAATATAGATATTTGGGTTTGTAATTACCAGGAGAACCACGTAGTAAATTGCCTGCTGAGGGCAAAGAAGTGGACTCCACAAGACATCTGAATAGGCTTATAGGTAGTACTGGGGAGGAACCAGGGTCATGGTACATGTAGGTACCAGTGACACAGAGAAAGTAGGACAGAGATCCTGGAAGCCAAATATAGGCTGCTAGACAAGAAATTAAAGTCCAGGCCCTCCATGGTAGCATTCTCTGAAATGCTTCCAGTTCCATGTGCAGGGCCAGATAGACTGGCCGAACTGCAGGGTCTCAATCTGTGCATGAGATGATGGTTTAGAGAGGAAGGATTTAGGTTTATTAGGAGAAGGAGTAGCCTATACAGAAAGGATGGGCTCTCCCCAAACCAAAATGGAACCAGATTGCTGGCATGTAAAATTAAAAAGGGTGTAGTGGATAATTTTTTTAACTAAGGGGTTGGGGGAAAGCCGACAAGTGCAGAAGAGTACATAGTTTGGGTGGAGACATCCCTTAGGGAAGAATTTATTAAAGGTGAACTCTATATCTTCGTGTAGAGGAAAGGAAATAAGTTGATAAAGTACAGGTAGGAGATAGCTACTGAGGAACAGTAAAACATAAAAAAAGTCCCATTTAAATATACCACATGAAGGCAAGTAACTAAATAGTGACAAAATGTACAAGGGCTTACTTAAAAAGCTAGAAGTCTAAATGCTAAGATGGGTGAAGTAGAGTGCCTGGCGTTAAATGAGGATATTGATATAATTGTATCATGGAAACTTGGTAGAATGAAAATAATTAATGAGGCATGGTAATACCAGGGTACAAAATATATAGGACTGATAGAATAACTCACGTTGGTTGAGTGAGTGACACTATATGTTTAAAAAAAAAACAGAGCATCAAATAAGGTGAAAATCTTAAATGAATCCAACTATACCACAGAATCTCTATGGCTAGAAATGCCATGCCTGAATAACAAAATACAGCAGGAATATACTATCCAGCTCATGATTACGATGGTTGTAGTGAAATGCTAAGGAAGGGTAGAGAGGCTTCAAAAGCAGACAGTGTAATAACAATGGGTGATTTCAACTATCCCCATAGTGATTGGGATCAGGTCACCTCTGGATGTGATGCAGAGATAAAATTTCTAGACACTACAAATGACTGCTTCTCGGAGCAGCTAGTCCTGGAACCCAGGAGCAGACAGGCAATTCTTGATTTAGTTCTAAGTGAAGCACAGGATCTAGTCCTGGAGGTAACTTTAGCTGAGCCACTTGGTAATAGGGACCGTAACATAATTAAATACAGCGTGCTGGGGTGGGAGTGGAGGAATATTAAAAAAACCAAACCCATCACAGTAACATTTAATATTAAAAATGGGACCTAGACAAGAATGAGGCCACTAGTTGGAGGGAAATTAAAAAGACACTCACAAGGGTAAAATGCATGCAAGCACATGCAGACTACTTAAAAACACCGTAATAGAGGCTCACACTAAACGTATACATCAAATCAAAAACGACAGTTGGAGGACCAAAAGAATACCACCATGGCTAAATAGCAGAGTAATGGAGGCCATCTGAGGCAAAAAGACTTCCTTTAAAATTTGGAAGTCAAATCCTAATAAGGAAAATAGGAAAGAGCACAGACTCTGGCAAGTAAACTGTAAAAGCACGATAAGGCAGGCCAAAAAAGCATTTGAGAAGCAACTTGCTATAGACGCAAAAACTAACAGTAAAAATTGTAAGTATATCAGAAGCAGGAAGCCTGCCAAACACATAGTAGGGCCACTAGATAACAAAGGTATTCAAGGGGCACTCAAAGGCCACACAGAAAAGCTAAATTCATAATTTGTATGGGCCTTTACTGCAGAGGATGAGGAGGAGATACCCAAAGAGAATATCTCTGATATGGGTAACAAATTTGAAATACTGATGTACACAAACTGATGTGTCAATAGAAGAGGATTTAGAGCAAATCAGTAAGTTAAACAGTAGTAAGTTACCAGGACCAGAGAGTTCTGAAGAAAGTCGAATATGAAACTGCAGAACAACTAACTGTGGTATGCGACCTATCCTTGAAATCAGCATCTGAACCAGGTGACTGGAAGGTAGCTAATTTAATGCTGATTTTTGAAAAGGGCTCTAGAGAATATTCTGGCAATTACAGGCTGGTAAACCTAATTTTAGTGCTGGCAAATTGGTAGAAATTATAGTAAAGAACAGAATTATCAGACACATAGATGAACACAATTTGTTAGGGAAGAATCAACACAGTTTTTATAAAGGGAAGTCATGCTTCACCAAATCCTCTGATGGAGTCAACAAGCAAGTGATAAGGGTGAGCCAGTCAATATAGTGTACTTGGATTTTCAGAAAGCCTTTGACATGGTGCCGCATCAAGAGTCTTAAGGAAACTAAGTAGCCATGGCCAAAGAGGGAAGGTCCTCTCAAGGATCAGTAACTGGTTGAAAGACAGGAAACAATGGAGAGAGGTGAACAGTGGAGTCCCCCAAGAATCTGTACTGGGACCCCATGCTATTTAACATATTGATTAAAGATCTGGAAAATGGGGTGAACAGTGAAGTGGCAAAATTTTCAGATGAAAACTAGCTTGAATAATTTTGTAAGTCCAAAGAGGACTGTGAGGGGATTTCACAAAACTGAGTCTGGGCAACAAAGTGGCAGTTGAAATTCAGTGTTTATATATTTGACATATGCAATTCGGTCAAGATAAGCCACAGTAGTCTTATCAATGACGTTCAAAGCACAAAGACCTCAAGGAAGGTGAGTCATTTTTCATCCTCAACAATATGTGTCATGGTTTGTGGCTGCTCACACTGTCATAGTGGACTGTCTCTAAAATGCTAATGAAATTCTGCTGCAGCACAAATTCCATGTCTGGTACGAAACCTGTTCAGAAGCTTCCATTTTTTCGCAGTCAGTCAAACCCAGGTTGATATTGAGTGGGGTCTGAGTCAAGATAATTATTTTTCACTTTCTCTGCGGACCATGAAGCTCACCGTGTGTCCTCTACTGTAAATCCCTCACCCAGTTAATTTATCCACAGCGGACACTGTGAGGGCAGAAGACCATGTGGTAGATTAAACAAGTCTTTAATTAATGGTGAATGTGGCATATCACGCAATTTCATCACAAGCTTTGCTACGCTTTCCTCTCTTTGAACACTGGGCAGAGCAATATTTCAGAGAATCAGTAATCATGGTAGAAGAGTAGATTTAAGTATGCCTGAAATAATACACATAATTCAACGTTGATAAGTGAAAAGTAAGGCACAGGAAAAAATAATCCCAACTATATAAACACAATGCTGGTTCGGAGTTAGCTGTTATCGCCCAAGAACGAGATCTTGGAGTCACCATGGATAGTTTGCTGAAAACTTCTGTTCAATGCACAGCAGTGGTCAAAAAGCTCAACAGTATGTTAGGAACTATTAGGAAAGAGAGAGACAATAAGACAGAAAATACCGTAATGCCATCATATAAATCCACGATGTTCATGCCTTCAGTACTGTGTCTAGTTCTTGTCACTCCATTTCAAAAAGGATACAGTGGAACTGGAAAAAGTTCAGAAATGGACAAAAAACATGATCAAGGGTGGGGTGAATCCTAGTCCTATCTTTTGTGCATGTAAGTCCAGATTTTTAAAGGTATTTAGCCTTCTAAATCCCTTACAACTTGCAATGCTGAGTGATACAAAAGCTAAGTTCCATTTTCAAAAATGACTGTGGCACTCATCTCATTTTGCCTTTATTCCTGGCTATGTGGAAGAGGAAGGGTCCTTTTGGCAGCTTCTCATTTTTTAAATTAACCCGTAGGCCAAATGCTCACACGCTCCTTGGCTTGCATTTTCGGGAGGGGGTGGGGCTCAGGATTCCACTGAAATTCAAGAGGAGCTGGGTACCTTGGTCTTTATGAAAATACTAGCTTATGTGCAGATGGTATGAAATCCCCCAGTGCTGATGGCCAGCCTAGGCCTCTGCCCCACTTAAATCCCATTGAAGACCTCTTTTGAAGACTTCAGGGTGCATAGACCTCACACTGGTCCTCCACATGGGGAAATTCACCTCTAAAGTGTGTATGGGTGACAGAAGTGTATCCCTCTGACACACCCTGGTACCCCCATATTGACCACTGTCATGTAATTAGGACATGTTTTGTACAAAGTATGCCTTGTGAGGTATCATTCTAAAAGTCTTGATCTGCTAGACATTAATATCTCATTGGATTCTATGTGCTATCATCGTATGTGAAGTTATAAAGTTTGGCCATGTGTGTGTGCCTGAAACGTTGTGAGGTTGAAAACACCCACAGCAGCCTTTCAGGCACAACAATAAAAAGGCCAAACAATGTTAATGGCTTATTGAGGAAATGCACACATGCAAGGATTACCCCAGGAACAGTGTACAATAGAAACCTCTCAGAGATAGCACTACACAATGGGAACTGTTTGACCTATGGCACAACAAAAGAGCTTTCCAGCAAGTGGGAAGAAGATATAAAAGGGGGAAATGACAGCATGATGTTACCTCACTCTCCCTACAATAACACACCTGGAAACATCTGAGGAACAAGAACTGAACTGTGGGAAGTGATGGTCCCAGGCTAAGGGATTGCTAGTCTGTGTGTGACAACCTGGGAAAGCCAAGCTGTGAAGCCAAGGCAGCTTGTGCCTTAAGAATCTGCCAGCCTATTTATCACACAGGATGAAACTTTGCTAATTCATATCTTACCTATCTAATATGTTAAGCTCAGTTTGCATTTTTTGTTTATTTGCTAGATAATCTGCGTTGATCTGTTTGCTGTCCCTTATAATCATTGAAAATCTACCTTTTGTAGTTAATAAACTTGTTTTTGTTTAGTCTAAAACCAGTGTGTGGAAATCCTAACTGGGAGCAGAAAGCTGTTGCATATCTTCCTCCACATTGAGGGAGGGGGTGAATTTCATGAGCTTACACTGTATAGTTTCCGGTGCAATGCAAGATGGTATAATTTTGGATTTACCCTTCAAAGAGGGGGTGCCCTTGAGTAACTGAGCAGTTTCTTAGCTGAGTCTTCCCATGCAGAGCTGATCTCAGCATCTGCGTGAAGCTGTAGCTGAGTGCGTCCCTACCTGTATGTGTGCTGGAGGGGGGCTTGAGAGCCTGTCACAGCAGTACAGTGTAAAGGGATACCAGGCTGATGGGTCAGGCAGGCTCAGTGTTACCCCAGTTCCAATTAGCACACTAGAGGGAACCCATCACGCCATCCTCCTAAATCCTAGCAGACAGTGTTGCCAGGACTCTGGGCTCTTGTCACATGTAGGCAAGGATGTGAAGACGTTGCTGCACGTGGGGCTGAAAATTCCACATGGTCTCTGTATTCTGTCCAGATGGTTTGCTGGACCCACAAGTAGAGCCGGCTCCAGCTGGTTTGGTTACACAGCAAGAGCCTGAGACACTGAGGTATCAGCACACCCAGTGCTCATTGCTGACCTGACTCACTCTCCCGTCTCCATCCCTGACTATATGGCTTATTACGGCTCCTAGCTTGCAGAAATGATGCTTGCATTGGGCAGAATTCTTCAGCCCATGTGGAACGTAGCCATGGCCTTAGCTCATCCATTTTCTCCATGACTAAGCCTCCTATCATCTCTGCCTAGACAGAGCTGTGGAACGCTGGCAGAGCGTCGTGCAGTTCTCCTCTCTGGACTCAAGTGACAGAGCGCATGGGTGTGCTCCATGACAGCCACCATTTTGCCAGATACGTTCAACCTAGCACTCTGAATTTAGCCTTTGTCTTTTCTATCCTGCCCTAAACATCCCTGCTCAGCTTATGCTGCGGGGCATTCAATCAATATTTCAATGGTATTGATATGGTCAGAAAGTGAAACTACATTCACTGGTTGTTGTTTCCTGTCTGCTCGGTATACTAGACTTTACTATTGTCCGCTCTGCAGAGCCGGTACTGCTGCAGGAGATCAAACCGTGCTCTGTTCCACTTGGTGCAATTCCTGGCTCAGAGTCAATTCCCATCTCTTGATGCATGAAGCAGCATTACTCTAGACTGCAAGCTGAGCTAGCAGTGGTGACAGAAAGGAAAATCCTGGTTTGCTTGGAGCTAGTCTAGGTTGGAAATATGGAATTTATGATACAAGAGTCAAACAAGTGAAAGTAGATAGGTAGGTAGGTAGATAGATAGCATAGCCTACCTACCTACCTTTCTTTCATTCTAGCTATGTAAAGGTAGGAGCGTGACTGTACAAAGAAGGGAGGTGAATTCTTTCGGGTGATCCAACCTGGTACAGTTAGGAATAATGGGATGAAGCTGAGCAAAGGGAAAACATTCCTTACAATAAGGTCTAATAGTCTCCTGAGTTGGATAAATCAATGTCCTGAGTAATTTAAAGCTAGACTGGACAGAGGCTGGAGAGCAACCCAGAACTGCCTAGAGGAGCAGCACTTAGACAGGATGGTCCTAGTGATCTTTGCAGTTCTTTACAGACTGAGCTGTCATTTTCACAGATGCTTTTCACACCACAGCTGCCTTTGAAGCCCAGCAGCTTTGTGATTCACAGTGACAGGTGTACGGTGAGCTGGGCTACATTTGAGAAGGTGGTTTGGCAGCTTTCCATGTACCTGCCCCGAAGACTCCTGAAACCTGTTAAAAACAATTTTAAACCATTTTAATTAAGATAGAAATCAAAATGGTGACTTCAAAATCCTGTGTGGTTAAAGCCTTCTCTTCAGTCAGCAGACAGACAGTATCCAGAGACTAAAAACCTAGAGAAATAATTTCCCACTTGCCAGTGAGTTGATTTAATGGCTCTTTAATTTCTATGTGAAAATCTTTCATATCATTGAGTAGATTGGGTGCTAAAATGACACCACAGCCAGGAATTCTCATTTTAGCAGAAGGATTCGATCCTTTGCATTATAAAACAAAGCACCTTGCATTTGTGTTTTGATTACAGTTATTTACAGGATTGGCTAAAGGGGCACAGAGCCAAGTAGTTTAGTTCAAAACTTTCTATACTTTGGAGTTGCACATTATGGCCTTGGTCCTACAAGCGTCTGATCATCACCAGGGGAGCTGAACATCATACAGGGGAGACCTATTAGGGGAAGTCCTTTGATTATTGCCCTTGTTTCTGGTATGAAGCAAGCTCCAAGGAACTAAAAAATATTCCATTGTCTCCTACTGTAGGTGTCTTGCATAGCTATAGCTGCATATGGGTGGACTGCCAGCCCTGTCTCCCTTCCCTGCTATGGGCACCTCCTACCAGGGTTCAGTGGGAGTGCTAGATGCCTTTCTCAGGCATGCTCCCCTCAGCTACACTCAGTCCCACTCCCACCCTGGCAGAAATCTGGGGAAGCGGGAACATGACCCCACGTTACCCTCCCTCGACATACCACCTCGGTTCCAAGCTATGTGAGATACAGGTGAAGGGAAATCAAGACTCCTCCATGAACAATCATGGGCTAACAGCCTGTCCCTTCCTCACCCACAGCCGCAGGTACCTGCTTGGCAGTAGGTGTCCAAAGCCCTCTCTGGCCTGGGCCGTGCCTGCAGCGGGGAGGCAATGGGAGAAGTAAGTGGGAAGGAGCTGTGAGGAGAGTGGGGGCAAATTGGTGCCGGCTTGGAACGGGTGTGGAAGGCGCAGGGGCAGTAAGAAAGGGGAAAGAGGCAACACATGGGGCGGTCATGTGCCCCCCCCACCTTTAAATTGCCCACCCACTATCAAGAGTTATGGGTCATTTCTGGCTCGAGTGCATCAGATTCAACATGCTCATCTCTCAGGTCCCAGTCCTGCACTGTGATCTCATTGTGTCCATGTGGAGCCCATTGACATCAGCTAGGCTTTGCACAGGCACTGCAGTCTGCCTACATGGGCCACAGAGCAGGATTGAGGCTTCATTTGGTGCAGCTCCCCCGCACCTCGGGAAAAACGAATAAAGTTGTGCAGGTGCGTGAGCACCCAGCGGAGGCAACATGCCAACACCCAGGCAGGAATCCGAGCCCTAATCTCATGCAGTGTTAACCTCTGTGTTGGACATAAAAGAAAACACTGTCATGGCTTTAGTAAATATGTAACCGTCAGGATGGGAACATTTGAGACCTAACCCATTGGCCAATGTGCCCTTTCCAGCCCCTAGGAAAGTTCAAAACCTTATGGAAAAAATATATAATATTCTTATCACTGACACTGCAAACTTAATTCAAATGGATTTCTTACAGAAATAAACCACAAGTAATTAGTGTTGCCATGAAGTAAAAAAATGTCAAGAAAAAAAATGCAAACCACAGCCAGAGACAATGCTAGAGCTAATTCTGGAACACAAGCTCCTGTGGCAACCTGAGTGGAAAACGAATAACTTTGGTTCACATTTTTTAAATGTCACTAATGGAAATCTCACCTGAAAATTTTTATCTGGATTCTGCTGGCAAAAAAAGTTTTGGCACAGAACAATACTCGTATTATTGGCACAGAGCAATAGTTTCATCATTGTGCACTAGAAATCAACATAGACCAACTTTGGCCTTAATTAACAGAGAATGAATCAGCATAGTAATGATAAGAAGATCCACCTCTTTGATTAACCGATTCCTGAGATGAACCCCATGGATACCTGGTCATGGGATCGCCAGCTGTTTGGATGGAATTTTGTATCTGCAGCTTCCTGCCTTGAAGAAGTTAGACCCTGGGCCTAATAACTGGTTTAAATCTCAGCCAGAGGAGGTGTGACAGGGCACTATTAATAGCACCCTGGTCACTGAGTTTGCTGCAGCACTGGCAAGAGTGCAGGATTAATTGAAGCCAATTAGACACTTTCTGTTGGGGGATTATGAGCCCCTGGGTGCTATTCACTGGGCTAACGAGGTAATTGGGAGGCTGTAAGTGGGAGGAACAGGAAGCAAGGGGAGCTCAGAGGGTGAGCCTGGGCTGAAGAGTGAAGGTGGCATGGAAGCTACTCTTGCTATAACCCTGCGCTGAAATCCTCACAGTGTGTAAAAGGAAAGAATAAATACACCCCCAGGTGAAAGGATAACGACTGGGCACGTGTTTGTGACTGTGAGTCAACATAAACTGGCCTGGAAGTACAATACACTGGAGGCACCCAGTGACAGGGGGATGAATAGTCTCACAAATCCTCCCACCTCCAGGTTCTAACACAGCCATGTGTAGAGCCTTGTGTCGCTGGTGGGTAACTGGAGTGTCACAGGAATATAAACTCAGCCCAGTGGCCCATCAAGGGAAGGCTAATGTTTTACCTCTAATAGCAACTAATAACATTTCAGAGGAAGACAAACCAGCATCTCCCAAACATGCACTAGTTATCTAGGACAAGGTTCCCTGGCATCCTAGGCAGCTATATGTCTGCTTGGGGAAGAATTGTTTAAGCCTGGTGGGTACTACAATTCCCAGCAACCACTGGTGCAACTTTCAATTAAGTTTATTTAATCAAGGGTTTCAAAAGGCCTGGCCTTTCCCCAGAGAGTGTTTGGAAAAAATTACTAAAATCTGGCCCTATGAGAATCTCCCACAGCTTTTCAGCAAGAGAGAGGAAGACAGGTATCTCTGTGTCTTTCAACATAGCAAGATGTTTGGATAAAATCCATGGCCAAGATGTTTTTTCAATGGATGCCTGAAGTTAGTGTCCTAAATCTATATTTTAATTACATGATTAAAAGCCTTGACAAACAGCACACTTTCATTCTTTAGGGTGAAATAATCCAGGTAACTGTCAGCCCACAAAACAAGATTCCCCACGTTCTTTCTATATTTTTTATCATATTTCAGAAGAAAAATCAGTTCAATTAACTTCTGCAATCTAATTGTGAAGTTGGGGCCTCATTCATTTTCTCTTCAGTGTGTCCATTCAGCAGACATCTCTTGCAAGTAATTGAAGTTGGTGCTGAGTCAAGGGCTGTTTCCCAGTTCCACAGTCCCTTCACAATACAGCATTTGCTTGGTGAATTAGATTGACACTCACACCACAAAGTCTTTGTGATCGTGCACTGCGCTTCTGTCCTGATGGCAGCAGGTTAATAATGCTACATAATGCAGGGGATAAAATGCTCCATACGTGTAGCCGCCCTATTAGCCCATCCTAAAGGGCTGACTATTAAGGTAGGAAACAAAGCTTTGATTCCATCAAAAGTGGTGAAAATATGGCCTTAAAGCATCAGTGTTTCAGGGAGGGAAAGAACGCTGCTCAGATTATCAGACCACATTTTCCACTGAGTTACACCAGTGAAACTGAGAGGAGAATGTAGCCCCTTGTCTGCAAAACAGGATGTCTGACAAAAAAAAGTCTTTAAAATGCTAGTTGCTTCACACTGTTGGATTGCTTAGCGTGTATGTTCTGAATGACTGAGTTTCTGTATCTACTGCTTTGCTTAAATTTAGTTGCATTGGTGCAGGCTGGATCATCGTTTTCATTGAGGGGGCATCTTGTTTTCACACATCACACTTCTTGGTTAGGTGCATTTTCTTTTGCTTTTTCATCTGTAAAAATCGAGGGGAAACTCTTGTGAGAACATCATCAATTCAATTCCCTCTTTACAAAAGAAATATCTGAAGCTAGGTTAGTGGCAGCTGGGTGACGGTGAGCTTGCTTCTGCTCTATCTCACACCACTGTAAATAAGAATCCGTGACAGTCAGTGACATTACACCAGTGTAAAATGGGTGTCAGTTAGATCAGAACTGGCCCCTGTGTATCTGTTTGGATACAGTACAGGCAAAGCACAGACTGTGGTGTGCCAGCTTCCCCTGCATGGCCCTGCCAAGGTACCTCAGCTCTGATCTAGTGGAACTGTCTCTAGGGCCGAGAGGGATTCTGGCACCGTGGTTCCATAGGGGTTGGTGTATGCTACAAAGGTTTTGCCAATACTATATAACTGCACTGGCAAAGCACCTGATGGAGACACAGCGTGTTCCAACAAGAGGCATTCTCTGCCATTATAGTTCATAGATTTCTACATTCCAGGGCCAGAAGGGACCATTGTGAGCATCTAGTTTGACCTCCTATGTGACACAGGCCATTAAACTTGCCCAAAATAATTACTTTTGAACTAGAGCATAGCTTAAAAAAAATCCATCAGAGATTTGAAAATGGCTATTTATGGAGAATCCACTATGGCTCTTGTTCCAATGGTTACTTACTTTCCCTGTTAAAAATGTACATCTTATTCCAGTCTGAATAGTTAAACCATCTCTCCGAACAACATAAACCATCCACGCAAAAGTGCCCCTTTGCCAGAATAAGCTGCAGCTACACAGCTGTTTTGTCGGAATAGGTATGGTTATTTTTTCTCATACCCCAACCGACATAGCTATGCTGGTCAAATTTTACAGGGCAGACCTGACCTCTGTCTGTAGCCTGTCGGTTCAAACTTCCAGTGATGAGTTGCAATGGGAGTGCTGGGTGGGTTGCCAGCACTGGAAGGGAACAGGACATTGCAGATAAGTATAGAGGGGCAGAGGCTGAGTTTCGGTAGGTTTAACATGCGTGGGTAGAGCTGTGTGGTGGTTTTAAGGAGTGGTTGGGGGAGGGTGGCAGCAGTGAAATAGGAGTTTTGGGGTCCATCAGCTGAGCTGTACGGTGTCCCAGGACTGGCAGTGGGTGCTTGAGATCAGGGGTTAGGTACTTTTCACAGCTGTGTATGCTCCTGGAACATATTCACTTGGATTGCTGCAGGTCAGAACTGAGGTGTATTTTGGCAGAGCTGCGGGGGAGAAGCACATATAGCCAGTCCATGCAACGCACGACATTGGGTTCTTATCAGCTTTTCATTGTGAAGGGCACTAAAATGTAACAAAGCAATCAAATCACAGATATTGGGCTAAATGCAACCCTGGCACAATGCCACTAATTTCAGCTGAATTACACACTGGATGAACGTGACCCATGATTAGATAAAATATGAACAATGGAAAGGCTTACTTTGTCTCAAAAGTGGAAGGAGGGTCCTTAATAGGTCTGCAAAATTCCCTTTTGCTGTTGCTAGGAAAATGAAGGGGGAAAGGGATTGGTGTTAGAAAATGTACGAAACCATTCGATGATTTAATTTCAGGAACTATACTGCGTCATTGAAAACAGATTTTAGCAGTGCTGCCTTTACCGTGTTGACCAAGACAATGAATGAGAGGCAACATCCCATTGTGAGCACAGACACAGGAAAGGACTACATTTTGATTTTGACTGGGGTCAATCATGTGTTTCGGTGCAGCCCTCTGCATGCTTCTCTGATCACTTGCATACCAGAGGCAATGCTGTCTTGTGTGCGTTTGAAATTCTCTCTCTGGACTGGGTTTGGCACTGCTATCCAGTGCTTCACTTTAAATGCCATCTGAAATTTAGCAAGAGATTAATCCTTTGCCTGGCTTGAGACTAATGGCAAAGGGGAACATTTTCAAATATGCCTATGTTACTTAGGAGCCCTGGTCCCAATGACTTTCAGTGGGACCCAAAAACATCTTCTTGGGACACTTTTAAACAATATATCTCTATTAATGGAGAGGCTGGACTTTACTGTGGGCAGAATTGGACCGTTGGAGCTGGGAATTACACCTCTCAAACATCATTATTTTGCAGGGTAGGACACATTCTATGGATATGACTGAAAAGCACAGGTTACTTTAGTGCAGGAAAAAGATACCCTTGATTGCCTGGAGGACAAACAGGGACACTCTACTTTCCTGCTGTCTCCATTACAATTTCTCATTCTCTTTAGGGGGTGCAAGGTAAGGTCCATTGGGCGTTACAGGTTTGCATTCGTTCATTTCTATGGAATCAGTCTCCAACAAGCATCATGCAAACTTCCCATTATGTTCTTGGATGTAGCATGAAGTGTTAGGTTTCAGTCATGAGGACATATGGGCTGGAATGGACTCTACCTAGTTTGTAGCATAGAGGAGTTCAAGTGCATACAAATACTGGCTTGTAGGGGAGGGATAGCTCAGTGGTTTGAGCACTGGCCTGCTAAACGCAGGATTGCAAGCTCAATCCTTGAGGTGGCTATTTAGGGAACTGGGATAAAAATGTGTCTGGGGATTGGTCCTGCTTTGAGCAGGGGGTTGGACTAGATGACTTCTTGAGGTCCCTTCCAACCCTGATATTCTATGATTCTAAATCAAGTCAGTAAGCTGAAGAGGAGAGTAAGGATGTGTCTACACTGCAAAAAGAGCTGTGTTCCTAACTCAGGTTAAAATAACAGTGAAGATGCAGCAACTTTGCCTTTAATTTGGGATAGTAGCTAAAGTGCAGGCCTAAAGGGATATGTCTACACTGTAGCTGGGCACAGGCCTCCCAACCTGGGTAGGCAGACTTGTGCCAGTAATAGCAGTGTGGACATTCTGGCTCAGGCTCTCAAGCCCACCTGACCCCTGGATGTGAGGTCGGGTGGCCAGCCCAATTCTTGCTGGAGCTACCACCTCCACATGGCTATTTTCAGCATGATCGCTTGAGCCCAGCTAGTGTGAGTCTATCTGCCCAGGCGGGGAGGCTCACATTCAGCTGCAGTGTAGACATAACCCAGGGGAACATGGGGTTAAATTTGAGCTGCTAATCCAAGTTGACATGTTTTCACTGCTATTTTAACCTGGACAAAGAGCTTTTCTTTTGCAGTGTAGACATATCCTTAAGCAGCAGCATTCCTCCCTCTTTTACACTCATGGGATTGGTCTGCACTAGACATTTTAATCTCAAACTATTTTGTTACCAGTTAACATGTGGTAGCTAACAAATTTCAAAGGCTGGCATGGACACTCCCAACATGTTTGTTCCAGGCTATCTCCATTAAGTGTGGATTAGCTGAGTTTGTGATACTAGCTCCTAGCAAGTGACTTTTTGAAACTCATCGGGTGCAGATCGAACAGGCTTCGCCCTGCTGTACCTCGCTGGCGATGCCTGTAGTATAGAACAGCTGCAAAACAGCAGAGAACCAGAACAAGGAGCACCAGAATGATGGGAATGTGCTCTTTCATGGTCTTCGGAATTTCCTGATCTGGAAAAAAAAAATAGGTGTGTTAATAAGGACCCAAAAACATTACAGTGACAACCAAAGCCATAGCTTGTTTAAACCAGTAATTCACAGCAGGATGACTTTTGGGTCATATGGTACATTCGGCAGATGTTCATGGTAACTTTTGTGATCTTGTTTTCAGCTTACTTGGAGGAAAATTTTCAAAAGTGCCTATGTGATTTAGGACCCTCAGTTGACTTCCAATAAAACATAAGCAGCTACAGGCTAGATCCACAAAGAGACTTAGGCACCTTGTTACCCAGTGCAATCCACAGCCCTGAGTTAGGCACCCAGCTCTGTATGCAATGCTTGGTGACAGTTAGGAGCCTAAGAAAGGGATCTGCAAAAGCTAGCACACTTAGCAAGGAGCTGCCTAAGCTAGCCAATGGGAAATACTTTGGCACTAATCTCCATGTGGGATTCACAGACGTGAACCCTCTCCTGGCATCAGATACCTAAGCTCTTTCTTGTACAAAATGCACTGACCACACTACTTCGTACTATGAAAAAATCTAGACTAATCTAGCATGTGAAGCAGAAGCATGTGAGATATTATTCAAAAATCTCTGCTTTACCTGCATACAGCTATTCCTGGAACAATATGTTGGTGGTGCTCACTAATAATGGCATGAGAACTAGTACTCTGAGAACTGCCAGTCACCCCCTTCCAGCTGGGGAGCAAGAATTCTGCACATGACACCTGCTAACGTTACATCATCAGGAGACGATTGATTTCTGTCTGAAACTCGAAGTATTTCTGCTATATCTTATACCTGAGGTTGAAGTGAAATGAAGGTAATCGGCGACTGCTTTGTGGGCACTAAGGCATTTGGTTTTGTTTCTCTTGGTGTGCACATCATACAGCACAGTGCAGCAATACTCGGAGGCAGTTAAGTAGGGTTTCTCATGGAGAGTGCTGGTAAGGCTGGTTAAGCCACCTTCTGCTTCCTCAGATACCAGGCTTGCATTGCCTGTCAGGTTATTCCCGTGGCCATCGAACCAATGGACCTGCCTTTGTCGATGCCCTATAGGTGACAGGCAGGCGAGCTTTCTTCCGTTCCAGATGAGGCTAGGCTCAATTTCTGGATCTGAAAGAAGCACAGTGTTGATTATGGCTTGTGCAATATCCATTGCTTTTTGAGGGCCTGATCTTGCACCACTGAAATCATTGGACACAGGATTGAGTCCACAACAACTGAATGATTTCTGCCATTTGCAAGCATTTAGAGTCACCTGAATGTTGCTTTCCAGAGCGATTTCCTCAACGGGTGATTAGGGGTCCTAATTAACAGCTAACCTATGGGTCAAATTCAGCCTCAGCGTGTGTGAGTAACTCCACTGAAGTTCATTTGAGGATGAATTGGCCCTAGAACTGTGTAACAACAGCCCTGGCTGGATTTCTGTGGGGATGGAGCTAAATTATCTGGTGCAAGGGGGGGGTTATAACTGCACCTTGTACCATACATATGAGTACCGCTGGGGAAAAGGGGAAGTGACAATACAAGAAAAGTGGATTGTGGAATCACTAAAGATTCTGGAGACGGGGAGTTTATAAACACAAATGATTTCTGCCAGGAAGGTTTGGGTGTCTGTTTACACCTGACTGATTTCTCTAAACATTTTATATTGCAGGTGAACGTGTAATGCAGAAGGCTTCACAGCAGTGACTTCAGTCACACACAGTGCAGCCATGTGCTCTACAGGCTTCCCTCCCCCAGCAATTCAACAGCCCTCGGTCCTTTTCTCAGCTCCCTGTGTCTGGTCCAGTGCTGACCTGTGTGACTCCTGCTGTTCTAGCCATGGCTGTCATGACCTCAGCTTTCCTACAACCCAGACAATTGCTGCCACTTGGGAAATTTTAGATCCTGGACCCCTCACTCTGCTCCCTTATTCCACGGGCCCCATCCTCAGGAGTGAGGGGCTTGCTGATCAATATGGTAGGTGCCCTTTGAAGGCCATTGCAGGAAAACTCAGTCAACCCTAGCTCCATGCCAGTCTTGGTTAACAAACACTTACTTTATTGCCTGCAGGTAACCCCAGGAATTAACTCATTTAGTGTGGGTCTAAAGGTGCTCGCTTTCCCCTCTCGTTTACCAGGAAGTCTCATTAAAGATTTCCAGTCAGACTTCCTCCACAGCTCTACCAATGCATCACAACCCTCTCGGGCACCATTTATCTATTCCTGTACTGCTATACATGGGCTAAATAGTAGCTTTGTCCTGGGTAAAAAGCAGCATGTAACTGCAGTGACCCAGGAGCGGACTTGGAACTCAGAGACTCACAATATGGCCTCCAGTTTCCTGAGGGCTGAAGGGAGAGAGAAGAAAGGGGGGTTAATCTATGTCAAGTCTCTACCTGGCAAAGGTTGCTTCCGCTTGCATGCTGGAGGCAGCTGCACTGGGTGATATGTTGGGGGGAAGGGCAGAACCAAGCTTCCCTGCAATGCTCACCAATGCCCACACTCTGCCTGGCCACGTTCATGGGAGGGAGAGTAGTGATGGCTACCTGTCATGGCTGCTCTTCCACCCTGCGCTAGTACCCGTGACATGGACAACAGGCACAAGAGAACGGTGTGCCTTAACCCTGAGTGGATACACAGTAAAGGCCACAATCCAGCCCTAAACAAGCTAACATAATTCAAATGATTGGAACAGGGAGAAGAACACAGTTACATTCCATGTCCCTATTGAGCTAGAACCTTGACACTTGGTGAGCTCACTCATTATGGAGTGCTGAGAACAAGAACAATAAACACTGAGCTTTCACCTGTCCATCAGAGGTGACCTAACAGTCACCACTCTTTTATTGCAGTTCAACCATTTAAGACAATGGGATTGTGCAGGCCCATCTCGGTGTTTGAAATGTTTTATTTAGTCTGAAAACCTCTTTATTTTATCAAAAACCTCTAGTGCTGATAATCGTCCTTTGAAAACAAATCCCTGGTCTAACCAAACTTATTTATTAAAATGCTCAAAAAAGTAACTGAAATCTGGAGTAGCTTTATTATAGTATCCATGATCCTCTCTGTGCCATAGTTTACCTGTAATCTCAAGGTTGGTACATCCATCGCGTTCGCCGTTGTCAGAATAAAGATGCCATTTATAACCTCCTTGATCAGTTGCTTTAACTTCCTGTATGTGCACTTCAGAAACGTTGTGTTGTAGCACCAACCGAATTCTTCCCTTTTCACTGGAATAGTTTCCTCTCCACGTGTTAATAATAGTTTCTAAGCACGAGTTCTGTTTATTACACCTTTCACAGCGCTTAACTACCATGTTTGTAATCTTCATGTTGCCAATGCATGAAATTACTGCTGTTTTTTTATATTCTATCTTGACAGCATTGCAGTTGAAGGTTGCAAATGCTGAGGGGGAAAAAGAACACAAATAAATTATTACTCAAGCAAAAATTATTAAGTGAAAAACTAGTGTTTGGTTGCTAAAATATAGAATAGATTTAAGTGGAGAAAACTTGTATCCGTTAGAGACCATTTGGCCATATTCTGTCCCAAGTTAGACCTGTGCAACCCTACATAAGCAAATACGTGTAACTGAGCACAGAATTTTAATTTGGGCTAAACTAATCTCTAGTGTAATTCCAATGATGTTTGTGGAATTACACCTGGGGTGAATGTGCCCTAAGATGACAGACAACTGATGACCAGCAGTTAAGTCTACTTTACCCAAAGGGCATTTCCAGTAGAGGGAGTAGCACTGTTACCATATTAGCACATCTTAGGCTCAGCCTTAGTCTGGGATCCTGGGGCTCTGTAGACAGGGGTGCTACCATGAGAGCCAAAGTGGAGCTTCCTTATTGGCTGAGCTGGTGAGAGCAATGACCAGCCTGTCTGAGCTGCGTGTCACTCTGTAGAGCTTACAGGAGACAAATGGGATATAACGATTGCTCTAAAACCGATCTGCAGGCTGATTCCAAACCATGCTGACTGTGGTGAGAGTGGAGCTAGAGGGAAGAGGTGATGCTGTGGTTTGCAGTATCCCTTTAGACTAGTCAGGCCAGCTCCAGCTTTTTTGCTGCCCCAAGTGGCAAACCAAAAAAAAAAAAAAATGATAAAGCCGACCAGCAGCCCCTTGGCGGCAGCTCAATTGTGCCTCTTCATTCTTCTGTGGCAATTCGGCTGTGGGTTCTTTGCTCTCTCTCTTGCTCTTCAGCGGCACTTCGGTGGCAGTTCAAAGGGGAAGAGAGGGACTGAGTGACCCGCTGCCGAATTGCTGCCAGAGACCTGGACGTGCCGCCCCTTTCCATTGGCTGCCCCAAGCACCTGCTTCCTTAGCTGGTGCCTGGAGCTGGCCTAGTCTATGAGTACTGTAATGTTTCTTCTTGCCAAGTTACTAGTCCCTCTCCACAGAAGGCTCTAGCTTCAGTTCTTTCTAAGTAGCCTAACTCTGTTTCCTCCTTGCCCTCACTCCAGCTCATTGGGTTGCTGGTTTTAATTGTTAAGAGATCAGCTTTCTCCTTGGAGCACAAAAAACATATTATTGTATGATGAGAGGCAAACACACAGGGCCAGCTCCAGGGTTTTTGCCACCCTAAGCGGCAGGGAAAAAGAAAATAAAAGCCACGATCACGATCGGCAGCAGCTCTGTCGTGCCGTGCTGCGCTACTTTCTTCTTCGGCGGCAAATCGGTGACAGGTCCTTCCCTCTGAGAGGGACCGAGGGACCCGCTGCCGAATTGCCGCTGAAGAGCCCAACATGCTGCCTCTTCCCCTTGGCTGCCCCAAGCACCTGCTTGTTGAGCTGGTGCCTGGAGCTGGCCCTGCAAACACAGTAAAATCAGATTACTTACTGCTGTTGGAGGCACTAAAGAAAACGGACAGGAACAGGAGGCAGACAGCTGTTTTCTGGAGGGAGCCCATCAAGCGTCCCAGGTGGGTGAGATCCTGAGGTGAAAGATGCTGCAGACCTCCAGCGTTTTGGTATTATTCTATCAGAGCAGAAAAGGTGACATCAATTTCCTGGGTATAAACTTAATTTACAGCCTTTAGAATTCCCAGCCCCTTTTCATCCTGTTTTTTAATCTTCTTTTCACCAGCAACAAAACAACCCCTCACCATGGGCCTTTTGCCGAAAGAAGAACCCATTGTACAACACAGCAAATGCCTTTGGATGATGACCGGGCAGCAATGGGTGACAGCTCAATCTAGTCAAGGAAGGGGGTTGGCAGTGGGGACTCTTGGATTCTGTTGCTGATTCTGACACTGTGTGACCCTGGCTTAGACTGACCCTGGTGACCACTCCCATAGCCCACCCTGGCCTCACATCTTGGGCACAAAGGAATGCAAGCAAGAGCATGGAAATGGTGATTTTCAGAAGTGTACATCTCAGCAAAACCTGAATGGAATTTCCTGGTGCAGGGGAGGGAAGGCTCTTCTCCATTCTGAGGGGTTTCCCTCTCCCCACATATGAAAGGCCTACTGCAAACAAGGGAGGCATGGGAGCTTCTCAAAAACAGTCAAGAGAATCATTTATACCAGAAAGTGTTAGGCATCCTAAATGTAGGGATTGCTACCGACCCTATCATGCCTAAACCAAGAGGAATGTAGCTTCAGATCTGCTGTGGATTAACCACTTCTAAGGATGAGTGGGTAATCGTCTCCATGGCCGAGGCAACCTTTGTGTCTGTGCTGGAGTGGTGGCAAGGGTGCAGTTCAGTCATGGTGCAGGTGTCTGCCATGTGGACATCTGTCCTGCAGAAATTTGGCCTGAGAATCAATACTAAACTGCTGAGCAGTTTTCAGACTCTAATAACTTTCCTGCACTGCTACCATGGCTGAGATTTGAACCAGCGACTCAGGTACTAAGCTGCTGGATCCTCCATCACTATCCTGAGACCCATTGAGCTCTCAGAAAATAAGACACATAAGTCGTATTTATTCTTCATCTGAATTTGGTGTTGCTAAATAATGAAATTCCTCAAAAAGAAGAGGAGTACTTGTGGCACCTTAGAGACTAACAAATTTATTTGAGCATAAGCTTTCGTGGGCTACAGCCCACTTCATCGGATGCATAGAATGGAACATATAGTGAGGAGATAGATATACACATACAGAGAACACAAAAAGGTAGGAGTTGTCCTGCCAACTCTAAGAGGCTAATTAATTAGGAGAAAAAACTTTTGTAGTGATAATCAAAATAGGCTAAGCTTTTTCTCCTAATTGATTAGCCTCTTAGAGTTGGTAGGACAACTGCCACCTTATCATGTTCTCTGTATGTGTATATCTATCTCCTCACTATATGTTCCATTCTATGCATCCGATGAAGTGGGCTGTAGCCCACGAAAGCTTATGCTCAAATAAATTTGTTAGTCTCTAAGGTGCCACAAGTACTCCTCTTCTTTTTGCCAATACAGACTAACATTGCTGCTACTCTGAAAAATGAAATTCCTGTACTTTTCTTCTTAAACCACCAGAGGGCACACTGTGTTCAGTTAACAAGTGACAATGCACAAAATTTATCTTGTTTTGTGCTTCTAATCTTTGCAAGTTTCAGGTGCCCTATCCTTCCGTCTCAGGCTACTAGCACCTCCTAAGGAAGTTCCTCTCTGTTTCACAGTATTTAAGTATATGGAGGATAGTGTACATAAATAAATGTCATTATTTAGAGAGCTGATGTTAACTTGAAAACAATCTTACTTTTCTCTGAAAAATTTGGACTTACTATTCTTACAAGGTTATTATCACTGAACAAAAGTTAAAAAATATTTTTCTCTCTGTTTTCGGTGTATTTATTTTGTACATAGTCAATTTCACCATTTCCCCTAAACAGGCTATTGGCCATGATCATGTAAAAAATTAGGCAGATGCATAATTTTACTGAGCTCAGTTAAAGAATTACTCACAAAGATCCTTACAAACATCAACCCGGGAACAGAAATGTCCTTATGACGTCTTTAAAGGAATTTAAGCAAACATTTCTGGACATACTGTTTCAAAGGTGGGCTAGCAGAAGCTAGTCAAAATAGAGTCAAATTAAAAAAAAGCAAGTTGGCTGATGTCAAACCCCAATGAACAGTGCAATTAAATCCAATGGAAACTAACAATTCTTTGTGTGTGAAATCTTACCGTCTGGGCACAGTCTGCATTTTTTTTTTCAATTCTACACTACTCATCTGTCTTTTTGTTACTCACAGGTTTGCCAGAATGATTAGCCTACATGACTGGAGAGGCCTCTTAGTTTGGCCTGAAAAAAGCTATAATTTCAGAGGCATTCAAAGGTGTCTGGAAATTGTGGTTCATTTCAGTTTACATGTGCCGAATTTACAAACATGAAAAAAATGGCCAAGGCTCTCTATGTCAAGTTTTGTTACAAGGAAATTATCACCGGTCTGACAGAAACCCCCCAAACAGGGAAGCTTACAGCAAAAACAACAACTAATCATTAACTAGAGAACCCAGCCCAGAGGTAGGAGAGAGGAGCAAAGGGGGTGATCCCAGGACCTGTTCCTGCAAACACTTAAACCCAGGACTTGTAGCTTCACCCATTGACTTCCATAGGACTACTCCCATAAGTGAGATTGCTTAAGTGTTTTGCAGGATACTGGGCCTTGAGATTAGTTGTCTTCTTCATGACCTATGTACATACTTCTTGTTGTTCATCTTGGGCTCTTGTGTAATCTTTATCTTTGTTTTCAGTCTGTAACTGTACAACTACCCTCATTTCAGGCTGTGTTTTCTCTGCTACTCTCTAGCACTACACTGGAGAATTCGTACCTTGGATCTGCCTCTTTCTTACCCTTGGAAACTTCTTGCTCTTATTTTTAATTCTGCATAGGTCTGTACATTGCTCATTCTTTCCTGCACGGCTCAAACTCTTCAGTATAGATTCTTATCTCTGGAAACATTTTCAATGTCCTCCCTATCACGTTGATGAAAGTCATGGATTTGAATGTAGTGCTCAGGAAAGGGTTCCTTTAAGACTGAGCCAGACTTAGCGTATGAAGCTGATGCTGGGCAAACTTCTCCCACAGGCTTCATTAACACACCTCAATCCCATCCTGCAACATCTACGTATTCTGCCACTAAATCTGCACACAGCTTTGCCAGTGCTCCTCAGCCCTGACCTGCAGCACAGCTGTTCCATTCCTAGGCCCATACACAGCTCTGCCAAAGCATCTCAGTACTGACCTGCAGCACCAGCTTTTTTTGCCTACACACAGCAGTGCCAAAGTACCTTCATTCTGAAGTAAACCAGAGGCAAAGGGGTTCCTGCAACAATGAACTAATGAGAAATTGTACATGGATTTTCATAGACCAACATTTACCACTTTCTCCCAGTTCTGATGTTGATCTGTGAGCCGTATACCACCCTGTACAGACGTTATGGCCTGTTCTGTATATTCTGTGTGGATTTCACAAAATGTGTATGAAATATTTGGACAGCTCTACAAGGTTTTCACTTGGGGCATTTTATTCAGACCAGTAGAATCAGGCACACGCTTAACTAAACTTTTCATTAATGCCAAGATTTACTTGTCCTTTAAATAGATACCTCGATAAAAATGGTGAGGAGGGAACCAGGAATATGAATTAATAAGTCCTGCAGCAGCCCTGAAGGGGCCATCACTAGAACGGCACAATCAGGGAGTGACACGACACACTCGGCCCCCAGTGTTTGCACCGTCCTATGCTTTGAAGTGACCTCATTTTCCATCCAGCCCTTAAGGTAACATATTGTACAATACCAGATACCTACAAATAAAACGATTAGACCGTGATATTAATCAGAGCAGTCAGCTAGAATTGCCAATAGCTGTTAGGGGAAATCATTTCACTAGACTGAACTTTCTGCTCCATCAGCGTCAGTGAAGTGTGACATTTAACTTTGCTTTTAGCCTTATCAGCTGTGCCAGTGTTCCTCAGGTTGGGTCTGTTCCCAGGTGCGGAACTTAGCCACTCTTACAACCTGTCCTGGGATGAGCACTTCTTCACGGTCCTTAACTCCTGTTGATGTCAATGAGAGTTGAGGCTGCTCAGGACTAGGCTGTTCATAGCTAGGGTCTGATTTCCCCACCTTTACCCCAGTGCAAAGTTGGAGGAATTCTGTGAAGTCAGTGGATGTAACACCCGTGTCTAACTGATGAAGGTAAAGGGAAGATTAGGGCCCCATAATTTATTTCATGGCGCTTTGCTCTCCAAGGGAAACAGAAAAGTTTATCATTTGCCAGCCCAGGCCCCACAGATCTCAGCTGCACTCCAGACTCAAGGCATCTCTGACCACTGGCAGAGGTTTGAGAACAAGGCTGAGCTTCAGGCTGTTTTTCACTGTCTAAGAAGCAGTTTGCACATCTCTACTCAACTGGCCTGATTCTGTGAGATCAGGGCTGAGTACTGCCAGCTGACAGTGACACCAATGGCAGTTGAGGGTGAGGAGCTGAGAGATAGATGGAGACGTAAGTCACCTTTGAATTTTTCACCAAGGTCCCCAGAAGGTTTGGCTACTAAATCCATGGGCGGAATTTGCCCCGGTGTATGCGGATGCAACTTACATCGACTTCAGGAGGAGCTGCACCTGCTTATGCCAGGATGAATTTAGGGCTACAACTAATGCTGAAGTCAGTAGTGTCACATGTAAATCGGTGTAACTCTGACTTCAGTGACATGATGCCAATTTAAACCCAATGAGGAACTGATCCTAGATGTTTAATCATATCTCTGGAGGCTCCAGAGGTGAAGCTATTCCAGCAAAAATCAACGAGACATTAACAAGATGCTCTGTACTTTTTGTGTCCATTGGTCAATAAAAATGGATTTTTTGAAAAAAGATAAGCCATAGTCACTAACATGGGACCTTTTAATGTATGGTAGAGAATTAAAAACTGCCATGCAGGGGGCTAGAGAACAGCTCCTACCTGTATATGGCTGAAAGATGTTAATACAGAGATAGATGCATATCATTAAGGATCATTGATATTAAGGGTGGTTATTATTGAATGCAAACTTTTGTAACTTGAATAAAGACACATGTAAGGCCTCACCTACGCTGTAAAAAGCCACTGGTTGGTGATTCCACTATGGTTGCTGCCTGACACTGTTAGCAACATGGTTCAGGCTTACAGTATAGGGAAAGGGGAAAAATGTGATGCAGGAAACTACAGGCCTATTAATTTGACCTCAGTTGTATGCCAGGTCTTGGAACAAATTTTGAAAGAGAAAGTAGTTAAGGACAAAGAGGTAAACATCAATTTGGATAAAATGCAACATGGTTTTATGAAAGGTAGATCATGCCAGACCAACCTGATCTCCGTCTCTGAGAACGTAACGGACTTTTTAGACAAAGGAAATGCAGTAGATCTAATCTACCTGGATTTTAGGAAGGCACAGTTCCACATGGGAAATTATTAGCAAAATTGGAAAAGATGGGGATTGATGTGAGAACTGAAATGTGGATAAGGGACTGATAAAAGGAGAGACTACAGTGGGTCATACTGAAAGGTGAACTGTCAGGCTGGAGGGAGGTTACTAGTTGAGTTCCTCAGGGATCGGTCTTAGTACCAATCTTATTTAACATTTTTATTACTGACCTTGGCACATTAAGAGAGGTATTTCCAACAGAAACAGGGAGATGTTACTGCATTTATACAAGGCACCCTTGAGAACTCATCTGGAATACTATGTGCAATTCTGGGCTCCTATGTTCAAGAAAGATGAATTCAGACTGGAACAGGTGCCAAGAAGGGCTACTAGGATGATCCGAGAAATGGAGAACCTACCTTATGAGAGGAGACTCAAAGAGTTTGGCTTGTTTAGCCTAACCAAAAGAAGGCTGAGGGGAGATATGACTGCGCTCTGTAAATACATCAGAAGGATAAATACCAGGGAGAGAGAGAGTTATTTAAGTTAAGCATCAATGAGGATACAAAAACAAATGGATATAAACTGCCCATCTACAAGTTTTAGAGTTGAAATTAGATGAAGGTTTCTAACCATCAGAGGAGTGAAGTTCTGGAGCAGCCTTTCAAAGAGAACAGTGGGGGGGCAAAAAACTTAACTGGCTTCAAGACTGAGCTTGATAAGTTAATGGAGGGGATGGTATGGTGAGGGATGGGGAGGGCTCTGAGTTGCTACAGAGAATTCTTTCCCAGGTATCTGCCTGACATGCTCAGGATCTAACTGATCTCCAGATTTGGGGTCACAAAGGAATTTTCCCCCAGGTCAGATTGGCAGAAACCCTGTGGGGGGGTTCATTATCCTCTGCAGCATGGGGCACTGGTCACTTGCAGGTTTAAACTAGTGTAAATGGTGGATTCTCTGTAACTTAAAAGTCTTTAAACCATGATTTGAGGACTTCATTAACTCAGTCAGAGGTTAAGGGTCTATTACAGGAGTGGGGGTGGGGGGTGGAGGGAAAGATTCTGTGGGCTGCAATGTGCAGGTCAGACTAGAAGATCATGATGGTCCCTTCTGACCTTAAAGTCTATGAGTAAGAGTTCCTCCTGCATGAACTGAATTCCTAAATCCCATGAATCCTTGTACTTTGCCACAGCATGATTTGCTTAGCCAAAGCGTATCCTGTTTTTTTTAAATTGACTAAAACCTTTCAGTGTAATGGGACAGATAAGTAAGATATCTCATATTTTGTATGATGTCCCTCGCTCAGCCACACACACATTTCTTGTGTCTCCAGACTTGGGCTGGAAAACTTGGGAGGGTTTTTCTGATAAGCCTCCCTTCTGGGGAGGCTACCTATACCCTGGGTGAAATTCAACCCTGGGGTACCTCCTCTGAAATTAATGTGATGGGTTTGGCCCCCTGTGAACTGCCTTTTGCAGAAGCACAAGAGCAAATATCAGAAATGAGAGGTGGGAAAGGGGAGAATTAACCAAAGAAGGAAAGGAGTTTGGGAGATAACAAATCAGACTCTCTGGCCCTAACTAGAAAGCTCGGAGCTCAGATAGCAAAGGGTTATGAATGCATGAATTTCGTACATCAGCTGCAACCTTTTCGTGTCTCTCGTTTTCCCCTGGTTTGGCTTTGTTTCTTGCACTTCATTTGTTATACACAAGCCCTATGTTTATTAAGACAGAAATAAACAGATTAACCTAGTGGCCCAGAGCTCCGTTTTTTCATACTGGGAAGATACAATGTTGATACAATGTTAATAAAGGGTCACATCCTGCAACCCTTACTCTGGCAAAGCACTCCATGAAGTAAGGGGGATTTTTCTTGAGCGAACACTTAGGACTGCAGGGTTTGGCTCAGTAAAAATAAAACTCAGGATTAGAAAGTGCTTCCCAAATATTATACAGATAATTCTCATAGCCCGGTTGTGAAGTAGGGTTTGAAATACCCTATTCTACAGACAGATAAACTGAGGCACAAAGGGCCTTGCTCAGGATCACAAGGTGATTCTATGGCAAAGGGAACAATACAAAGCAGAGGTGAAATAATGGTTCCTATTGAAATTAATAGCAAAATTCCCATTGGTGTCCATGGAGCCAGAATTTCAGCTAAAGAGTCCCAATCTTACGCTGCTACTCTGATGACTAAACCCCACTTTCTCCCACCTTAAATCATGGAGGTTTTCACAAAGAAGGCCGGGGAACCAGTTCTAAATACTGTGAGTGACAAGCAGAGGGATAAATTCATTCCTGGTGTAACCCTCTGATGTCAATAGAGTTACATCAGTGACTAATTTTTGTCCATCTGTACAAAGGGGCATGGAGGACAAGACGTCCACTCAATGTGCAGCGACAGGCTAAAAAGAAAATAGAATGTTGGGAATCATTAATAAAGGGATGAATAATATGATAGAAAATATCATGTTACCTCTATATAAATCCATGGTATGCCCACATCTTGAATACTGCATGCAGATTGTGATCGCCCTATCTCAAAGATATATTGGAATCGGAAAAGATACAGAAAAGGGCAACAAAAATGACTAGGGGTATGGAACAGCTTCCATATGAAGAGAGATTAATAAGATTGGGACTTTTCAGCTTGGAAAAGAGACTACTAAGGGGAAATATGATAGAGGTCTATAAAATCATGACAGGTGTGGAGAAAGTAAATGAGGAAGTGTTATTTACTCCTTCTCATGACACAGGAACTAAAGGTCACCAAATGAAATTAGTAGGCAGCAAGTTTAAAACAAACAAAAGAAAGAGCATAGTCAACCTGTGGAACTCCTTGCCAGAGGATGTTGTGAAGGCCAAGGCACTAACAGGGTTAAAAAAAGAACTAGATAAGTTCATGGAAGATAGGTCCATCAATGGTTATTAGGCAGGGACGGTGTCCCTAGTCTCTGTTTGCCAGAAGCTGGGAATGGGCGGCAGGGGATGGATCACTTGATGATTATCTATTCTGTTCATAAGGTCCATCAATGGTTATTAGGCAGGGACGGTGTCCCTAGTCTCTGTTTGCCAGAAGCTGGGAATGGGCGGCAGGGGATGGATCACTTGATGATTATCTATTCTGTTCATAACCTCTGAAGCACCTGGCATTGGTCACTGTCGGAAGACAGGATACTGGGCTAGATGGACCATTAGTCTGACCCAGTATAGCAGTTCTTATGTCCTTATGACAAAAGGGAGCTGGTGTTTAGGAGGGTGATAGACAATTAACAGGCTCCAGATCCCCCCTACACTAGGTAAATGCACCTGCATTTCACAGCTCCCATTGCACATGCACACCAGGTGTCCATCCCATGACCTTTTTGGTGTCTGCTACAACAAATGGATAGGTGATGTGGATCTGGAGATCTCTGCGTTCCTGGGGGTTGACAGAGACCCCAGCAGATCACCAGTTAAATATGGAGGCTGCTATCAGCCTTTTAAAAGGTAACTTGCTCCAAATTTCAGACCCCCATCGGTAGTGGCAGAATCAGACTTGCTGAAGAATTCAGGGATTGGTGAATTCCTCACACTCCAGTCTAAGTACCTGCTAGCTGTGAGACTCAATCCATAAACACCGTATGACAAATGGAAAACACTAAACAAAATGTGAGCTATTGAAGACAACAAGGAAGTCGAGCCAACAAAAAATAACCAGCCCCAGAAAAGCCTTCCTTGAATTGCCACGCCAAGTCTGCAGCTTCGTTCTGGCAATCCTAGCTGGGTTCATATTCACTTTAAGGGTCATTCCTGCTGAGTTACATCTGAAATTAATTGGGACCCATTAACTCAACTGGGGAAAACACTTTTCCCTGTCAATCACTCTACAAAATAAGCGCTACCACTCTAAAAAGAAAAGTTCAAGATGACGAGAAAGGACAACACACAACATAGCTCTGAGACAAACAAAACAGCACAATCAGCAATTAACTGGGGTGATGGGATTCTGTGGGGAAGCTGTATTAGACTCCGTGGGAAAGAATGCAAAATAAGCTGAATATTTTAAAGCACATTTGCTCAAACCACTGGCTATTACTCAAGAGTTGTTTACTGCTTGCAGTCTTTAAAGCGATTTTAAATGAAAAGAGATGAGGCTGCGTGGAAAGTTAATTTCAAGTCAATACATCCCTGCAAACAAGATTGTTACTGGTTTGCTTTCAGCCCTGCTGAGTCACAACAGATCTCCTTGGAATGTAGCAGTAGGTACACTAGCAGTATAAATCCATGCTGTAATGTAATGCTCAGTGCCTGCTACTTCTCAAAATCAAGAGTTGCAAGAATTTTAATTGTAAATTTATGGCAAACTATTTAAAACCATTCCTTTGCAAAACATCTACAAAATAACCACTTTGGGAAAAAGGGTCATTCCCTTTCCAAAAACACTGCTAAGAGGCTATGACAAATAGCATCAGTGTGATGAGGACATTCATCTGAAGATTAAAATTCTGGATGTGTTATAGTGATTCAGGACCTGACTGTCCATGCTTTACCCCTTGTATGGTTATTCACACCTGTGTAAATTGCCTGTAAAATGGGACCGTTTTGATCAGGTAAAATTTTTTTACCTACTTTGCACAAGTATAAATGATGCGAAGACAGGAGAGAATTATTCAAAAGTTTTGCTAAACAGCATTCAGATGCAGAACATTTGCAGCACACCTATTTCACGGGTTGCGTCTTAGCCGCAAAACAAGGTGGTGTGTTTTTAAATGATTAGGAATCTCGATATAAACACCTACTGCAGACTATAATTTTTACCTCCATGTAGCTTGTTGAAATAAATCTCAGGTCAGGGGTGTTTGACCTCAACTAAATTACAAAGAGGTAAAACTACAGTGTCTTGCATGTCGATTTAGCTATCATAAAGTAGAAAACAACAAACAAATATTTTGCAATGAATACGTAGCCTTACTCTCATCTTATGGCAGGCAAAAGCAATCTCTGTGGGTTTAAAACATTTGGGAAAATACTCAAAGTTTCAGAGAATTGTTTGCACATCATAAGCAACGTGCATAGAACACAAGCAACAGGGAACTTCCTTATACAGCATATGTTCTAAAAGAGGGAGTTGCTCAGCTGATAACTTAGATTTTCAATACAAATTCCTGACTCTTTAAATTGGAAACCAGCAAGCTTTGTAATGGAAAAAACACAATCTGGTTGTCACCTGTTCAGACCTAGGAAAAGAATAACCTAGTACAGTACCTGAAAGCTGACAAGCATCCAAAATAAGTTTTCGATCCCTGACTGCTTCGTTCCCTAGTAAACTCACTTCCAGCAGCTGGGAATCTTGCAAGAGAAGGACTTCAGCTGTAAGCTATTAACTTTCCCACTCTAGTTTATTCTGCAGATACTTCAGCCCATGGGATTGTTTTCATAGTCTGGCAGGTGAGGAGAAGCTGGGATTTTCCTGCTTCGTGTTCATCTTTGAGCTCGGGTATGAAATGAAAGCACTGGATTTCCCATCATATACCAAGGTACTTTCACTTTCATTTCTATAGCCAGCACTTTTACCTAATCAGTTCTGGGTACAGTTAGAGGAATTAGAAATCATTGTACAGGTCAAAAAAGGTGAGGCTATGCCAGTGGCTGTCGAGTTGTGGGAAGGACACAACTGCGGCCAAAAGGTAGAAATGACTTAGTGTTGTAATTAAGCACATTATCTCTATTTGTAGAGCTGGTTCTTACATGGGTGCTTGGCTGGTGCCATAACCTTAAGCAGTGGGGGAATAACAGTAGGGTGGACTGAACCCAGACTGAACCTCAGAATAGGACCCCTATTCCCTGGGGCCTCTTTCTAGCTCTGCCACTGATTGGCTGTGTGACTCTGGGTAAGTCTAGTGAACTTCCCCGAGTCTCAGGTTCTCTATTTGTAAAGTGATGCTCACCAACCATGGCAGGACAATTTGAGATCTACTGATGAGCAGCACTATCTACTCAAGTACTGTTATTGTTTAAATGGAAACAATAGGTAGCATTATTCTGCAATGTCCTGTTGAGGGAGGGAGTGCGGCTCGATGGGTTTGAGCAAGGACTCCTGGGTTCTATTCCTTATTGCCTCACACGCTGTCAAGTGTCCTTTGTGTGCCTCAGTTTACCCATCTCTAAAATAGTTCACAAAGGTATTGGGGGGCTGCATTCCTTACTCAGGTGGAATGCTCAGGGACCCAAGCAGAATCATCCCCAGTGTTTGTAAAGTGCTTTGAGATCCCTGGAGGAAAAGCTAAGCATTAACTACTACTCACATCAGTGAGGGAGAGGGGCATGTATCAGTTTCTAGAAAGACAAACAACAAACCAGTATAGGCTCAGGCACAGCAGTCTCTCCAGCAGTGCTTTGGGCTGCCAGCATATGGTTTGAACAAAATGTTTCCTGTGGATCTCAGCTGTGTCTGAGACCAATGAAACCTTCTGAGGCAGCATGCAGGGAATGGGACTGGGATGAGGGATTCATGCAAAGCATAGACTCAAAACAATTGTTGCCCTGCTTTCGTGCCTGCTGTTTGCACTGCCATGTATATGTACAAGCAAGAGACGATAGAACAAGAAATCCCAGAAAGCCATTTCTGGACTCTAATCTGGTTCAATGTGCCGTGAAGACAGAAGAGTGGCAATGAGTGGTGGATTTAAGTAATAATGGTGGATTCCTTTAGAAAGATTCTGTCACATTTCAAAGTGCCTTATTGTATGGTCATGTTCTCAGGCAAATGGGCCCAGATCTTCAAAGGCATTTAGTTGCATAACCTGCACTGATTTCATTGATTTAGGAGCCTAAATACATTGGAGGATCTGGCCCAAGGTTGCTAATTCCTAGCCCGTAATACTAGGATCCCAAGTGGGCTCCTGAGACAGACGCTGACTCAACATGGTTGTGTGTCCACCAGCAGAAGGCAGAAGATTGAAAAAGAAATCCCAGACTCAGACTCCAATATATGGGAGTCGCTGCTTGGGAAGTTTGGGGATGAACACACCTTGAATGGAACAGGGAGGCTGGAGAGTTTGGTCTAGAACACGAGATGTGGGAATCTTGAGTTCCATTCCTGACTCTCTCAATCTCTGACCACATAAGAGAAGTTTTTGTCCTCCAGTACAACACCCAGATAAATAGGCTTTGTCCAGGGGTTATGCATGAAGTTGAGAGGATGAAATCCTCCCTCTTTCACCCTGTATCCAAGGTATATGGAGCAGCCAGGTAGTCACTGTAGTGGTTTTCCCAAGCCTAACTGCCATGGCCCAGGCTCACTGCCTCTCCCACTCCCATGTCCCTTGCCACAGAAAAAGCCCGCATGGCGCAGTGCTCTGTGGGTGAAGGGAGACTTCACCCTGTTTCTTGACAGAGATGAAAACCATGCTCTGCACCAGCATGGGGGATGAATCCCAGCTGGCACATTTTAAAGCAATTGGACATTTTATATTAAAGTGAACGGACACTCGAGCAGCACTATAGGGTCAGCAAATGGGTTGCCATTTCCTGGTACACATCCACACGAGCTGTCCCAGTGACGTCAACGGAATTATGTGTGTGAGTAAAGATTGCGAATGCTACTAGCAGACTCAGCCTCCAGGACAAAGGGGATTGCCCTCCTAAGATCAGAGGGGTGCATTTCCCTTTGACTATCTGCTGTCAAGTTTCAGGGCCGGGAGCTTCCTTCACACGTCATTTAAACCCGGCTTGTTTGCCATTTTTGTCTCCTGGAGTAGAAGCCCTTCTGTTATAAACATTTTCATCCAACACCTTGTGCTTCTACAGCTTAAGTTGTGTCTTTCTGCCCATTCCTTTCGGCTCTTTAGTGGCAAGAGCTTCTTCTACCAAGTACACGAAATGAAGCAGGACTGGATGCTAGTCTTTGCTTCCTTAATCACTTCCTTTGCATCTGATCATCTTCAGGGGATGTTGAGAGACTCCTCTTTCCCTCCCGTCTCCCCCTCCCCCGTGTTTAAAGGTGGTAATCACGAAGGTGGGGGATTTTACTATTTACAATGCTCACAGGAGAAAGCTTAGGCCAGATAGATAGGTGCCTTTGCTAGCATTTCTATAGATTTAATTAAATAAACATTCACCCTACTGCAGAACTGATGGAAGAACTTGGCTTCTGGAATGACCTATGTCCTGCTGCTGATGCAATCTTATGCCTTATTTCCATGTTTCTCTCTAGATATTCCCCATGCATTGGTTACCCCCAAAATGGAGAATTAGGTTGAAACCCATTCAGATTTGCTAATTATCATAATTCAGATTTTAAACCCTAAGGGATGAAAGGATAAAGCACAACCATCCTTCCTACTAAGGGCCTCAATTGCCGAGAATTTTCTCATCAAATCCTCAGTTCAGGCCTCTTCCTAGGTGCCAAGCATCAATCCTTTATGGAGACATGCAATGGGTGAGGGAAGAGGAAGCAAGCGTACACAGTGTGTACATAAAGCATGCTCCTCCAGCATCAATCAAATCCTGCAATCCAATCAATGAAATAAAGCCAACCAGTGAAATGTAAAGACTTTTCCAAAGGCCTTTGTCCCAATCCCATTAGAACTGGCATTTCAAGGAGCTTCCTATCCCCTTAGAGATTTCTATGCAGGGGTGTAATTCCATAAACGGATTCATCATCTGAAAACTAGAGATGGGACAAGCAAATCTGAGCCCCTACAAGACTCAAGGTTCAATGTCCCTCTTTCTCTGTGCCCATTCTGTTCTGCCACAGAGAGGCAAGTGAGGAACTTGAGGCTGCAGACACAGCAGCACTGGCTGGATTAGCCATGAAAACAAAAGGAAAAGGGAGCACTAGAAATTCGTTGTTAGTACAGTGCTGGGTTTCTCAGAAACACAAAGACACGTTTTAGAAAAGTGAGAGGAAGCTGGCACAGAAGTGTAGCTTTGTTTGCGCTTTCTGAAGTTCCCTTTCCTTTGTGAGCAACCAGTACACCCCATGCTCCCCGGTATAAGCAGCCAGCTTTGCTCTCCGGTGCCCAGAGACAGCAGAACTATGACTCCCTGCCTGGAGCCCCATGTTCCCTGAGGGAGCCTATCAGTACCCACCCTGAGCTCCCCTGAGTACAGAGGGTGTAGAGCCATAGTGAAGGGAGGCTTCTTGTCCCCCTCCCCACCACATAGTGCACCTACCTAAGGGCCAACCAGGCTCTGACTCTCAGATTTTTCAGCAGGAGTTCAGCTCCCATTTATGCACCTAAACACGGGCCAGAGAGTGCAAAATGCTTACTACTCAGTATGCCGAGCTCTCTTGGAAATGCTGATTACATATGATCTAGCATCATGTAGAACAAGCAGGTTTCACGTCTCCTAAAGCAGCCTTTAATTTTGACAGTTAAGAAAAGCAACACAACCAAACCCAGTGCAGTAGAAGAGAGACATCAAAGAGCAGGGTATCCAATATATGGCTCCTTAACTCACAGAACCATAGACATCACAGAAGGAAAAGCCCTGTTATGTCCTCCTCTCTAACAACCTTCTGGATCTCTGATATGTTAGAATATTAGGGTTGGAAGAGACCTCAGGAGGTCATCTAGTCCAATCCCCTGCTCAAAGCAGGACCAACACCAAGTAAATCATCCCAGCCAAGGCTTTGTCAAGCTGGGCCTTAAAAACTTCTAAGGATGGAGATTCTACCACCTCCCTAGGTAACCCATTCCAGTGCTTCACCACCCTCCTAGTGAAATAGTGTTTCCTAATATAAAACCTAGACCTCCCCCACTGCAACTTGAGATCATTGCTTCTTGTTCTGTCATCTTCCACCACTGAGAACAGCCGAGCTCCATCCTCTTTAGAACCCCCTTTCAAGTAGTTGAAGGCTTCTATCAAATCCCCCTCTCACTCTTCTCTTCTGCAGACTAAATAACACTAGTTCCCTCAGCCTCTCCTCATAAGTCATGTGCCCCAGCCCCCTAATCATTTTCATTGCCCTCCGCTGGACTCTCTCCAATTTGTCCACATCCCTTCTGTAGTGGGGGGGGGGACCAAAACTGGATGCAATACTCCAGGTGTGGCCTCACCAGTGCTGAATAGAGGGGAATAATCACTTCCCTTGATCTGCTGGCAATGCTCCTACTAATACAGCCCAATATGCCATTGGCCTTCTTGGCAATGAGGGCACACTGCTGACTCATATCCAACTTCTTGTCCACTGTAATCCCCAGATCCTTTTCTGCAGAACTGCTTCTTAGTCAGTCGGTCCCCAGCCTGCACAGGATTCTTCCTCCTTAAGTGCAGGACTCTGCACTTGTCCTTGTTGAACCTCATCAGTTTTCTTTTGGCCCAATCCTCCAATTTGTCTAGGTCACTCTGGACCCTATCCCTACCTTCCAGCATATCTAGCTCTCCCCCCATTTTAGTGTCATCCGCAAACTTGCTGAGGGTGCAATTAATCCCATCATCCAGATCATGATAAAGATGTTGAAGAAAAACAGCCCCAGGACCAACCTCTGGGGCACTCCGCTTGATACCAGCTGCCAACTAGACATCGAGCCATTGATCACTAACCAACAATCTAGCCAGATTTCTATCCACCTTATAGTCCACTCATCCAATCCATATTTCTTTAACTTGAGGGCACTAATACTGTGGGAGACCGTATCAAAAGCTTTGCTAAAGTCAAGTTATACCAGGGGTACACCGCTTTCCTCATATCCACAGAGCCAGTTATCTCAGACCAGGCCTTAGTGAAGTCTTTGAAGTGTGTTAGTCAATTGTTGTGCCTAATAAGTGAAGCAGGGAATTGCACCCACAGATCTTGATGGGCCATTATCTATAGTACACAATTTCTCTAGGGAGAGAAGTGCATTGATTCCTAGTGGCCAAAGACTTTCAGATGGATATGGACATACTGAACTTGCTTTAGAAAGATCCAGTGTGGATAGCCTGTAGGAGGTTTCAGATGGACTGCAAATTGTTAGGCAATTTGAACAGTCCCACAACCAAGAGTCTGTGCTTGGCCAGCAGTTTGGGATGACAATGTTGCCGAAACAGGAACGCCACCATACTGACATTGTAAGTGAACAGCTTGTGTCTCAGGTTCAGAGGGAAGACTGGGTAGCTGAATCTGCCGGGCAGAACAGCTGTGCAGTTGATCTCTGAAAGGGGGTGGCAGACAAACTCTCATCCCTAGACACTTTGGATATGTCTTGTGATCTCTTAGTGAGCTCCAGTGCATCTGATCCCATGTGGATGAAGAAATTGGCAGTTGAAAAACAAGAGGACTGTAGTTCAGATCTTTTAAATAAGAATCGGCTGTAAGTGTGTATTTGGGTAAAGTCTGAAATATTCACTGACCTGGTGGGTAATGCGTCCAATGTCTTGGAATTGGTAGAACTTTATATATGGTGAACTCTTTCAAGTAATCCTCTCCATATTTGACTTGGCTGTCTGGGTGGGAGCTTAGGGCTGGATTGCTGAAGGGAAACTTTATTTTTGGGCTTCTGAGTAACCAGGAAGGTATTGTAGAAGCTGATTTGTTGTTGGCTCGGTCAAATCGAATTATTAGAACAAACCATCAGTTTGGGGGATCGCGTGCCCCATTCTTTGCAGGTTGCCCTGACTGAGCATCTCAGCATGATCCCACCATGCATCAGGGTCACAGCATTTAATAAACATTTCTATTCCAAAAAAAAGCAGATATAGACTAACAGACGTATTGGAGCATGAGCTTTCGTGGGTGAATACCCACTTCATCAGATGCATGTAGTGGAAATTTCCAGAGGCAGGTATAAATATGCAAGCAAGAATCAGGCTAGAGATAACGAGGTTAGTTCAATCAGGGAGGATGAGGTCCTCTTCTAGCAGTGGAGGTGTGAACGCCAAGGGAGGGGAAACTGCTTTCGTAGTTGGCTAGTCATTCACAGTGTTTGTTTAATCCTGAGCTGATGGTGTCAAATCTGCAGATGAACTGTAGCTCAGCAGTTTCTCTTTGAAGTCTGGTCCTGAAGTTTTTTTGCTGCAGGATGGCTACCTTTAAATCTGCTATTGTGTGTCCAGGGAGATTGAAGTGTTTTACTACAGGTTTTTGTATATTGCCATTTCTAATATCTGATTTGTGTCCTTTTATCCTTTTACATAGGGACTGTCCAGTTTGGCCGATGTACATAGCAGAGGGGCATTGCTGGCATATGATGGCATATATTACATTGGTGGACGTGCAGGTGAATGAACCGGTGATGGTGTGGCTGATCTGATTAGGTCCCATGGTGGTGTCGCTGGTGTAGATATGTGGACAGAGCTGGCATCGAGGTTTTTTGCATGGATTGGTTCCTGAGTTAGAGTTAGAGTTACTATGGTGCGGTGTGTAGTTACTGGTGAGAATATGCTTCAGGTTGGCAGGTTGTCTGTGGGCGAGGACTGGCCTGCCACCCAAGGCCTGTGAAAGTGAGGGATCATTGTCCAGGATAGGTTATAGATCCCTGATGATGCATTGGAGAGATTTTAGCTGGGGACTGTATGTGATGGCCAGTGGAGTTCTGTTGGTTTCTTTCTTGGGCTTGACTTGAAGTAGGAGGCTTCTGGGTACACGTCTGGCTCTGTTGATCTGTTTCTTTATTTCCTCGTGCGGGTATCTTAGTTTTGAGAATGCTAGGTGAAGATTTTGTAGGTGTTGGTCTCTGTCTGAGGGGTTGGAGCAGATGCGGTTGTCACTTTCTATTCCAAGTGACTCTAGTTCCTTTCTTGGCGATATAGATGGGAAAGCAGACTGGGAGGGGAAGGTATATGCCAGGGGTCAGCAATCTTTCAGAAGTAGTGTGCCAAGTCTTCATTTATTCACTCGAATTTAAGGTTTTGCATGCCAGTAATACATTTTAATATTTTTAGGTGGTCTCTCTCTATAATATATAACTAAACTATTGTGTAAATACAGTTTTTAAAATATTTAAAAAGCTTCATTTAAAATTAAATTAAAATGCAGATCTTATAGTTTAGTGTAATCCTTGCCCTTTCTTTTCCTTGCTGAGTTTTCCAATGTCTGGCACGTATTTGGATACTTTAAGTTGCACACAGGCTTCTGAGTGATCAGTTGTTAACCAGCTCCGAGAGGGACAGAGGACAGATTTCAAGTGTAAAAATAACTGTTCACACAGATATGTGGATCCAAATGCTGAAAGCACCACAAACGCAATTTTCTTCAAACAGTTAAATTTCACTGGCAGGGACATCCAGCAGGTCACAATAGAGGCACAATGATCTCTCTCGGTAGCTTTAAGTGCACTCCACAGATCTCCAAACTTTGATGCCCACTATTCTGAGCTTTTTAACTGAATGAGCTGCATTTCAAAATCTTCAACACCCATCCCTTGAAGTACAGACAAATCCAAGTCGCTTTTGTTAAACTTTTCAGGTTTAATTAGAAAAGAAAGCATTGGGCCAAATTTCTGGAAATCTTGAAATCTATCAGAAAATTCTGATTCCAGGTTTTGCATGTATATTCGAATCTCATCAACACTGACACGGCAATGTGTCAATAGCTCCTTTATGTGCTGGAAGTAGCGGAAAGTTGAAGTTCAAATATCCCAAGAAAAAAAATGCTAGTTTTACAACAAATGCCTTCTAGGTTTCATAAAGATCCAGAACCATTTGCCTTGCACCCGGAGATGGAGGTTGAGTTTGTTTAGGTGAGCAGTGATGTCGGTTAGAAACATGAGCTTACACAGCCATTTGTCATCATCCAGTTTGGAGTAGTTTTGTCCTTTTTCCGACAAAAAGGCCTTGATTGTCTCAAACAGTTTACAAAGTGCACCAAAACCTTGCCACGGCTTAGCCATCAATGTTGCTGTGAAGTGGAATGTCATTATAAGCACTGTCCATCTCTTCTAGCAGTGCTTGAAACTATCTGTGAGTCAAAGCAAATCAAACAACAAGGACATTCACAATTTTCACCACTACATTCATCACATTATTAAGCTCTGAATTAGAAATTTTAGCACACAGGTTTCCTTGATGGATGATACAGTGAAATTTGACTGTCAGGAGGCCAATTTGATCTTCAAGTAACTTTACAAATCCCTTCTGTTTTCTGACCATGGCAAGAGTACCATCTGTTGTCACGCAAAATATTTTTCTGATGTCAATACCTCATTCTTCAAAATGGTTTCCAAAGTTTCTGCTATAACTTCCCCCTTTGTTGTGCCAGGTAGGAGTTTTAGGCAACAAAGTTCCTCTTGGATTTCATCAGAAGCCCAATATCTTGCAACAACTGCCAAACATGGAACATTTATATCCACTGTGACAAAGTTCCTCCTCTACCTTGGTGGGTCCTGAGCTTATTGGCGGATTTGCTTGCCTCAGAGATTCACCATGTGGGTTAGGAAACAGCCAAGAGACCTTCCCCTCTGGTAGGAGCCACAGTCCAGGTCAATTCCTCCTGTGTCTGATCAGGAGTTGGGAGGTTTGGGGGGAACCCAGGCCCGCCCTCTACTCCAGGTTCCAGCCCAGGTCCCTGTGAACTGCAGCTGTCTAGAGTGCCTCCTGATACAGCTGCACGACAGCTACAACTCCCTGGGCTACTTCCCCATGGCCTCCTCCTAACACCTTCTTTATCCTCACCACAGGACCTTTTTCCTGGTGTCTGATAATGCTTGTACTGTTCAATCCTCCAGCAATATGCCTTCCCACTCTCAGCTCCTAGTGCCTCTTGCTCCCAGCTCCTCGCATGAATGCTACAAACTGAAATGAGGTCCTTTTTAACACAGGTGCCCTGATTAGCCAGCCTGTCCTAACTGATTCTAGCAATGTCTTCTTAATTGGCTCCGGGTGTCCTAATTAGCCTGCCTACCTTAATTGGTTCCAGCAAGTTCCTGCTTGTTTTGGAACTGCCCCTGTTCCCTTACCCAGGGACAAGGGATCTACTTAATCTGGGGCTAATATATCTGCCTTCTAACACTCTCCTGTAGCCATCTGACCTGACCTTGTCATATCACGCTCTCATCAACTGCAACGTTAAACTGTGCTATGTCTTTTAATGCAGTTGTCTGCTTTTCGTTAATACTTTCTGTAATTTTGCTTACATGTCTCTCAACTGTTCTGGCAGAAACAGGCAATTGTTTTATTCTAGATACGCATCTTTATTTGGCAAATCATTGAACAAAACCTCCGAACTGATGAGAAAAACTTCTTTTATATATTTCCCATCTGTTAACAGCTTTCTGTTTTTTGCAATGCACTGTGCAATCTTGTAACTTTCTTCTGTGGCTTGATTTTTACTAACACTTAAGCATTTAAAAACTCTGCTCTGCTTCTCATATCCTGCTACTGCCTTTTTGTTCGATTCAGTCTTGTCTGCTTTGTCAAGAAAGGTTTTCTCATGCTTCATTTGAAAATGTTGTCCAACACTAGATGTTGCAACAAACAATACTTTCACATCTGAAAGCACAAACAGCACAGTCCTTCTTTTGAATAAATCCAAATGTGTCTGTCCAAGAAGGCTGAAATGAACGGACATCTAGCTTTGCTTTCTTAGGAGCTGACATTTTGTCAACTGTACCCCTCAATTCACAGTGGAAAAAAAATCACGACAAACAGTACGCACCAAGGTCAAACGCAGTGCACTGTTCCACGTGACGTGATAGTGATGTAAGCAGCAAATCAAAACTTAAAAATATCTTAGTACAGTGGCTCTGGAACAATTTTTAAGGTGGGGGTGCTGATCTGGGCCCCCTCTTGCCCCTGTCTGCACCCCTCACTGCCCCAGATTGGGGCCAGTGGGCCAGAGCTGGGAGTGGCTGCAGAGTCCGGGGCCGAGGTCAGGAACAGGGTCCCAGATCGGCAGCCAGGACCCCAAGATGGCAACCATAGTATCTGACAACCTGCCAATAGTGCACTGAGCAATTTGACTACACATCAGTCATATGTTGTTTGTTCTCCTCAGTGAGAGATGTATGTGCAATGGAGTGCCTTGTTTTGATAGGTTTTTTTTTATTATACAGGTTGCTATATGTTTATGTTAGAGACAGCAAGGTCAAAGAAATGCAAATGGAAGGTTTGTAATGGTCTGTAGGTCCTGGGAATGTTCATTCCACAGACTTAGACCGGCACCCAAGAAAGTTCTTTCTCCTGCACAGACAAAGAAGTCCTAAAGGTAATCTTTATAATCTTGTTCCTAAGCCAGACCTCTGCACCAGCTATTCCAGTGTATGCCAGCACAAATAGCCACAAGTGGGCAAAACTGCAGGAATTAAATTTGTGTAAAGACATTTCTGCCGTACCCCCTTTCTGCTGGCTGTGTTCCTTGACCCATCAGCATGAAGGGGAAGTTTTAGGTATCTCTACGCCAGGGTGAATCTCTTAGGGCTGGATAAACCAACTCTGCAGCCAGAATCCTGATTCTGGTCCAGCACGATGGAGCCACACTGCACTGGGAGAACCAGCCCTGAGTATCTGAGCTCTCATCCTCTCCCCAAACTCTGTTTCTATCTCATGTATGTAGGAGAGAAAGAAAAACAACAATTAGTCATCTACAGGGGTCTAAATGGTCCAGAGGCCAGTGACAGACAGAGATCCTGGATCTCAGGGTCAAATCCAGCCCAGAAGAGTATTAACTAGAAACTGTTCCCTTTGGAAGGTTGTTCTGTTGCCTCTTGGGAATGAGTTTGGGGTGTCAGGCCAGTTCCCAGTGGGCAGCTGTTCACAGCCGCAAACCTACCCCTGTTGCCGGGAACTGGCCCTATTGCTGGCAGTCTCAGCGAAGCAGCCAAGGACTGGAGAGACATTGCCTGAGCTACACTCTCACCCCAAGATGTGGTCCGTCCACACTGGAGTTTGACTGTGGGGAAAGGCTGCGTTGCTGCTGGCTAGGCCGCACCTACCCTGGGAATAAACGGAGTGCTTGTGTGAGCACTATGGCTTGTCATCTTTGGTACCATAGAGATGTGTCAGTCTGAACCCTGTCCATCCTCCGGGGCACAACACTGGTGGGCAGAGGAAAGCACTCAGAAGAGTTCACAGCCAGAGTCTTCTTTGACAGAATGTACACACACGATTGGTCAAATCAGTCCATAGTTTAGCAGTACTCTTGGGTTCCTTGTTGACACTAAGTTCTCACGTAGCTGGAGCCACGAGTTGTGCTTTCTATCATCCCTGGTTGGCTAGGAGACGCTGTTCCACTCTGGCAGACAAAGTCACCGCTTGACTGGATTACAACAATGGGATATACCTGATCATGAAGCCTTCAGCACTTAGGTTTGCAGTGTTGTACACTAGATGGAGTTTCCTGTGTCCTCAGCAACATAGGCTACCATGAGCACATGAAACCAGTCCTCTGCTCCCTATACCAGCTTCCCATAGACGATCCAATTGGGTTCAAGGTCTCAGTCCTTATCCATGAAGCACTCCGCAGCCCACACCCAGGATATCTAAAAGACTGCCTAGTGCTCCAGGATGAAGACCATGGTCAACAGCTTTGCTTCTCAGGCATGATGTAATTCTCAACAATAAGGGGAAAGTTTCTGTGTGCTGGAGATAGATGTTCCTCATGGGCCAGTCCAAAACAGTAGAATGAACCTCCCCAGGAAATAAGGATCATCCCAAATCTCACCACCTTCTGCAAGGGGTGAGGTCAAGGACATGTCTTCTCTATCATGATCCTATGCAATAGTGTACATTAAAAACAATCAAACAAACAAACAAACAAACAACTCCTTCCCAAAAAAGACATTCCACTGCTCACACCTCCACAAGGGGAGGATGGGAGATGACAACACGTGCACAGATATATAGCCATGTCGCTTAATGCACTACTGAAAGGTGCTCAGCTACTAGGGGGATAAGCGTGGTGTAAGAACAGAGCGCAGTGTGCAGAATAGAATAAAATAAGTCTTATTCTTAGCCACTCTCAGACAGTACTCCTACTGTGTCCTTTAATTGTGTGTAAAGTCTCTCTTTCCCTTTCTTCTGTGCAACTTATAAAATGAGATGCTATAAAAATGTGTGTAATGAGGAACTTTACCCCTGTGAAAGGCTTTGGATGCTTGGATTGGAACACAGGAAGTGTATGCCATCCAAAAGGGACTCAGATTTGATTTCCGAGAGCTACCTTAAAGTTTCTGTGTCCTATTCCCTGTCTCAGGTTTTTCCGTGCCAAGAATCCTGAGATTTTTACGCTTGGAATGATTTCTAGTTCTCTGCATCGAGCAATGTTTTCTTGAACCCTCATGGACGGAGATTTTTAGAGCTATCAAGTTCAGCTTTTACAACATCCCAGTATCAGTTGCACCTTAAACACCTTTCTGTCATTCAACCTCTTGAGGAACCCAGGGGCAAAGACTTCAAGTTTTGGATCCATTCTTCCCTCCACAGATTTAGCAGTTTGCAAGACAGTTCTCTGTGTGGCCTTGACTAAAGTAGGACATTGGTTGGTTTAGGTTCAGTGGCAGTGTCAGCAGGATTGGAGGTCTGCAGTCATTTCTAGGAGCCCCTCGTCTTTGATCAGGGCCTCTGGCTCGGTGTGGCTGGACTCCAACCAGCTTTACCCAGCAAAGTGGTCTGCCCGTCTGGGTCCGAGCAGACAGGACTCCTTTGCACAATTCCCTCTGCAGTTGCAGAAGACATTTCCTTAACGTAGAGATTACTAGCTCAGATAACTCATCCTTAATATTAGAGATGAGCCAAAAGGCGAGATGCAAACATTACCAACTTTGGAGAAGTTCAGTTCTGCAGCTGGATGCTATCTTTGTTCCTCGTTGTCCATTTCTACTTAACATGCTGTTTACGGTTTATATTTGGCTTGCTTAGTAGAACCTAATGCCAGGGCTGTCTTTAGGATTTATAGGGCCCTGCGCTGGTACCCCTATGCCAGACTTGCTCTTAGCAAGACAAACATAAGCTTACAGAATTGGAAAACTTGCCACATGCACTTCATTAAAACCAGTTTAAAAAAATTAAGCACACTATAATGCTGATGGACTATGTCCCCCCTGCCCCACTGCTGACATGCACTGAGCTCCATACGGGGCAGACACTGTAGCCGCCTGGGCTTGCAGCCAGGGGTGGTGGAGGGATGAGGCAGCAAAGGATACCGAACGGCCCTGATGGTGGGGGGGATAGGGCATGGGGAACTGTGTCTCCAGTTGCTCCATGGGGCCTTGGCCGAGGTGGCTTACCTGGAACAAGGAGCCCCCACTGGTCGGGGTGTCTGTCCTCCGGGTGACGGTGCCGCCTCCTGCCTAGCATGGTCCAGGAACCCCATGCTCCCCGGCGTCCCCATTTGAATAATGGCAGGGCCGGTGTGGGTGCACGTGGGGGGAGGGGAGTGGGGAACTGCATGTGCAGCACCCTCTTTGACGTGCCACTCTGGGCACCCGCCCTGGCCAGCCACCCCATAAATGCCATCCCTGGTTCTGGTGGTGCCCCAAATTTTCTGGTGCCCTATGCAGCCACGTATGTGTAGGGATGGCCCTGCTTAATTCATTTTAAGGACGGTAAAGAAGATAACACAGAAGGATCATACAAAAGAGCTCACAATCCTTTTAGATAGTGAATATCCATTGTATGGACTTATTTTTCTGGTGATGGCAGTCAAGAGGTTACTTACTACCTGTAATAGTTGTCGTCTAGAGGTAATACCTGTTGTTGTCTAGTAAGAGGTTCAGCCCAACTTTTTGTATCAGGCCTTCACTCAGCCATCTGCTCTTCGTCCATTTCACACGCCCCCTTTTTGCTTCCAAGGAGGCCTCACAGAAATTAGTGCAATAGCTTATGGGGAGCATTTGAGGAGGACTCCTCAGAAAGTGGGTAAGCAAAAGTGCGTCTGAGCAGGACCGGAAACACAGAGTGGGAGCCACAAGGAAAATGCCAGGCAATTGCCTTGGGTGGACATCACTGCTGTACAGGAAGTGGAGAGCCCTTTCGTCTGCAAACTCTTGAATGCCATTTGTCTTGGCCATGTTTTGGGTTTTCAGCCCTTCATCCTTCAGAAATAGATAAGTTAAATTTCATGTGATTTACTCTGTGTATGGGGTGGGGGTGATGGAGGATGTTTAGATGAGACCCAACTAATCAATATCCCATCCCATCCCATCCCATCTGAATGGACATTCACTGCCCTGTCACGCTGTTTTCCCCAGTGCCCTTGACCCTTCTTCTGATACTGTGCAATGTGCTGCATGTCAGTTAGCTACCTACCTGCTACCCTCTTTCTCCTCCAGGATGGCTTCACTGCATTGGGATTGTGTGTACACCTAGTTCATGAAGCCCTCTGGTACCTTTCTGAGTGAAAGGAGCCATAAAACCACAAAATATGGTGATCTAATCTTTGTGCCATCCTAAAAGTGAAAGCACATTTATTCTAAACTCAATAATTCATATCAGCCTGGCTCGTTATAACAAGCTGTTTGTGACTGATTAACAAAGGAATATAGTGTTTCTAGTAAGTCAGCCCATGTGATTTTTTTTAAAACCCATAAAGTGACAATAGTGAATACAAGCTTCCAAAAGCTAAAGTCACTCTGACTGTGTTTACCAGTTTCAGCAGAGTGTAGCGGTCTAGGGTTTAGTAATGCAAGCAGGAACCAATTAGAAAAAACAACTAACTAACCCAAGATATTGCTAGGCAGACATTTCATAGGTCAGCATTCCAGGTAGCTATGAATTTCAGTTGTCATTTTGCATACTGAGCATTTTAAATCTCTTCTAAAGCTTTAATCAAACTAAATGGGCCAAGAGTCCTCCCTAGTGTAAGTCCACTGGCTTCAATGGATGGAAAAATTTGAACTGTTCATACACATGGGAAACAATCAGGGTTACTAAGTCATGCATGTGCACTTCAATTTACTTTCTCATATTACAATGTACTTGAAAGTCAACACATTGAGGCTGTAACTTTTTTTATGCAAAAAGAATGATTAACGTGTAACTCACTGACTCAAGGATATAATTGAGGCCAAGATCTTCGTGGGATACAAAAAAAAAATAGACATTTATATGGATAACAATAAAATCCAGAGTTACATTAGCTAGGAAAATGTTGTTAAGCTCTATAACCTGGAGCTGTGCAGGAACTGGAATTTCCATTTTGTGGGAAATTCTGCTATTTCAGAATTTGTTTTCATGACAAGTCAGAATGAAATGTTGAGTTTTGAAGCATCCCACGATTTTTAAAAATATTTGTTTCAGATCAATTGAACCATTTCATTTCAGTTTTGACTTTTTAGATTTTTAATTTTTTTCTAACATATTTCAAAATGAAAAGTCATCTTGAAATGAAAAATCCAAACATTTGGTTCCAAAAACGTTGAAATTGAATTAAATTAAAATTAAATGTCATAAAAATCAACATATTCTTGCAGAAAGGAGCAGCTTTACTAGAAGCCCTTATGCTTCTGGGCAGAAATCAATCACTTCTGATGGGGGTCAGGAAAGAACTTCACCTAGCAGTTGGTTATTCTTCAATTGTCCAGTCTGGTGTTTCTTGCACTTCCTTTGAAGCATTTGTTACTGGCCACTGTAAGAAAGATATGTTATAAAGTTACATATTTTTAGTTAGTCTTGTGGCACCTTATGATGTATTGGAGCATAAGCTTTCATGGGTGAATACCCACTTCGTCAGATGCATGTAATGGAAATTTCCAGAGGCCAGTATAAATATGCAGGCAAGAATCAGTCTGGAGATAACGAGGTTAGTTCAATCAGAGAGGGTGAGGTCCTCTGTTAGCAGCTGAGGTGTGAACACTAAGGGAGGAGAAATTGCTTTTGTAGTTGGCTAATCATTCACAGTCTTTGTTTAATCCTGAGCTGATGGTGTCAAATTTGCAGATGAACTGAAGCTCAGCAGTTTCTCTTTGGAGTCTGGTCCTGAAGTTTTTTTGCTGTAAGATGGCTACCTTTAAATCTGCTATTGTGTGTCCAGGGAGGTTGGAGTGTTCTCCTCTAGGTTTTTGTATATTGCCATTCCTAATATCTGACTTGCGTCCATTTATCCTTTTACGTAGTAACTGTCCAGTTTGGCCAATGTACATAGCAGAGGGGCTTTGCTGGCACATGATGGCATATATAACATTGGTGGACATTCAGGTGAATGAACCAGTGATGTTGTAGCTGATCTGGTTAGGTCCTCTGATGATGTTGCTGGTGTAGATATGTGAGCAGAGTTGGCATGGAGATTTGTTGCATGGATTGGTTCCTGAGAGCTGGTCCACACTACGGGGGGGAAATCGATCTTAGATATGCAACTTCAGCTATGTGAATAACGTAGCTGAAGTCGAATATCTAAGATCAGATTACTCACCCGTCCACACCGCGTGGGATCGATGTTCACGGCTCTCCCTGTCGATTCCGGAACTCCGTTGGGGTTGATGGAGTTCCGGAATCGATATAAGCGCGCTCGGGGATCGATATATGGCGTCTAGATTAGACGCGATATATCGATCCCCGAGCAATCGATTTTAACCCGCCAATACGGCGGGTAGTCTGGACATGGCCTGAGTTAGAGTAGTTACGGAGCAGTGTGTGGTAAGGTGCCACAGGACTCGCTGTTGCTTTTTACAGATCCAGACTAACACAGCTACTTCTCTGATATTTTAGTTAAATAGTTTTAATTAACCAGTTACCTCAACGAGTTTTTCATTGGTCTTTGGTCTATTCCTTAGAGAATGTACAGACTAAAGAATTATCTTAAACTTATGAGATTTATTAGTCAAAATAGCATTTCAAAAGGTATTAAGAAATAACAGAAAGCCAGATAAAGACGGTTAGCAGATATAGTTTACAATGTCAAAATAAAACTCACATGGGATGTTACACTTTTTCAAAAGGTAATAAGTCAATTTAATTAATTCAAGGTTTTATTGTAACCCACACAACTCCTGGGTGTGCTGTTCTGTCGCAGCTAGTGGCACCAAGACCACTTAAAAAGAGAGAGATAAAATGAGTCTATTCTACAGCTGTAGGTAACAGCCAATCGGCTTTTAGCTCATGCACTAAGCTTCAGAAATCCCTGGTTCAATCCTGCCCCCTGACGACTGGGGTCTGTTGGTGTTACATTATCACAGGTCTTTTTACAAAGGTAAATATTTATCT